>NC_067248.2:94222500-94847500 GCF_019359855.2 Lolium perenne
TTCTGGTAAGAAATGTATTTCTGCCATCCTACTACCATATCTCATAAAACAAATATATAGTGATTACTAGAATAATCCGCATAGACTATAAGCATCGCTACGGAAGATCTAATCTTAACATAGTCAACTCTTTGAACTTTGTCGTAAACTTTCTTTTGACAAGTCGAGTTTCTTCAAGGATATTACATCCATGTCCATTCATTTTATAGATCCATTTACTTTCAAAAAGCATTCACCTATCTTGGATTTCATGGCACTTAGCCATCTTAACGGAGTCAGGGCCCATCATAGCTTCTTTGTATGTAGTTGGTTTATTATTGTTCAAAATCAATCCTTTGTCCACAAATCATTTATTTGATCACAAAGTAAACCATACCTACAAGGTTCAATAGGTACTTTGATCTCCATGACTATAACACTTTGTAGACATGGGAGACATGATCGTCGTGGCCGCTTCCGAAACCATTTCCGATGCTGCGCTACTCTGATCATCATGCTCAGGTTCATCAACCATATCAAGTTCCATTGTTCTCCCACTCAAATACTTCGCTATAAACAATTTCTTGGAAATGAGAAAGTAACATTGACAAACACTTTTTGTCTTTGACTTCATAGTGGAAAGAATTCCCAATTTGTTCTCTGGGACAACCAACAAAGACATTCATCCGATTTTGGTTGTAAACTCATTTACTTATGCTATGCATACCAAAATTTAAGAAAGGACTATTAGGGTTTGTACCCACGCCATAACTCATATGGTGTCATTTCAACGGATTATGATGATGCTCTATTTAGTGTAGAAGCGGTAGTCTCTAAAGCATAAACCATAAAATATAATGGCATTATTTTCTTTTATCTCATCATTAATCCAACAAGGTTTGGATACGTCTTTCGAATACTCCATTATAACTATGGTGTTCCGAGAAACGTGAGTTGTGGAACAATTTCGTAACTCTCTTAGATGTTCGCTAAAACTCGTAATTCAAATATTTCCACCATGATACAATCATAGATATTTGACTTTTCTATTACGATGATTTCCACTTCATGCTGAAATTTATTTGAATCTATTCAAATATTTCAAACTTCTTCCTTATCGAATAAATATCTTTACTATTAAATCTGAATAGGTGACCGCCTGGTGTGACAAACGGACCAGTAAGTATTTTCCTGGGCCCAACATGATCCCCACTCATATCACCAATTACCCCGGATAGCAGGCCCATGTAGCCTGCAAGCCAACATATTCGATC
Organism: Lolium perenne; assembly: GCF_019359855.2. NCBI lineage: Eukaryota > Viridiplantae > Streptophyta > Magnoliopsida > Poales > Poaceae > Lolium > Lolium perenne. The sequence continues at coordinate 94,223,754 of NC_067248.2, forward strand.
ATGCATCTCTCGAGAACAAACCGGCAAGTCAACAGAAAAAACAGTTTGCCAATACGGTACCCTCTGATGCGGGGTGGCCTCCGGACACCTCCCCACCAAGACTGATGTGGTCTAAGACCCCGTGTGTGTCCCGATCTTGCGGATTGACTTCGAAACCAAGTGGGAGAGATGGGAAAACGCGAGGGGGACGAAGAACACGATGAACTCCGAGACTCACGCACGCACACCAACCCGAGACACCCGATGCTTACCTCCGTGGCTCGATGGACCACACCAATAGAATCTCCGTGGAAGAGGCACGAGGCAGAATTCCCGGAGAGAGATTGGGATTGGAGAGGATGAACTTGGGGAGGGAGAGAGAGTAACAAGTACTAGAATCTCACTCCACAAAATTCAAAGTCAACAACCAAGGTGCCTTGATTACAGAGGGATGATACCCAAGGGAGACTAAGCTCAAAGTTAGGTTTGAGTTCTAAACAAGTCTAAATCTCAGATCTGAGCCAACTAGCCTATTTATAGGTAGGGGGCGAAGAGTTAAGTTACACGCTGAAAAGTAGTGCTGTGCTGAAGTTCGCGGTGGCGGAAGTTCCGGCCGACTTGGGCGGAAGTTCCGGTCAGGGGCGGAAGTTCCGGTCCTGGCAGGCGGAAGTTCCGGCCCGACCGGAAGTTCCGGCCAAGTTCCGGTCAAGTTCCGAAATTAGCCCATTTCCTTGCAGTAACATCCAGGGGCGTTTTGACGGACTTTCGGAACTTGGGCGGAACTTGGGCGGAAGTTCCGGGTGGGCGGAAGTTCCGGTCCCTCGGGGCGGAAGTTCCGGCTGGCTCCACTTCTCTGGGCGCTGGACGGCATCTTGGCAGCATCTAGGCGGAAGTTCCGGTCCTGGAGGGCGGAAGTTCCGGTCCTGGAGGGCGGAAGTTCCGGCCCTGGGGGGCGGAAGTTCCGGCCTGTGCGCTGGGGCTCCATCTTCATCATTTCCAGCTCTCTCTCCATTGGCTTGGACTCCATGGCTTGTGTCTTGACCGATGTACCTGATTGAACATAGTGTAGTTGCATGAAGTAGCAAGCCATCCAAGGGGGTGTCAAAGGTAGAGGTAGAGAGGAGCGAATTCACCTTCTCATGTAGAGCTTTAACTCGAGCCCTTGTCATTGGTCCACTTGGGGGACTTGTTGGCCTTGATGTAGTGTCGTTGGTGAGCGGGGCTACATCATCTCCCCCCCCTTGGGAGAGAGTCGTCCTCGACTCTTGTTCCTCCTCATCTCCATGATGTGGGGAGAGGTCCGAGATGTTGAAAGTATTGCTCACCAAGTACTTGGATGTTGGTATGTCGATGACGTAGGCGTTGTTGTTGATGCGCTTGAGTACCTTGAAAGGCCCATCTCCTCTTGGCTTGAGCTTGGAGTTGCGTTCTTGAGGGAACCTTTCTTTCCTTAGGTGAACCCAAACAAGGTCTCCTTCTTCAAACACTCGTTCTTTCTTCTTGGCATTGAGGCGGTTAGCTTGGCGAAGGACATGGTCTTGTATGGTTGCTCTTGTTTCTTCATGTAGTTTCTTCATGGCGGTGGTGCGCTCGTCGAAGTCCATGTTGGTCCGTTGGTGAAGAGGGAGTGGAAGGATGTCGAGTGCCGTTGGAGGTTCGAAACCATAGACGACCATGAAGGGACTCCGTAATGTTGTGGAGTGTTTTGCTCGATTGTAGGCGAACTCCGCGTGGGGGATGCAATCTTCCCATGACTTCAAGTTTTTCTTCACAAGTGTGCGGAGGAGTGTGGAGAGGCTTCGATTGACCACTTCGGTTTGTCCATCGGTTTGAGGGTGCGAGGATGATGAGAACAAAAGCTTGACTCCAAACTTGGCCATTAGCGACTTCCAAAGATAACTCATGAACTTGACGTCTCGATCCGACACAATGCTTGCCGGTATCCCATGTAGGCGAACCACTTCCCTGAAAAACAACGAAGCAATGTGTGAAGCATCATCGCTCTTATGACATGGAATGAAATGTGCCATTTTTGAGAACCTATCCACTACCACAAATATTGAGTCATGACCATGTTTTGTGCGTGGTAAGCCAAGTACAAAGTCCATGCTTATATCCGACCAAGGTGCATATGGAATGGGTAAAGGCATGTAAAGACCATGGGGGTTGGATGTTGACTTAGCTTGTAAACAAGTGGTGCAACGGTTGCAAAGGCGCTCCACGTCTCGCTTCATGCGTGGCCAATAGTAGTGTGTGGATAGCATCGAAAGAGTCTTGTCGCGTCCAAAATGACCCATGAGGCCACCTCCATGTGACTCTTGCAAAAGCAACTTACGAAGAGAAGACTCGGGTATGCAAACTTTGTTAGCTTTAAACAAGTAGCCATCATGCAAGTAGAAATCATCAAAACCTCGGTCAATGGAACACTTTTCAAAGATTGGTCCAAAGAAAACATCGGAAGGGTAGAGCTCTTTGATCTCTTCAAGACCCAAAATGTGAAACTCCAAGCGGGTGAGTAGGAGTGTAATTTTGCGGGAAAGTGCATCCGCAACCACATTTTCCTTGCCCTTTTTGTATTTGATTACATAAGGGAAGGACTCTATGAACTCAACCCACTTAGCATGTCGCTTGTTCAAATTGTGTTGACTTTTCAAATACTTCAAGGACTCATGGTCCGAGTGGATGACAAACTCTTTTGGCCAAAGATAATGTTGCCAAACTTCAAGAACACGAACTAAAGCATAAAGCTCCTTGTCATATATAGGATAGTTGAGGCGTGCGCCATCCAACTTCTCGCTATAGTATGCCACGGGTTTTCCATTTTGCATGAGGACACCACCGATTCCAAGTCCACTCGCATCGCATTCGATTTCAAATGTTTTGGAAAAGTCGGGAAGAGCAAGTAATGGTGCCTCGGTGAGTCTCTTTTTCAATTCATCAAAAGCTTTTTGTTGTGCTTTGCCCCAAACGAACGGAACATTCTTTTTTGTAAGTTCGTTTAAGGGGCAAGCAATGGTGCTAAAATCTTTCACAAAACGGCGGTAAAATCCGGCAAGACCATGGAAGCTTCTCACTTGGCCAACATTTGTGGGAGTGGGCCAATTGTGGATGGCCTCAACTTTGGAAGAATCAACTTCTATCCCGTTGGCGGAAACCACGAAACCAAGAAAAACCAATTTGTTTTGAGCGAAATGGCATTTTGGAAGGTTGGCAAAAAGCTTCTCGTGGCGCAAGATGCATAAGACTTCTCTCACATGTTGAACATGGTCCTCGAGATTTTTGCTATAGATGAGGATATCATCAAAATAGACAACCACACTCTTGCCAATGAGAGGTCGCAAGATGTGATTCATAAGACGCATAAAAGTGGAAGGAGCATTGGAAAGACCAAACGGCATGACGAGCCATTCATAGAGACCAAGCTTGGTCTTGAATGCCGTCTTCCATTCATCACCAATTGCCATGCGGATTTGGTGGTAGCCACTACGCAAATCAATCTTAGAGAAAATCGTGGCACCACTCAATTCATCCAACATATCATCTAAACGCGGAATGGGATGTCGATAACGGACGGTAATGGCATTGATAGGGCGGCAATCCATACACATCCGTTGCGTCTCATCCGGTTTAGGCACAAGAATGACGGGAACGGCACAAGGGCTAAGGCTTTCACGGACATACCCTTTAGCGAGGAGGTCTTGAATTTGGCGTTGGATCTCCTTGGTGTCCTCGGGGTTGGTGCGGTAGGCGGCGCGGTTTGGTAGGGGAGCGCCGGGTATGAGGTCGATGCGATGCTCGATGCCCCGAAGCGGTGGTAGTCCATGTGGTAGCTCGTCGGGGAAGACGTCTTGGAACTCCTTCAAAAGAGACAACAAAGACGAAGGAATGTTGGTTAAGTCATTAGTCTCCGCCGAGAGGCCCTTGCAAATGAGCACGTAGTGTATGGTGGTGGATGGGTTGTCTTTCACTTCTCTCCACTCGCTTTTGGTGGCTAAGAGGACACTCTTTCTCTCACTCATATGTGGGTGGTGGCGCTCACTCTCTTTTTGGTGGGTCGCTCCCTCTCCTCTCAACTCACTATGGTGGATGTGGTGTTGTGCCCTCGCTAAAGCCTTCGCATTGTCGGCGATGATTTGGCTAGGAGTCATTGGGCGAAGCTCGAACTTCTTGTCCTTGACCTTGAAGGTGTATGCATTGGAGAAACCATCATGTATGGCCTTCTTGTCAAATTGCCATGGGCGGCCAAGCAACATGTGGCACACGGTCATAGGTACCACGTCACACTCGACGGTGTCTTCATAGGGTCCTATCTTGAAGTTGACGGTGACGGTGTGTTGAATCTTGACATTGCCCTTGTCACTCAACCATTGGACATGGTATGGATGAGGATGCTTGCGAAGCGTGAGGTTGAGCTTCTCACATAGCTCGGTGCTTGCCAAGTTGTGGCAACTCCCACCATCGATGATGACCTTGATAGACTTTCCACCAATGCCGGCGCGCGTTTGGAAGATGTTGCATCTTTGGTCTTCCATAGCTTGGGGTTGAGTGGTGAGCACTCGAGTGACCACAAGAGAAGGGCTTGGATCATGTGTGCATAAGAGAGGGTCTTCTCCACTTTCTTCATCATAGTCTTCCTCATTAGCAACGGCGGCTTGCACTAGGGCTTCATATTCACCTTCACTTAGAGTCTCTATGTCACCATTCTCCATAGTGATCATGACCTTGGTGTTCTTGCACTCAAAGGATTTGTGGCCTTGGGTGCCACACTTGAAGCAAGTGACATTTGAGGGTCCCGTAGAGGCCTTAGAGGAGGCGGTGGAGGATACCGTTTGCTTCATGCGACTTTGTATGGAAGGTTGCTTGGAAGGTGTAGAGGATGCGGATGGCTTGACACTTGTTGTAGGAGTTGATGTAGCAAGCTTGGAGGCGAAGTATTGCTTGGACTTGGAGTACTTGATGTCCTCATTCACTTGACGCTCGGCCTTGGAAGCTTGGTGAACCAACTCAACCATGTTGGAGTATTGTTGGAACTCCACAATCTTCTTGATGGGGTAGTTGAGGCCATTGAAGAACCTAGCGATGGTTTGGTTCTCGGACTCTTGGATGTTTGCTCTCATCATGGTTAACTCCATCTCCTTGAAGAATTCCTCAACGGTCTTGGTGCCTTGCTTCAACTTTTGTAGCTTGTTGAAGAGATCGGTCTTGTAGTGTGTAGGGACAAAGCGGGCTTGCATCTCCTCCTTCATGTCTTCCCAAGTATCAATTGGAGGATCACCCTTTTCTTCCCTAAGAGTGACAACTTGTTCCCACCAAGTGTTGGCATAATCTTCAAACTCGAGGGAGGCCATGGCTACTTTCTTGGCACCGGAGTAGTTATGGATGCGGAAGATCTTGTCAACCTTGAGTGCCCATGAGAGGTAGGCCTCGGCATCGTCTTCACCCTTGAACTTGGGCATATTGAACTTGAGCTTTCCATACATATTCTCTTCATCTTCCATGTTTCGGCGGCGAGGACGGATGCCTTCATCTCTTGCGACTTGAGGTGGTGGAGGAGGTCTTCCACGACCAACCATAGCATTGGGTTGGCGTTGTAGGTGAACACTAGCTTCACTTGGCTCATTTTGAGGATGTTGTTGCGGGTCTTGGCGAGGTTGTTGGCGTTGCCCAATTATGGCCCTCTCATCTTGATCATGTTGTGGTTGCCCTCGGCCCCTTTGGTCATGGCGAGGATGATTCCGGAGATCACGCCTTGGTTGCTCTTGACGACCTTGGGCGGGAGCATCACCATGTGGCGCCATGTTGTGGTGGATGTTGTCTTGGGGATGGTCGTCATACCCATGGTGGGCATGGCGAGCCGCTTGATGACGATCTTGGTGAGGAGCTTGTTCTTGTGGAGGTCGTTCATGAGGACGAGCATGGCGATGGAATTCACCTCTCCTTGAGTTAGAGCGAGAGTCTTCTTGGCGAGCATGTGGTCGATGAGGACGAGGATGGTCTTCATGCCTTGAGGAGGAGCTTGATGACGAACGATGGCCATGAGAATAGTAATCTTGTGACGAGCTTGATGATGATGAAGTAGAGCGGTGTCGGCGATGACGACCCAAGTTGGTGATGGCGCGCTCGAGGTTGTCCATGCGTCGCTCCATGTTCGCATCATTGGCCGCCATTTGGCCATTCAAGTTGTCCGTAGCTTCACGGAGGAGAGCCAAATCTTGGTTCACCGTGGAGAAGTTGTGAGCCACTTCTTCATATTGTTCATCGATGCGAGTCTCGAAGAGTGATAGTTGCTCCTTGAACTCTTGGCGTTGAATCCATAGGTTGTGTTGAGTCGCCAACCTCTCGGTGCTCCGAAGGACTTCTCCATCCCTTGTTTCATCTCCACTCCTATCCATGATGGAAGAACAAGAACTATGTTGTATGTGTTAGTGGAAGGAGACTACCTCGCACTCTTACCAAGGTAAGATAGTATTGAGGCAATCAACCAAGCCGAAAGTAAGATCAAGTGTATCGGGGACACACGCAAAACCACACGCAAAAGCTAGCAAATATGGTGTTAGGCGAGTGTTGTGGAAAGCCAAAAGACAAATCCAAGATCAAGTATGTTGTTAAAAGTGGGTAAGATGCAAAAGTCACAAGTCAAAAGCGGTGATCACAAAAGGCATTCACAATGTGGAACACACACGTGGGACAAAATGGGGTTAGCGCGACGGAAAATGAGCACGAACAAAAATGGTCCTAACGAAGACTACTAGCTCGGTGTCACGCTAACGCAAGAGAGACCGTGGCTTGGTTGCAAAATTGAGAAGCAACAAGATTTGCGCAAGACGCCTCTCTTCTCTTTTCTCTCTTTTGCTTATAAGCTTTGGACTCTTTTGTGTATAGTGTCACTCACACTCTTTTTCTTTTTCTCTTTTTTTTTTTTTTTTTTTGTATGCTTAGAAGCTTTCTTTTTCCACTATCTATGTAAGTATGTCACACTTCTTTTGCCTATCTTTTCACAACGAGCTTGCTTCGTAGCTTTGCTCAACACACGCACACCCTCACGGTCGGGACGCTTGCGCAATGCTTCGCAACACTAGAAAGCCACTCTCGATAGGAAAGGTACGCAAAGGAAGCTAAGGCTACAAGTTAGGTGCAAGTTATACCACTTGATGACGGTGGCCGACGAACTTGAACTTGCTATGGTGGAGGTGTCAAATGAACCGCTTGGATCCTCGGGGTGCCGTCGTCGTAGATGATGTTGCGGAGTTATCTGAAATGGCACACACTACGAAGTCCAAACACAAGGGGTTAGTGCCAAAACGAAAAACGAAGTTAGCTGTGAAAAATTCGGCCAGGCGGAAGTTCCGGTCTGAGGCGGAACTTCCGGTCCGGGGGCGGAACTTCCGGTCCTGCCGGCCGGAACTTCCGGTCGCAATCAGATCTGCGAGCTGTTCTTCGATTTGGGCGGAAAACCGGGCCGAAAATCTTCGAATTCGCGGAAAATTTGGCACTAGAAGCTGTGGGAAAGTGGGGGAATTGCAGATCAACACCAAAGACAAGTTTCTATTGGACCAAAACCACTCAAAACTCAACCAAATCACAGATCCGTCCAAAGGCAAATTAGGGCTATTTTTGGGGAATTTTTTGGAAATTTTCTAGAAACGAAATCGGGTGGGTGGAGGGTCAAATCCGCGGGAACCAAAGGCTGCTGATACCATATGATGTGGTCTAAGACCCCGTGTGTGTCCCGATCTTGCGGATTGACTTCGAAACCAAGTGGGAGAGATGGGAAAACGCGAGGGGGACGAAGAACACGATGAACTCCGAGACTCACGCACGCACACCAACCCGATACACCCGATGCTTACCTCCGTGGCTCGATGGACCACACCAATAGAATCTCCGTGGAAGAGGCACGAGGCAGAATTCCCGGAGAGAGATTGGGATTGGAGAGGATGAACTTGGGGAGGGAGAGAGAGTAACAAGTACTAGAATCTCACTCCACAAAATTCAAAGTCAACAACCAAGGTGCCTTGATTACAGAGGGATGATACCCAAGGGAGACTAAGCTCAAAGTTAGGTTTGAGTTCTAAACAAGTCTAAATCTCAGATCTGAGCCAACTAGCCTATTTATAGGTAGGGGGCGAAGAGTTAAGTTACACGCTGAAAAGTAGTCTTTGTCTTGAAGTTCGCGGTGGCGGACGGTCCGGCCGACTTGGGCGGAAGTTCCGGTCAGGGGCGGAAGTTCCGGTCCGGGCAGGCGGAAGTTCCGGCCCGACCGGAAGTTCCGGCCAAGTTCCGGTCAAGTTCCGAAATTAGCCCATTTCCTTGCAGTAACATCCAGGGGCGTTTTGACGGACTTTCGGAACTTGGGCGGAACTTGGGCGGAAGTTCCGGGTGGGCGGAAGTTCCGGTCCCTCGGGGCGGAAGTTCCGGCTGGCTCCACTTCTCTGGGCGCTGGACGGCATCTTGGCAGCATCTAGGCGGAAGTTCCGGTCCTGGAGGGCGGAAGTTCCGGTCCTGGAGGGCGGAAGTTCCGGCCCTGGGGGGCGGAAGTTCCGGCCTGTGCGCTGGGGCTCCATCTTCATCATTTCCAGCTCTCTCTCCATTGGCTTGGACTCCATGGCTTGTGTCTTGACCGATGTACCTGATTGAACATAGTGTAGTTGCATGAAGTAGCAAGCCATCCAAGGGGGTGTCAAAGGTAGAGGTAGAGAGGAGCGAATTCACCTTCTCATGTAGAGCTTTAACTCGAGCCCTTGTCATTGGTCCACTTGGGGGACTTGTTGGCCTTGATGTAGTGTCGTTGGTGAGCGGGGCTACATCAAAGACCAACAAGTCCCCCAAGCGGACCAATGACAAGGGCTCGAGTTAAAGCTCTACACGACAAGGTGAACTCGCTCCTCACTTCCCTCGACCTAGATACCCCATTGGATGGAATGCTACCTCATGCCGAAACCCTTTGTGTCATTAGGTACGTGGAGCATCAAGACCACGGAGAGGACAGTACGTCATGGTCAAGGGAAGGAGAGGAGCAGCTGATCGAGAAGATGAACATGGAGCTGGACCCGAAGTCGCCCCAAGAACGCAAGGAAGAGACGATGTGCGGCCGGTCCAGAATCCGGTCTGACCGGACGCCTGACCGGGTCACCCGGCTCAGAATCCGGTCGACCGGACGCCTGACCGGGCCACCCGGTCCCCAACCGGGCCACCAACCGGTGCCATCCGGACGACTTCCCGGGGCTCCAGGACCTCGCCCGGTTACTGCCCGGTCCAGGATCCGGTCACCGACCGGACGACCCGGTCCCAGGTCCGGTCCAACCGGACTCCTGACCGGCCTGCACGACTGAAGACTACTTTCGGCCCGAAACGTTTTCCTTTGTGCCTTTTCGGCCCGTGTCGCCTTGTACCGCTATATAAGCACCTTGGACACCCCTTTTTCCCCTTAGACTTGTTTAGAACTCAAACCTAACTTTGAGCTTAGTCTCCCTTGGGTATCATCCCTCTGTAATCAAGGCACTCTTGTTGTTGATTTGTGAATTGCTAAGTGAGATTCTAGTGCAAGGCACTCTCTCTCTCCCTTATCAATCCCCTTCTCTCCAACACCAATCTCTCTCCGGGAATTCTACCACGTGCCTCTTCCTTGGAGATTCTATTGGCGTGATCTACCGAGTCACGGGGGTAAGTATCGGGTGTATCGGGTTGGTGTGCGTGCGTGAGTACCGTGTTCCTCGTGTTCCTCACGTTCTCCCACCTTTTCCCCTTGGTCTTTGGGTTGAATCGCGAGATCGGGCCACATCCTCGATCTTAGATCGCATCATATGGTATCAGCAGCCTTTGGTTACCGCGATTTTGACCCTCCACCCACCCGATTTCGTTTCTAGAAAATTTTCCAAAAAATAGCCCAAATTCCCTTTGGACCGATCTGTGATTTGGTTGAGTTTTGAGTGGTTTTGGTCCGTGGATCTGGTGTTGTTGTGCTTGATCTACTATTTCCCCAACTTTTAGCCTCCAATTCCATCGTTTCCTTTCGATTTGGTCGATTTGGCTTGGTTTTCGTGAAGAACAGGAGAGAGAAAGCTCAATCCCGCGAAATCCGGTTGAGCAGCCGGTCGATCAAGACTCTGAGACCGGCCGGGCCGGTCCAGAATCCAGTCAACCGGCCACGCAACCGGCCAGGCCGGTCCAGAACCCGGTCCAACCGGGCCTCCGACCGGGCGACGCAACGCCCTCCTTCGACCTCGACATCCGGCGATCTCCACCACCACCTCCACCACCACCACCACCATCGCAGGTATAACTTGCAGTAACCCTTGTAGCCCTCTTCTTTTTGCGATCTATCCCACGAGCGAAGCTTTCGAGTGTTGCGAAACATCGCACGAGGTCCCGACCGTGAGGGTGTGCATTGTGTGAGTAAAGCTCATAAGTGGAGCTCGTGAGTGGCCAGCAAAAGAGTAAGAGCATAGTGTGCTAGTAAAAAAAAAAGAGTAAAGCAAAGTGCAAAGTGCCACCGATACAAAAAGAGTGAAAAGCTTTTAAGCAAGCAAGAGAGATAGAGAAGAGAGACCTCGTGCGAATCTTGGTGTTTCTACTCTATGCAACCTAGCTTCGATCTCTTCTTGCGTTAGTGTGACATTGAGCACCCTTACTTAGGGGTTTTTCATTTTTCCGCTCGTTCCTTGGTTGCACTAACCCCGCTCATCCCGTGTGTGAGTTCCACATTTTTTCGTGTTTATAGTGATCTCCACTTTGACACTTGATTTTTGGACCTTACCCACTCTTAACAACATACTCGATTTTGGATTTCGTCTTTTGGCTTTCCACCATCCACTCCTAACACCATATTTGCTAGCTTTTGTGTGTGCCTTTGTGTGTGTCCCGATACACTTGATCTTACCTTGGGTTTGGTTGATTGCCTCAATACTATCTTACCAAGGTAAGAGCACGAGGTAGTCTCCTTCCACTAACATCCACAACATAGTTCTTGTCTTGTGATCATGGATAGGCATGGAGACCAAGCAAAGGAGGATGAGGTCCTACACCCTTCCGAGAGGTTGGCCACCCAACACAACCTATGGGTGCAACGCCAAGAGTTCAAGGACCAACTCAACTTGTTCGAGACACGCATCGATGAACAATATGAAGAAGTGGCCCACAACTTCGGCCAAGTGAACCAAGATATGATCCTTCTTCGCGAAGCTACGGACAACTTGCATGACCAAGTGACGGCCAATGATGCAAACATGGAGCGGCGCATGGATAGCCTCGAGCGCGCCATCAACAACTTGGGTCGCCGACATCGACATCGCTCTACTTCCTCATCGTCATCGACCTCCTCACATGATGACTACTCCCATGATCGCCATTCGTCCTCAAGCTCCGACTCAAGTCATGGAGATCATCATCACTCTCGTCGACCGCACGCTCGTCATGATGATTCTCGCTCAAACTCAAGGCGCGGAGAGTTCCATCGCCATGCTCGTCCTCATGAGCGTCCTCAACAAGACCAAGCTCTTCACCAAGATCGTCATCAAGCGGCTCGCCATGCCCACCATGGGCATGACGACCAACCCCAAGACAACGTCCTCCACAACATGGACCCGGCACCTCATCGTCAAGCCCATGTGGATGCTCAAGACCAAGGTCATCAAGATCCACCAAGGCGTGACCTCCGGAACCATCCTCGCCATGACCAAAGGGGCCGAGGACAACCTCAACATGATCAAGATGAGAGAGCCAACATGGGACAACGTCAACAACCTCGTCAAGATCCGCCACAACATCCTCAACATGAGCCAAGTGAAGCTAGTGTTCACCTCCAACGCCAACCCAATGCTATGGTTGGTCGTGGAAGACCTCCTCTACCACCTCAAGTCGCAAGAGATGAAGGCATCCGTCCTCGCCGAAGGAACATGGAAGATGAAGAGAATATGTATGGAAAGCTCAAGTTCAACATGCCCAAGTTCAAGGGTGAAGACGATGCCGAGGCCTACCTCTCATGGGCACTCAAGGTTGACAAGATCTTCCGCATACACAACTACTCCGGTGCCAAGAAAGTAGCCATGGCCTCCCTCGAGTTTGAAGATTATGCCAACACTTGGTGGGAACAAGTTGTCACTCTTAGGGAAGAAAAGGGTGATCCTCCAATTGATACTTGGGAAGACATGAAGGAGGAGATGGAAGCTCGCTTTGTCCCTAGACACTACAAGACCGATCTCTTCAACAAGCTCCAAAAGTTGAAGCAAGGTACCAAGACCGTTGAGGAATTCTTCAAGGAGATGGAGTTAACCATGATGCGAGCAAACATCCAAGAGTCCGAGAACCAAACCATCGCTAGGTTCTTCAATGGCCTCAACTACCCCATCAAGAGGATTGTGGAGTTCCAACAATACTCCAACATGGTTGAGTTGGTTCACCAAGCTTCCAAGGCCGAGCGTCAAGTGAATGAGGACATCAAGTACTCGAAGTCCAAGCAATACTTCGCCTCCAAGCTTGCTACATCAACTCCTACAACAAGTGTCAAGCCAACCGCATCCTCTACACCTTCCAAGCAACCTTCCATACAAAGTCGCATGAAGCAAACGGTATCCTCCACCGCCTCCTCGAAGGCCTCTACGGGACCCTCCAATGTCACTTGCTTCAAGTGTGGCACCCAAGGCCACAAGTCCTTTGAGTGCAAGAACACCAAGGTCATGATCACTATGGAGAATGGTGACATAGAGACTCTAAGTGAAGGTGAATATGAAGCCCTAGTGCAAGCCGCCGTTGCTAATGAGGAAGAGTATGATGAAGAAAGTGGAGAAGACCCTCTCTTATGCACACATGATCCAAGCCCTTCTCTTGTGGTCACTCGAGTGCTCACCACTCAACCCCAAGCTATGGAAGACCAAAGATGCAACATCTTCCAAACGCGTGCCGGCATTGGTGGCAAGTCAATCAAGGTCATCATCGATGGTGGGAGTTGCCACAACTTGGCAAGCACCGAGCTATGTGAGAAGCTCAACCTCACGCTTCGCAAACATCCTCATCCATACCATGTCCAATGGTTGAGTGACAAGGGCAATGTCAAGATTCAACACACCGTCACCGTCAACTTCAAGATAGGACCCTATGAAGACACCGTCGAGTGTGACGTGGTGCCTATGACCGTGTGCCACATGTTGCTTGGCCGCCCATGGCAATTTGACAAGAAGGCCATACATGATGGTTTCTCCAATGCATACACCTTCAAGGTCAAGGACAAGAAGTTCGAGCTTCGCCCAATGACTCCTAGCCAAATCATCGCCGACAATGTGAAGGCTTTAGCGAGGGCACAACACCACAACCACCATAGTGAGTTGAGAGGAGGGGGAGCTACTGATACGTCCAAAACGTATCTACTTTCCCGAACACTTTTGCTATTGTTTTGCCTCTAATTTGTGTATTTTGGATACAACTAACACGGACTAACGCTGTTTTCAGCAGAACTGCTCTGGTGTCTCGTTTTTGTGCAGAAATCCAACTTTCGGGAAAATCCTCGGAATTTATGCAGAAGGCCCTATTTTACCAAATTATTGACGGAGCCAGAAGGGCAAGGGAGGTGGAGGCCCGAGGGCCCCACACCACATGGCGGTGCGGCCCAGGGGGGCCCGCGCGGCCTGTGGTGTGGCCCCCTCGGCCGGCCTCCGACGCCCCCCTTCGGACTACTTATTGGTTTCGACCTGAAAACGCACAGGGGGAAGTCGAAGTCGCCAGAAACCCTCCAGAGAGCCGCCATATCGCGAAACTCCGTCTCGGGAGCCAGAAGTCTCCGTTCTGGCACTCCGCCGGGACGGGGAATTGGAGGAGATCTTCACCGCCATCACCGCCAACGCCTCTCCATCGACCAGCCATGTTTCCCCCATCCATGTGTGAGTAATTCCCCCGCTGTAGGCTGAAGGGGATGGTAGGGATTGGATGAGATTGGTCATGTAATAGTCATAAGATTGTTAGGGCATAGTGCCTAGTATCCGTAGATGTCACTTTTATGATATTGTTGCAACTTGTTATGCTTAATGCTTGTCACTAGGGCCCGAGTGCCATGATCTCAGATCTGAACATGTTATTGATTCATGAAGATATTCGTTGTTTATGATCTTACCTGCAAGTTGTATACACATGTCGCTGTCCGGAACCAATGGCCCCGAAGTGACAGAAATCGGGACAACCGGAGGGGATGGTAGTGATGTGAGGATCACATGTGTTCACGGAGTGTTAATGCTTTGCTCCGGTACTCTATTAAAAGGAGTACCTTAATATCCAGTAGTTTCCCTAGAGGCCCGGCTGCCACCGGCTGGTAGGACAGAAGATGTTGTGCAAGTTTCTCATTGCGAGCACGTACGACTAAATATGGAACACATGCCTATTGATTGATTAGTACTTGGATACCGTTTTATTATTATCTGCAAATGCCTCTGCTTTGATTGTTACATGAGTTTCTCTCATCCATGCAACGCCCGTTAAATCCGTCCCTGTGCCTACAGTATTTTAATCCTGCTATCTACTATAATCACTACTGCTGTCTTTACTTCACCGCTGCTGTTATTTCACTATTTCCACTGCCATAAAACTGTTACTACTGATAAACTCTTGCGAGCAAGTCTGTTTCCAGGTGCAGCTGAATTGACAACTCCGCTGTTAAGGCTAACAAGTATTCTTTGTCTCCCCTTGTGTCGAATCAATAAATTGGGTAATACTTCCCTCGAAGACTGTTGCGATCCCCTATACTTGTGGGTCATCAAGACTATTTTCTGGCGCCGTTGCCGGGGAGCATAGCTTTATTTGGAAGTTCACTTGGATTGATATTGTTCGCTGCAAATTCTCCATCATGGGTAAACCTCGCGATACTAAGATCGCCATATTACCATCCACTACAAGAAAAGGTACAACTCTTAGTACCTCTGCTGCTCTTGATTCACCATCTGTGATTGATAAACTTGTTTCACCGCCGCATGCTTCACATGCTGGTACTTCTGCTGAATCTGAAAATTCTCATAATATTGATAATGTTTCTGCTGTGCTTGATGATAGTGGTTCATTGGGATCTTTTCTAGATGCTACAATTGCTAAGTCTAGACAAATTGAAAATACTGAAACTCCTAATGCTACTACACCTGTTAAATCACCTGAACTTGATTATTCTAGTGATGATCTTGATGAAGATTATGTAGAGCTTGATGATGATTTTATTGAAAAATGCAATGCTACTACTGATGCAAGAAAAATTAAAAAGTTGCTTGCAGAACATGCTGTTAGATATAAACCATCTCCTGATCCTAAATTTGCCACATCTCCTATAAACATTAGGGATAAAGATTATGATTTTTCTCTTGATCTATCTCATATAGCTATTGTTGAGAAAACACCCTTTTGTGGTACTGAAAAAGAAAGTGCTGTTGAACACACACTGGTAGTTATCTACTCTTAGTGGCGTATTTTCTGATGATGTCAAGATGCGTACTTATTTTGTCGCTAAATTTTTTCCGTTCTCATTAAAGGATGATGCTAAAACTTGGTATAATAATTTGCCTCCTGGTTCTATTAAAAGTCCAACCGACTTGCGTGATGTTTTCTTTCGAAAATACTTTCCTGCTAGTGCTCAACATGCTGCTTTGCAGAGAATTTATAATTTTGACCAGGAAGATGGAGAGAAATTGCCTGAGGCTTGGGCTAGATTTTGTTCTCTTATTAGAGCTCAGCCTGACCATGATTTGGAAAAGCATGATTTACTTGATATATTTTATAGTGGACTAACTATTGAGTCTAGGGCATACCTGGATAGTTGTGCTGGTTGTGTTTTCAGGAAAAGAACTCCAGACGACGCTGAAGAATTATTGGCTAAAATAGGCCGGAATCATGATGATTGGTCTACACCTGAACCAACCCCGACACCGATAGTGAAGAAGAGGGGTATGATTAAATTGAATGATGAAGATATGAGGGAAGCCAAGAAGTCTCTTAAAGAGAAGGGTATTAAACCTGAAGATGTGAAGAATTTACCTCCTATAGAAGATATATGTGAGACAATTCCCCCTTCATCCATGATTGAGGTACACTCTCTTCAACACTTTACTAGGGAAGATATTCCGTATTCAAAATCTCCTGCTCAATGCTTAGATGAATTTGATAATTATATTGTTAAGCAAGAAAACTTTAATATGAGAGTAGAGAATCATTTAATGGAAAATTCCCGAGCTATTAGTGAATTGCATGGTATTGTGGAGAGAACCTCCAATGATGTTAAGATATTGGTTAAACATTTTCAAATGGTTCAAACTCAAATTGATCAACTTACTAAAGTGCAAAATGACTTGTTGGGAAATAATTCTAAAGAAAAACATGCTTATGAAGTAACAACTAGAGGTGGTGTTTCTACCCAGGATCCTCTATATCCTGAAGTGCATCCCAAAAGAGTTGAACAAGATTCTCAATTAATTAAAACTAGTGCTCCATCTAAGAAAAAGAAAAAGAAACATAAGAATGTTGTAGAATCCTCTGAACCTGTTAATAATCCTAATAGTATTTCTATTTACGATGCTTTGGAAACCTGAAAGTGGTAATGAACATGAGGAAGATAACGATAAGAATGATACTCCTGATAAAGAAGAAATTGAAAAAGAACCTGAAAAGCATGCTAAAAATAAAAAGTACACTAAAGAAGATTTTATTACTGAGAAACATGGTAATGAAAGAGAACCTTGGGTTCAAAAGAACATGCCTTTTCCTGCTAAGAAACTAAAATCAAAGGAGGAGGAACATTATAATAAATTTTGTGATTGGATGAAACCTTTATTTTTGCAAATCCCTTTGACTGATGCTATTAAATTGCCTCCTTATTCAAAGTATATGAAAGATATTGTTACTAACAAAAGGAAAATCCCCAATGAGGAAATTTCCACTATGCTCGCAAATTACTCCTTCAATGGTAAGATTCCAAAGAAGTTGGGCGACCCAGGTATACCGACTATTCCTTGTTCCATCAAGAATAATTATGTTAGAACTGCTCTATGTGATTTGGGAGCAGGTGTTAGTGTAATGCCTTTTTCTCTTTATAAGAGACTTGATTTAGATAAATTGATACCAACTGATATATCTTTGCAAATGGCTGATAAATCTACTGCTATTCCTGTTGGTTTATGTGAAAATGTTCCTGTTCAAGTTACTCAGCATTGCTTGATATTAACTGATTTCGTTGTGTTGGAAATGCCTGAAGATGATAATATGTCCATTATTCTTGGAAGACCCTTTCTTAATACTGCAGGGGCTGTTATTGATTGCAATAAAGGCATGGTTACTTTCAATGTTGATGATAAGGAACACACTGTCTATTTTCCCAAGAGGATTGATAAAGTATGTGGAGTCAATACAATTTTTAATGTGAAAACTATCAAAGTGGGATCCATTGATTGTCCTATATATGAGCCTAAAGAAGAATATCAAACTCTTGTGATTGGATCCATATCAATTCAATATAAGGTAACATGATTGATTTGAGGTTTATTTCTTCTTATGTCACATAAAATTTATTTGATAGCAAGACTTGATCAACCTTGTTAACAAGTATATTTTATTGCATAAAAGAGCTAAACAACACTTCTTTCTTTCTTTCTCCCTCCACCTATTTTACTTGCTGTAGCACTTTTGTTTCGCAATATGCTTTAGTCATTTAAGATTTTAGAAATCATTTTCCTGCGCAGTAATCATTAATTTAATACCCAGAAATGTGCATTTTTCGAAGTTCTCTAAAAATTACACCGTTGGTCCTATTTTTCGACGAGGCACCTGGGAGCACCAGAGGATGACCTGTGGGGCACCAGGGGGTGCCACACCATAGGCCGGCGCGGCCAGCAAGGGGGCCGCGCCACCTTATGGTGTGGGCCACCCCTTGCCCCACTTCATCATCTCTTTCTCCCAGCACCTTCTCTCTCCCGAAAAAGCTCGTACCAAGTTTCTCTCACTCGTGTTTCTGCTCAAGAACTCGCGATTTTTCGATCTCCTTGCTCAGCCCAGATTTCTGTTTGAAATTTGGCACATTTACTCCTTGGTATGTGACTCCTTTGATTGTCCAATTAGAATTTCATTTGGTTGAGTATATCTTGAATATTTTGCTGCTGTAGATAACATGTTTAGTGAGCTTGCATGCTTGTTCTAAATGGAAGAAACTAGTTTTGATGCATGTTTAGTACTCTAGCAAGTTCCTATAGTAGTTCCCTTCAATTATATACCTTGAAATCAAATTTTATAATGATTGTTGAAAAATTTCAGAAAATGGAAGGGAGTGTGCACCAACTTAACCAAGAAGAGTTGGAGGTACAGCACGTTATGAGAGTCCATCGTGAAGAGGGAGTATACCCCTCTTATTACCCATGCACGGACTTTATGCGGAATGCAGGAATCCTGCAAGATGTGCAAACACTAATTTCCAATGCAGGATTGGGAAATTTTGCTGTTGGTGAACCTCACCAATATGCTAAACTAACGGTGTCGGTTGTGCAGGATTTCGAATTTCACCGGTCTCGAACTGACCCCATGGTCCGGTATAAAATTTATAACAAAACTATTGACTTGCCTTTCAGTGATTTTTGCACAGCAATTAGAGTGCCGCAGTGGGGATCCTGCGAGAAGATCAGGGGAACACCGCGGGAGCTCTCAGATCTTTATACAAGGATTTGTAATGGGAGGAGCTTCTCCAATGATGGTGGTAAGATTAGTAGCATTCAACATCCAGCCATCCGCTATTTTGCCTATTTCATTACAAAGTGCGTTCTTGCGAGAAGAACTGGAGGTAAATTATCTGTCCCAGACTTGGCTTTCTTAGCTGCTGCTTTGCAACAGGATAGGACTTATAATTTGGGTGCTTTAATAGCTTGTAGACTTGCTACTAACCGTGAGAAAGGAGGAATTTGTGGAGGTCTTATTGCCTCTCGCTTATTAGCTATGCATGGTGTAGGTCCTCACCATTTAGATATTCCGCTTTCTATAGAGAAACTTGATGTTTTCTCCATGATCAGGCATGAGTTTATTTCAGATGCATCTAGTTTGAACAACCTGCATTATAGGATAACTTTGTATAAGAAAAGTTGGAGTATAACTAAGAAAATTGAAAAATTAGTACGCTTGCCTGCACCTGCTTTGTTTAACCTTGATGCCAGGGACGGGTGGTCGATCACAGAAAATGAGCTAAACGCATACATAGAAAGGGAAAGCCGTCGTGCAAGGGAAGATGTGGAGGAGGCCGAGGAGCATCCCGACTCTTCATCCGATGCAGCAAGCTCCTCATATCAACATCATGGGCATGTGGAACCTCCACGATATTCTTCTGCACAAGGGCCCTATTACCACTCCATGTATGATCCACAGGCGTGGAACTCCGACCCTCGTTGGGAATGAACTCCACTTAGGCCAAAAGCCTAAGCTTGGGGGGAGGTATACCGGCATCACTCATTCTTTGCATATTATGGTTGCTGGATACTTGTACATACTTGTTTAGTCTCTTAGAGTGGTCTAATGAGAGGGAGATGATATTTAGGGAAGTGCTGTCCAAAAACAGATTCTGTGCTGTTACCAAAAAAATTCGTACGCACAGCCAGAACGTTATTTTGAGTTGCCAATTTTTGAGCATGTTCCCCAGGTTGTTATCTAACTTTCATTAGTTGAACACTTTTTGGTCTGAGCAATGTAAGATTTTTGTTAATTTCGATTTCTGTACTGCTGTCAGGATTTGGCAGATTTCTGTCATCCTGCTTTTCTGTGTTTCTGTTAGTTTGCATTCTTTTGTTTTCGTTTTGTTTCTTTCCCAAAACACAAAAAGACCAAAAATATTTCTGTTGTTTCTCTTCACCATTTGTTTATTTGGTTCTTTGCTTTTAGTTTACTTTATTTGCTATCATTAGTTTGCTATAAGAAAACCCAAAAAGATTTTGCTTTGTTTGCTTGTTTTCTTTCGTTCTTGTTTCTAATTCGAAAACACCAAAAATATTTGCTGTTCTTCTTTGGTTTGTAAAGTTCATCATGGGTTCAATGGTCTTCGGTGGCTGGAGCGTGGTTTTCATTTCATATTATCCAAGCTACACAAGTGAAAAGGCAATAATGACGATCTACGACAATCTGATTGTGGTGAGAGGCTGGTATGAACTCTATTTGCTTTCATTTTTGTACATATACTCATCCATATGAGCATGCTTAGTTGGTTCATGTGAGGTATATGTTATTTGAGAAAGTCTAGTAGTTCATGATCTCTCATGTTTAGTTCCAATTAATTAATATGAGTAGTATGTCATGGATGTTTGCTTGTATTGTTTTATTCATAAGTAAGTATGGCATTGTGGTATCCTCCTCTGAATAATTCATTTATATCGACTTGGCACATGCTCACGCATGCATATGACTGAACAAAAAGTCAATTAAGCCTCGATGATTTATATTGCTTCAGAGTTCTTGTATCACTTTTATGCCTCCGTTAATTTATTTTGCCGCAAGCATGATTATGACAGTTACTGCTCTCTTGATTTGTCGCTCCCTAGTCTTTTGCTAGCCTTCACTTGTACTGAGCGGGAACGCCGCTCGTGCTTCCAAACACCTGAAAACCAAGTTGTTCCAAAAGTGTCCACCATAAATACCTATGCATGGCATTTCAAACCATTCCAAGTAAATTCTCATGCGCTACCTTTAAAACCTTCAAAATGCTTCTCAATTTGTGTTAATGTTTCATAGCTCATGAGGAAGTATGTGGTGTTTAGCTTTCAACCTTGTCATTTACTTTTGACGGATTCTCATATGGACTAGTGGCACATCCGCTTATCCAATAATTTTGCAAAAAGAGCTGGCAATGGGATTCCCAGTCCCAAATTAATTAACTTAAATAGACACTCCTCCATGGTTTGTGATTGTTGGACGGCACCCGAAGGATTCGGTTAGCCATGGCTTGTGTAAGCAAAGGTTGGGGGGAGTGTCATCATCATAATAAAACTTAAATAAAAGGCACTCCTTCATGGTATGTGATTGTTGGCAGGCACCCGAGGATTCGGTTAGCCATGGTTTGTGAAAGAAAGGTTGGAAGGAGTGCCAACCAAAAATAAATAAATGGGAGCCGCTCTTGTGAGTCCGGTTGATGAGGTAGTTAGTGTACCCATTACCATTCGTTGACAACAACAAACACCTCTCAAAATAATTTTACTCCTGTTTTATAAATGAAAAGCTCTAGCGCATGTTAATCCCTGCTTACCTCTGCGAAGGGTCAATCTTTTACTTTTTATGTTGTGTCTCCATTCTTTCTTTGAGCACTATCTTGAGAGCACGACTGTCATTCTTAGTATGATATGCTTGTCTCAAAATATGATTGATTGTGGTATAACTTTGATGCTTTTATCTTTGACAATCACTACTTCTAGTCTTTCTATGAACTCAAGAGGTGCCTCGGCATTTATGTTTTGCCGATCAAATACGGGCAAGCGAGATACCACTTTATCATATTCTCTTATGAACATTGCAATCCTGCTTATATACATGATTCATGGTGCTTATTATTAATTGTTGGTACTTCTCCATGATTGACATAGCTGTTGGATGATCTTATTTGCATGTGTCTCATTATGAACTGCTTAAGTATTAGCCATAGCATGGGAATATATACATCATATGAGCAAATGTGTTCGTGAAAGTTCTTTTATCGCTCAGTTGTTAACTGAATTGCTTGAGGACAAGCAATAAGCTAAGCTTGGGGGGAGTTGATACGTCCAAAACGTATCTACTTTCCCGAACACTTTTGCTATTGTTTTGCCTCTAATTTGTGTATTTTGGATACAACTAACACGGACTAACGCAGTTTTCAGTGAAGCTGCTCAGTGTCTAGATTTTGTGCAGAAATCCAACTTTCGGGAAAATCCTCGGAATTTATGCAGAAGGCCCTATTTTACCAAAATATTGACGGAGCCAGAAGGGCAAGGGAGGTGGAGGCCCGAGGGCCCCACACCACATGGCGGCGCGGCCCAGGGGGGGCCCGCGCGGCCATGTGGTGTGGCCCCCTCGGCCGGCCTCCGACGCCCCCCTTCGGACTACTTATTGGTTTCGACCTGAAAACGCACAGGGGGAAGTCGAAGTCGCCAGAAACCCTCCAGAGAGCCGCCATATCGCGAAACTCCGTCTCGGGAGCCAGAAGTCTCCGTTCTGGCACTCCGCCGGGACGGGGAATTGGAGGAGATCTTCACCGCCATCACCGCCAACGCCTCTCCATCGACCAGCCATGTTTCCCCCATCCATGTGTGAGTAATTCCCCCGCTGTAGGCTGAAGGGGATGGTAGGGATTGGATGAGATTGGTCATGTAATAGTCATAAGATTGTTAGGGCATAGTGCCTAGTATCCGTAGATGTCACTTTTATGATATTGTTGCAACTTGTTATGCTTAATGCTTGTCACTAGGGCCCGAGTGCCATGATCTCAGATCTCAACATGTTATTGATTCATGAAGATATTCGTTGTTTATGATCTTACCTGCAAGTTGTATACACATGTCGCTGTCCGGAACCAATGGCCCCGAAGTGACAGAAATCGGGACAACCGGAGGGGATGGTAGTGATGTGAGGATCACATGTGTTCACGGAGTGTTAATGCTTTGCTCCGGTACTCTATTAAAAGGAGTACCTTAATATCCAGTAGTTTCCCTAGAGGCCCGGCTGCCACCGGCTGGTAGGACAGAAGATGTTGTGCAAGTTTCTCATTGCGAGCACGTACGACTAAATATGGAACACATGCCTATTGATTGATTAGTACTTGGATACCGTTTTATTATTATCTGCAAATGCCTCTGCTTTGATTGTTACATGAGTTTCTCTCATCCATGCAACGCCCGTTAAATCCGTCCTGTGCCTACAGTATTTTAATCCTGCTATCTACTATAATCACTACTGCTGTCTTTACTTCACCGCTTTGTTATTTCACTATTTCCACTTGCCATAAAACTGTTACTGCGATAAACTCTTGCGAGCAAGTCTGTTTCCAGGTGCAGCTGAATTGACAACTCCGCTGTTAAGGCTTACAAGTATTCTTTGTCTCCCCTTGTGTCGAATCAATAAATTGGGTAATACTTCCCTCGAAGACTATTGCGATCCCCTATACTTGTGGGTCATCAGCTACCCACCAAAAAGAGAGTGAGCGCCACCACCCACATATGAGTGAGAGAAAGAGTGTCCTCCTAGCCACCAAAAGCGAGTGGAGAGAAGTGAAAGACAACCCATCCACCACCATACACTACGTGCTCATTTGCAAGGGCCTCTCGTCGGAGACTAACGACTTAACCAACATTCCTTCGTCTTTGTTGTCTCTTTTGAAGGAGTTCCAAGACGTCTTCCCCGACGAGCTACCTCATGGACTACCACCGCTTCGGGGCATCGAGCATCGCATCGACCTCATACCCGGCGCTCCCTTACCAAACCGCGCCGCCTACCGCACCAACCCCGAAGATACCAAGGAGATCCAACGCCAAATACAAGACCTCCTCGCTAAAGGGTACGTCCGAGAAAGCCTTAGCCCTTGTGCCGTTCCCGTCATTCTTGTGCCTAAACCGGATGAGACGCAACGGATGTGTATGGATTGTCGACCTATCAATGCCATTACCGTCCGTTATCGCCACCCCATTCCGCGTTAAGACGACATGCTTGATGAATTGAGTGGTGCCACCATTTTCTCTAAAATTGATTTACGTAGTGGCTACCACCAAATTCGCATGGCAATTGGTGATGAATGGAAGACGGCATTCAAGACCAAGCTTGGTCTCTATGAATGGCTCGTCATGCCATTTGGTCTTTCCAATGCTCCTTCCACTTTCATGCGTCTTATGAATAACATTTTGCGACCTCTCATTGGCAAGAGCGTGGTTGTTTACTTTGATGATATTCTCATCTATAGCAAAAATCTCGAGGACCATGTGCAACATGTGAGAGAAGTCTTATGCATCTTGCGCCACGAGAAGCTCTTTGCCAACCTACCAAAATGCCATTTCGCTCAAAACAAATTGGTTTTTCTTGGTTTTGTGGTTTCCGCCAACGGGATTGAAGTTGATTCTTCCAAAGTTGAGGCCATCCACAATTGGCCCACTCCCACAAATGTTGGCCAAGTTCGAAGCTTCCATGGACTTGCCGGATTTTACCGCCGCTTTGTGAAAGATTTCAGCACTATTGCTTGCCCTTTAAACGAGCTTACAAAAGAATGTTCCGTTTGTTTGGGGCAAAGCACAACAAAAAGCCTTTGATGAATTGAAAAAGAGACTCACCGAAGCACCACTACTTGCTCTTCCCGATTTTGCTAAAACATTTGAGATAGAATGTGACGCGAGTGGCCTTGGAATCGGTGGTGTTCTCATGCAAAATGGAAAACCCGTGGCATACTATAGCGAGAAGTTGGATGGCGCACGCCTCAACTATCCTATGTATGACAAGGAGCTTTATGCTTTGGTTCGTGTTCTTGAAGTTTGGCAACATTACCTTTGGCCAAAAGAGTTTGTCATCCACTCGGATCATGAGTCCTTGAAGTATTTGAAAAGTCAACACAATTTGAACAAGAGACATGCTAAGTGGGTTGAGTTCATAGAGTCCTTCCCTTATGTAATCAAATACAAAAAGGGCAAGGAAAATGTGGTTGCGGATGCACTTTCCCGCAAGATTACTCTTCTACTCACCCGCTTGGAGTTTCACATTTTGGGTCTTGAGGAGATCAAAGAACTTTACCCTTCCGACGCTTTCTTTGGTCCAATCTTTGCCAAGTGTTCCGTTGACCACGGATTTGATGATTTCTATTTGCATGATGGCTACTTGTTTAAAGCTAACAAGAGTTGCATTCCCGAGTCTTCCCTTCGTAAGTTGCTTTTGCAAGAGTCACATGGAGGTGGTCTCATGGGTCACTTTGGACGAGAGAAGACATATGCCATGCTCTCAACCCACTACTATTGGCCAAGAATGTACCGCGACGTGGAACGCCTTTGCCGCCGGTGTACAACATGCTTACAAGCTAAGTCTACTTCCAATCCCTATGGTCTTTACATACCTTTACCCATTCCATATGCACCTTGGTCGGACATAAGCATGGACTTTGTACTTGGATTACCACGCACAAAACATGGTCATGACTCAATATTTGTGGTAGTGGATAGGTTCTCTAAAATGGCTCATTTCATACCATGTCATAAGAGCGATGATGCTTCACACATTGCTTCGTTGTTTTTCAGGGAAGTGGTTCGCCTACACGGAATACCGGCAAGCATTGTGTCGGATCGAGACGTCAAGTTCATGAGTTACCTATGGAAGTCGCTCATGGCGAAGTTTGGAGTGAAGCTCTTGTTCTCATCGTCCTCGCACCCGCAAACCGATGGACAAACCGAAGTGGTCAATCGAAGCCTCTCCACACTCCTCCGCACACTTGTGAAGACAAATCTGAAGTCATGGGAAGATTGCCTACCCCACGCGGAGTTCGCCTACAATCGAGCCAAGCACTCCACAACCGCAAGGAGTCCCTTCATGGTCGTCTACGGATTCGAACCTCCAACGGCACTCGACATCCTCCCACTACCTCTTCATGAAAGAACGAACATGGACTTCGACGAGCGCACCACCGCCTTGAAGAAACTACATGAAGAGACAAGAGCAACCATACAAGAGCATGTACTTCGCCAAGCTAACCGCCTCAACGCCAAGAAAAAGGAACGCGTGTTTGAAGAAGGAGACCTCGTTTGGATCCACCTAAGGAAAGAAAGGTTTCCGCAAGAACGCAACTCCAAGCTCAAGCCAAGAGGAGATGGTCCTTTCAAGGTCCTCAAGCGCATCAACAACAACGCCTACGTCATCGACATACCAACATCCAAGTACTTGGTGAGCAACACTTTCAACATCTCGGATCTCTCACCCTATCATGGAGATGAGGAGGAACAAGAGTCGAGGACGACTCTCTCCCAAGGGGGGGGAGATGATGCGGGGTGGCCTTCGGACACCTCCCCACCAAGACCAACAAGTCCCCCAAGCGGACCAATGACAAGGGCTCGAGTTAAAGCTCTACACGACAAGGTGAACTCGCTCCTCACTTCCCTCGACCTAGATACCCCATTGGATGGAATGCTACCTCATGCCGAAACTCTTTGTGTCATTAGGTACGTGGAGCATCAAGACCACGGAGAGGACAGTACGTCATGGTCAAGGGAAGGAGAGGAGCAGCTGATCGAGAAGATGAACATGGAGCTGGACCCGAAGTCGCCCCAAGAACGCAAGGAAGAGACGATGTGCGGCCGGTCCAGAATCCGGTCTGACCGGACGCCTGACCGGGCCACCCGGCTCAGAATCCGGTCGACCGGACGCCTGACCGGGCCACCCGGTCCCCAACCGGGCCACCAACCGGTGCCATCCGGACGACTTCCCGGGGCTCCAGGACCTCGCCCGGTTACTGCCCGGTCCAGGATCCGGTCACCGACCGGACGACCCGGTCCCAGGTCCGGTCCAACCGGACTCCTGACCGGCCTGCACGACTGAAGACTACTTTCGGCCCGAAACGTTTTCCTTTGTGCCTTTTCGGCCCGTGTCGCCTTGTACCGCTATATAAGCACCTTGGACACCCCTTTTTCCCCTTAGACTTGTTTAGAACTCAAACCTAACTTTGAGCTTAGTCTCCCTTGGGTATCATCCCTCTGTAATCAAGGCACTCTTGTTGTTGATTTGTGAATTGCTAAGTGAGATTCTAGTGCAATGCACTCTCTCTCCCTTATCAATCCCCTTCTCTCCAACACCAATCTCTCTCCGGGAATTCTGCCACGTGCCTCTTCCTTGGAGATTCTATTGGCGTGATCTACCGAGTCACGGGGGTAAGTATCGGGTGTATCGGGTTGGTGTGCGTGCGTGAGTACCGTGTTCCTCGTGTTCCTCGTGTTCCTCACGTTCTCCCACCTTTTCCCCTTGGTCTTTGGGTTGAATCGCGAGATCGGGCCACATCCTCGATCTTAGATCGCATCACCCTCATTGACCGGCAGGTACATGGTCTGTCCGTCCGTCCAAAAGATCTCAGTTCATCGCGAAGATTCCGGTGACCGCGTCCCCGAGCGCGTAACCATCCTAGACACCAATCCGCCCCATTCTCCTTCCGTGTCGCACGCCATCCCTCTCCTACTTATACGTACTGCACGTCGATTTATCTTCTCGATTTCTATCGGAATTTGTCCTGCGCGATTTGAGCGGAAGCGCAGCTTGCAGTCGGCGCGCCGCCTCTATCGGTCGCACGAACTTTATCCAGACAAGCGGAATTCGAAGTCGTGCCGTTCCCAATCGTCCAACGCCGCGGAAGTCGTGGAAGACGAGGGCTGCCCCGGACGAGTTGCCCCCGCGCAGAGCTCACTGCAAGGACATAGACCCTAACCCCATCCCTGCAGAGGTCGCCGAGTGCTCCCGCGCCGCTGAGGTCACAGATGGCGCCTCCGCCTCGATGCACCCTCTAGGAGGAAAAAATTGTAAGAGAGCTGGTGAGGATTGATGGCGAGGAGATGATGTTGGGTGCGGAGGTCGGAGGAGCTGCACGCTAACTGCACGACGATGAGCGGTTGATGTGTTGTTTTCTCTCTTTGAGAGTCTCAAATTGAGATTTCGGGGATGGTCTTCATCTTTAGTCGAGATGGTAAAGCATACATGTGCCTTGGTGAAAGTAAATGAGTAGATCTCTAATATCCACCATAGTGAAATTTTTTCTTTTTTTTCTGGTACTTTACGTAGTGATGTTTGAGGGCTAAATGTGAGGAACCGGAATTATTTTTCCTTGCCTGTGAAGTAGCTGCGCACTGCGCTGTCATAAAAATGTTCTAACTTTAGGACAGGGAAAGCTGGTACATGTATAGTGTGAAGAACAGATAAGCGGCTATGTTCTCTACTTGGAATATATTACTGACGATGCAGGTCTGCCGAGGAAACAGAATGTCTTGTTTTTTTAAGCTTCATTGTATATGTTCAGAGAACATTGTCCCAAATGACACAGCGACAATAAAATGTGATTCTGCAGCAATTTTTGCTGACACCAAGTTTTGGTGTGACAATCGCTTTGATCTATGTTTCACCATCCAAGAGACTACACAGAGTGCTAAGTTAGGATGGTATTTTTGGGTGGTAATCTGACTTCTTTGCCGATTTCAGTTAACTCTATTTATAATGACATTTTGATTAATATATTATGTGTCTTTTCAAAAGGAAAGTGTTTATCATCTCTTGAAGCATGTGTTCTGTGCAACTATAGCTGTAGTTGGATGTAATGTTTTAAAGTTACTATTTTTTGTTTGCTGAAAATTTTAAGTTCCCATCGTACGTCGATGAAGCCTGATTCTGCAAAAAAAAAGGTTTGAGTGAAGCGTCATTGTTTATTATAATATATCTATTTTGCATAGATCTGAGTAAAATTTGGGCCCATGTTTCTAAGCTCGTTTTTCCGCAAGATTGTGCCTTAGTTTGCATGTGCAATTAAAATTAACTAAGTTAGTAAGTGGTGAGTTTGACTGTGTTCTCAATAGTATAAATTATGTTTGATAATCTTTTTTATTCTCTACAATATGATTGGGTTAGAAACCCGTTGTGAAGCATGTGCACTCTCCTATGCCCGTTTTGGTAGTGCACACGTTCAGTAGTGAAATTGTGAAACTACATTTGAAAAGGTTAGAGCTCGGATCTGATGATAGTGGCCGACCATAAAGACTATGGGCTAATCATGGACAAAAGATCCGACTTAGTAAAGTCAAGGCTACATGTATGTACCTATACCGGCATCAAGATGGATGAACTAGCCTATGCCATTGACGCGAAAGTCACTATGAAGCAGACAAGAGAAAAAACGTACTCATGTATAGGGTGACCAACGGCGACATGAGCACGAATCAACCCGTAGCAACGCACGGGCAATTTTCCTAGTATCTTTATATATACACTCAATTCATTGTTGGAAGTTCTCATGAAGTAGAGGAATCTTCCGCATACAACTATGCCTAAGAACCATATACATCATCATGTATGTTTCCACTAAGCTAGTTGCCAACATAAACTTGCTGGGGATAGAGGAAGAAAGCATGTTGTGTTTGATGTTGGTGATCTTGTTTGGTTGCATTTGCGCAAAGACCGTTTTCCTGAATTGCGCAAGTCTAAGTTAATGCCACATGCTGTTGGTCCATTTAAGGTGTTAGAGAAAATCTATACCTATATATACCTAATAATAAAGGAAGAAGCGTTTCCGTGGTTTCGTCCGTCTACTTCGACCGTCTGGTTTCGTCCGTCGCTAATTTTATGTTCCATCGAGTCCGTTCCAAATACGACAGCTAATTTCGATTCCTTGCAGCGCTAGGGTCCGTTTCACATACGGTAAAGATAGTATATGTACGAGCCTATTGCAGCTCCCCGGTCGGGGCCGGGAGGAGCCGTCCGCATTGATCAAAATCTACCCAATACATGTCCTAAGCTACGCCCACCGATCCAACAAGCAAGGGAGCGGTTTCTCAATCTGCCAAGATGGATCTCTTGTGTTCAGAGAACCAACTCGACGAGTACTTGACTTCATGTTGCTCAGCGGCAGCAACCGCACGAGCGACGTTGCCGTCGAAACCAACAACACTACATGATACAACCCAGCAAAGAGAACCGCACGAGCGGCATCGTGCGGAGCATGGCTGAGGGTGCCAATCACACTCGCTCTCCGTCGGCGACGTCGTGGAGTTGTACTCGGTAGACGCGGCCGTCGCTCCGGTGACAAGTCGTAGGACGAGTGGTCCGCCTCCACAACAAGATCAGCGGCCGCTATGAGTCGCACGTCTGACGTCTGGTGGTATACAGGGAGCAGGGAGCAGCGGCACCTATTACTTCGACAAGGAGCGGCTCGTGGTAGTCAAATTTATTGCTTTCCGTTCAATTCTTGATGTTCATCTTGTGTCACGAGCTTTTGGATACAATTTGGAAGACCAGATCTGAAGATAAAACTAGTTGTATTTATATGCTGGAGTGCAACGAGGTATCACGCCAAACTCTATTGTATGTCTGTAATCAGTGGAGGTTGACAATAAGTAAAGTAATATCTCATCTTGGCCACATAGCTGAATAAATTTTTATTCCAGACCATCGCCGCACTGAGATTTTCCTCAATTGTTAAGTTAGCGGCACAATGTGCAGGGCAGCCAGTCTGCAATCAACGCTACTTGTCAATCTCCTGGCCGAGATTTTCCTCAAATATTCAACAATTCTGAGTTTACCTATGGATTAGGTGAAGTTCTTCATGCATTTATTCATTTAGCGAATATATATAAGAGCCTTATGTGTTTTGGTAAAAAAACTATCTTTTCAATCGTGATGAGGGCCTTGCTTAGCACGGCACTTTATTAAGCTCATGCAACTTCAATTTTTTCTAATTGTTTAATTAGTGGGATTAGATTTTTTCAAACTAAAAAACACTGAATTTGCATATATTCTCATTAGCAATCGATGTATATAGAAACTGATTCAATCAAATTGGAGAACCAATAAATTCGTTTGTATTATTTTACAGTGACATCTATCCACGCGGCTGGGCCAACGATCATCAGTGGTGCAATCGTGCCCGAGAATAAGCGGTATATAGGGAGATTTTCTCCCGTTGCAACGCACGGGTTTTTTCCTATAAATAATAATGTATATAAACTTGAGCTTCCTGCAGAATTGGGTCTGGTTAGTCCTACATTTAACAGCAGATTTGAAGCCTTACTTTGGTGAAGAAGATGAGATCGCGTCGAGGACGACTTCAATTCAAGAAGGGGAGCATGATGAGGACATCCCATCTATTGATACAACCGCTGTACCTACAACCACACAGATACAAGGACCAATCACTCGAGCTCGTTGACATAGGCATCCCCAATGGGCCTGCTAAAGATAGTACCCGGGGTTTACTAAAGGCCCAGGACTCGAAGAATAAGAAGACTTGGAAGCCCATTTAGTGTTAAGAAAAGATAGTTTGTATTAGGAAAGATAGAGATTTGTAATCTTACGGGTTGGGTACGAAACCCTCCCGGACTCTGTAATTTGTGTATTACGAAACCCTCGGCTCCGTCCTCCATATAAGGGGGAGTCGAGGGACAAAGAAAGGATCGAATCTACTGTCAACATAACCCTAGTTCTCATAGTCGTCGAGTACTTTTCGGCTGAAACCTTCGAGATCTACTTGCCCTCTACTTCCAGCAAAACCCTAGTCTACAATCTGTAGGCATTGACAAATTAATCCCTTGTCAATTGGCGCCGTCTGTGGGAACTAGAGGTTGCAAGGAGCTGATCTCGATGACACGTTCAAGATCCTCGACTTCGTCGGTGGCGAGCAATGCGATGGATCGAGGTAACCAGGAAAAAACTGATCTAGTCGATTTTATGCAGAAGGCCCTATTTTACCAAAATATTGACGGAGCCAGAAGGGCAAGGGAGGTGGAGGCCCGAGGGCCCCACACCACATGGCGGCGCGGCCTAGGGGGGGCCCGCGCGGCCATGTGGTGTGGCCCCCTCGGCCGGCCTCCGACGCCCCCCTTCGGACTACTTATTGGTTTCGACCTGAAAACGCACAGGGGGAAGTCGAAGTCGCCAGAAACCCTCCAGAGAGCCGCCATATCGCGAAACTCCGTCTCGGGAGCCAGAAGTCTCCGTTCTGGCACTCCGCCGGGACGGGGAATTGGAGGAGATCTTCACCGCCATCACCGCCAACGCCTCTCCATCGACCAGCCATGTTTCCCCCATCCATGTGTGAGTAATTCCCCCGCTGTAGGCTGAAGGGGATGGTAGGGATTGGATGAGATTGGTCATGTAATAGTCATAAGATTGTTAGGGCATAGTGCCTAGTATCCGTAGATGTCACTTTTATGATATTGTTGCAACTTGTTATGCTTAATGCTTGTCACTAGGGCCCGAGTGCCATGATCTCAGATCTGAACATGTTATTGATTCATGAAGATATTCGTTGTTTATGATCTTACCTGCAAGTTGTATACACATGTCGCTGTCCGGAACCAATGGCCCCGAAGTGACAGAAATCGGGACAACTGGAGGGGATGGTAGTGATGTGAGGATCACATGTGTTCACGGAGTGTTAATGCTTTGCTCCGGTACTCTATTAAAAGGAGTACCTTAATATCCAGTAGTTTCCCTAGAGGCCCGGCTGCCACCGGCTGGTAGGACAGAAGATGTTGTGCAAGTTTCTCATTGCGAGCACGTACGACTAAATATGGAACACATGCCTATTGATTGATTAGTACTTGGATACCGTTTTATTATTATCTGCAAATGCCTCTGCTTTGATTGTTACATGAGTTTCTCTCATCCATGCAACGCCCGTTAAATCCGTCCCTGTGCCTACAGTATTTTAATCCTGCTATCTACTATAATCACTACTGCTGTCTTTACTTCACCGCTGCTGTTATTTCACTATTTCCACTGCCATAAAACTGTTACTACTGATAAACTCTTGCGAGCAAGTCTGTTTCCAGGTGCAGCTGAATTGACAACTCCGCTGTTAAGGCTTACAAGTATTCTTTGTCTCCCCTTGTGTCGAATCAATAAATTGGGTAATACTTCCCTCGAAGACTGTTGCGATCCCCTATACTTGTGGGTCATCAGCTACCCACCA
Organism: Lolium perenne; assembly: GCF_019359855.2. Lineage (NCBI taxonomy): Eukaryota > Viridiplantae > Streptophyta > Magnoliopsida > Poales > Poaceae > Lolium > Lolium perenne. Next base: position 94,256,362 of record NC_067248.2, read on the forward strand.
AAAAGAGAGTGAGCGCCACCACCCACATATGAGTGAGAGAAAGAGTGTCCTCCTAGCCACCAAAAGCGAGTGGAGAGAAGTGAAAGACAACCCATCCACCACCATACACTACGTGCTCATTTGCAAGGGCCTCTCGTCGGAGACTAACGACTTAACCAACATTCCTTCGTCTTTGTTGTCTCTTTTGAAGGAGTTCCAAGACGTCTTCCCCGACGAGCTACCTCATGGACTACCACCGCTTCGGGGCATCGAGCATCGCATCGACCTCATACCCGGCGCTCCCTTACCAAACCGCGCCGCCTACCGCACCAACCCCGAAGATACCAAGGAGATCCAACGCCAAATACAAGACCTCCTCGCTAAAGGGTACGTCCGAGAAAGCCTTAGCCCTTGTGCCGTTCCCGTCATTCTTGTGCCTAAACCGGATGAGACGCAACGGATGTGTATGGATTGTCGACCTATCAATGCCATTACCGTCCGTTATCGCCACCCCATTCCGCGTTAAGACGACATGCTTGATGAATTGAGTGGTGCCACCATTTTCTCTAAAATTGATTTACGTAGTGGCTACCACCAAATTCGCATGGCAATTGGTGATGAATGGAAGACGGCATTCAAGACCAAGCTTGGTCTCTATGAATGGCTCGTCATGCCATTTGGTCTTTCCAATGCTCCTTCCACTTTCATGCGTCTTATGAATAACATTTTGCGACCTCTCATTGGCAAGAGCGTGGTTGTTTACTTTGATGATATTCTCATCTATAGCAAAAATCTCGAGGACCATGTGCAACATGTGAGAGAAGTCTTATGCATCTTGCGCCACGAGAAGCTCTTTGCCAACCTACCAAAATGCCATTTCGCTCAAAACAAATTGGTTTTTCTTGGTTTTGTGGTTTCCGCCAACGGGATTGAAGTTGATTCTTCCAAAGTTGAGGCCATCCACAATTGGCCCACTCCCACAAATGTTGGCCAAGTTCGAAGCTTCCATGGACTTGCCGGATTTTACCGCCGCTTTGTGAAAGATTTCAGCACTATTGCTTGCCCTTTAAACGAGCTTACAAAAAAGAATGTTCCGTTTGTTTGGGGCAAAGCACAACAAAAAGCCTTTGATGAATTGAAAAAGAGACTCACCGAAGCACCACTACTTGCTCTTCCCGATTTTGCTAAAACATTTGAGATAGAATGTGACGCGAGTGGCCTTGGAATCGGTGGTGTTCTCATGCAAAATGGAAAACCCGTGGCATACTATAGCGAGAAGTTGGATGGCGCACGCCTCAACTATCCTATGTATGACAAGGAGCTTTATGCTTTGGTTCGTGTTCTTGAAGTTTGGCAACATTACCTTTGGCCAAAAGAGTTTGTCATCCACTCGGATCATGAGTCCTTGAAGTATTTGAAAAGTCAACACAATTTGAACAAGAGACATGCTAAGTGGGTTGAGTTCATAGAGTCCTTCCCTTATGTAATCAAATACAAAAAGGGCAAGGAAAATGTGGTTGCGGATGCACTTTCCCGCAAGATTACTCTTCTACTCACCCGCTTGGAGTTTCACATTTTGGGTCTTGAGGAGATCAAAGAACTTTACCCTTCCGACGCTTTCTTTGGTCCAATCTTTGCCAAGTGTTCCGTTGACCACGGATTTGATGATTTCTATTTGCATGATGGCTACTTGTTTAAAGCTAACAAGAGTTGCATTCCCGAGTCTTCCCTTCGTAAGTTGCTTTTGCAAGAGTCACATGGAGGTGGTCTCATGGGTCACTTTGGACGAGAGAAGACATATGCCATGCTCTCAACCCACTACTATTGGCCAAGAATGTACCGCGACGTGGAACGCCTTTGCCGCCGGTGTACAACATGCTTACAAGCTAAGTCTACTTCCAATCCCTATGGTCTTTACATACCTTTACCCATTCCATATGCACCTTGGTCGGACATAAGCATGGACTTTGTACTTGGCTTACCACGCACAAAACATGGTCATGACTCAATATTTGTGGTAGTGGATAGGTTCTCTAAAATGGCTCATTTCATACCATGTCATAAGAGCGATGATGCTTCACACATTGCTTCGTTGTTTTTCAGGGAAGTGGTTCGCCTACACGGAATACCGGCAAGCATTGTGTCGGATCGAGACGTCAAGTTCATGAGTTACCTATGGAAGTCGCTCATGGCGAAGTTTGGAGTGAAGCTCTTGTTCTCATCGTCCTCGCACCCGCAAACCGATGGACAAACCGAAGTGGTCAATCGAAGCCTCTCCACACTCCTCCGCACACTTGTGAAGACAAATCTGAAGTCATGGGAAGATTGCCTACCCCACGCGGAGTTCGCCTACAATCGAGCCAAGCACTCCACAACCGCAAGGAGTCCCTTCATGGTCGTCTACGGATTCGAACCTCCAACGGCACTCGACATCCTCCCACTACCTCTTCATGAAAGAACGAACATGGACTTCGACGAGCGCACCACCGCCTTGAAGAAACTACATGAAGAGACAAGAGCAACCATACAAGAGCATGTACTTCGCCAAGCTAACCGCCTCAACGCCAAGAAAAAGGAACGCGTGTTTGAAGAAGGAGACCTCGTTTGGATCCACCTAAGGAAAGAAAGGTTTCCGCAAGAACGCAACTCCAAGCTCAAGCCAAGAGGAGATGGTCCTTTCAAGGTCCTCAAGCGCATCAACAACAACGCCTACGTCATCGACATACCAACATCCAAGTACTTGGTGAGCAACACTTTCAACATCTCGGATCTCTCACCCTATCATGGAGATGAGGAGGAACAAGAGTCGAGGACGACTCTCTCCCAAGGGGGGGGAGATGATGCGGGGTGGCCTTCGGACACCTCCCCACCAAGACCAACAAGTCCCCCAAGCGGACCAATGACAAGGGCTCGAGTTAAAGCTCTACACGACAAGGTGAACTCGCTCCTCACTTCCCTCGACCTAGATACCCCATTGGATGGAATGCTACCTCATGCCGAAACTCTTTGTGTCATTAGGTACGTGGAGCATCAAGACCACGGAGAGGACAGTACGTCATGGTCAAGGGAAGGAGAGGAGCAGCTGATCGAGAAGATGAACATGGAGCTGGACCCGAAGTCGCCCCAAGAACGCAAGGAAGAGACGATGTGCGGCCGGTCCAGAATCCGGTCTGACCGGACGCCTGACCGGGCCACCCGGCTCAGAATCCGGTCGACCGGACGCCTGACCGGGCCACCCGGTCCCCAACCGGGCCACCAACCGGTGCCATCCGGACGACTTCCCGGGGCTCCAGGACCTCGCCCGGTTACTGCCCGGTCCAGGATCCGGTCACCGACCGGACGACCCGGTCCCAGGTCCGGTCCAACCGGACTCCTGACCGGCCTGCACGACTGAAGACTACTTTCGGCCCGAAACGTTTTCCTTTGTGCCTTTTCGGCCCGTGTCGCCTTGTACCGCTATATAAGCACCTTGGACACCCCTTTTTCCCCTTAGACTTGTTTAGAACTCAAACCTAACTTTGAGCTTAGTCTCCCTTGGGTATCATCCCTCTGTAATCAAGGCACTCTTGTTGTTGATTTGTGAATTGCTAAGTGAGATTCTAGTGCAATGCACTCTCTCTCCCTTATCAATCCCCTTCTCTCCAACACCAATCTCTCTCCGGGAATTCTGCCACGTGCCTCTTCCTTGGAGATTCTATTGGCGTGATCTACCGAGTCACGGGGGTAAGTATCGGGTGTATCGGGTTGGTGTGCGTGCGTGAGTACCGTGTTCCTCGTGTTCCTCGTGTTCCTCACGTTCTCCCACCTTTTCCCCTTGGTCTTTGGGTTGAATCGCGAGATCGGGCCACATCCTCGATCTTAGATCGCATCACCCTCATTGACCGGCAGGTACATGGTCTGTCCGTCCGTCCAAAAGATCTCAGTTCATCGCGAAGATTCCGGTGACCGCGTCCCCGAGCGCGTAACCATCCTAGACACCAATCCGCCCCATTCTCCTTCCGTGTCGCACGCCATCCCTCTCCTACTTATACGTACTGCACGTCGATTTATCTTCTTGATTTCTATCGGAATTTGTCCTGCGCGATTTGAGCGGAAGCGCAGCTTGCAGTCGGCGCGCCGCCTCTGTCGGTCGCACGAACTTTATCCAGACAAGCGGAATTCGAAGTCGTGCCGTTCCCAATCGTCCAACGCCGCGGAAGTCGTGGAAGACGAGGGCTGCCCCGGACGAGTTGCCCCCGCGCAGAGCTCACTGCAAGGACATAGACCCTAACCCCATCCCTGCAGAGGTCGCCGAGTGCTCCCGCGCCGCTGAGGTCACAGATGGCGCCTCCGCCTCGATGCACCCTCTAGGAGGAAAAAATTGTAAGAGAGCTGGTGAGGATTGATGGCGAGGAGATGATGTTGGGTGCGGAGGTCGGAGGAGCTGCACGCTAACTGCACGACGATGAGCGGTTGATGTGTTGTTTTCTCTCTTTGAGAGTCTCAAATTGAGATTTCGGGGATGGTCTTCATCTTTAGTCGAGATGGTAAAGCATACATGTGCCTTGGTGAAAGTAAATGAGTAGATCTCTAATATCCACCATAGTGAAATTTTTTCTTTTTTTTCTGGTACTTTACGTAGTGATGTTTGAGGGCTAAATGTGAGGAACCGGAATTATTTTTCCTTGCCTGTGAAGTAGCTGCGCACTGCGCTGTCATAAAAATGTTCTAACTTTAGGACAGGGAAAGCTGGTACATGTATAGTGTGAAGAACAGATAAGCGGCTATGTTCTCTACTTGGAATATATTACTGACGATGCAGGTCTGCCGAGGAAACAGAATGTCTTGTTTTTTTAAGCTTCATTGTATATGTTCAGAGAACATTGTCCCAAATGACACAGCGACAATAAAATGTGATTCTGCAGCAATTTTTGCTGACACCAAGTTTTGGTGTGACAATCGCTTTGATCTATGTTTCACCATCCAAGAGACTACACAGAGTGCTAAGTTAGGATGGTATTTTTGGGTGGTAATCTGACTTCTTTGCCGATTTCAGTTAACTCTATTTATAATGACATTTTGATTAATATATTATGTGTCTTTTCAAAAGGAAAGTGTTTATCATCTCTTGAAGCATGTGTTCTGTGCAACTATAGCTGTAGTTGGATGTAATGTTTTAAAGTTACTATTTTTTGTTTGCTGAAAATTTTAAGTTCCCATCGTACGTCGATGAAGCCTGATTCTGCAAAAAAAAAGGTTTGAGTGAAGCGTCATTGTTTATTATAATATATCTATTTTGCATAGATCTGAGTAAAATTTGGGCCCATGTTTCTAAGCTCGTTTTTCCGCAAGATTGTGCCTTAGTTTGCATGTGCAATTAAAATTAACTAAGTTAGTAAGTGGTGAGTTTGACTGTGTTCTCAATAGTATAAATTATGTTTGATAATCTTTTTTATTCTCTACAATATGATTGGGTTAGAAACCCGTTGTGAAGCATGTGCACTCTCCTATGCCCGTTTTGGTAGTGCACACGTTCAGTAGTGAAATTGTGAAACTACATTTGAAAAGGTTAGAGCTCGGATCTGATGATAGTGGCCGACCATAAAGACTATGGGCTAATCATGGACAAAAGATCCGACTTCGTAAAGTCAAGGCTACATGTATGTACCTATACCGGCATCGAGATGGATGAACTAGCCTATGCCATTGACGCGAAAGTCACTATGAAGCAGACAAGAGAAAAAACGTACTCATGTATAGGGTGACCAACGGCGACATGAGCACGAATCAACCCGTAGCAACGCACGGGCAATTTTCCTAGTATCTTTATATATACACTCAATTCATTGTTGGAAGTTCTCATGAAGTAGAGGAATCTTCCGCATACAACTATGCCTAAGAACCATATACATCATCATGTATGTTTCCACTAAGCTAGTTGCCAACATAAACTTGCTGGGGATAGAGGAAGAAAGCATGTTGTGTTTGATGTTGGTGATCTTGTTTGGTTGCATTTGCGCAAAGACCGTTTTCCTGAATTGTGCAAGTCTAAGTTAATGCCACACGCTGTTGGTCCATTTAAGGTGTTAGAGAAAATCTATACCTATATATACCTAATAATAAAGGAAGAAGCGTTTCCGTGGTTTCGTCCGTCTACTTCGACCGTCTGGTTTCGTCCGTCGCTAATTTTATGTTCCATCGAGTCCGTTCCAAATACGACAGCTAATTTCGATTCCTTGCAGCGCTAGGGTCCGTTTCACATACGGTAAAGATAGTATATGTACGAGCCTATTGCAGCTCCCCGGTCGGGGCCGGGAGGAGCCGTCCGCATTGATCAAAATCTACCCAATACATGTCCTAAGCTACGCCCACCGATCCAACAAGCAAGGGAGCGGTTTCTCAATCTGCCAAGATGGATCTCTTGTGTTCAGAGAACCAACTCGACGAGTACTTGACTTCATGTTGCTCAGCGGCAGCAACCGCACGAGCGACGTTGCCGTCGAAACCAACAACACTACATGATACAACCCAGCAAAGAGAACCGCACGAGCGGCATCGTGCGGAGCATGGCTGAGGGTGCCAATCACACTCGCTCTCCGTCGGCGACGTCGTGGAGTTGTACTCGGTAGACGCGGCCGTCGCTCCGGTGACAAGTCGTAGGACGAGTGGTCCGCCTCCACAACAAGATCAGCGGCCGCTATGAGTCGCACGTCTGACGTCTGGTGGTATACAGGGAGCAGGGAGCAGCGGCACCTATTACTTCGACAAGGAGCGGCTCGTGGTAGTCAAATTTATTGCTTTCCGTTCAATTCTTGATGTTCATCTTGTGTCACGAGCTTTTGGATACAATTTGGAAGACCAGATCTGAAGATAAAACTAGCTGTATTTATATGCTGGAGTGCAACGAGGTATCACGCCAAACTCTATTGTATGTCTGTAATCAGTGGAGGTTGACAATAAGTAAAGTAATATCTCATCTTGGCCACATAGCTGAATAAATTTTTATTCCAGACCATCGCCAGACCGAGTTTTTCCTCAATTGTTAAGTTAGCGGCACAATGTGCAGGGCAGCCAGTCTGCAATCAACGCTACTTGTCAATCTCCTGGCCGAGATTTTCCTCAAATATTCAACAATTCTGAGTTTACCTATGGATTAGGTGAAGTTCTTCATGCATTTATTCATTTAGCGAATATATATAAGAGCCTTATGTGTTTTGGTAAAAAAACTATCTTTTCAATCGTGATGAGGGCCTTGCTTAGCACGGCACTTTATTAAGCTCATGCAACTTCAATTTTTTCTAATTGTTTAATTAGTGGGATTAGATTTTTTCAAACTAAAAAACACTGAATTTGCATATATTCTCATTAGCAATCGATGTATATAGAAACTGATTCAATCAAATTGGAGAACCAATAAATTCGTTTGTATTATTTTACAGTGACATCTATCCACGCGGCTGGGCCAACGATCATCAGTGGTGCAATCGTGCCCGAGAATAAGCGGTATATAGGGAGATTTTCTCCCGTTGCAACGCACGGGTTTTTTCCTATAAATAATAATGTATATAAACTTGAGCTTCCTGCAGAATTGGGTCTGGTTAGTCCTACATTTAACAGCAGATTTGAAGCCTTACTTTGGTGAAGAAGATGAGATCGCGTCGAGGACGACTTCAATTCAAGAAGGGGAGCATGATGAGGACATCCTATCTATTGATACAACCGCTGTACCTACAACCACACAGATACAAGGACCAATCACTCGAGCTCGTTGACATAGGCATCCCCAATGGGCCTGCTAAAGATAGTACCCGGGGTTTACTAAAGGCCCAGGACTCGAAGAATAAGAAGACTTGGAAGCCCATTTAGTGTTAAGAAAAGATAGTTTGTATTAGGAAAGATAGAGATTTGTAATCTTACGGGTTGGGTACGAAACCCTCCCGGACTCTGTAATTTGTGTATTACGAAACCCTCGGCTCCGTCCTCCATATAAGGGGGAGTCGAGGGACAAAGAAAGGATCGAATCTACTGTCAACATAACCCTAGTTCTCATAGTCGTCGAGTACTTTTCGGCTGAAACCTTCGAGATCTACTTGCCCTCTACTTCCAGCAAAACCCTAGTCTACAATCTGTAGGCATTGACAAATTAATCCCTTGTCAATTGGCGCCGTCTGTGGGAACTAGAGGTTGCAAGGAGCTGATCTCGATGACACGTTCAAGATCCTCGACTTCGTCGGTGGCGAGCAATGCGATGGATCGAGGTAACCAGGAAAAAACTGATCTAGTCGATTTTATTCCTCACCCTCCCTCCCGTATGGATGCATGTGCCTATCTGGAGGAACCTATCGTCATGACGTTCGGGGAATTCCGATTTGGCGTCAACAAAGAAGGATCCTACCGTCTCGAAGTTCTGATCTCGTCGGAATTTTCAGCGGTCGATTCTAACTTTTCGTCGAGTGACGAGGAGTTTTCGTCGCCGCGCTTCGTCGACAGCAAGGCAAGCGGAAAACTCGCCAAGATCTTCAGCAACACATCCTTCGAGTCGTCTGCGGACTCCTTTATAAGCAGCGATTCCGACAGCGTCGACAGCTTCAACTTCTTCGACAAATCTGCTGCCATTGGAAAGGTCTTCACCACTCTATATGATGGTGTCACCAATCCTGACAAAAATCAATACGCAAAATACCATCAGATCTATGCGATAGAAGAGGCAGGCCGATCAGAACCAGAAACGTCAGAGGCTTTCGATGATTTGGGAAATCCTTACATCGATCCCGCTGATCTCAGAAAAGGCCTAGGCACTAAATACGTCGGGTCCTCACCCCGAGAAAGAGTACAACTCCCGCAAGCAGCGTGGGATAGGGCTGCAAGAGCCATGGATGGTTCAGAACCAATGACTACCACTGCTACTGTACAAGAACTACAAGCATATCAATATAGACTTGCTCGGGTAAGCAGAGAGTTGGAAAAACAGACAGCATCCCTGAATAGGAGAAAAGAGGCAGCTTCCGCGTCCAGCAGGCGTCGAGCAGAGCTCAGTCGACAATCAGAAACTTCGGGAGATAGCCATAGAGAGGCTCGAAGGAGAGCGAGATCTCGGCTGCAAAATATACCTGAAGCAGAGAGAGGAGATATAATTCAAAATCTCGACATGTCTTTCATGTCGATTGATACGAGGGGAAATATCATCCCGAAAACGCCAGAAGCAGGTTACATGGCAACGCAAGCTTACATCCTCGCGTCCAGACCACCTCCTGGAAATATCAATATGGCAATGGCTAGAGTAGGAGTTATGGGAACAGCGTTTGCAGCCACGCCTCCCGAAGGAAATCCTAGGCAAAATAGTCCACGACCCGCTACAACGGTTCAAGATCCACCGAGAACAAGTGGAGCAAGAGATACAGCAGTTCAAGTAAGGGTGGATAGAGCACGACAAGAAAGAAGGGAGCGTCAGCACTCACCAGAAGTTGCCGACGAAGATATGTGTGGGCTCCCGTGCTTTACGAGAAGGGTTCGAAAAACTCGAGTCCCAAAAGGGTTCAAGTTACCCAAAAATTTCAAGAAATTCGACGGTTTGTAGGATCCCGAGGATTGGCTTGTTGATTATCTAGAGATGGTAAAACTGGTAGGAGGAACCAGAGCAACAGCCATGCAAAGTATCCAAGTTCACTTGAGTGGTGCCGCGAGATCTTGGATAAAGAAACTCCCCCCAAGTTCCATCGACAGCTAGGATAATTTAGAGGATATCTTCGTGAAAAATTTCCGATCCACCTGCAAGAAACCTGCGTCATTGGAAGAGTTGAGGGCATGTCGACAGAAACACGATGAGTCGATGAGAAAATATATACAGCGGTGGAACATCATAAAAAACTCGGCAGAGGATATATCTGACGAGAGAGCAATAGATGCGTTCGTGGCAGGAATACGGCGAGGAGATTTCGTCGAGGACTTAGGGAGAACTAACCCTAAGACCATATCAGCACTAATGGAGATAGCTAATAAGTGGGCAGATGGAGAAGATGCAATATACAACAAGCGACACAGATCGCCAGAAGAGGATCGTGGTCGAAATTATCAAAATAGAAGGCGATTTTCTCGCCAGTTCTACAACAACGACGCTCCTGGCCATATATCGGCTGGCTTTCGAGGAAATCCTGGAGGGAATAGTCGAGATGACTATCAAAGGACTAATGAGCGACAAGGCGACAATAGAGGAGATTCTCGCGGCAACAGGCAAAATAGTGGACCAAGGTTTCAAAGACCTTACGTGTCACCCGAAGAAATGATGAACGGTCCGTGTCAAATGCATTTTTATCTCGACAACAACGGAAAAAGGCAGTCAGGACATCTCCAGAAAGACTGCCGAAATTTTCAGGCAATGTTGCGAGCCGCAGGAATTGCAAATGCCCAAGCCATGAACAGAAACCCCCAGGGGCCAAGGAGCGAGATCCACCTTCCACCTCCTCCCGCAATTACGGACGAAAATCGACACCAGCTCAGAATAGCGGCAGCACCACACCCACCTCCATATGTTGATCCTAACTCCAATGGTGCGGTCTCGATGATTCAGAAAGCTAGGCCATCCAACAGGGCGCAGAAGGTAATCTCACGACAAGTGTTCATGGCAGAGAAGATGCCTCCACCAACAGTCGAGTACTTAAATTGGTCAGGGCAAGACATTGGCTTCACAATCGCGGACCATCCGCAGCAAGTTCCTCGACCAGAACAATCAGCACTCATCTTACCCGCAGTAATCGCTGGTTTTGACGTGTCGAGAGTTTTCATAGATGGCGGCAGCAGCTTAAACCTTATGTATGCAGATACATTGAGGAAGATGAACATATCCCTAGCAAACTTGAAACCAACTGACACACGTTTCCATGGGATTACACCAGAGAAGCCAAGTTACCCATTGGGCAAGATCAACCTCGACGTTCAGTTTGGAACCCGAGAAAACTACAGGATAGAGAATTTGGAGTTCGAAGTGGTGGATTTCCCGTCCCAGTATCACGCTTTGTTGGGACGACCAGCATACGCCAGGTTTATGGCGGTACCACATTATACGTATTTATTGTGGAGGCTGCCCGGACCCAAGGGACCCATTACAATCAAGGGAAGTTTCGCGTTATCTGATAAATGCGACAAGGATTTTCATCGACTGTCAGAAACTTTCGGGATGCAAGCAGAATATGCGGCGCTAAGGTTCACTGATTATGACGTGTTGCCAGAGGTAGGGAGATCTTCTAAGGAGCCAACTTTCAACACAACCAAGGATTCAAAAGAGGTACAGATCCACCCGACAGACCCAAAGAAAACGACATCCATTGCAGCAATTATGGATGTCGCATAGGAAAGCGCGCTCGTCGAGTTCCTCCGTGAGCACTGGAAAATCTTCGCATGGTGTCCAGCTGACATGCCAGGAGTACCCAGGGAACTTCCCGAGCACCACCTCAATTTGGATCCTCTCGCAAGACCAATCAAGCAACCTTTGCGGCGTTTCTCGGAACCCAACCGCAAAGCTATGTTATCAGAAATAGATCGACTCAAAGATGCTGGTTTTATCAAAGAAATATCTACCGAAGCCACGTGGGTATCTAACCCAGTGATGGTGCCGAAGAAACACACAAAAGTCCTTCGCATGTGTGTCGACTTTACGTGTGTCAATAAACATTGTCCTAAGGATCACTTTCCCCTCCCAAGGATCGATCAAATCATCGATTCCACGGCAGGATGCGAACGTCTTTCCTTTTTGGACGCATACTCTGGTTATAACCAGATCAGATTAAAAGAAGAATATGAAGCCAAGACAGCGTTCATAACACCTTACGGCGTGTTTTGCTACAAAACAATGCCCTTTGGTTTAAAAAACGCGGGAGCAACATATCAGCGGATGATGCAGAAGTGCCTAGCAACACAGATTGGAAAAAATGTGCAAGTCTACATCGACGATGTCGTGATAACATCAAAAAAGGGGTCGACTCTGATCGAAGATTTGAAGGAAACCTTCGACAACCTCGACAAATTCTGCCTCAAGCTGAACCCGACAAAGTGCTCTTTTGGAGTTCCTGCAGGAGAACTTCTCGGGTTTTTAGTATTAGCAAGGGGGATTGAAGCTAATCCCGAAAAAATCCAGGCCATCGTTACTATGAGAAAGCCAACAAAGTTGAAAGAAATACAATAGTTAACGGGGCGAGTCGCAGCTTTAAGCAGATTCGTCGCCAGGCTAGGAGAAAAGGCGTTGCCGTTCTACGCATTGATCAAACAGGGGGAAAAATTTCAATGGAACGAGGAAGCAGATAGGGCTTTCGAGAACCTCAAGCGGACAATGTCGACACCACCAATCTTGGTGGCGCCTAAAGAGAAAGAACCTCTCCTTTTATACATTGCAGCCACACCTCAGGTGGTCAGCACAGCCCTAGTAGTCGAGAGAGAAGAAGAAGGCAAGCTTCATGGAGTTCAGAGGCCAGTATATTTCATCAGCGAAGTACTGTCGCCTTCAAAACAACGGTACCCGCAATATCAGAAACTGGCGTATGGAGTATTCACGACAGCAAGAAAATTGCGACACTATTTTTCGGCGCACCCGATAATAGTGGTCAATGAAGCTCCCTTGTCAAACATATTGAACAACCCAGAAGCTACGGGTCGTGTCTCCCTCTGGGGAATAGAACTTTCCCCTCGGGACATCACGTACGAAAAAAGAAAGGCAATAAAATCGCAGGTTTTACCAGATTTCATTGCAGAGTGGATGGAGCTACAAAACACGGGGCCTCCAGATTTATCGAGAACTTGGACCATGAACTTCGACGGGTCCAAAAGGTTGGAAGGTGCTGGAGCAGGCGTGATATTGGTATCACCTGAAGGCGACAAGTTGAAATATGTTTTAAGGATGATGTTTCCAAATGCGTCTAACAACGAAGCAGAATATGAAGCTCTCATACTCGGGATGAAGATGGCGAAAGCTTGTGGTGCAACCCGATTGAAAATCTTCGGCGACTCACAATTGGTGGCACAACAAGTTATGAACCAATGTGATGCAGTCAACGAAAGTATGATAGCATACAAAGAGGTGTACAATGAGCTGGAGAAATTGTTTGATGGATGCGAGGTAAACCACATCAGCAGGCTGAGTAACGATGAAGCCGATGTTCTTGCAAACATCGGGTCACAGTGTCTCGCGATTCCTTCAGGCGTGTTTTGGGAAGAGATAAGCGAAAGATCAACAAAGCCAGCGAAAATAAAGAGGGAGAAAAAAGAGAAATCCTCGAGTACCACCAAAGACCCAGTAGAAGAAGAAGAGGAGCAGGAGCTAGTCATGATGGTGCAAACTCCATGGATGCAGGCTTATATATCATACATCCTAAGGAAAACAATACCCGACGACCCAGTTGAAGCAAGGCGAATAATTAGGAGATCAAAAGCTTTTATTGTGGTAAAAGGGGAGTTGTACAAACGAAGCATTTCGGGCGTGCTACAGAGATGTGTCACACCCGAAGAAGGAAGAATCATCCTGAAAGATGTGCACGAAGGAATATGCGGGCACCACGCGAGCAGCCGAGCTATCGCGGCTAAAGTTTTCAGAGCAGGATTTTATTGGTTAACAGCAATCGAGGACGCGAAGGAAATAGTGAGAACTTGCGACGCGTGCCAAAGGTTTGCCGCCAAACCTCACTCTCCCGCAGCAGAACTTATGCCAATTCCACTATCTTGGCCCTTTGCTCAATGGGGTCTCGACATGGTGGGAAAATTACAGAAAGCTTCGCCAGGAGGCTATGAGTATATGCTTGTCGCTGTCGACAAATTCACAAAGTGGATAGAAGCAAAGCCGATAAATTCACCGGACGGCGCGTCGGTGATTAAGTTCGTGAAAAGCATCGTCTTTAGATTTGGAGTCCCTCACAGCATTGTCACAGACAACGGCAGTAATTTTACGTCCAAGGAGTTCAAGGCATATTGCGCAGAAGTAGGCATCAAATTGAGTTTTGCGTCTGTCGCACATCCACAGACCAATGGTCAAGTCGAGAAAGCTAATGGCATCATCTGCAACGGTATCAAGAAGCGTTTGTTGGGACCATTGGAAAAAGCTCGGCACACTTGGCCGGAGGAGTTGCCAAGTGTGTTGTGGAGTATTCGAACAACACCAAATACGGCGACGCAGGAAACGCCGTTTTTTCTGGTCCATGGAGCCGAAGCAGTCCTGCCGATAGAAATAGAGCATGATTCTCCAAGAGTCACAGAATATGATGAAGAAACTTCGAGAAAAGCTTTGGAGGATGATGTTGATGCACTTGATGAAGCTCGAGACGAAGTCCTGTCATGAGTCGCCAAATACCAACAGGACCTGAAAAACTACCACAGTCGACGATTGCGGCCAAGATCCTTCCAAGTTGGCGATTTGGTTTTGCGACTCAATCAAAAAAGCCATGAAAAACTAGAGTCACCATGGCTTGGACCCTACATCATCACAGAAGTAATCGAAGGAGGAGCATACATAATCAAGGACAAGAAGACGGGGATTGCCGAGCCAAATCCTTGGAACGTGGCGCAGCTCAGGAGTTTTTACGCTTAGATGCCGAAATATAGTCTCCTCTGTAAACATACAATGTACTGAAACGCCCGCGAGTTTTCAGACGCACTCTTTTCCTTTTTCGGGGCACCGAGTGGGGCCGGGAAAGGTTTTTAATGAGGCGGGCTCGCGGTGCTGCAATATAATAAAAATAATAGAGATATACTTCTTATTCGTCGACACACTTGGGGGCTCCACACCTTCAAGTCTCAAAATACGTACAATACAGACAAACTCGACTTGCCGAAATATTTCACCTTGGTACAATAATACCTCGCCAAATACATAAATCGGAAACTAGTAATGTTAAATATAGTATACACGTCAAAAATCTCATTGCTTTGGTCCAAGAACCTTGCAACAAAAATATAGAACTCCAACACTAAGATACTCGAGGGCTTGCAGTCCATCAAGATGTCTTATTACAAGAAAAGGAGAAATCTTCGAAAGGGAAAAAACAGTACAAATTCTAGCCAAAAGGCTCGGGGGCTCCAACAATATAGAGCACTTTGCAATATACAACAAATTTCTTTGACAAGGTTTTGCCATATGGAAAAAATCAGTCAAAACCTAAAATACTATCTATTGACAAGCCTCTGTTTGTTTTATGCTCAGCATAAGATCCCTTGACGAAAAGTTCTGAGTCCATCCGAAGAAGCTCATCTATCATCGACTCGGCCACAGGAGTCACCATTTCATTGATTGTGTCAATATCATTCTTCCGCCGCGATTTTTTCGCCAGGCAATCAACGACAATCTTCGTCAGGTCTAATTTTGGATGGCAAATATTTATCATAATCATGGCGAATCTTGCTCCAGCAGTCAATTGAGCTCGCACAAAATTATGAATACGAGGAGCATCTCTGAAGGTCTCCAGCAATTCAGGAAGAGTTGTAGGAACCTCATTTCGAGGAAACAAAGTCTTGAAAACAAGGGTTAATGTTGTCGTGCAAAAATTGAGAAATTCGCGCACTTGGCAAGCACGATCTTGGAACCTGACAATCTGCTGGGTTCGTCCAGGGGTGGCCCAAAATAAACAGCCATGGTTAAGGGAAAGGTTGACAAGAAGATTCGTTCTCTCGTTCACTCTTCGATCTTCGGCGGCAGCATCAAGAACCGAACCTATTAGGCAACAAGGCGAGAAACTTGGAAGAAGGCACAGCAAAATAAAGAGGAGGCATTGTGAGGCTGGAAAAACATACCTAACATATCCGTGCTAGCTTCCAACATTAGCTCGAGCATGCTATTTTCTCGGGTAGTAGCTCCTTTTGCTTCCAATACAGCAGTATCCTTGGCAACCATAGCCTCTTTGGCTTGTTGAAGAGCAAGTCTCTCTTGTTCAGATGCTTTCCGAGATTGTTCCATCATTGCCAGAGTTTGTTTCTTCATAGATTGAAGTTGTTGTCGAAGTTCTTGTAAATCTTCCGACAAAGGTTTGCTTGAAGAACCTTCAAGGAGATTATCATCGATTTGTATTTTCTTCGAGAAGGAAGACGCAGGCGCAGCATCGGGAGAGCAAGGGTTGGTCGAATAATTATCAAATATTAACTGGAAAAGAAAATCCCAGGATCAATGATAGTACCAAGAGGAATTTCATTGATTTCTAGAAAGTTTACACGGACATTACAAAAGAAGTTCTCCAAAGGGACTAACAGGGTACTTATCGCCAAGGCTAAAATGGCGACAACAGCAAAAGAAATAAAGAAAGCAAAATATAGAAAAAACAAAGGCATTCAATTAGACCTCCGGCCTTGACGAGCTAGGAGTTGAAGATGGTTTGATCCCGAGATAGGCCAGGATTTTCTTCGTATTCAGCTTTGCCGCCTTGATCAATGATCGCCATTTTGCTTGCTCTATCTGCTCCGTGTTGCCCACTTTCGCCCAGTCGATGGTCTGTTGACTATCAGCGACCAAGGCAACAGTGCTTTCAACGGCAACCTTCATATTTTCATGACGCATCTTCAGTCCAAGATCTTCGGGTGGATTAAAACACTTGGCAAGAGCAAGGAAAGTCGCGGGTTCCTCTCTCTTCGGGAAGAAGTAGGGGAAGAGCCGCGACAGCCCTGTCCTAGCTTCATCAATGCCATCACGTGCTTCTGTCCCATGAAATTCAAGGAACGAAACGGCGTCAAGAAGAGGATCATTGTCGGGATCTTCAAGCTCAAATTCCTGAGAAGTCTTATCTGTCGAAATAAAAAATCTCTGATCAACAAATGAATGCAGAAAAGAAACCAAAGGATCAGAAGTGGCTAGGATACTTACTGACAAAGCGACGATTCTGCGTCCTTAGACGCTTCAGGATCGCTTCTTCACGAGCAGATTGTGCAGATATATGCTCGCTTAACGATGTCTCGGCATCGTGAAGACGTTTCCTAAGATCTTCGACACCAGCAGCATCGGTCTTGGCTTTGTCAGCTTCTCGCCTAGCTTGAACGGCATCTGACTCGGCCTTCTTACGAGCCTCTTTACTTTGCTCTAATTTTTGAGCAAGTGTATTGGCACGCTCGTTGACCTCTGCCAGTTTTTCTGCAAAGAAAGTTAAAATTAGTTAAAAACGTCGACAACAAGGGAGCAAGAAAGCAAAAGCAAAAAGAAGCAACAAGGCACTACCTTCAGTTTTACTGGCGTAATCACGGTACCCAACGAATTGGGCACCAATGCGAAGAAGCTCTTTGATCATAGGCTATCAAGGAAGGACGAAGAAAGAATATGTCGGTATTGGGAAAAATGATGGCATACAGAAGTATATAGAGGATATATAAACAATGACAAGAAAGTCAAGAACTTACATCATCCAAGAGAGGGTTAGAGGAGCTACTCAATTGGAGAGTAGGCTCCGGGATTGTGTCAATCTTTGCCCTTTTTGGTGAAGGGACAAGGGGGCTTGAAGGAGGAGTAGCAGCGCCGACGTTTTGTTGAGGAGGCGAAGTTTCCTCTCCTTCAACTGGCGTCTCTGAGGCGACTAGAGTATGTGAAGTGCTCGTTCGAGCCGCCACATTGGAAGCTGGTACTACTTCCTCATCATCACTATGATTAAATGTCGGCAATATAAAAAGCAATATAGACAAAAATCTTCAAGTGAAATAAAAAAAGAGAGAGAAGAGGAACTTACGAACTGATGAGGGTCTCGAGATATGGATCATAAGCTGCCTTCTGGCGTGAAGGAACAGCTTCTTCGGGCTTGGAGGTGCCGGAATCTTCGACATCATTCCTTTTCCTTTTGTTCTTTGGAGAAACAGCAGGAGGAGGAGATTGTGCCGACGCAGTGGCTTCAGAGGCACCCTCCTTTTCATCAGATCCCGCAGATTTTCGAGAATCTGCGGGTTCAGTCACAAAAGAGGGGGCATCTTGGTTATCATCGGAGATAACCGCCCTTTCTTCGACTTCTCCACCTTCAGGAAGGGGAGGAAGCGAAACAAGATTTGGATGGTCCTGTATAAAAATAAGGGAGGATGTCAAAAAAGGAGTAACAATAAAAATAGCAAGGCAATAACAAATTAAGCGACAATGTTTACCTTAGGAAGCGCATTGGTGGCGCTGTATGGTTTTACACGACAAGAGGAAGGGATGGAATCTTTTTTGTTGAGAGATGAGATTTTTCGGACAAGCCTATCCAAATCCTTGACTTCCAGATTTGTCGACAAACGATCTGTATCTTCATCGCCAGCATAATTCCAGAGAGGGTTTTTGCGGGCCTGAAGAGGCTGCACTCTGGCTCTAAGGAAGTACGCTGTAATTTGGATACCAGACAATTCTTTGCCACTAGTATTCTGCAACTCATGGATGCGAGTCATCAAGGCCTCTGTCGAAGCTTTTTCCTCTTCGGTAGCCTCTGCATCCCAAGAACGGCGGCGAAGGATTTTCTCGGCAACATCAAAAGGAGGGATATTGTCTTCAGCGCATCCATGGTTTTCTTCCCGAATATACAACCACTTCTTGCGCCACCCTTGAACGGAGTCAGGGAGTTTGACGTCAAAGTAATTGACTGAGGAGCGAACGGAAATAACAACGCCGCCTATATTATAGGCGACATTGGAAGAGCCATTACGGCGACAGAATAAAATGCGCTTCCATAATGCCCAGTTAGGCTGGACACCAAGGAAGGCTTCGCAGAGGGTGATGAAGATGGAGATATGAAGGATTGAGTTGGGCGTGAGGTGGTGAAGTTGGAGACCGTAAACAAAAAAGCAATCCTCGAAGAAAAGGATGAATGGGGACGGAAAGACCGCGGATGAGATGATCGACGAAACTTACCCGATACCCCATTGGAGGGGTTGGGTAGCTCTCTTCACTAGGGAAGCACACCGCCTTGGGTTTCTTGCTAATCCCCAGTTTCTTCAAGAGATTGATGTCTTGGTTGGTGATACGTCTCCAACGTATCGATAATTTCTTATGTTCCATGCTACTTTATTGATGATACCTACATGTTTTATGCACATTATATGTCGTATTTACGCATTTTCTGGAACTAACCTATTAACAAGATGCCGAAGTGCCAGTTCCTGTTTTCTGCTGTTTTTGGTTTCAGAAATCCTAGTAACGAAATATTCTCGGAATTGGACGAAATCAACGCCCATGTTCCTATTTTGCCCGGAAGCATCCAGAACACCCGAGAGCCGCCAGAGGGGGGCCCTGTGGGCCCCAGATGATAGGGTGGCGCGGCCTGGGCCCTGGCCGCGCCAGCCTATGGTGTCGTCGCCCCTTCGACCCTCCGAGGCTGCCCTTTCGCCTATATAAGGTCCCTGACCTAAAAACCCCGACGAAAGAAGCCACGGTACGCGAAACCTTCCAGAGCCGCCGCCATCGCGAAGCCAAGATCTGGGGGACAGGAGTCTCTGTTCCGGCACGCTGCCGGAGCGGGGAAGTGCCCCCGGAAGGCTTCTCCATCGACACCGCTGCCATCTCCACCGCCATCTTCATCACCGCTGCTGCTCCCATGAGGAGGGAGTAGTTCTCCATCGAGGCTCGGGGCTGTACCGGTAGCTATGTGGTTCATCTCTCTCCTATGTACTTCAATACAATAATCTCATGAGCTGCCTTACATGATTGAGATTCATATGATGATGCTTGTAATCTAGATGTCATTATGCTAGTCAAGTGAGTTTTACTTATGTGATCTCCGGAGACTCCTTGTCCCACGTGTGTAAAGGTGACAGTGTGTGCACCGTGTGGGTCTCTTAGGCTATATTTCACAGAATACTTATTCACTGTTATGAATGGCATAGTGAAGTGCTTATTTATATCTCTTTATGATTACAATGTGTTTTGTATCACAATTTATCTATGTGCTACTCTAGCAATGTTATTAAAGTAGTTTTATTCCTCCTGCACGATGTAATGGTGACAGTGTGTGCATCCGTGTTAGTACTTGGTTTATGCTATGATCATGATCTCTTGTAGATTGCGAAGTTAACTATTTGATGCGGGGTGGCCTTCGGACACCTCCTCACCAAGACCAACAAGTCCCCCAAGTGGACCAATGACAAGGGCTCGAGTTAAAGCTCTACATGACAAGGTGAACTCGCTCCTCACTACCCTCGATCTCGATACCCCATTGGATGGAATGCTACCTCATGCCGAAACCCTTTGTGTCATTAGGTACGTGGAGCATCAAGATCACGGAGAGGACGGTACGTCATGGTCAAGGGAAGGAGAGGAGCAGCTGATCGAGAAGATGTACACGGAGCTGGACCCGAAGTCGCCCCAAGAACGCAAGGAAGAGACGATGAGCGGCCAGTCCAGAATCCGGTCTGACCGGCCTCCTGACCGGGCCACCCGGCTCAGAATCCGGTCGACCGGCCGCCTGACCGGGCCACCCGGTCCAAAACCGGACCACCAACCGGTGCCATCCGGACGACTTCCCGGGGCTCCAGAACCTCGCCCGGTTACTGCCCAGTCCAGGATCCGGTCACCGACCGGACGACCCGGTCCCAGGTCCGGTCCAACCGGCCTCCTGACCGGCCTACACGACTGAAGACTACTTTTCGGCCCGAAACGTTTTCCTTTGTGCCTTTTCGGCCCGTGTCGCCTTGTACCGCTATATAAGCACCTTGGACACCCCTTTTCCCCTCAGACTTGTTTAGAACTCAAACCTAACTTTGAGCTTAGTCTCCCTTGGGTATCATCCCTCTGTAATCAAGGCAACCCTTGTGGATGTATGGATTTGGTAGTGAGAGATTCTAGTGCGTTTACACTCTCTCTCCCACTCCTTGATTCGTCCTCCCCACCGGTCTCTCCTCTCGGAATTCTACCTCGAGTCTCTTCCGGGCGGATTCTATTGGCACGGTCCATCGAGCCGTGAGGGTAAGCATCGATTGTATCGGGTTGGTGAGCGTGGTTCTTCGTGTGTTCTTCGCGTTCTTCGTGTTCTTCCGCCTCTCCCCCTCTTTCCCCCTTGATTCCTTGGGTCATTCGCGAGATCGGGCCACAATCGGGGTCTTAGACCTCATCATATGGTATCAGAGCCTTTGGTTTCCGCGGATTTGACCCTCCACCCACCCAATTTCGTTTCTAGAAAATTTTCCAAAAAATAGCCCTAAATTGCCTTTGGACGGATCTGTGATTTGGTTGAGTTTTGAGTGGTTTTGCTCCGTGGATCTGGTGTTGTTGTGCTTGATCTACTATTTCCCCAACTTTTAGCCTCCAATTCCACCGTTTTCCTTCGTTTTGGTCGATTTGGTTTTGGTTTGGGGAAGAACAGGAGAGAGAAAGCTCCAAATCGTGCAATCCGGTTTCAAACCCGGTCAACCAGCCCCCAGACCGGACCGTCCGGCGCAGAACCCGGCCAACCGGCGCAAACCGGACAGCCGGCTCAGAGACCGGCCCGACCGGACCCCAGACCGGAGCAGCCGGCGCCAGAACCGGTCCGACCGGGCACACGTCTTCGACATCGTCTAACACCACCGCCGACCACCACCACCACCATCATCTCCACCATCGCAGGTATAACTTGCAGTAACCCTTGTAGCCCTCTTCTTTTTGCGATCTATCCCACGAGCGAAGCTTTTCGAGTGTTGCGAAACATCGCACGAGGTCCCGACCGTGAGGGTGTGCGTTGTGTGAGTAAAGCTCATAAGTGGAGCTCGTGAGTGGCCAGCAAAAGAGTAAGAGCATAGTGTGCTAGTGAAAAAAAAAAGAGAAAAGCAAAGTGCAAAGTGCCACCGATACAAAAAGAGTGAAAAGCTTTTAAGCAAGCAAGAGAGATAGAGAAGAGAGACCTCGTGCGAATCTTGGTGTTTCTACTCTATGCAACCTAGCTTCGATCTCTTCTTGCGTTAGTGTGACATTGAGCACCCTTGCTTAGGGGTTTTTCATTTTTCCGCTCGTTCCTTGGTTGCACTAACCCCGTTCATCTCGTGTGTGAGTTCCACATTTTTCCGTGTTTATAGTGATCTTCACTTTGACACTTGATTTTTGGACCTTACCCACTCTTAACAACATACTCGATTTTGGATTTCGTCTTTTGGCTTTCCACCATCCATTCCTAACACCATATTTGCTAGCTTTTGCGTGTGCCTTTGCGTGTGTCCCGATACAATTGGTCTTACTTTCGGCTTGGTTGATTGCCTCAATACTATCTTACCACGGTAAGAGTGAGAGGTAGTCTCCTTACACTAACATCCACAACATAGTTCTTGTCTTGTGATCATGGATAGGCACGGAGACCAAGCAAAGGAGGATGAGGTCCTACACCCCTCCGAGAGGTTGGCCACCCAACACAACCTATGGGTGCAACGCCAAGAGTTCAAGGACCAACTCAACTTGTTCGAGACACGCATCGATGAACAATATGAAGAAGTGGCTCACAACTTCGGCCAAGTGAACCAAGATATGATTCTTCTTCGCGAAGCTACGGACAACTTGCATGACCAAGTGACGGCCAATGATGCAAACATGGAACGGCGCATGGATAGCCTCGAGCGCGCCATCAACAACTTGGGACGCCGACATCGACATCGCTCTACTTCCTCATCGTCATCGACCTCCTCACATGATGACTAATCCCATGATCACCATTCGTCCTCAAGCTCCGACTCAAGGCATGGAGATCATCACCGCTCTCGTCGACCGCACGCTCGTCATGATGATTCTCGCTCAAACTCAAGGCGCGGAGAATTCCATCGCCATGCTCGTCCTCATGAGCGTCCTCAACAAGCTCAAGCTCTTCACCAAGATCGTCATCAAGCGGCTCGCCATGCCCACCATGGACATGACGACCAACCCCAAGACAACGTCCTCCACAACATGGACCCGGCACCTCACCGTCAAGCCCATGTGGATGCTCAAGACCAAGGTCATCAAGATCCACCAAGGCGTGACCTTCGGAACCATCCTCGCCATGACCAAAGGGGCCGAGGACAACCACAACATGATCAAGATGAGAGGGCCAACATTGGACAACGTCAACAACCTCGTCAAGATCCGCAACAACATCCTCAACATGAGCCAAGTGAAGCTAGTGTTCACCTCCAACGCCAACCCAATGCTATGGTTGGTCGTGGAAGACCTCCTCTACCGCCTCAAGCCGCAAGGGATGAAGGCATCCGTCCTCGACGCCGCAACTTGGAAGATGAAGAGAACATGTATGGGAAACTCAAGTTCAACATGCCCAAGTTCAAGGGTGAAGACGACGCCGAGGCCTACCTCTCATGGGCACTCAAGGTTGACAAGATCTTTCGCATCCATAACTACTCTGGTGCCAAGAAAGTAGCCATGGCCTCCCTCGAGTTTGAAGATTATGCCAACACTTGGTGGGAACAAGTTGTCACTCTTAGGGAAGAAAAGGGTGATCCTCCAATTGATACTTGGGAAGACATGAAGGAGGAAATGCAAGCTCGCTTTGTCCCTACACACTACAAGACCGATCTCTTCAACAAGCTCCAAAAGTTGAAGCAAGGCACCAAGACCGTTGAGGAATTCTTCAAGGAGATGGAGTTAACCATGATGCGAGCAAACATCCAAGAGTCCGAGAACCAAACCATCGCTAGGTTCTTCAATGGCCTCAACTACCCCATCAAGAGGATTGTGGAGTTCCAACAATACTCCAACATGGTTGAGTTGGTTCACCAAGCTTCCAAGGCCGAGCGTCAAGTGAATGAGGACATCAAGTACTCGAAGTCCAAGCAATACTTTGCCTCCAGGCTTGCCACATCAACTCCTACAACAAGTGTCAAGCCAACCGCATCCTCTACAACTTCCAAGCAACCTTCTATCCAAAGTCGCATGAAGCAAACGGTGTCATCCACCGCCTCCTCCAAGGCTTCTACGGGACCCTCCAATGTCACTTGCTTCAAGTGTGGCACCCAAGGCCACAAATCCTTCGAGTGCAAGAACACCAAGGTTATGATCACCATGGAGAATGGTGACATAGAAACGCTAAGTGAAGGTGAATATGAAGCCCTAGTGCAAGCCGCCGTTGCTAATGAGGAAGACTATGATGAAGAAAGTGGAGAAGACCCTCTCTTATGCACACATGATCCAAGCCCTTCTCTTGTGGTCACTCGAGTGCTCACCACTCAACCCCAAGCTATGGAAGACCAAAGATGCAACATCTTCCAAACGCGTGCCAGCATTGGTGGCAAGTCAATCAAGGTCATCATCGACGGTGGGAGTTGCCACAACTTGGCAAGCACCGAGCTATGTGAGAAGCTCAACCTCACGCTTCGCAAGCATCCTCATCCGTACCATGTTCAATGGTTGAGCGACAAGGGCAATGTCAAGATTCAACACACCGTCACCATCAACTTCAAGATAGGACCCTATGAAGACACCGTCGAGTGTGACGTGGTGCCTATGACCGTGTGCCACATGTTGCTTGGCCGCCCATGGCAATTTGACAAGAAGGCTGATGAGGTCTAAGACCCCGTGTGTGGCCCGATCTTGCGGATTGACTTCGAAACCAAGCGGGAGAGATGGGAAAACGCGAGGGGAACGAAGAACACAATGAACTCCGAGACTCACGCACGCACACCAACCCGATACACCCGATGCTTACCTCCGTGGCTCGATGGACCACGCCAATAGAATCTCCGTGGAAGAGGCACGAGGCAGAATTCCCGGAGAGAGATTGGGGTTGGAGAGGAAGAGCTTGGTGAGGGAGAGAGAGTAACAAGTACTAGAATCTCACTCAACAAGATCAAAGTCAACAACCAAGGTGCCTTGATTACAGAGGGATGATACCCAAGGGAGACTAAGCTCAAAGGTAGGTTTGAGTTCTAAACAAGTCTAACCCTAATCTGGAGGAAGGGGTGAGGTACTTATAGGTCCAAATTCGTACAGGGGTAAAATCGGCACTACATAAATTATCCTGGTCCATAGATGCGAAATCAACGGTTGAGATTAAGTCAACAGGGGCGGGGCCGGCAGTGCCGGTGAGGATTGGCCGGCAGTGTCGGTGTGGCCGGCAGTGCCGCTGAGCCTGGGCCGGCAGTGCCGGTCGTAGTCTTCTCCGCGTCTTCATTCGGTGGGGCCGGCCGTGCAGGGCGCTGGGGGCCGGCAGTGCCGGGGTGTACAGGCCGGCAGTGCCGGTGCCTGGAGGCCGGCAGTGCCGGCCCTGGGGGCGTCCTTCGGCGGCCACTCTTCTCCTCCTTCTTCCTTGTCCATCTTCGGGTCTGCTGCGACGTCCTTCTCTCGAGGTTCATATCTGATAACACAAAGCATATCGGCCTGAGGTAGCAGTCCATCCAATGGGGTATCGATATTGAGGGTAGTGAGGAGTGAGTTCACCTTATCATGTAGCGCTTTGACTCGGGCTCGGGTCATTGGTCCACTTGGGGGACTTGTTGGTCTTGGTGCGGAGGTGTCCGAAGGCCACCCCGTATCATCTCCCCCCCCTTGGGAAAGAGTCGTCCTCGACTCGTGGTCTTCCTCATCTCCATGATAGGGTGACAAGTCGGAGACATTGAACGTGTTGCTCACCAAGTACTTGGAGGTCGGGATGTCGATGACGTATGCATTGTTGTTGATGCGCTTGAGGACCTTGAATGGGCCATCGCCTCTTGGCTTGAGCTTGGAGTTGCGTTCATGAGGGAACCTTTCCTTCCGGAGGTGGATCCAAACGAGGTCGCCTTCCTCAAAGATGCGTTCCTTCTTCTTGGCGTTGAGGCGTGTAGCTTGACGAAGCACATGTTCTTGTATAGTTGCTCTTGTTTCTTCATGTAGTTTCTTCATGGCGGTGGTGCGCTTGTCGAAGTCCATGTTCGTTCTCTCATGAAGGGGTAGTGGGAGGATGTCGAGTGCCGTTGGAGGTTCGAATCCGTAGACGATCATGAAGGGACTCCTTGAGGTTGTGGAGTGCTTGGCTCGATTGTAGGCGAACTCCGCGTGGGGTAGGCAATCTTCCCATGACTTCAAATTTGTCTTCACAAGAGTGCGGAGGAGTGTGGAGAGGCTTCGATTGACCACTTCGGTTTGTCCATCGGTTTGCGGGTGCGAGGACGATGAGAACAAGAGCTTCACTCCAAACTTCGCCATGAGCGACTTCCATAGGTAACTCATAAACTTGACGTCTCGATCCGACACAATGCTTGCCGGTATTCCATGTAGGCGAACCACTTCCCTGAAAAACAATGAAGCAATGTGTGAAGCATCATCGCTCTTATGGCATGGTATGAAATGAGCCATTTTAGAGAACCTATCCACTACCACAAATATTGAGTCATGACCATGTTTTGTGCGTGGTAAGCCAAGTACAAAGTCCATGCTTATGTCCGACCAAGGTGCATATGGAATGGGTAAAGGCATGTAAAGACCATAGGGATTGGAAGTAGACTTAGCTTGTAAGCATGTTGTACACCGGCGGCAAAGGCGTTCCACGTCGCGGTACATTCTTGGCCAATAGTAGTGGGTTGAGAGCATGGCATATGTCTTCTCTCGACCAAAGTGACCCATGAGACCACCTCCATGTGACTCTTGCAAAAGCAACTTACGAAGAGAAGACTCGGGAATGCAAATTTTGTTAGCTTTAAACAAGTAGCCATCATGCAAATAGAAATCATCAAATCCGCGGTCAACGGAACACTTGGCAAAGATTGGTCCAAAGAAAACGTCGGAAGGGTAAAGTTCTTTGATCTCCTCAAGACCCAAAATGTGAAACTCCAAGCGGGTGAGTAGAAGAGTAATCTTGCGGGAAAGTGCATCCGCAACCACATTTTCCTTGCCCTTTTTGTATTTGATAACATAAGGGAAGGACTCTATGAACTCAACCCACTTAGCATGTCTCTTGTTTAAATTGTGTTGACTTTTCAAATACTTCAAGGACTCATGATCCGAATGGATAACAAACTCTTTTGGCCAAAGGTAATGTTGCCAAACTTCAAGAACACGAACCAAAGCATAAAGCTCCTTGTCATATATAGGATAGTTGAGGCGTGCGCCATCCAACTTCTCGCTATAGTATGCCACGGGTTTTCCATTTTGCATGAGAACACCACCGATTCCAAGGCCACTCGCATCGCATTCTATCTCAAATGTTTTGGCAAAATCGGGAAGAGCAAGTAGTGGTGCCTCGGTGAGTCTCTTTTTCAATTCATCAAAAGCTTTTTGTTGTGCTTTGCCCCAAACAAACGGAACATTCTTTTTTGTAAGCTCGTTTAAAGGGCAAGCAATGGTGCTGAAATCTTTCACAAAGCGGCGGTAAAATCCGGCAAGTCCATGGAAACTTCGAACTTGACCAACATTTGTGGGAGTGGGCCAATTGTGGATGGCCTCAACTTTGGAAGAATCAACTTCAATCCCGTTGGCGGAAACCACAAAACCAAGAAAAACCAATTTGTTTTGAGCGAAATGGCATTTTGGTAGGTTGGCAAAGAGCTTCTCGTGGCGCAAAATGCATAAGACTTCTCTCGCATGTTGAACATGGTCCTCGAGATTTTTGCTATATATGAGAATATCATCAAAGTAAACAACCACGCTCTTGCCAATGAGAGGTCGCAAAATGTGATTCATAAGACGCATGAAAGTCGAAGGAGCATTGGAAAGACCAAATGGCATGACGAGCCATTCATAGAGACCAAGCTTGGTCTTGAATGCCGTCTTCCATTCATCACCAATTGCCATGCGAATTTGGTGGTAGCCACTACGCAAATCAATCTTAGAGAAAATGGTGGCACCACTCAATTCATCAAGCATGTCATCTAAACGCGGGATGGGATGGCGATAACGGACGGTAATGGCATTGATAGGGCGGCAATCCATACACATCCGTTGCGTCTCATCCGGTTTAGGCACAAGAATGACGGGAACGGCACAAGGGCTAAGGCTTTCTCGGACGTACCCTTTAGCGAGGAGGTCTTGAATTTGGCGTTGGATCTCCTTGGTATCTTCGGGGTTGGTGCGGTAAGCGGTGCGGTTTGGTAGCGGCGCGCCGGGTATGAGGTCGATGCGATGCTCGATGCCCCGAAGCGGTGGTAGTCCATGAGGTAGCTCGTCGGGGAAGACGTCTTGGAACTCCTTCAAAAGAGACAACAAAGACGAAGGAATGTTGGTTAAGTCGTTAGTCTCCGACGAGAGGCCCTTGCAAATGAGCACGTAGTGTATCGTGGTGGATGGGTTGTCTTTCACTTCTCTCCACTCGCTTTTGGTGGCTAGGAGGACACTCTTTCTCTCACTCATATGTGGGTGGTGGCGCTCACTCTCTTTTTGGTGGGTAGCTCCCTCTCCTCTCAACTCACTATGGTGGGTGTTGTGTTGTGCCCTCGCTAAAGCCTTCACATTGTCGGCGATGATTTGGCTAGGAGTCATTGGGCGAAGCTCGAACTTCTTGTCCTTGACCTTGAAGGTGTATGCATTGGAGTAACCATCATGTATGGCCTTCTTGTCAAATTGCCATGGGCGGCCAAGCAACATGTGGCACACGGTCATAGGCACCACGTCACACTCAACGGTGTCTTCATAAGGTCCTATCTTGAAGTTGACGGTGACGGTGTGTTGAATCTTGACATTGCCCTTGTCACTCAACCATTGGACATGGTATGGATGAGGATGTTTGCGAAGCGTGAGGTTGAGCTTCTCACATAGCTCGGTGCTTGCCAAGTTGTGGCAACTCCCACCATCGATGATGACCTTGATTGACTTGCCACCAATGCCGGCACGCGTTTGGAAGATGTTGCATCTTTGGTCTTCCATAGCTTGGGGTTGAGTGGTGAGCACTCGAGTGACCACAAGAGAAGGGCTTGGATCATGTGTGCATAAGAGAGGGTCTTCTCCACTTTCTTCATCATACTCTTCCTCATTAGCAACGGCGGCTTGCACTAGGGCTTCATATTCACCTTCACTTAGAGTCTCTATGTCACCATTCTCCATAGTGATCATGACTGATACGTCTCCAACGTATCGATAATTTCTTATGTTCCATGCTACTTTATTGATGATACCTACATGTTTTATGCACATTATATGTCGTATTTATGCATTTTCTGGAACTAACCTATTAACAAGATGCCGAAGTGCCAGTTCCTGTTTTCTGCTGTTTTTGGTTTCAGAAATCCTAGTAACGAAATATTCTCGGAATTGGACGAAATCAACGCCCAGGTTCCTATTTTGCCCGGAAGCATCCAGAACACCCGAGAGCCGCCAGAGGGGGGCCCTGTGGGCCCCAGATGACATGGTGGCGCGGCCAGGGCTGGGCCCGCGCCACCCTATGGTGTCGTCGCCTCGTTGACCCTCCTGCGCCGCCTCTTCGCCTATTTAAAGCCCCTGCATCGAAAACCCTTACGGGAGAAAGCCACGGTACGAGAAAAGTTCCAGAGCCGCCGCCATCGCGACGCCAAGATCTGGGGGACAGGAGTCTCTGTTCCGGCACCCTGCCGGAGCGGGGAAGTGCCCCCGGAAGGCTTCTCCATCGACACCGCTGCCATCTCCACCGCCATCTTCATCACCGCTGCTGCTCCCATGAGGAGGGAGTAGTTCTCCATCGAGGCTCGGGGCTGTACCGGTAGCTATGTGGTTAATCTCTCTCCTATGTACTTCAATACAATGATCTCATGAGCTGCCTTACATGATTGAGATTCATATGAGTTTTGTATCACTACTATCTATGTGCTACTCTAGCAAAGTTATTAAAGTAGTTCTATTCCTCCTGCACGTGTGTAAAGGTGACAGTGTGTGCACCGTGTTAGTACTTGGTTTATGCTATGATCATGATCTCTTGTAGATTGCGAAGTTAACTATTGCTATGATAATATTGATGTGATCTATTCCTCCTACATATGCATGAAGGTGACAGTGTGCATGCTATGCTAGTACTTGGTTTAGTCTTTTGATCTATCTTACACTAAAGGTTACTAAAATATGAGCATTATTGTGGAGCTTGTTAACTCCGGCATTGAGGGTTCGTGTAATCCTACGCAATGTGTTCATCATCCAACAAAAGTGTAGAGTATGCATTTATCTATTCTGTTATGTGATCAATGTTGAGAGTGTCCACTAGTGAAAGTCTATTCCCTAGGCCTTGTTCCTAAATACTGCTATCGCTGCTTGTTACTGTTTTACTGAGTTACTACTGCTGCATTACTACTGCATGTTTACTTCCCGCAATATTACTACCATCAACTGCCTGGCAACTAAGCACTTTTCCTCCCTCGTCAACTACGCGCCAAGCACTTTTCTGGCGCCGTACTACTGCTCATACTTATTCATACCACCTGTATTTCACTATCTCTTCGCCGAACTAGTGCACCTATTAGGTGTGTTGGGGACACAAGAGACTTCTTGCTTTGTGGTTGCAGGGTTGCATGAGAGGGATATCTTTGACCTCTTCCTCCCTGAGTTCGATAAACCTTGGGTAATCCACTTAAGGAAACTTCTTGCTGTTCTACAAACCTCTGCTCTTGGAGGCCCAACACTGTCTACAAGAATAGAAGCACCCGTAGACATCAAGCACTTTTCTGGCGCCGTTGCCGGGGAGGAAAGGTAAAAGGCACTCATACTTCGGTTCCAGGTAACAGTACTTTTCTGGCGCCATTGTGTGTGTGCTCGAAGCTATTTCCTTTAGACTCTGCAATTGTGACATTTGGTTTCTTGTTTACACTAGTTAGGCATAATGGACAACAATGACCTTTTTATTCTATTTCATGATTTAAGACATGGATGGTTTGATGCAAAAATTAAAAAAACCATGGAACATATTAATATGAATGCTTTGAACACCATTGTTGTTAATGATATGGAAAATTCTAAGCTTGGGGAAGCTGGTTTTGATGAGCATGATATTTTTAGTCCCCCAAGCATTGAGGAGAAAATTTACTTTGATGATACTTTGCCTCCCATTTATGATGATTATAATGATAGTAGTCTTTTGTTACCACCTGTTATGGAGGATAAATTTGATTATGATTACAATATACCTCCTATATTTGATAGCTACTTTGTTGAATTTGCTCCCACTACAACTAATAAAATTGATTATGCCTATGTGGAGAGTAATAATTTTATGCATGAGACTCATGATAAGAATGCTTTATGTGATAATTATATTGTTGAGTTTGCTCATGATGCAACTGAAAGTTATTATGAGAGAGGAAAATATGGTTGTAGAAATTTTCATGTTACTAAAACACCTCTCTATGTGCTGAAATTTTTGAAGCTACACTTGTTTTATCTTCCTATGCTCGTTACTTTGCTCTTCATGAACTTGTTTATTTACAAGATTCCTATGCATAGGAAGCATGTTAGACTTAAATGTGTTTTGAATTTGCCTCTTGATGCTCTCTTTTGCTTCAAATACTATTTCTTGCGAGTGCATCATTAAAACTGCTGAGCCCATCTTAATGGCTATAAAGAAAGAACTTCTTGGGAGATAACCCATGTGTTTTTTTTTACTACAGTACTTTGTTTTATATTTGAGTCTTGGAAGTTGTTTACTACTGTAGCAACCTCTCCTTATCTTGTTTTTGTGCCAAGTAAAGTTTCTATGCTAAAGTTGATGTTATATTTGGAATCGCTGCGCAGAAACAGCATTGCTGTCTGTCACGAATCTGGGCACAGTTCTCTGTAGAAAATTCGAAAAAATCTGCCAATTTACGAGCGTGATCCTCAGATATGTACGCAACTTTCATTAGTTTTGAGTTTTTCCATTTGAGCAAGTCTGGTGCCAGCTTTAAATTCGTCTTTACGGACTGTTCTGTTTTTGACAGATTCTGCCTTTTATTTCGCATTGCCTCTTTTGCTATGTTGGATTCATTTCTTTGATCCATTAATGTCCAGTAGCTTTATGCAATGTCCAGAAGTGTTGAGAATGATTGTGTCACCTCGGAACATGTGAATTATTAATTGTGCACTAACCCTCTAATGAGTTTGCTTGAAGTTTGGTGTGAAGGAAGTTTTCAAGGGTCAAGAGAGGAGGATGATATACTACGATCAAGAAGAATGAAAAGTCTAAGCTTGGGGATGCCCCGGTGGTTCATTCCTGCATATTTTAAGAAGACCCAAGCATCTAAGCTTGGGGATGCCCAAGGCATCCCCTTCTTCATCGACAAAGTATCAGGTTCCTTCTCTTGAAACTATATTTTTATTCGGTCACATCTTATGTACTTTACTTGGAGCGTCTGTATGTTTTTGTTTTTGTTTGAATAAATGATTGTTTGGGAGAGAGACACGCTCCGCTGGTTCGTATGAACACATGTGTTCTTAGCTTTTAATTTTCATGGCGAAGGTTGAAACTGCTTCGTTAATTGTTATATGGTTGGAAACGGGAAATGCTACATGTAGTAATTGGTATAATGTCTTGAATTATGTGATACTTGGCAATTGTTGTGCTCATATAGATCTTGTTTAAGCTCTTGCATCATGTACCTTGTACCCATTAATGAATAATTACATAGAGCATGCTAAAATTTGGTTTGCATAATTGGTCTCTCTAAGGTCTAGATAATATCTAGTATTGAGTTTTGAACAACAAGGAAGACGGTGTAGAGTCTTATAATATTTACAATATGTCTTTTATGTGAGTTTTGCTGCACCTGTTCATCCTTGAGTTTGCTTCAAATAACCTTGCTAGCCTAAACCTTGTATCGAGAGGGAATACTTCTCATGCATCCAAAATCCTTGAGCCAACTACTATGCCATTTGTGTCCACCATACCTACCTACTACATGGTATTTCTCCGCCATTCCAAAGTAAATTGCTTGAGTGCTACCTTTAAAATTCCATCATTCACCTTTGCAATATATAGCTCATGGGACAAAATAGCCTTAAAAACTATCGTAGTATTGAATATGTACTTATGCACTTTATCTTTTATTAAGTTGCTTGTTGTGCGATAACCATGCTTCTGGGGAACGCCATTAACTATTGTTGAATATCATGTGAGTTGCTATGCATGTCCGTCTTGTCTGAAGGATCTATCACCTTAGTGGTTGGAGCATGCAAAATTGTTAGAGAAGAACATTGGGCCGCTAACTAAAGCCATGAATCATGGTGGAAGTTTCAGTTTGGACATATATCCTCAATCTCATATGAGAATAATAATTGTTGCTACATGCTTATGCATTAAAGAGGAGTCCATTATCTGTTGTCCATGTTGTCCTGGTATGGATGTCTAAGTTGAGAATAATCAAAAGCGAGAAATCCAAAATGCGAGCTTTCTCCTTAGACCTTTGTACAGGCGGCATGGAGGTACCCCTTTGTGACACTTGGTTGAAACATGGCATGCAAAGATCCGGTAGTCCAAGCTAAGTAGGACAAGGTGCGGGCACTATTAGTATACTATGCATGAGGCTTGCAACTTGTAAGATATAATTTACATAACTCATATGCTTTATTACTACCGTTGACAAAATTGTTTCATGTTTTCAAAATAAAAGCTCTAGCACAAATATAGCAATCGATGCTTTCCTCTTTGAAGGATCATTCTTTTACCTTTATGTTGAGTCAGTTCACCTATTTCTCTCCACCTCAAGAAGCAAACACTTGTGTGAACTGTGCATTGATTCCTACATACTTGCATATTGCACTTGTTATATTACTCTATGTTGACAATATCCATGAGATATACATGTTATAAGTTGAAAGCAACCGCTGAAACTTCATCTTCCTTTGTGTTGCTTCAACACCTTTACTTTGAATTTATTGCTTTATGAGTTAACTATTATGCAAGACTTATTGATGCTTGTCTTGAAGTACTATTCATGAAAAGTCTTTGCTTTATGATTCAGTTGTTTACTCATGTCATTACCATTGTTTTGATCGCTGCATTCATCTCATATGTTTACAAATAGTATGATCAAGGTTATGATGGCATGTCACTTCAGAAATTATCTTTGTTATCGTTTTACCTGCTCGGGACGAGCAGCACTAAGCTTGGGGATGCTGATACGTCTCCAACGTATCGATAATTTCTTATGTTCCATG
Source organism: Lolium perenne (assembly GCF_019359855.2). Classification (NCBI taxonomy): domain Eukaryota; kingdom Viridiplantae; phylum Streptophyta; class Magnoliopsida; order Poales; family Poaceae; genus Lolium; species Lolium perenne. The sequence continues at coordinate 94,290,230 of NC_067248.2, forward strand.
CTACTTTATTGATGATACCTACATGTTTTATGCACATTATATGTCGTATTTACGCATTTTCTGGAACTAACCTATTAACAAGATGCCGAAGTGCCAGTTCCTGTTTTCTGCTGTTTTTGGTTTCAGAAATCCTAGTAACGAAATATTCTCGGAATTGGACGAAATCAACGCCCAGGTTCCTATTTTGCCCGGAAGCATCCAGAACACCCGAGAGCCGCCAGAGGGGGGCCCTGTGGGCCCCAGATGACATGGTGGCGCGGCCAGGGCTGGGCCCGCGCCACCCTATGGTGTCGTCGCCTCGTTGACCCTCCTGCGCCGCCTCTTCGCCTATTTAAAGCCCCTGCATCGAAAACCCTTACGGGAGAAAGCCACGGTACGAGAAAAGTTCCAGAGCCGCCGCCATCGCGAAGCCAAGATCTGGGGGACAGGAGTCTCTGTTCCGGCACCCTGCCGGAGCGGGGAAGTGCCCCCGGAAGGCTTCTCCATCGACACCGCTGCCATCTCCACCGCCATCTTCATCACCGCTGCTGCTCCCATGAGGAGGGAGTAGTTCTCCATCGAGGCTCGGGGCTGTACCGGTAGCTATGTGGTTAATCTCTCTCCTATGTACTTCAATACAATGATCTCATGAGCTGCCTTACATGATTGAGATTCATATGAGTTTTGTATCACTACTATCTATGTGCTACTCTAGCAAAGTTATTAAAGTAGTTCTATTCCTCCTGCACGTGTGTAAAGGTGACAGTGTGTGCACCGTGTTAGTACTTGGTTTATGCTATGATCATGATCTCTTGTAGATTGCGAAGTTAACTATTGCTATGATAATATTGATGTGATCTATTCCTCCTACATATGCATGAAGGTGACAGTGTGCATGCTATGCTAGTACTTGGTTTAGTCTTTTGATCTATCTTACACTAAAGGTTACTAAAATATGAGCATTATTGTGGAGCTTGTTAACTCCGGCATTGAGGGTTCGTGTAATCCTACGCAATGTGTTCATCATCCAACAAAAGTGTAGAGTATGCATTTATCTATTCTGTTATGTGATCAATGTTGAGAGTGTCCACTAGTGAAAGTCTATTCCCTAGGCCTTGTTCCTAAATACTGCTATCGCTGCTTATTCTTTGTTTCTTGAGTTACTACTGCTGCATTACTACTGCATGTTTACTTCCCGCAATATTACTACCATCAACTGCCTGGCAACTAAGCACTTTTCCTCCCTCGTCAACTACGCGCCAAGCACTTTTCTGGCGCCGTACTACTGCTCATACTTATTCATACCACCTGTATTTCACTATCTCTTCGCCGAACTAGTGCACCTATTAGGTGTGTTGGGGACACAAGAGACTTCTTGCTTTGTGGTTGCAGGGTTGCATGAGAGGGATATCTTTGACCTCTTCCTCCCTGAGTTCGATAAACCTTGGGTAATCCACTTAAGGGAAACTTGCTGCTGTTCTACAAACCTCTGCTCTTGGAGGCCCAACACTGTCTACAAGAATAGAAGCACCCGTAGACATCAATGACCTTGGTGTTCTTGCACTCAAATGACTTGTGGCCTTGGGTGCCACACTTGAAGCAAGTGACATTGGAGGGTCCCATAGAGGCCTTGGAGGAGGCGGTGGAGGACACCGTTTGCTTCATGCGACTTTGGATAGTCGGTTGCTTGGATGTTGTAGAGGATGCGGTAGGCTTGACACTTGTTGAAGGAGGTGTTGTTGTCGCGAACTTGGAGGCGAAGTATGACTTGGACTTGGAGTACTTGAGGTCCTCATTCACTTGGCGCTCGGCCTTGGAGGCTTGGTGCACCAACTCAACCATGTTGGAATAAGGTTGGAACTCCACAATTCGCTTGATGGGATAGTTGAGGCCATTGAAGAAACGAGCGATGCTTTGTTGCTCGGATTCTTGTATGTTAGCTCGCATCATAGTCAACTCCATCTCCTTGAAGAATTCCTCAACGGTCTTGGTGCCTTGCTTCAACTTTTGGAGCTTGTTGAAGAGGTCGGTCTCATAGTGGGTTGGTACAAAGCGAGCATGCATCTCTTCCTTCATCTCTTCCCAAGTGTCAATTGGAGGTTCACCCTTTTCTTCCCTTAGAGTGAGGACTTGCTCCCACCAAGTGTTGGCGTAGTCTTCAAACTCAAGCGATGCCATGGCCACTTTCTTGGCACCGGAGTAGTTGTGGATGCGGAAGATCTTGTCCACCTTGAGTGCCCATGAGAGGTAGGCCTCGGCGTCGTCTTCACCCTTGAACTTGGGCATGTTGAACTTGAGTTTGCCATACATATTCTCTTCATCTTCCAAGTTGCGGCGGCGAGGACGGTTGCCTTCATCTCTTGCGGCTTGAGGTGGTAGAGGAGGTCTTTCACGTCCAACCATAGCATTGGGTTGGCGGTGGAGTTGAACACTTGCTTCACTTGGTTCACGTGGAGGATGTTGTTGAGGGTCTTGGCGAGGTTGTTGGCGATGTCCAAGGATGGCCCTCTCGTCTTGATCATGTTGTGGGTCTCCTCTTCCACGTTGGTCATGGCGAGGATGATTGCGGAGATCACGCCTTGGTTGCTCTTGACGACCTTGGGCGGGAGCATCACCATGTGGCGCCATGTTGTGGAAGACGTTGTCGTGGGGTTGGTCGTCACGCCCATGGTGGGCATGGCGAGCCGCTTGATGACGATCTTGGTGAGGAACTTGTTCTTGTGGAGGTCGTTCATGAGGACGAGCATGGCGATGGAATTCACCTTTCCTTGAGTTAGAGCGAGAGTCTTCTTGACGAGCATGTGGTCGATGAGGACGAGGATGGTCTTCATGCCTTGAGGAGGAGCTTGATGACGAACGGTGGCCATGAGAATAGTAATCTTGTGACGAGCTTGATGATGATGAAGTAGAGCGGTGTCGGCGATGACGACCCAAGTTGGTGATGGCGCGCTCGAGGCTATCCATGCATCGCTCCATGTTCGCATCATTGGCCGCCATTTGGCCATTCAAGTTGTCCGTAGCTTCACGGAGGAGAGCCAAGTCTTGGTTCACCGTGGAGAAGTTGTGAGCCACTTCTTCATATTGTTCGTCGATGCGGGTCTCGAAGAGTGATAGTTGCTCCTTGAACTCTTGGCGTTGAGTCCATAGGTTGTGTTGAGTAGCCAACCTCTCGGTGTTTCGGAGGACTTCTCCATCCCTTGTTTCATCTCCGTTCCTATCCATGATAGCAAGACAAGAACTATGTTGTGTATGTTAGTGGAAGGAGACTACCTCGCACTCTTACCAAGGTAAGATGGTATTGAGGCAATCCACCAGGCCGAAAGCAAGATCAAGTGTATCGGGAACACACGCAAAACCACACGCAAAAGCTAGCAAATATGGTGTTAGGCGAGTGTTGTGGAAAGCCAAAAGACAAATCCAAGATCGAGTATGTTGTTAAAAGTGGGTAAGGTCCAAAAATTAAATGTCCAAATGGTGATCACGAAAACACGGAAAAGTTGTGGAACACACACACGAGATAAGCGGGGTTAGTGCAACCAAAAGTGAGCGGAAAAGTGTATGTATAAATGCTCGGTGTCGCACTAACACAAGGAGAGCCAAAGCTTTGGTTGCAAAGGAAGAGACAACTAGATTCACACGCGGCCTCTCTTCTCGTATCTCTCTTTGCTTAAAAGCTTTTTCTCTTTCGTGTATGGTGGCACTTGCACTCGTTTGTATCTTTGGTGGCACATGGACACTTTTGTATGTATGGGCGTATGGATGTATGGATGTATGGATGTATGGTGCTACTCGCACTCTTTTTGTGTTTTTGGGGCTTTTGCACGCACTATGTTAGCGTTAGCCTCGCTTTTGCTATCTTGCCACACGAGTGTTTGCTTGGATGCTTTACTCAACACGACACACACACCTCACAATGCGGGGCCACGTGCAATGTCTCGCAACACTAAACAAGCAATGCTCGGGAGGGTTGGATCGCAAAAGGAACGAGGAGTTGCAAGTTATACCTAGATGTGGCGTAGGCGGTGATGATCACGCAACTTGCAATATGGTGGAAGGATCAAGAGTACGTTTGCAAGTCGGGGTGCCGAGAGTGTCGTCGCTTGCGGTGTAGCTGCGGGTTAGATTTACACACAAGGCACTCAAACCAGAACAAGCAAACACAAAGGTGAAGATGTGGTCGAAATCTGGCTGGGCGAGCTTGGCTGGTCCCTGGCGGCAGTGCCGGCCTGGATCGGGCGGCAGTGCCGGCCTGTGCGGCAGTGCCGGCCTGGATGCGGCGGCAGTGCCGGCCCGGGCGGCAGTGCCGGCCTGATGGGGGCGGTAGTGCCGGTCCCTGACGAACAGCTCGAGCTGTTCTTCGCGAAAAGCGGGCCAAATCCGACCAAAACGTCAAAAATCGATGGAATAGAGGTCTAGAAATTGGGGAAAACGTAGATCAACCAGAGGGGCACGAAATCCATGGATCAAAACCACTCAAAACGCAACCAAATCACAGATCGGTCAAGAGGCAATTTAGGGCTATTTTTTGGAAAAAATTTCTAGAAACGAAATCGGGTGGGTGGAGGGTCAAATCCGCGGGAACCAAAGGCTGCTGATACCATATGATGAGGTCTAAGACCCCGTGTGTGGCCCGATCTTGCGGATTGACTTCGAAACCAAGCGGGAGAGATGGGAAAACGCGAGGGGAACGAAGAACACGATGAACTCCGAGACTCACGCACGCACACCAACCCGATACACCCGATGCTTACCTCCGTGGCTCGATGTACCACGCCAATAGAATCTCCGTGGAAGAGGCACGAGGCAGAATTCCCGGAGAGAGATTGGGGTTGGAGAGGAAGAGCTTGGTGAGGGAGAGAGAGTAACAAGTACTAGAATCTCACTCAACAAGATCAAAGTCAACAACCAAGGTGCCTTGATTACAGAGGGATGATACCCAAGGGAGACTAAGCTCAAAGGTAGGTTTGAGTTCTAAACAAGTCTAACCCTAATCTGGAGGAAGGGGTGAGGTACTTATAGGTCCAGATTCGTACAGGGGTAAAATCGGCACTACATAAATTATCCTGGTCCATAGATGCGAAATCAACGGTTGAGATTAAGTCAACAGGGGCGGGGCAGGCAGTGCCGGTGAGGATTGGCCGGCAGTGCCGGTGTGGCCGGCAGTGCCGCTGAGCCTGGGCCGGCAGTGCCAGTCGTAGTCTTCTCCGCGTCTTCATTCGGTGGGGCCGGCCGTGCAGGGCGGTAGGGGCAGCCGATGCCGGGGTGTACTGACCCGGCAGTGCCGGTGCACAGGCCGCGATCTGCCGGCCACAGGGGCGTCCTTCGGCGGCCACTCTTCTCCTCCTTCTTCCTTGTCCATCTTCGGGTCTGCTGCGACGTCCTTCTCTCGAGGTTCATATCTGATAACACAAAGCATATCGGCCTGAGGTAGCAGTCCATCCAATGGGGTATCGAGATTGAGGGTAGTGAGGAGTGAGTTCACCTTATCATGTAGCGCTTTGACTCGGGCTCGGGTCATTGGTCCACTTGGGGGACTTGTTGGTCTTGGTGCGGAGGTGTCCGAAGGCCACCCCGTATCAAAGGCCATACATGATGGTTACTCCAATGCATACACCTTCAAGGTCAAGGACAAGAAGTTCGAGCTTCGCCCAATGACTTCTAGCCAAATCATCGCCGACAATGCGAAGGCTTTAGCGAGGGCACAACACAACACCCACCATAGTGAGTTGAGAGGAGCGGGAGCTACCCACCAAAAAGAGAGTGAGCGCCACCACCCACATATGAGTGAGAGAAAGAGTATCCTCCTAGCCACCAAAAGCGAGTGGAGAGAAGTGAAAGACAACCCATCCACCACCATACACTACGTGCTCATTTGCAAGGGCCTCTCGTCGGAGACTAACGACTTAACCAACATTCCTTCGTCTTTGTTGTCTCTTTTGAAGGAGTTCCAAGACGTCTTCCCCGACGAGCTACCTCATGGACTACCACCGCTTCGGGGCATCGAGCATCGCATCGACCTCATACCCGGCGCTCCCCTACCAAACCGCGCCGCCTACCGCACCAACCCCGAAGATACCAAGGAGATACAACGACAAATACAAGACCTCCTCGCTAAAGGGTATGTCCGAGAAAGCCTTAGCCCTTGTGCCGTTCCCGTCATTCTTGTGCCTAAACCGGATGAGACGCAACGGATGTGTATGGATTGCCGCCCTATCAATGCCATTACCGTCCGTTATCGCCATCCCATTCCGCGTTTAGATGACATGCTTGATGAATTGAGTGGTGCCACCATTTTCTCTAAGATTGATTTGCGTAGTGGCTACCACCAAATTCGCATGGCAATTGGTGATGAATGGAAGACGGCATTCAAGACCAAGCTTGGTCTCTATGAATGGCTCGTCATGCCATTTGGTCTTTCCAATGCTCCTTCCACTTTCATGCGTCTTATGAATCATATTTTGCGACCTCTCATTGGCAAGAGCGTGGTTGTTTACTTTGATGATATCCTCATCTATAGCAAAAATCTCGAGGACCATGTTCAACATGTGAGAGAAGTCTTATGCATCTTGCGCCACGAGAAGCTCTTTGCCAACCTACCAAAATGCCATTTCGCTCAAAACAAATTGGTTTTTCTTGGTTTTGTGATTTCCGCCAACGGGATTGAAGTGGATTCTTCCAAAGTTGAGGCCATCCACAATTGGCCCACTCCCACAAATGTTGGTCAAGTTCGAAGTTTCCATGGACTTGCCGGATTTTACCGCCGCTTTGTGAAAGATTTCAGCACCATTGCTTGCCCTTTAAACGATCTTACAAAAAAGAATGTTCCGTTTGTTTGGGGCAAAGCACAACAAAAAGCTTTTGATGAATTGAAAAAGAGACTCACCGAGGCACCACTACTTGCTCTTCCCGATTTTACAAAAACATTTGAGATAGAATGCGACGCGAGTGGCCTTGGAATCGGTGGTGTTCTCATGCAAAATGGAAAACCCGTGGCATACTATAGCGAGAAGTTGGATGGCGCACGCCTCAACTATCCTATATATGACAAGGAGCTTTATGCTTTGGTTCGTGTTCTTGAAGTTTGGCAACATTACCTTTGGCCAAAAGAGTTTGTTATCCACTCGGATCATGAGTCCTTGAAGTATTTGAAAAGTCAACACAATTTGAACAAGAGACATGCTAAGTGGGTTGTGTTCATAGAGTCCTTCCCTTATGTAATCAAATACAAAAAGGGCAACGAAAATGTGGTTGCGGATGCACTTTCCCGCAAGATTACTCTTCTACTCACCCGCTTGGAGTTTCACATTTTGGGTCTTGAGGAGATCAAAGAACTTTACCCTTCCGACGCTTTCTTTGGTCCAATCTTTGCCAAGTGTTCCGTTGACCGCGGATTTGATGATTTCTATTTGCATGATGGCTACTTGTTTAAAGCTAACAAGATTTGCATTCCCGAGTCTTCTCTTCGTAAGTTGCTTTTGCAAGAGTCACATGGAGGTGGTCTCATGGGTCACTTTGGACGAGAGAAGACATATGCCATACTCTCAACCCACTACTATTGGCCAAGAATGTACCGCGACGTGGAACGCCTTTGCCGCCGGTGTACAACATGCTTACAAGCTAAGTCTACTTCCAATCCCTATGGTCTTTACATGCCTTTACCCATTCCATATGCACCTTGGTCGGACATAAGCATGGACTTTGTACTTGGCTTACCACGCACAAAACATGGTCATGACTCAATATTTGTGGTAGTGGATAGGTTCTCTAAAATGGCTCATTTCATACCATGTCATAAGAGCGATGATGCTTCACACATTGCTTCGTTGTTTTTCAGGGAAGTGGTTCGCCTACACGGAATACCGGCAAGCATTGTGTCGGATCGAGACGTCAAGTTCATGAGTTACCTATGGAAGTCGCTCATGGCGAAGTTTGGAGTGAAGCTCTTGTTCTCATCGTCCTCGCACCCGCAAACCGATGGACAAACCGAAGTGGTCAATCGAAGCCTCGCAACACTCCTCCGCACACTTGTGAAGACAAATTTGAAGTCATGGGAAGATTGCCTACCCCACGCGGAGTTCGCCTACAATCGAGCCAAGCACTCCACAACCTCAAGGAGCCCCTTCATGATCGTCTACAGATTCGAACCTCTAACGGCACTCGACATCCTCCCACTACCTCTTCATGAAATAACGAACATGGACTTCGACGAGCGTACCACCGCCATGAAGAAACTACATGAAGAGACAAGAGCAACCATACAAGAGCATGTTCTTCGCCAAGCTAACCGCCTCAACGCCAAGAAAAAGGAACGCGTGTTTGAAGAAGGAGACCTCGTTTGGATCCACCTAAGGAAAGAAAGGTTCCCGCAAGAACGCAACTCCAAGCTCAAGCCAAGAGGAGATGGACCTTTCAAGGTCCTCAAGCGCATCAACAACAACGCCTACGTCATCGACATACCAACATCCAAGTACTTGGTGAGTAACACTTTCAACATCTCGGATCTCTCACCCTATCATGGAGATGAGGAGGAACAAGAGTCGAGGACGACTCTCTCCCAAGGGGGGGGAGATGATGCGGGGTGGCCTTCGGACACCTCCTCACCAAGACCAACAAGTCCCCCAAGTGGACCAATGACAAGGGCTCGAGTTAAAGCTCTACATGACAAGGTGAACTCGCTCCTCACTACCCTCGATCTCGATACCCCATTGGATGGAATGCTACCTCATGCCGAAACCCTTTGTGTCATTAGGTACGTGGAGCATCAAGATCACGGAGAGGACGGTACGTCATGGTCAAGGGAAGGAGAGGAGCAGCTGATCGAGAAGATGTACACGGAGCTGGACCCGAAGTCGCCCCAAGAACGCAAGGAAGAGACGATGAGCGGCCAGTCCAGAATCCGGTCTGACCGGCCTCCTGACCGGGCCACCCGGCTCAGAATCCGGTCGACCGGCCGCCTGACCGGGCCACCCGGTCCCCAACCGGACCACCAACCGGTGCCATCCGGACGACTTCCCGGGGCTCCAGAACCTCGCCCGGTTACTGCCCGGTCCAGGATCCGGTCACCGACTGGACGACCCGGTCCCAGGTCCGGTCCAACCGGCCTCCTGACCGGCCTACACGACTGAAGACTACTTTTCGGCCCGAAACGTTTTCCTTTGTGCCTTTTCGGCCCGTGTCGCCTTGTACCGCTATATAAGCACCTTGGACACCCCTTTTTCCCCTCAGACTTGTTTAGAACTCAAACCTAACTTTGAGCTTAGTCTCCCTTGGGTATCATCCCTCTGTAATCAAGGCAACCCTTGTGGATGTATGGATTTGGTAGTGAGAGATTCTAGTGTTTACACTCTCTCTCCCACTCCTTGATTCGTCCTCCCCACCGGTCTCTCCTCTCGGAATTCTACCTCGAGTCTCTTCCGGGCGGATTCTATTGGCACGGTCCATCGAGCCGTGAGGGTAAGCATCAATTGTATCGGGTTGGTGTGCGTGTTTCTTCGTGTGTTCTTCGCGTTCTTCGTGTTCTTCCGCCTCTCCCCCTCTTTCCCCCTTGATTCCTTGGGTCATTCGCGAGATCGGGCCACAATCGGGGTCTTAGACCTCATCACTATTGCTATGATAGTATTGATGTGTATTATTCCTCCTACATAAGCATGAAGGTGACAGTGTGCATGCTATGTTAGTACTTGGTTTAGTCGTTTCGATCTTTCATGCACTCTAAGGTTATTTAAATATGAACATTGAATTGTGGAGCTTGTTAACTCCGGCATTGAGGGTTCGTGTAATCCTACGCAATGTGTTCATCATCCAACAAGAGAGTGTAGAGTATGCATTTATCTATTCTGTTATGTGATCAATGTTGAGAGTGTCCACTAGTGAAAGTCTAATCCCTAGGCATTGTTCCTAAATACTGCTATCGCTGCTTGTTACTGTTTTACTGCGTTACTACTGCTGCGTTACTACTGCATGTTTACTTCCCGCAATATTACTACCATCAACTGCACGCCAGCGAGCTATTTTCTGGCGCCATACTACTGCTCATATTCATTCATACCACTTGTATTTCACTATCTCTTCGCCGAACTAGTACACCTATTAGGTGTGTTGGGGACACAAGAGACTTCTTGCTTTGTGGTTGCAGGGTTGCATGAGAGGGATATCTTTGACCTCTTCCTCCCTGAGTTCGATAAACCTTGGGTAATCCACTTAAGGGAAACTTGTCTTTGTTCTACAAACCTCTGCTCTTGGAGGCCCAACACTGTCTACAAGAATAGAAGCACCCGTAGACATCAAGCACTTTTCTGGCGCCGTTGCCGGGGAGGAAAGGTAAAAGGCACTCATACTCCGGTTCCAGGTAACAGTACTTTTCTGGCGCCATTGTGTGTGTGCTCGAAGCTATTTCCTTTAGACTCTGCAATTGCGACATTTGGTTTCTTGTTTACACTAGTTAGGCATAATGGACAACAATGACCTTTTTATTCTATTTCCTGATTTAAGACATGGATGGTTTGATGCGAAAATTAAAAAACCCATGGAACATATTAATATGAATGCTTTGAACACTATTGTTGCTAATGATATGGAAAATTCTAAGCTTGGGGAAGCTGGCTTTGATGAGCATGATATTTTTAGTCCCCCAAGCATTGAGGAGAAAATTTACTTTGATGATACTTTGCCTCCTATTTATGATGATTATAATGATAGTAGTCTTTTGTTACCACCTGTTATGGAGGATAAATTTGATTATGATTACAATATACCTCCTATATTTGATAGCTACTTTGTTGAATTTTCTCCCACTACAATTAATAAGAATGACTATGCCTATGTTGGGAGTAGTAATTATTTTATGCATGAGACTCATGATAAGAATGCTTTAAGTGATAGTTATATTGTTGAGTTTGCTCATGATGCTACTGAAAGTTATTATGAGAGAGGAAAATATGGTTGTAGAAATTTTCATGTTACTAAAACACCTCTCTATGTGCTGAAATTTTTGAAGCTACACTTGTTTTATCTTCCTATGCTTGTTACTTTGCTCTTCATGAACTTGTTTATTTACAAGATTCCTTTTCATAGGAAGCATGTTATACTTAAATGTGTTTCGAATTTGCCTCTTGATGCTCTCTTTTACTTCAACTTCTATTTCTTGCGAGTGCATCATTAAAACTGCTGAGCCCATCTTAATGGCTATAAAGAAAGAACTTCTTGGTAGATAACCCATGTGTTTATTTTACTACAGCAATTTTTGTTTTGTTGAGTCTTGGAAGTTGTTTACTACTGTAGAAACCTCTCCTTATCATGTTTTTGTGCCAAGTAAAGTTTCTATGTTAAAGTTGATGTTATATTTGGGATCGCTGCGCAGAAACAGCATTGCTGTCTGTCACGAATCTGGGCCTAAGTCTCTGTAGAAAATTCGAAAAAATCTGCCAATTTACGAGCGTGATCCTCAGATATGTACGCAACTTTCATTAGTTTTGAGTTTTTCCATTTGAGCAAGTCTGGTACCATTTTAAAATTCGTCTTTACGGACTGTTCTGTTTTTGACAGATTCTGCCTTTTATTTCGCATTGCCGCTTTTGTTAAGTTGAATGAGTTTCTTTGTTCCATTAACTTTCAGAAGTTTTGTGAAATGTCCAGAAGTGTTAAGAATGATTGTGTCACCTGATGCGGGGTGGCCTTCGGACACCTCCTCACCAAGACCAACAAGTCCTCCAAGCGGACCAATGACAAGGGCTCGAGTTAAAGCTCTACACGACAAGGTGAACTCGCTCCTCACTTCCCTCGACCTAGATACCCCATTGGATGGAATGCTACCTCATGCCGAAACCCTTTGTGTCATTAGGTACGTGGAGCATCAATACCACGGAGAGGACGGTACGTCATGGTCAAGGGAAGGAGAGGAGCAGCTGATCGAGAAGATGTACACGGAGCTGGACCCGAAGTCGCCCCAAGAACGCAAGGAAGAGACGATGAGCGGCCAGTCCAGAATCCGGTCTGACCGGCCTCCTGACCGGGCCACCCGGCTCAGAATCCGGTCGACCGGCCGCCTGACCGGGCCACCCGGTCCCCAACCGGGCCACCAACCGGTGCCATCCGGACGCCTTCCCGGGGCTCCAGAACCTCGCCCGGTTACTGCCCGGTCCAGGATCCGGTCACCGACCGGACGACCCGGTCCCAGGTCCGGTCCAACCGGCCTCCTGACCGGCCTGCACGACTAAAGACGCCTTTTCGGCCCGAAACGTTTTCCTTTGTGCCTTTTCGGCCCGTATCGCCTTGTACCGCTATATAAGCACCTTGGACACCCCTTTTTCCCCTTAGACTTGTTTAGAACTCAAACATAACTTTGAGCTTAGTCTCCCTTGGGTATCATCCCTCTGTAATCAAGGCAACCCTTGTGGATGTTTGGATTTGGTAGTGAGAGATTCTAGTGTTTACACTCTCTCTCCCACTCCTTGATTCGTCCTCCCCACCGGTCTCTCCTCTCGGAATTCTACCTCGAGTCTCTTCCGGGCGGATTCTATTGGCACGGTCCATCGAGTCGTGAGGGTAAGCATCGATTGTATCGGGTTGGTGTGCGTGGTTCTTCGTGTGTTCTTTGCGTTCTTCGTGTTCTACCGCCTCTCCCCCTCTTTCCCCCTTGATTCCTTGGGTCATTCGCGAGATCGGGCCACAATCGGGGTCTTAGACCACATCATCACCTCTAAACATGTGAATTTTTGATTATGCACTAACCCTCTAATGAGTTTGCTTGAAGTTTGGTGTGAAGGAAGTTTTCAAGGGTCAAGAGAGGAGTATGATATACTATGATCAAGAGGAGTGAAAGCTCTAAGCTTGGGGATGCCCCCGTGGTTCATCCCTGCATATTCTAAGAAGACTCAAGCGTCTAAGCTTGGGGATGCCCAAGGCATCCCCTTCTTCATCGACAAAGTATCAGGTTCCTTCTCTTGAAACTATATTTTTATTCGGTCACATCTTATGTACTTTACTTGGAGCGTCTGTGTGTGCTTTTATTTTTGTTTTGTTATCTTAGTTCTCTGAATAAGTTCATCCTTGTGTGGGAGAGAGACACGCTCCGCTGGTTCGTATGAACACATGTGTTCTTAGCTCATAATATTCATGGCGAAGTTTCCTCTTCGTTATATTGTTATATGGTTGGAATTGGAAAAATGCTACATGTAGTAATTGGTAAAATGTCTTGGATAATGTGATACTTGGCAATTGTTGTGCTCATGTTTAAGCTCTTGCATCATATACTTTGCACCCATTAATGAAGAAATACATAGAGCTTGCTAAAATTTGGTTTGCATATTTGGTCTCTCTAAGGTCTAGATAATATCTAGTATTGAGTTTTGAACAACAAGGAAGACGGTGTAGAGTCTTATAATGTTTACAATATGTCTTTTATGTGAGTTTTGCTGCACCGGTTCATCCTTGAGTTTGCTTCAAATAAACCTTGCTAGCCTAAACCTTGTATCGAGAGGGAATACTTCTCATGCATCCAAAATCCTTGAGCCAACCACTATGCCATTTGTGTCCACCATAACTACCTACTACATGGTATTTCTCCGCCATTCCAAAGTAAATTGCTTGAGTGCTACCTTTAAAATTCCATCATTCACCTTTGCAATATATAGCTCATGGGACAAAATAGCCTTAAAAACTATCGTAGTATTGAATATGTACTTATGCACTTTATCTCTTATTAAGTTGCTTGTTGTGCGATAACCATGCTTCTGGGGAACGCCATCAACTATTATTGAATATCATGTGAGTTGCTATGCATGTCCGTCTTGTCTGAAGGATCTATCACCTTAATGATTGGAGCATGCAAATTGTTAGAGAAGAACATTGGGCCGCTAACTAAAGCCATGAATCATGGTGGAAGTTTCAGTTTGGACATATATCCTCAATCTCATATGAGAATAATAATCATTGCTACATGCTTATGCATTTAAGAGGAGTCCATTATCTGTTGTCCATGTTGTCCCGGTATGGATGTCTAAGTTGAGAATAATCAAAAGCGAGAAATCCAAAATGCGAGCATTCTCCTTAGACCTTTGTACAGGCGGCATGGAGGTACCCCTTTGTGACACTTGGTTGAAACATGGCATGCAAAGATCCGGTAGTCCAAGCTAAGTAGGACAAGGTGCGGGCACTATTAGTATACTATGCATGAGGCTTGCAACTTGTAAGATATAATTTACATAACTCATATGCTTTATTACTACCGTTGACAAAATTGTTTCATGTTTTCAAAATAAAAGCTCTAGCACAAATACAGCAATCGATGCTTTCCTCTTTGAAGGACCATTCTTTTACTTTTATGTTGAGTCAGTTTACCTACCTCTCTCCACCTTAAGAAGCAAACACTTGTGTGAACTGTGCATTGATTCCTACATACTTGCATATTGCACTTGTTATATTACTTTATGTTGACAATATCCATGAGATATACGTGTTATAAGTTGAAAGCAACTGCTGAAACTTAATCTTCCTTTGTGTTGCTTCAATACCTTTACTTTGAATTATTGCTTTATGAGTTAACTCTTATGCAAGACTTATTGATGCTTGTCTTGAAAGTACTATTCATGAAAAGTCTTTGTCATATGATTCAGTTGTTTACTCATGTCATTACCATTGTTTTGATCGCTGCATTCATTACATATGTTTACAAATAGTATGATCAAGGTTATGATGGCATGTCACTTAAGAAATTATCTTTGTTATCGTTTTACCTGCTCGGGACGAGCAGAACTAAGCTTGGGGATGCTGATACGTCCCCAACGTATCGATAATTTCTTATGTTCCATGCTACTTTATTGATGATACCTACATGTTTTATGCACATTATATGTCGTATTTACGCATTTTCTGGAACTAACCTATTAACAAGATGCCAAAGTGCCAGTTCCTGTTTTCTGCTATTTTTGGTTTCAGAAATCCTAGTAACGAAATATTCTCGGAATTGGACGAAATCAACGCCCAGGTTCCTATTTTGCCCGGAAGCATCCAGAACACCCGAGAGCCGCCAGAGGGGGGCCCTATGGGCCCCAGATGATAGGGTGGCGCGGCCTGGGCCCTGGCCGCGCCAGCCTATGGTGTCGTCGCCCCTTCAACCCTCCGAGGCTGCCCTTTCGCCTATATAAGGTCCCTGACCTAAAAACCCCGACGAAAGAAGCCACGGTACGCGAAACCTTCCAGAGCCGCCGCCATCGCGAAGCCAAGATCTGGGGGATAGGAGTCTCTGTTCCGGCACGCTGCCGGAGCGGGGAAGTGCCCCCGGAAGGCTTCTCCATCGACACCGCTACCATCTCCACCGCCATCTTCATCATCGCTGCTGCTCCCATGAGGAGGGAGTAGTTCTCCATCGAGGCTCGGGGCTGTACCGGTAGCTATGTGGTTCATCTCTCTCCTATGTACTTCAATACAATAATCTCATGAGCTGCCTTACATGATTGAGATTCATATGATGATGCTTGTAATCTAGATGTCATTATGCTAGTCAAGTGAGTTTTACTTATGTGATCTCCGGAGACTCCTTGTCCCACGTGTGTAAAGGTGACAGTGTGTGCACCGTGTGGGTCTCTTAGGCTATATTTTACAGAATACTTATTCACTGTTATGAATGGCATAGTGAAGTGCTTATTTATATCTCTTTATGATTGCAATGTGTTTTGTATCACAATTTATCTATGTGCTACTCTAGCAATGTTATTAAAGTAGTTTTATTCCTCCTGCACGATGTAATGGTGACAGTGTGTGCATCCGTGTTAGTACTTGGTTTATGCTATGATCATGATCTCTTGTAGATTGCGAAGTTAACTATTGCTATGATAGTATTGATGTGTATTATTCCTCCTACATAAGCATGAAGGTGACAGTGTGCATGCTATGTTAGTACTTGGTTTAGTCGTTTCGATCTTTCATGCACTCTAAGGTTATTTAAATATGAACATTGAATTGTGGAGCTTGTTAACTCCGGCATTGAGGGTTCGTGTAATCCTACGCAATGTGTTCATCATCCAACAAGAGAGTGTAGAGTATGCATTTATCTATTCTGTTATGTGATCAATGTTGAGAGTGTCCACTAGTGAAAGTCTAATCCCTAGGCCTTGTTCCTAAATACTGCTATCGCTGCTTGTTACTGTTTTACTGCGTTACTACTGCTGCGTTACTACTGCATGTTTACTTCCCGCAATATTACTACCATCAACTGCACGCCAGTGAGCTATTTTCTGGCGCCATACTACTGCTCATATTCATTCATACCACTTGTATTTCACTATCTCTTCGCCGAACTAGTACACCTATTAGGTGTGTTGGGGACACAAGAGACTTCTTGCTTTGTGGTTGCAGGGTTGCATGAGAGGGATATCTTTGACCTCTTCCTCCCTGAGTTCGATAAACCTTGGGTAATCCACTTAAGGGAAACTTGCTGCTGTTCTACAAACCTCTGCTCTTGGAGGCTCAACACTGTCTACAAGAATAGAAGCACCCGTAGACATCAGTTGGTGATCTTGGACCTTTCCCATTCAGCGGTCCCCAGATCTGCGGCGGCCATGGAGGATTCCGGCGTGTTATGCCTGGTCAAGCGACGCGGTGGCATCAACAATGGCGCAGGAATGCAGCTGGAAAGAGATGAGCTCTGGGAGTTGTGGGACGCATGAGGAAGTTTTGCAGGTGAAAGCAGGGGAACGGCGCGAGCGGAAGTGCTCGAGGTAGAAGAAGGAGATCTTATATAGTGGTGCGGTGAAGCGGCAGACCGTTTGATGCGGGGTGGCCTTCGGACACCTCCTCACCAAGACCAACAAGTCCCCCAAGTGGACCAATGACACGGGCTCGGGCTAAAGCGATACATGACAAGGTGAACTCGCTCCTCACCACCCTTGACCTTCGTACCCCTTTGGATGGATTGCTACCTCATGCCGACGTGCTATGTGTCATTAGGTACAAGGCGCACCAAGACCCCGGAGAGGATGAGACGCCATGGCCAAGGGAAGGAGAGGAGCAGCAGAAACTGGAGATGAACATGAAGCCGACGTCGCCCGAAGAGCGCCAAGGAAGAGAAGGACGCTGGCCGGTCCAGGACCCGGTCAGACCGGACCCACGACCGGACTCCCCGGCCACAGGCCCGGTCAACCGGGCGCAAACCGTGCCAACTCCCTCATACCGGACGACGACCGGACCCAGGACCGGACTCTTCGCAGAATCCCGGTTGGCGGCCGGTCGACCGGACCCATGACCGGACAGCCCGGTCACAGGCCCGGTCTGACCGGACCCCTGACCGGACAGCCCGGTCACAGGCCCGGTCTGACCGGACGCCCAACCGGATCCGACGGGAATACCCCACCAAACTGCCTTGACTTACCCATTCGCGTACCTGTTCGCCCTTGCTGGCTGTGCTTGCCTATTTAAGTAGCTGGACCCCCCTCCTTGACTTTTCAGACTTGTTTAGAACTCAAACCTAACTTTGAGCTTAGTCTCCCTTGGGTATCATCCCTCTGTAATCAAGGCACTCTTGTTGTTGATTTGTGAATTGCTAAGTGAGATTCTAGTGCAAGGCACTCTCTCTCCCTTATCAATCCCCTTCTCTCCAACACCAATCTCTCTCCGGGAATTCTGCCGCGTGCCTCTTCCTTGGAGATTCTATTGGCGTGATCTACCGAGTCACGGGGGTAAGTATCGGGTGTATCGGGTTGGTGTGCGTGCGTGAGTACCGTGTTCCTCGTGTTCTTCGTGTTCCTCACGTTCTCCCGCCTTTTCCCCTTGGTCTTTGGGTTGAATCGCGAGATCGGGCCACATCCTCGATCTTAGATCGCATCATATGGTATCAGCAGCCTTTGGTTACCGCGATTTTGACCCTCCACCCACCCGATTTCGTTTCTAGAAAATTTTCCAAAAATAGCCCAAATTGCCTTTGGACCGATCTGTGATTTGGTTGAGTTTTGAGTGGTTTTGGTCCGTAGATCTGGTGTTGTTGTGCTTGATCTACTATTTCCCCAACTTTTAGCCTCCAATTCCATCGTTTCCTTTCGATTTGGTCGATTTGGCTTGGTTTTCATGAAGAACAGGAGAGAGAAAGCTCAATCCCGCGAAATCCGGTTGAGCAGCCGGTCGACCGGGCTACAGACCGGCCGGGCCGGTCCAGAATCCAGTCAACCGGCCACGCAACCGGCCAGGCCGGTCCAGAACCCGGTCCAACCGGGCCTCCGACCGGGCGACGCAACGCCCTCCTTCGACCTCGACATCCGGCGATCTCCACCACCACCACCACCACCACCATCGCAGGTATAACTTGCAGTAACCTTTGTAGCCCTCTTCTTTTTGCGATCTATCCCACGAGCGAAGCTTTTGAGTGTTGCGAAACATCGCACGAGGTCCCGACCGTGAGGGTGTGCGTTGTGTGAGTAAAGCTCATAAGTGGAGCTCGTGAGTGGCCAGCAAAAGAGTAAGAGCATAGTGTGCTAGTGAAAAAAAAAAAGAGAAAAGCAAAGTGCAAAGTGCCACCGATACAAAAAGAGTGAAAAGCTTTTAAGCAAGCAAGAGAGATAGAGAAGAGAGACCTCGTGCGAATCTTGGTGTTTCTACTCTATGCAACCTAGCTTCGATCTCTTCTTGCGTTAGTGTGACATTGAGCACCCTTGTTTTGGGTTTTCATTTTTCCGCTCGTTCCTTGGTTGCACTAACCCCGCTCATCCCGTGTGTGAGTTCCACATTTTTCCGTGTTTATAGTGATCTCCACTTTGACACTTGATTTTTGGACCTTACCCACTTTTAACAACATACTCGATTTTGGATTTCGTCTTTTGGCTTTCCACCATCCACTCCTAACACCATATTTGCTAGCTTTTGCGTGTGCCTTTGTGTGTGTCCCGATACACTTGATCTTACCTTGGGCTTGGTTGATTGCCTCAATACTATCTTACCAAGGTAAGAGTACGAGGTAGTCTCCTTCCACTAACATCCACAACATAGTTCTTGTCTTGTGATCATGGATAGGCACGGAGACCAAGCAAAGGAGGATGAGGTCCTACACCCCTCCGAGAGGTTGGCCACCCAACACAACCTATGGGTGCAACGCCAAGAGTTCAAGGACCAACTCAACTTGTTCGAGACACGCATCGATGAACAATATGAAGAAGTGGCCCACAACTTCGGCCAAGTGAACCAAGATATGATCCTTCTTCACGAAGCTACGGACAACTTGCATGACCAAGTGACGGCCAATGATGCAAACATGGAGCGGCGCATGGATAGCCTCGAGCGCGCCATCAACAACTTGGGACGTCGACATCGACATCGCTCTACTTCATCATCGTCATCGACCTCCTCACATGATGACTACTCCCGTGATCACCATTCGTCCTCAAGCTCCGACTCAAGGCATGGAGATCATCATCGCTCTCGTCGACCGCACGCTCGTCATGATGATTCTCGCTCAAACTCAAGGCGCGGAGAGTTCCACCGCCATGCTCGTCCTCATGAGCGTCCTCAACAAGACCAAGCTCTTCACCAAGATCGTCATCAAGCGGCTCGCCATGCCCACCACGGGCATGACGACCAACCCCAAGACAACGTCCTCCACAACATGGACCCGGCACCTCATCGTCAAGCCCATGTGGATGCTCAAGACCAAGGTCATCAAGATCCACCAAGGCGTGACCTTCGGAACCATCCTCGCCATGACCAAAGGGGCCGAGGACAACCTCAACATGATCAAGATGAGAGAGCCAACATTGGACAACGTCAACAACCTCGTCAAGATCCGCAACAACATCCCCAACATGAGCCAAGTGAAGCTAGTGTTCACCTCCAACGCCAACCCAATGCTATGGTTGGTCGTGGAAGACCTCCTCTACCACCTCAAGTCGCAAGAGATGAAGGCATCCGTCCTCGCCGAAGGAACATGGAAGATGAAGAGAATATGTATGGAAAGCTCAAGTTCAACATGCCCAAGTTCAAGGGTGAAGACGACGCCGAGGCCTACCTCTCATGGGCACTCAAGGTTGACAAGATCTTCCGCATCCATAACTACTCCGGTGCCAAGAAAGTAGCCATGGCCTCCCTCGAGTTTGAAGATTATGCGAACACTTGGTGGGAACAAGTTGTCACTCTTAGGGCAGAAAAGGGTGATCCTCCAATTGATACTTGGGAAGACATGAAGGAGGAGATGGAAGCTCGCTTTGTCCCTAAACACTACAAGACCGATCTCTTCAACAAGCTACAAAAGTTGAAGCAAGGCACCAAGACCGTTGAGGAATTCTTCAAGGAGATGGAGTTAACCATGATGCGAGCAAACATCCAAGAGTCCGAGAACCAAACCATCGCTAGGTTCTTCAATGGCCTCAACTACCCCATCAAGAGGATTGTGGAGTTCCAACAATACTCCAACATGGTTGAGTTGGTTCACCAAGCTTCTAAGGCCGAGCGTCAAGTGAATGAGGACATCAAGTACTCGAAGTCCAAGCAATACTTCGCCTCCAAGCTTGCCACATAAACTCCTACAACAAGTGTCAAGCCAACCGCATCCTCTACACCTTCCAAGCAACCTTCCATACAAAGTCGCATGAAGCAAACGGTATCCTCCACCGCCTCCTCTAAGGCCTCTACGGGACCCTCCAATGTCACTTGCTTCAAGTGTGGCACCCAAGGCCACAAGTCCTTTGAGTGCAAGAACACCAAGGTCATGATCACTATGGAGAATGGTGACATAGAAACTCTAAGTGAAGGTGAATATGAAGCCCTAGTGCAAGCCGCCGTTGCTAATGAGGAAGAGTATGATGAAGAAAGTGGAGAAGACCCTCTCTTATGCACACATGATCCAAGCCCTTCTCTTGTGGTCACTCGAGTGCTCACCACTCAACGCCAAGCTATGGAAGACCAAAGATGCAACATCTTCCAAACGCGTGCCGGCATTGGTGGCAAGTCAATCAAGGTCATCATCGATGGTGGGAGTTGCCACAACTTGGCAAGCACCGAGCTATGTGAGAAGCTCAACCTCACGCTTCGCAAACATCCTCATCCATACCATGTCCAATGGTTGAGTGACAAGGGCAATGTCAAGATTCAACACACCGTCACCGTCAACTTCAAGATAGGACCCTATGAAGACACCGTCGAGTGTGACGTGGTGCCTATGACCGTGTGCCACATGTTGCTTGGCCGCCCATGGCAATTTGACAAGAAGGCCATACATGATGGTTACTCCAATGCATACACCTTCAAGGTGAAGGACAAGAAGTTCGAACTTCGCCCAATGACTCCTAGCCAAATCATCGCCGACAATGCGAAGGCTTTAGCGAGGGCACAACACCACAACCACCATAGTGAGTTGAGAGGAGAGGAAGCTACCCACCAAAAAGAGAGTGAGCGCCACCACCCACATATGAGTGAGAGAAAGAGTGTCCTCCTAACCACCAAAAGCGAGTGGAGAGAAGTGAAAGACAACCCATCCACCACCATACACTACGTGCTCATTTGCAAGGGCCTCTCGTCGGAGACTAACGACTTAACCAACATTCCTTCGTCTTTGTTGTCTCTTTTGAAGGAGTTCCAAGACGTCTTCCCCGACGAGCTACCTCATGGACTACCACCGCTTCGGGGCATCGAGCATCGCATCGACCTCATACCCGGCGCTCCCTTACCAAACCGCGCCGCCTACCGCACCAACCCCGAAGATACCAAGGAGATCCAACGCCAAATACAAGACCTCCTCGCTAAAGGGTACGTCCGAGAAAGCCTTAGCCCTTGTGCCGTTCCCGTCATTCTTGTGCCTAAACCGGATGAGACGCAACGGATGTGTATGGATTGTCGACCTATCAATGCCATTACCGTCCGTTATCGACATCCCATTCCGCGTTTAGATGACATGCTTGATGAATTGAGTGGTGCCACCATTTTCTCTAAAATTGATTTGCGTAGTGGCTACCACCAAATTCGCATGGCAATTGGTGATGAATGGAAGACGGCATTCAAGACCAAGCTTGGTCTCTATGAATGGCTCGTCATGCCATTTGGTCTTTCCAATGCTCCTTCCACTTTCATGCGTCTTATGAATCACATTTTGCGACCTCTCATTGGCAAGAGCGTGGTTGTTTACTTTGATGATATCCTCATCTATAGCAAAAATCTCGAGGACCATGTTCAACATGTGAGAGAAGTCTTATGCATCTTGCGCCACGAGAAGCTCTTTGCCAACCTACCAAAATGCCATTTCGCTCAAAACAAATTGGTTTTTCTTGGTTTTGTGGTTTCCGCCAACGGGATTGAAGTTGATTCTTCCAAGGTTGAGGCCATCCACAATTGGCCCACTCCCACAAATGTTGGTCAAGTTAGAAGCTTCCATGGACTTGCCGGATTTTACCGCCGCTTTGTGAAAGATTTCAGCACCATTGCTTCCCCTTTAAACGAGCTTACAAAAAAGAATGTTCCGTTCGTTTGGGGCAAAGCACAACAAAAAGCTTTTGATGAATTGAAAAAGAAACTCACCGAGGCACCACTACTTGCTCTTCTCGATTTTACAAAAACATTTGAGATAGAATGCGATGCGAGTGGCCTTGGAATCGGTGGTGTTCTCATGCAAAATGGAAAACCCGTGGCATACTATAGCGAGAAGTTGGATGGCGCACGCCTCAACTATCCTATATATGACAAGGAGCTTTATGCTTTGGTTCGTGTTCTTGAAGTTTGGCAACATTACCTTTGGCCAAAAGAGTTTGTTATCCACTCGGATCATGAATCCTTGAAGTATTTGAAAAGTCAACACAATTTGAACAAGAGACATGCTAAGTGGGTTGAGTTCATAGAGTCCTTCCCTTATGTAATCAAATACAAAAAGGGCAAGGAAAATGTGGTTGCGGATGCACTTTCCCGCAAGATTACTCTTCTACTCACCCACTTGGAGTTTCACATTTTGGGTCTTGAGGAGATCAAAGAACTTTACCCTTCCGACGCTTTCTTTGGACCAATCTTTGCCAAGTGTTCCGTTGACCGCGGATTTGATGATTTCTATTTGCATGATGGCTACTTGTTTAAAGCTAACAAGATTTGCATTCCCGAGTCTTCTCTTCGTAAGTTGCTTTTGCAAGAGTCACATGGAGGTGGTCTCATGGGTCACTTTGGACGAGAGAAGACATATGCCATGCTCTCAACCCACTACTATTGGCCAAGAATGTACCGCGACGTGGAACGCCTTTGCCGCCGGTGCACAACATGCTTACGAGCTAAGTCTACTTCCAATCCCTATGGTCTTTACATACCTTTACCCATTCCATATGCACCTTGGTCGGACATAAGCATGGACTTTGTACTTGGATTACCACGCACAAAACATGGTCATGACTCAATATTTGTGGTAGTGGATAGGTTCTCTAAAATGGCTCATTTCATACCATGTCATAAGAGCGACGATGCTTCACACATTGCTTCATTGTTTTTCAGGGAAGTAGTTCGCCTACATGGAATACCGGCAAGCATTGTGTCGGATCGAGACGTCAAGTTTATGAGTTACATATGGAAGTCGCTCATGGCGAAGTTTGGAGTGAAGCTCTTGTTCTCATCGTCCTCGCACCCGCAAACCGATGGACAAACCGAAGTGGTCAATCGAAGCCTATCCACACTCCTCCGCACACTTGTGAAGACAAATTTGAAGTCATGGGAAGATTGCCTACCCCACGCGGAGTTCGCCTACAATCGAGCCAAGCACTCCACAACCTCAAGGAGTCCCTTCATGATCGTCTATGGATTCGAACCTCCAACGGCACTCGACATCCTCCCACTACCTCTTCATGAAAGAACGAACATGGACTTCGACGAGCGCACCACCGCCATGAAGAAACTACATGAAGAGACAAGAGCAACCATACAAGAGCATGTTCTTCGCCAAGCTAACCGCCTCAACGCCAAGAAAAAGGAACGCGTGTTTGAAGAAGGAGACCTCGTTTGGATCCACTTAAGGAAAGAAAGGTTCCCGCAAGAACGCAACTCCAAACTCAAGCCAAGAGGAGATGGTCCTTTCAAGGTCCTCAAGCGCATCAACAACAACGCCTACGTCATCGACATACCAACATCCAAGTACTTGGTGAGCAACACTTTCAACATCTCGGATCTCTCACCCTATCATGGAGATGAGGAGGAACAAGAGTCGAGGACGACTCTCTCCCAAGGGGGGGAGATGATGCGGGGTGGCCTTCGGACACCTCCTCACCAAGACCAACAAGTCCCCCAAGTGGACCAATGACACGGGCTCGGGCTAAAGCGATACATGACAAGGTGAACTCGCTCCTTGATACGTCTCCAACGTATCGATAATTTCTTATGTTCCATGCTACTTTATTGATGATACCTACATGTTTTATGCACATTATATGTCGTATTTACGCATTTTCTGGAACTAACCTATTAACAAGATGCCGAAGTGCCAGTTCCTGTTTTCTGCTGTTTTTGGTTTCAGAAATCCTAGTAACGAAATATTCTCGGAATTGGACGAAATCAACGCCCAGGTTCCTATTTTGCCCGGAAGCATCCAGAACACCTGAGAGCCGCCAGAGGGGGGGCCTGTGGGCCCCAGATGATAGGGTGGCGCGGCCAGGGCTGGGCCCGCGCCACCCTATGGTGTGGTCGCCCCTTTCACCCTCCTGCGCCGCCTCTTCGCCTATTTAAAGCCCCTGCATCGAAAACCCTTACAGAGGAAGCCACGATACGAGAAAAGTTCCAGAGCCGCCGCCATCGCGAAGCCAAGATCTGGGGGACAGGAGTCTCTGTTCCGGCACCCTGCCGGAGCGGGGAAGTGCCCCCGGAAGGCTTCTCCATCGACACCGCTGCCATCTCCACCGCCATCTTCATCACCGCTGCTGCTCCCATGAAGAGGGAGTAGTTCTCCATCGAGGCTCGGGGCTGTACCGGTAGCTATGTGGTTAATCTCTCTCCTATGTACTTCAATACAATGATCTCATGAGCTGCCTTACATGATTGAGATTCATATGAGTTTTGTATCACTACTATCTATGTGCTACTCTAGCAAAGTTATTAAAGTAGTTCTATTCCTCCTGCACGTGTGTAAAGGTGACAGTGTGTGCACCGTGTTAGTACTTGGTTTATGCTATGATCATGATCTCTTGTAGATTGCGAAGTTAACTATTGCTATGATAATATTGATGTGATCTATTCCTCCTACATATGCATGAAGGTGACAGTGTGCATGCTATGCTAGTACTTGGTTTAGTCTTTTGATCTATCTTACACTAAAGGTTACTAAAATATGAGCATTATTGTGGAGCTTGTTAACTCCGGCATTGAGGGTTCGTGTAATCCTACGCAATGTGTTCATCATCCAACAAAAGTGTAGAGTATGCATTTATCTATTCTGTTATGTGATCAATGTTGAGAGTGTCCACTAGTGAAAGTCTATTCCCTAGGCCTTGTTCCTAAATACTGCTATCGCTGCTTGTTACTGTTTTACTGAGTTACTACTGCTGCGTTACTACTGCATGTTTACTTCCCGCAATATTACTACCATCAACTGCCTGGCAACTAAGCACTTTTCCTCCCTCGTCAACTACGCGCCAAGCACTTTTCTGGCGCCATACTACTGCTCATATTCATTCATACCACTTGTATTTCACTATCTCTTCGCCGAACTAGTGCACCTATTAGGTGTGTTGGGGACACAAGAGACTTCTTGCTTTGTGGTTGCAGGGTTGCATGAGAGGGATATCTTTGACCTCTTCTTCCCTGAGTTCGATAAACCTTGGGTAATCCACTTAAGGGAAACTTGCCGCTGTTCTACAAACCTCTGCTCTTGGAGGCCCAACACTGTCTACAAGAATAGAAGCACCCGTAGACATCAAGCACTTTTCTGGCGCCGTTGCCGGGGAGGAAAGGTAAAAGGCACTCATACTTCGGTTCCAGGTAACGGTACTTTTCTGGCGCCATTGTGTGTGTGCTCGAAGCTATTTCCTTTAGACTCTGCAATTGCGACATTTGGTTTCTTGTTTACACTAGTTAGGCATAATGGACAACAATGAGCTTCTTATTCTATTTCCTGATTTAAGACATGGATGGTTTGATGCGAAAATTAAAAAACCCATGGAACATATTAATATGAATGCTTTGAACACTATTGTTGCTAATACTATGGAAAATTCTAAGCTTGGGGAAGCTGGCTTTGATGAGCATGATATTTTTAGTCCCCCAAGCATTGAGGAGAAAATTTACTTTGATGATACTTTGCCTCCCATTTATGATGATTATAATGATAGTAGTCTTTTGTTACCACCTGTTATGGAGGATAAATTTGATTATGATTACAATATACCTCCTATATTTGATAGCTACTTTGTTGAATTTGCTCCCACTACAATTAATAAGAATGACTATGCTTATGTTGGGAGTAGTAATTATTTTATGCATGAGACTCATGATAAGAATGCTTTATGTGATAGTTATATTGTTGAGTTTGCTCATGTTGCTACTGAAAGTTATTATGAGAGAGGAAAATATGGTTGTAAAAATTTTCATGTTACTAAAACACCTCTCTATGTGCTGAAATTTTTGAAGCTACACTTGTTTTATCTTCCTATGCTTGTTACTTTGCTCTTAATGAACTTGTTTATTTACAAGATTCCTATGCATAGGAAGCATGTTAGACTTAAATGTGTTTTGAATTTGCCTCTTGATGCTCTCTTTTGCTTCAATTTCTATTTCTTGCGAGTGAATCATTAAAACTGCTGAGCCCATCTTAATGGCTATAAAGAAAGAACTTCTTGGGAGATAACCCATGTGTTTTTTACTACAGTACTTTGTTTTATATTTGTGTCTTGGAAGTTGTTTACTACTGTAGCAACCTCTCCTTATCATGTTTTTGTGCCAAGTAAAGTTTCTATGTCAAAGTTGATGTTATATTTGGGATCGCTGCGCAGAAACAGCATTGCTGTCTGTCACGAATCTGGGCACAGGCCTCTGTAGAAAATTCGAAAAAATCTGCCAATTTACGAGCGTGATCCTCAGATATGTACGCAACTTTCATTAGTTTTGAGTTTTTCCATTTGAGCAAGTCTGGTGCCAGCTTTAAATTCGTCTTTACGGACTGTTCTGTTTTTGACAGATTCTGCCTTTTATTTCGCATTGCCGCTTTTGCTTTGTTGAATGGGTTTCTTTGTTCCATTAACTTTCAGAAGTTTTGTGCAATGTCCAGAAGTGTTAAGAATGATTGTGTCACCTCTGAACATGTGAATTTTTGATTATGCACTAACCCTCTAATGAGTTTGCTTGAAGTATGGTGTGAAGGAAGTTTTCAAGGGTCAATAGAAGAGGGTGATATAATGTGATCGAGAATAGTGAAAGGTCTAAGCTTGGGGATGCCCCGGTGGTTCATCCCTGCATATTTTAAGAAGACTCAAGCATCTAAGCTTGGGGATGCCCAAGGCATCCCCTTCTTCATCGACAACTTATCAGGTTTCTTCTAGTGAAACTATATTTTTATTCCATCACATCTTATGTTCTTTACTTGGAGCGTCTGTGTGCTTTTATTTTCATTTTGTTATTTTCATTCGCTGAATAAGTTCATCCTTGTGTGGGAGAGAGACACGCTCCGCTGGTTCGTATGAACACATGTGTTCTTAGCTCATAATATTCATGGCGAAGTTTCCTCTTCGTTAAATTGTTATATGGTTGGAATTGAAAAATGCTACATGTAGTAATTGGTAAAATGTCTTGGATAATGTGATACTTGGCAATTGTTGTGCTCATATAGATCTTGTTTAAGCTCTTGCATCATGTACCTTGTACCCATTAATGAATAATTACATAGAGCTTGTTAAAATTTGGTTTGCATGATTGGTCTCTCTAAGTCTAGATATTTTCTGGTTGAGGTGTTTGAACAACAAGGAAGACGGTGTAGAGTCTTATAATGTTTACAATATGTCTTTTATGTGAGTTTTGCTGCACCGGTTCATCCTTGTGTTTGTTTCAAATAACCTTGCTAACCTAAACCTTGTATCGAGAGGGAATACTTCTCATGCATCCAAAATCCTTGAGCCAACCACTATGCCATTTGTGTCCACCATACCTACCTACTACATGGTATTTCTCCGCCATTCCAAAGTAAATTGCTTGAGTGCTACCTTTAAAATTCCATCATTCACCTTTGCAATATATAGCTCATGGGACAAAATAGCCTTAAAAACTATCGTAGTATTGAATATGTACTTATGCACTTTATCTCTTATTAAGTTGCTTGTTGTGCGATAACCATGCTTCTGGGGAACGGCATCAATTACTCTTTGTTGAATATCATGTGAGTTGCTATGCATATCCGTCTTGTCTGAAGGATCTATCACCTTAATAATTGGAGCATGCATATTGTTAGAGAAGAACATTGGGCCGCTAACTAAAGCCATGAATCATGGTTGAAGTTTCAGTTTTGGACATATATCCTCAATCTCATACGAGAATAATAATTGTTGCTACATGCTTATGCATTAAAGAGGAGTCCATTATCTGTTGTCCATGTTGTCCCGGTATGGATGTCTAAGTTGAGAATAATCAAAAGCGAGAAATTCAAAATGCGAGCTTTCTCCTTAGACCTTTGTACAGGCGGCATGGAGGTACCCCTTTGTGACACTTGGTTGAAACATGGCATTGCGAAGATCCGGTAGTCCAAGCTAAGTAGGACAAGGTGCGGGCACTATTAGTATACTATGCATGAGGCTTGCAACTTGTAAGATATAATTTACATAACTCATATGCTTTATTACTACCGTTGACAAAATTGTTTCATATTTTCAAAATAAAAGCTCTAGCACAAATATAGCAATCGATGTTTTCCTCTTTGAAGGACCTTTCTTCTACTTTTATTGTTGAGTCAGTTTACCTATCTCCCTCCACCTTAGAAGCAAACACTTGTGTGAACTGTGCATTGATTCCTACATACTTGCATATTGCACTTGTTATATTACTTTATGTTGACAATATCCATGAGATATACATGTTATAAGTTGAAAGCGACCGCTGAAACTTAATCTTCCTTTGTGTTGCTTCAATACCTTTACTTTGATTTATTGCTTTATGAGTCAACTCTTATGCAAGACTTATTGATGCTTGTCTTGAAAGTATTATTCATGAAAAGTCTTTGTTATATGATTCATTTGTTTACTCATTATCTTCATCATTGCTTCGAATCTCTGCATTCACCTCACGTGCTTTACAATAGTATGATCAAGGTTATGATGGCATGTCACTTAAGAAATTATCTTTGTTATCGTTTTACCTGCTCGGGACGAGCAGAACTAAGCTTGGGGATGCTGATACGTCTCCAACGTATCGATAATTTCTTATGTTCCATGCTACTTTATTGATGATACCTACATGTTTTATGCACATTATATGTCGTATTTACGCATTTTCTGGAACTAACCTATTAACAAGATGTCGAAGTGCCAGTTCCTGTTTTCTGCTGTTTTTGGTTTCAGAAATCCTAGTAACGAAATATTCTCGGAATTGGACGAAATCAACGCCCAGGTTCCTATTTTGCCCGGAAGCATCCAGAACACCCGAGAGCCGCCAGAGGGGGGCCTGTGGGCCCCAGATGATAGGGTGGCGCGGCCAGGGCTGGGCCCGCGCCACCCTATGGTGTGGTCGCCCCTTTGACCCTCCTGCGCCGCCTCTTCGCCTATTTAAAGCCCCTGCATCGAAAACCCTTACAGAGGAAGCCACGATACGAGAAAAGTTCCAGAGCCGCCGCCATCGCGAAGCCAAGATCTAGGGGACAGGAGTCTCTGTTCCGGCACCCTGCCGGAGCGGGGAAGTGCCCCCGGAAGGCTTCTCCATCGACACCGCTGCCATCTCCACCGCCATCTTCATCACCGCTGCTGCTCCCATGAAGAGGGAGTAGTTCTCCATCGAGGCTCGGGGCTGTACCGGTAGCTATGTGGTTAATCTCTCTCCTATGTACTTCAATACAATGATCTCATGAGCTGCCTTACATGATTGAGATTCATATGAGTTTTGTATCACTACTATCTATGTGCTACTCTAGCAAAGTTATTAAAGTAGTTCTATTCCTCCTGCACGTGTGTAAAGGTGACAGTGTGTGCACCGTGTTAGTACTTGGTTTATGCTATGATCATGATCTCTTGTAGATTGCGAAGTTAACTATTGCTATGATAATATTGATGTGATCTATTCCTCCTACATATGCATGAAGGTGACAGTGTGCATGCTATGCTAGTACTTGGTTTAGTCTTTTGATCTATCTTACACTAAAGGTTACTAAAATATGAGCATTATTGTGGAGCTTGTTAACTCCGGCATTGAGGGTTCGTGTAATCCTACGCAATGTGTTCATCATCCAACAAAAGTGTAGAGTATGCATTTATCTATTCTGTTATGTGATCAATGTTGAGAGTGTCCACTAGTGAAAGTCTATTCCCTAGGCCTTGTTCCTAAATACTGCTATCGCTGCTTGTTACTGTTTTACTGAGTTACTACTGCTGCGTTACTACTGCATGTTTACTTCCCGCAATATTACTACCATCAACTGCCTGGCAACTAAGCACTTTTCCTCCCTCGTCAACTACGCGCCAAGCACTTTTCTGGCGCCATACTACTGCTCATATTCATTCATACCACTTGTATTTCACTATCTCTTCGCCGAACTAGTGCACCTATTAGGTGTGTTGGGGACACAAGAGACTTCTTGCTTTGTGGTTGCAGGGTTGCATGAGAGGGATATCTTTGACCTCTTCTTCCCTGAGTTCGATAAACCTTGGGTAATCCACTTAAGGGAAACTTGCCGCTGTTCTACAAACCTCTGCTCTTGGAGGCCCAACACTGTCTACAAGAATAGAAGCACCCGTAGACATCACTCCTCACCACCCTTGACCTTCGTACCCCTTTGGATGGATTGCTACCTCATGCCGACGTGCTATGTGTCATTAGGTACAAGGCGCACCAAGACCCCGGAGAGGATGAGACGCCATGGCCAAGGGAAGGAGAGGAGCAGCAGAACCTGGAGATGAACATGAAGCCGACGTCGCCCGAAGAGCGCCAAGGAAGAGAAGGACGCTGGCCGGTCCAGGACCCGGTCAGACCGGACCCACGACCGGACTCCCCGGCCACAGGCCCGGTCAACCGGGCGCAAACCGGGCCAACTCCCTCGTACCGGACGACGACCGGACCCAGGACCGGACTCTTCGCAGAATCCCGGTTGGCGGCCGGTCGACCGGACCCATGACCGGACAGCCCGGTCACAGGCCCGGTCTGACCGGACCCCTGACCGGACAGCCCGGTCACAGGCCCGGTCTGACCGGACGCCCAACCGGATCCGACGGGAATACCCCACCAAACTGCCTTGACTTATCCATTCGCGTACCTGTTCGCCCTTGCTGGCTGTGCTTGCCTATTTAAGTAGCTGGACCCCCCTCCTTTACTTTTCAGACTTGTTTAGAACTCAAACCTAACTTTGAGCTTAGTCTCCCTTGGGTATCATCCCTCTGTAATCAAGGCACTCTTGTTGTTGATTTGTGAATTGCTAAGTGAGATTCTAGTGCAAGGCACTCTCTCTCCCTTATCAATCCCCTTCTCTCCAACACCAATCTCTCTCCGGGAATTCTGCCGCGTGCCTCTTCCTTGGAGATTCTATTGGCGTGATCTACCGAGTCACGGGGGTAAGTATCGGGTGTATCGGGTTGGTGTGCGTGCGTGAGTACCGTGTTCCTCGTGTTCTTCGTGTTCCTCACGTTCTCCCGCCTTTTCCCCTTGGTCTTTGGGTTGAATCGCGAGATCGGGCCACATCCTCGATCTTAGATCGCATCACCGTTGGATGGAAAAAGTACGCGGCAGATGATAACCACGTGGAGACGAGGGTAAAAAAGTATTTTAACATTGAGAAGTTACGGTATGTACGCCAGGAAAAGCGGAGGACGTGTGTCCCCCACCAGACCGACGTGTCAAGATAATGGTTACTTTGGACCCACAAGGCAGTGAGAGAAGCGGTTATCCCGTATTTCCAAAACAGAAATCGTGGCTATCATCAGCAACGACGTCATCAAGGTAAAAGAAAAGCTCGACTATGAAGCTTGGAGAGATTATCGACAACGCAAGATTATTTCGGGACCCTTTGATCAAATACAAGTTTTTGCCCAAACGCTCGGGGGCTACTTTGGAAAAGAGAAAATTTCGAGTATGCCAAGATAGAACTGACGAGAGCCTATGACCAAATGCAAGCATTTGTTCATAGCTTCGGGGGCTACTCCCATCGGGAGCGCTGGTCGCGCACCCGATAAATAGAAAAATATCGAGAAAGATTATAAATATAGCGGCAAAGGATACTAATCTGTGGAGCCTACACCCAAGCACAAGTTCTTGGCTGTAGCCTCGGGGGCTACTCCCATCGGGAACGCTGTTCGCGTGCCCGATGAATTTTTATCAAAAGAAAAAATAGAAGTGAGTATATTTCGAGTTACACAGATAACTCTACATATACTCCCATCGGGAAGACAAAATAAGTCATCAAATATGACTCGATAAAATGTGCTATTCCAACAGCCGAAAAGCACTCGACAATATATTCTCAGAGCGCTAAAAGTCGCGACAAAATCTCTGAATGCCGCAAAACTTTGCGAAGGTAAGACCCCAGATCCGTTCTGAGCGGCGTGGCACCGTCTCTGACGGCGGATTGCTACTTTTTTCCGTATCAACAGATGCGAAGAAAATCCTAACGGACGCGTTAGGTACCCGATAAAATATGACTGGGACTCGACAGAATGGTAAGACCTTAAGCGGCACCTGTCGAAGTTTACACCAGTATCCCGAGATCATGTCCAGGGACGTGATCTTGAAGTAGGTTTTTGCGGATTGCCACTAGAGCAGTTAACTAGTACCTGATCCGTCAGATGAACTAGCCCCAACTACTGTTATCCCTGTACAAAATAGTGTTTGCATCTCGAAAGATTATGTAATGGGTAAAGTGATGCGGGCTAAGCCCGAGGGTGTGCCCAATCTTCACGGTTTGACCCGGGTGAGTGTGATTGCGGAGGGGATTCGCGGGGAAGTGGATGAACGCGAAGAACTCGATACAAACACACGCACACAACACAATCGGTTATCCACGTTGGCCCGAAACACCAACTCGATAGAAGTTGCAGGAAAAGACCTTTCGGTAGAAGTCCCGCAAAAAGATCGACAAATCGAAGATCCTATGAATCTAGAAGGGTGAAAAGACCAAACTCAATAGAAGTGCAAGCAAAAGACCAAATAGGTAGAAGTGCAAGCAAAAGACTAAGATTGGTAGAAGTCACCAAAGAGATACAATAGGATTCGATAAGGAGCCCGGGTGGTACAATAGGAATTAACCTAAGGTGGGGGTTTCCCAAATCCACAAGGGGATAATAGAGGCATAAGCCAATTCATCTAAACATCATCTCTCCTTCATGAAGGTGGGTGATAAGGCCTAAGGCCACGTGTGTTGCCCGATCTCACGAATTGACCGAGGGAAAGGCGGGGGAGAGGAAGAACACGAAGAACACGGCGAAGAACACGATGAACACACGCGAACGCACGCAACACAACCCGATACAATTCGGTTTACTCCCGATAGCCCGAACCACTATCCCGATAGAATCCCTCAAGGAGAGACACGAGGTAGAATCCCCGAGAGAAAGACCGATATACGATCTATGGAGTCACACGAGTGAGAGACCGCGGTAGAATCACAAGTGCGAAAGAAAAATCATATAAGGAGTGCCTTGATACAACTCATAGATGTGTGTCTAAGAGAGGAGGGGGTTTCCCTAATCCCAAAGGGATGGTGGAGGCATAAGCCAAGTTCTCACTCAAGTTATGTCTGACCTAATGAAGGTGGGGGTGGGTGCCTATTTATAGGGAACCACTAAGGAGGGGTATTTTGGGGGAAACAAAGATACAAGCACATAGCCATACATGTGGCAGCTAGGGTTCATATTGTAAGTGGCCGCAGCCTCGGCGGTAGTGCCGGTGAGGGGAGGCCGGCAGTGCCGGGGTGCGTCGGGCGGCAGTGCCGGAGGGGGCGGCAGTGCCGGCCATGGTGCAGCGGCAGTGCCGGCCTGGAGCGTCCAGCCCTTCCTCTTCCTTCTTCTCTTCCATGCCTCCGTGACATCGGCCTTGCGTCCTCGGGTCTCCGTGCCATCCTTCCTTCCCTCCGTACTTGTCGTTAAGTTCCTATCATCAAGATGTGACGGAGTATGAAGTAGTATATCATTCCACATAGGCGATTGTAGGCACGCATAAAGGAGAAGATTCACCTTTGCGTGCCATCTTGGCGAAGAAGCACATGATGCGGTGAAGACCGAAGGTCGCCCCGTATCATCTCCCCCCACTTGAAAAAGAGTCGTCCTCGACGATAGCTCTTCATGAACGTGTATAGGAGGTAGATGACAACCACGCTTGAATGTCGCTTCACTTGTCAAGAGCCCTATCAATAGCACAAGAAAAGCCAAGCAACACTCAAAGCATAGCCAATGTTCAACGGGTTTAGCAAAAGAGCGCAAGTAGAAGGAGGTCACCTTAGCAAGATGTCGATGTGCTCTCATGGAGAGATCTTGTGTAGTCGAAGTGTGGGGTTGAACCCATTCGTTGACGCTCATCCACAAGTCACTTGTACCTTCACACAACAAAGACCAAGCAAAGTATGTTTGTGTGTGATATTGGAGCACATCATCGATGACATGTCCTTTCATGTTCACAACACCGTTAGCACAACACAAATTTATCAAGAATAATGCATGTGCAAGGTCAATGTGTAAGAACTCCATATGAACATCTTCCAAATCCGGAGACACAAAAACTCCAAATTGTGAGACGACTATGATGTCCATCTCATGTAGAAACTCATGTGCATTATTGCATTCAAGGCATCGGAAATAGAAATTGTTCAACATCCTTGACGCACTAAGTGGAGAATTTGGCAAAAACACATACGGAAGAGTGTCCAAAATATCATCAACATGTGTGCACACAAACCATTGGAAAGAGAAATTGGTCCTCATATTTGTTGCAACATACAACATATCATCCAAAAAGTTCACCAAAACAACATTTACACAACCGTGCGTGCCAACAAACCAAATGAAATAGAAATTGGTCAACTTGTTTGAGGCAACACCAACGGTAAGAATCACATCATCATGCTTGCCAAAGAACCACAAGAAAGAGAAATTGTTCGGCATGTTCAATGCAAGAGGAAGTAACTCGAAAGACTCATAGCATGGCATGGAAATATTATCATAAGCAACTAATTCCACATGATCAACAATAGGTGTATCACAAGTATCACATGGGAATATGAAAGAAGCATATGTCATAGCAATCGGATCATCCAACTCATGCAAGCACTCACAAATCATCATGTCCACTAGTGGGATCATGGCATTATCAACACCCATATAGGTACCTTTGTAGTCCCGCTCATATGAGGTAGGTGTTGTGGAAGTGGTAGGCTCCATGTGGCCTCCATGTTCATCTTCAAGCAACAAGCATGGTGTGATATCATCATCTTCATGCCCCATGTACATCTTCTCCATGATCGGCGTCTCGTCATCCATGGAACCTAATGAGACACAAGGAAACACACTAGAGGTAGAGGGTAAGATGTTAGTATTGAAAATGGCCTCACATGACCTATCAACTACCACTCTCATCTCACTTGGTGCATCACTCATGCTCTCGAAGTGGAGGCACTCATCAAGCTCACATATAGTGGAGTCACTCATCTCACATATAGTGGAGTCGCTCATCTCACATATAGTGGAGTCCCTCATCTCCATGGCAATGGCGTCGTCGATGTCCGAGCAACCTAGCAAAGAGGAAGACAACACAAGAGGAGTAGAGGTTAAGTTGTTAGAAATCCAAGTGTCCTCACTCGACTCATGGGGTATGTCACTCTTGCTCTCAAGGTGTTTGAAGTATGCGTGGCACTCGGCTTTATCTTTGGGTGTCATATGGGCTTCTCGAGCATCTAGCTCGGCGAAGTATGCTCTCATCTCGGCTTGCTCTTGTGGGGTCACCATGTATATCTCTCACTAGGTAAGGTGTATGTGTATGTGGTGGAAGGAAACCTACACAAGTATCTCACCAATCAAGAAAGTATCGGAAAAATGGTTCAAGTCAAGAGCAAAGCCAAAATGTATCGGGGTTACTCACACACACACTCAAAGCACACGCAAAAGGCTAAGAACTCTATATGTGGTGGGTAAGGAGTGGATAGCAAACGAAAAAGATCAACGGAAAAGTCTATTGTCAAATGTGGGTAAGATCCAAAGTCAAATGTCAAAAGTGGTGATCTATGTCAAGAAAACACGGAAACACACACAAGGGAGAACAATGGGGTTAGCGCGACCAAGGAAGTGAGCTAAGTAACAAGATGGTCCTAACGAAGACTATAAGCTCGGTGTCACGCCAACACAAGAGAGACCGTAGCTTGGTTGCATATGAGAGAAGCAACAAGATTTGCACAAGATGCCACTCTTCTCTTTTCTCTCTTAGTGCTCACAAACTTTGCACTCCTTTGTATCGGTGGACACACACTCTCTTTTTCTATTCCTTTTTCTTTTTCTCTTTTTTTTCACTTTTTTTCTATGCTTAGAAGCTTTATTTTTCTCTATGTATATGTCACACTTTTTCTTCTTTTGTGTATCTTTCTCACCGAGCTTGCTTCGGAGCTTTGCTCAACACAACGCACACACACACCCTCTCACGGTCGTGACACTTGTGCAATGCTTCACAACACTCGAAAAGCCACTCTCAATGGGATAGGTACGCAAAGGAAGAAAGGTTTGGTAACAAGGGGAGGCAAGTTATACCTATTGATGTTAGGCGGTGTCAAGCACACGAACTTGCGATGATGGTGAGGTGGTGTCGATGATGGTGGCGAAGTTGCGCCGGAATCCGGGATGCCAACGGTGTCGTCGCGGTGTTGATGTAGGCGCGGAAGCGGAATAGACAACCGATGCACTCCAAATCGGAAACCGAGCAAATTAAGTCAATGCCCGAAAAGTTGGGTCAAAACGAGCGGTCAAAAGTTGGGCTCCAAAAATCGTCAAAAATTAGTGGTGGGCTATGTTGAGTATTTGGAGATTGTTGTTAAAATATGAAGTCAAACGGGCTCCGGAAAATTGTCAAGATTTGGGGCAAAAAGATGTATCAAAACTGAGTGGAAACTGTGTCCGGGCGGTAGTACCTGATGTGGTCTAAGACCCCGTGTGTGGCCCGATCTTGCGGATTGACTTCGAAACCAAGCGGGGGAGATGGGAAAACGCGAGGGGGACGAGGAACACGATGAACTCCGAGACTCACGCACGCACACCAACCCGATACACCCGATGCTTACCTCCGTGGCTCGATGGACCACGCCAATAGAATCTCCGTGGAAGAGGCACGAGGCAGAATTCCCGGAGAGAGATTGGGATTGGAGAGGATGAACTTGGGGAGGGAGAGAGAGTATCAAGTACTAGAATCTCACTCCACAAATTCAAAGTCAACAACCAAGGTACCTTGATTACAGAGGGATGATACCCAAGGGAGACTAAGCTCAAAGGTAGGTTTGAGTTCTAAACAAGTCTGAATCTCAGATCTGAGCCAACTAGCCTATTTATAGGTAGGGGGTGAAGAGTTAAGTTACACGCTGAAAAGTAGTGCTGTGCTGAAGTTCGCGGTGGCGGAAGTTCCGGCCGACTTGGGCGGAAGTTCCGGTCAGGGGCGGAAGTTCCGGTCCCGGCAGGCGGAAGTTCCGGCCCGACCGGAAGTTCCGGCCAAGTTCCGGTCAAGTTCCGAAATTAGCCCATTTCCTTGCAGTAACATCCAGGGGCGTTTTGACGGACTTTCGGAACTTGGGCGGAACTTGGGCGGAAGTTCCGGGTGGGCGGAAGTTCCGGTCCCTCGGGGCGGAAGTTCCGGCTGGCTCCACTTCTCTGGGCGCTGGACGGCATCTTGGCAGCATCTAGGCGGAAGTTCCGGTCCTGGAGGGCGGAAGTTCCGGCCCTGGGGGGCGGAAGTTCCGGCCCTGGGGGGCGGAAGTTCCGGCCTGTGCGCTGGGGCTCCATCTTCATCATTTCCAGCTCTCTCTCCATTGGCTTGGACTCCATGGCTTGTGTCTTGACCGATGTACCTGATTGAACATAGTGTAGTTGCATGAAGTAGCAAGCCATCCAAGGGGGTGTCAAAGGTAGAGGTAGAGAGGAGCGAATTCACCTTCTCATGTAGAGCTTTAACTCGAGCCCTTGTCATTGGTCCACTTGGGGGACTTGTTGGTCTTGGTGAGGAGGTGTCCGAAGGCCACCCCGCATCATCTCCCCCCCCCTTGGGAGAGAGTCGTCCTCGACTCTTGTTCCTCCTCATCTCCATGATAGGGTGAAAGATCCGAGACGTTGAAGGTGTTGCTCACCAAGTACTTTGATGTTGGTATGTCGATGACGTAGGCGTTGTTGTTGATGCGCTTGAGGACCTTGAAAGGCCCATCTCCTCTTGGCTTGAGCTTGGAGTTGCGTTCGTGCGGGAACCTTTCTTTCCTTAGGTGGATCCACACAAGGTCTCCTTCTTCAAACACGCGTTCCTTTTTCTTGGCGTTGAGGCGGGTAGCTTGGCGAAGTACATGCTCTTGTATGGTTGCTCTTGTCTCTTCATGTAGTTTCTTGATGGCGGTGGTGCGCTCGTCGAAGTCCATGTTCGTTCTTTCATGGAGAGGTAGTGGGAGGATGTCGAGTGCCGTTGGAGGTTCGAATCCGTAGACGACCATGAAGGGACTCCTTGCGGTTGTGGAGTGCTTGGCTCGATTGTAGGCGAACTCCGCGTGGGGTAGGCAATCTTCCCATGACTTCAAATTTGTCTTCACAAGTGTGCGGAGGAGTGTGGAGAGGCTTCGATTGACCACTTCGGTTTGTCCATCGGTTTGAGGGTGCGAGGATGATGAGAACAAGAGCTTCACTCCAAACTTCGCCATGAGCGACTTCCATAGGTAACTCATGAACTTGACGTCACGATCCGACACAATGCTTGCCGGTATCCCATGTAGGCGAACCACTTCCCTGAAAAACAACGAAGCAATGTGTGAAGCATCATCGCTCTTATGACATGGTATGAAATGTGCCATTTTAGAGAACCTATCCACTACCACAAATATTGAGTCATGACCATGTTTGGTGCGTGGTAAGCCAAGTACAAAGTCCATGCTTATGTCCGACCAAGGTGCATATGGAATGGGTAAAGGCATGTAAAGACCATAGGGATTGAAAGTAGACTTAGCTTGTAAGCATGTTGTACACCGGCGGCAAAGGCGTTCCACGTCGCGGTACATTCTTGGCCAATAGTAGTGGGTTGATAGCATGGCATATGTCTTCTCTCGTCCAAAGTGACCCATGAGACCACCTCCATGTGACTCTTGCAAAAGCAACTTACGAAGAGAAGACTCGGGAATGCAAATCTTGTTAGCTTTAAACAAGTAGCCATCATGCAAATAGAAATCATCAAATCCATGGTCAACGGAACACTTGGCAAAGATTGGACCAAAGAAAGCGTCGGAAGGGTAAAGTTCCTTGATCTCCTCAATACCCAAAATGTGAAACTCCAAGCGGGTGAGTAGAAGAGTAATCTTGCGGGAAAGTGCATCCGCAACCACATTTTCCTTGCCCTTTTTGTATTTGATTACATAAGGGAAGGACTCTATGAACTCAACCCACTTAGCATGTCGCTTGTTCAAATTGTGTTGACTTTTCAAATATTTCAAGGACTCATGATCCGAGTGGATGACAAACTCTTTTGGCCAAAGGTAATGTTGCCAAACTTCAAGAACGCGAACTAAAGCATAAAGCTCCTTGTCATATATAGGATAGTTGAGGCGTGCGCCATCCAACTTCTCACTATAGTATGCCACGGGTTTTCCATTTTGCATGAGAACACCACCGATTCCAAGTCCACTCGCATCGCATTCGATTTCAAATGTTTTGGAAAAGTCGGGAAGAGCAAGTAATGGTGCCTCGGTGAGTCTCTTTTTCAATTCATCAAAAACTTTTTGTTGTGCTTTGCCCCAAACGAACGGAACATTCTTTTTTGTAAGTTCGTTTAAAGGGCAAGCAATGGTGCTGAAATCTTTCACAAAACGGCGGTAAAATCCGGCAAGACCATGGAAGCTTCTCACTTGGCCAACATTTGTGGGAATGGGCCAATTGTGGATGGCCTCAACTTTGGAAGAATCAACTTCTATCCCGTTGGCGGAAACCACAAAACCAAGAAAAACCAACTTGTTTTGAGCGAAATGGCATTTTGGAAGGTTGGCAAAGAGTTTCTCGTGGCGCAAGATGCATAAGACTTCTCTCACATGTTGAACATGGTCCTCGAGATTTTTGCTATAGATGAGAATATCATCAAAGTAGACAACCACACTCTTGCCAATGAGAGGTCGCAAGATATGATTCATAAGACGCATAAAAGTGGAAGGAGCATTGGAAAGACCAAACGGCATGACGAGCCATTCATAGACACCAAGTTTGGTCTTGAATGCCGTCTTCCATTCATCACCAATTGCCATGCGGATTTGGTGGTAGCCACTACGTAAATCAATCTTAGAGAAAATTGTGGCACCACTCAATTCATCCAACATATCATCTAAACGCGGAATGGGATGTCGATAACGGACGGTAATGGCATTGATAGGGCGGCAATCCATACACATCCGTTGCGTCTCATCCGGTTTAGGCACAAGAATGACGGGAACGGCACAAGGGCTAAGGCTTTCACGGACATACCCTTTAGCGAGGAGGTCTTGAATTTGGCGTTGGATCTCCTTGGTGTCCTCGGGGTTGGTGCGGTAGGCGGCGCGGTTTGGTAGTGGAGCGCCGGGTATGAGGTCGATGCGATGCTCGATGCCCCGAAGCGGTGGTAGTCCATGTGGTAGCTCGTCGGGGAAGACGTCTTGGAACTCCTTCAAAAGAGACAACAAAGACGAAGGAATGTTGGTTAAGTCATTAGTCTCCGCCGAGAGGCCCTTGCAAATGAGCACGTAGTGTATGGTGGTGGATGGGTTGTCTTTCACTTCTCTCCACTCGCTTTTGGTGGTTAGGAGGACACTCTTTCTCTCACTCATATGTGGGTGGTGGCGCTCACTCTCTTTTTGGTGGGTCGCTCCCTCTCCTCTCAACTCACTATGGTGGATGTGGTGTTGTGCCCTCGCTAAAGCCTTCGCATTGTCGGCGATGATTTGGCTAGGAGTCATTGGGCGAAGCTCAAACTTCTTGTCCTTGACCTTGAAGGTGTATGCATTGGAGAAACCATCATGTATGGCCTTCTTGTCAAATTGCCATGGGCGGCCAAGCAACATGTGGCACACGGTCATAGGCACCACGTCACACTCGACGGTGTCTTCATAGGGTCCTATCTTGAAGTTGACGGTGACGGTGTGTTGAATCTTGACATTGCCCTTGTCACTCAACCATTGGACATGGTAGGGATGAGGATGCTTGCGAAGCGTGAGGTTGAGCTTCTCACATAGCTCGGTGCTTGCCAAGTTGTGGCAACTCCCACCATCGATGATGACCTTGATAGACTTGCCACCAATGCCGGCACGCGTTTGGAAGATGTTGCATCTTTGGTCTTCCATAGCTTGGGGTTGAGTGGTGAGCACTCGAGTGACCACAAGAGAAGGGCTTGGATCATGTGTGCATAAGAGAGGGTCTTCTCCACTTTCTTCATCATAGTCTTCCTCATTAGCAACCGCGGCTTGCACTAGGGCTTCATATTCACCTTCACTTAGAGTCTCTATGTCACCATTCTCCATAGTGATCATGACCTTGGTGTTCTTGCACTCGAAGGACTTGTGGCCTTGGGTGCCACACTTGAAGCAAGTGACATTGGAGGGTCCCGTAGAGGCCTTAGAGGAGGCGGTGGAGGATACCGTTTGCTTCATGCGACTTTGTATGGAAGGTTGCTTGGAAGGTGTAGAGGATGTGGATGGCTTGACACTTGTTGTAGGAGTTGATGTAGCAATCTTGGAGGCGAAGTATTGCTTGGACTTGGAGTACTTGATGTCCTCATTCACTTGACGCTCGGCCTTGGAAGCTTGGTGAACCAACTCAACCATGTTGGAGTATGGTTGGAACTCCACAATCTTCTTGATGGGGTAGTTGAGGCCATTGAAGAACCTAGCGATGGTTTGGTTCTCGGACTCTTGGATGTTTGCTCTCATCATGGTTAACTCCATCTCCTTGAAGAATTCCTCAACGGTTTTGGTGCCTTGCTTCAACTTTTGTAGCTTGTTGAAGAGATCGGTCTTGTAGTGTGTAGGGACAAAGAGGGCTTGCATCTCCTCCTTCATGTCTTCCCAAGTATCAATTGGAGGATCACCCTTTTCTTCCCTAAGAGTGACAACTTGTTCCCACCAAGTGTTGGCATAATCTTCAAACTCGAGGGAGGCCATGGCTACTTTCTTGGCACCGGAGTAGTTATGGATGCGGAAGATCTTGTCAACCTTGAGTGCCCATGAGAGGTAGGCCTCGGCATCGTCTTCACCCTTGAACTTGGGCATATTGAACTTGAGCTTTCCATACATATTCTCTTCATCTTCCATGTTTCTTCGGCGAGGACGGATGCCTTCATCTCTTGCGACTTGAGGTGGTGGAGGAGGTCTTCCACGACCAACCATAGCATTGGGTTGGCGTTGGAGGTGAACACTAGCTTCACTTGGCTCATGTTGAGGATGTTGTTGCGGGTCTTGGCGAGGTTGTTGGCGTTGCCCAATTATGGCTCTCTCATCTTGATCATGTTGTGGTTGCCCTCGGCCCCTTTGGTCATGGCGAGGATGATTCCGGAGATCACGCCTTGGTTGTTCTTGACGACCTTGGGCGGGAGCATCACCATGTGGCGCCATGTTGTGATGGATGTTGTCTTGGGGATGGTCGTCATACCCATGGTGGGCATGGCGAGCCGCTTGATGACGATCTTGGTGAGGAGCTTGTTCTTGTGGAGGTCGTTCATGAGGACGAGCATGGCGATGGAATTCACCTCTCCTTGAGTTAGAGCGAGAGTCTTCTTGACGAGCATGTGGTCGATGAGGACGAGGGATGGTCTTCATGTCTTGAGGAGGAGCTTGATGACGAACGGTGGCCATGAGAATAGTAATCTTGTGACGAGCTTGATGATGATGAAGTAGAGCGGTGTCGGCGATGACGACCCAAGTTGGTGATGGCGCGCTCGAGGTTATCCATGCGTCGCTCCATGTTCGCATCATTGGCCGCCATTTGGCCATTCAAGTTGTCCGTAGCTTCACGGAGGAGAGCCAAGTCTTGGTTCACCGTGGAGAAGTTGTGAGCCACTTCTTCATATTGTTCATCGATGCGAGTCTCGAAGAGTGATAGTTGCTCCTTGAACTCTTGGCGTTGAGCCCATAGGTTGTGTTGAGTAGCCAACCTCTCGGTGTTCCGAAGGACTTCTCCATCCCTTGTTTCGTCTCCACTCCTATCCATGATGGAAGAACAAGAACTATGTGGTATGTGTTAGTGGAAGGAGACTACCTCGCACTCTTACCAAGGTAAGATAGTATTGAGGCAATCAACCAAGCCGAAAGTAAGATCAAGTGTATCGGGGACACACGCAAAACCACACGCAAAAGCTAGCAAATATGGTGTTAGGCGAGTGTTGTGGAAAGCCAAAAGACAAATCCAAGATCAAGTATGTTGTTAAAAGTGGGTAAGATGCAAAAGTCACAAGTCAAAAGCGGTGATCCCAAAAGGCATACACAATGTGGAACACACACGTGGGACAAAATGGGGTTAGCGCGACGGAAAATGAGCACGAACAAAATTGGTCCTAACGAAGACTACTAGCTCGGTGTCACGCTAACGCAAGAGAGACCGTGGCTTGGTTGCAAAAATGAGAAGCAACAAGATTTGCGCAAGACGCCTCTCTTCTCTTTTCTCTCTTTTGCTTATAAGCTTTGGACTCTT
The DNA here is from genome assembly GCF_019359855.2 of Lolium perenne. Classification (NCBI taxonomy): domain Eukaryota; kingdom Viridiplantae; phylum Streptophyta; class Magnoliopsida; order Poales; family Poaceae; genus Lolium; species Lolium perenne. Next base: position 94,334,167 of record NC_067248.2, read on the forward strand.
TTGTGTATAGGTGTCACTCACACTCTTTTTCTTTTTCTTTTTCTCTTTTTCTTTTTCTTTTTCTCACTATGGAAAGCTACTACTATCTATGAGTATGTCACACTTCGTTTGCTTATCTTTTCACAACGAGCTTGCTTCGTAGCTTTGCTCAACACACGCACACCCTCACGGTCGGGACGCTTGCGCAATGCTTCGCAACACTAGAAAGCCACTCTCGATAGGAAAGGTACGCAAAGGAAGCTAAGGCTACAAGTTAGGTGCAAGTTATACCACTTGATGACGGTGGCCGACGAACTTGAACTTGCTATGGTGGAAGGTGTCAAATGAACCGCTTGGATCCTCGGGGTGTCGTCGTCGTAGTTGATGTTGCGGAAGGTATCTGAAATGGCACACACTACGGAGTCCAAACACAAGGGGTTAGTGCCAAAACGAAAAACGAAGTTAGTTGTGAAAAATTCGGCCAGGCGGAAGTTCCGGTCCTGAGGGGCGGAACTTCCGGTCCGGGGGCGGAACTTCCGGTCCTGCCGGCCGGAACTTCCGGTCGCAATCAGATCTGCGGGCTGTTCTTCGATTTGGGCGGAAATTCAGGCCGAAAATCTTCGAATTCGTGGAAAATTTGGCACTAGAAGCTGTGGGAAGGTGGGGGAATTGTAGATCAACACCAAAGACAAGTTTCTATTGGATCAAAACCACTCAAAACTCAACCAAATCACAGATCGGTCCAAAGGCAATTTCGGCTATTTTTTGGAAAATTTTCTAGAAACGAAATCGGGTGGGTGGAGGGTCAAATCCGCGGGAACCAAAGGCTGCTGATACCATATGATGTGGTCTAAGACCCCGTGTGTGGCCCGATCTTGCGGATTGACTTCGAAACCAAGCGGGGGAGATGGGAAAACGCGAGGGGGACGAGGAACACGATGAACTCCGAGACTCACGCACGCACACCAACCCGATACACCCGATGCTTACCTCCGTGGCTCGATGGACCACGCCAATAGAATCTCCGTGGAAGAGGCACGAGGCAGAATTCCCGGAGAGAGATTGGGATTGGAGAGGATGAACTTGGGGAGGGAGAGAGAGTATCAAGTACTAGAATCTCACTCCACAAATTCAAAGTCAACAACCAAGGTACCTTGATTACAGAGGGATGATACCCAAGGGAGACTAAGCTCAAAGGTAGGTTTGAGTTCTAAACAAGTCTGAATCTCAGATCTGAGCCAACTAGCCTATTTATAGGTAGGGGGCGAAGAGTTAAGTTACACGCTGAAAAGTAGTCTTTGTCTTGAAGTTCGCGGTGGCGGAAGTTCCGGCCGACTTGGGCGGAAGTTCCGGTCAGGGGCGGAAGTTCCGGTCCCGGCAGGCGGAAGTTCCGGCCCGACCGGCAGTTCCGGCCATGTTCCGGTCAAGTTCCGAACTTCGCCCATTTCCTTGCGGTAACATCCGGGCGTTTGACGGACTTTCGGAACTTGGGCGGAACTTGGGCGGAAGTTCCGGGTGGGCGGAAGTTCCGGTCCCTCGGGGCGGAAGTTCCGGCTGGCTCCACTTCTCTGGGCGCTGGACGGCATCTTGGCAGCATCTAGGCGGAAGTTCCGGTCCTGGAGGGCGGAAGTTCCGGCCCTGGGGGGCGGAAGTTCCGGCCCTGGGGGGCGGAAGTTCCGGCCCTGGGGGGCGGAAGTTCGGCACGTGTTGGGGCTCCATCTTCATCATTTCCAGCTCTCTCTCCATTGGCTTGGACTCCATGGCTTGTGTCTTGACCGATGTACCTGATTGAACATAGTGTAGTTGCATGAAGTAGCAAGCCATCCAAGGGGGTGTCAAAGGTAGAGGTAGAGAGGAGCGAATTCACCTTCTCATGTAGAGCTTTAACTCGAGCCCTTGTCATTGGTCCACTTGGGGGACTTGTTGGTCTTGGTGAGGAGGTGTCCGAAGGCCACCCCGCATCAGTACCGGTACCGGACGTGGTACCGGTCAAATAGAGAAAGTATACTGTAAGGAAAGTGATGTTAGCGGTAGCTAGAGCGGTATCAGCTCCGGTAGTACCGGTAGGATTTTTTTTTTTTTTGGAAAATCAAAATTGGGAATCGGTTGGAAATGTGCGTGGATGGGGAACTGAAATTTAGCAGGAATTGAGCAGAGCGGATGGCGCTGCGCGTTGGTTGCAGCAGCTGGGCATCAAGCGGTGGTTGCTGTGATGGATCAAACGCGGGCGCGTGCGCGTGGGTGGGAACGGAGCGGGTAGAGCCGGAGGCTGCGGCCTGGCCGGTAGGCGCGCGACGGCGCGAGCAGCTGTCCAGTGGGAGCGGCGGCTCGGTTGCAGGAGCGCGTCGAGGGCGAGCCGGGCAGGGCCAAGGTGGGGCGGGCACGCACTGCCTGGTGGTGCTGCTCGCGGCCTAGCGCATGGAGGGAGCGAAGCTGGCGACCGGAGCTTGCGCGCGGTGGGGCAGGGAGGTGGCGTGGGACGTGAGCCGGCGGTGGTTGATGCGCGCGGGGCGGTTCGGCTGCGTGTGCGCGCGGCGGAAGCGAGCTGCGGCTGCGCGTGGGCAAGCAATCGGGAGCGGCTCAGGCAAGGGCGGGGCGAGGCGCGCGCTCGGCGTGAGGAGCAGGAGGGTGGCGCGGCTTTGGCCGGCGGTGGGTGCTGCTGGGCGGGCGCGCGTGGGGTGGAGCTCGAGCTGCAGGTGGCTGCGCGCGATAGGAGGCAGGTGAGGTCGAGCGGGTGAGGTCCTGCGCTGCGGGTCGAAGGAGCGGGCAGGTGGTGGTTGTTGAGGTGACCCGCTCGGGAAGAACACGGATGAACAACACGAACTGCTCTTCACGGAAACAAGTCAAAAACTGCTCAGATTCGTGCTAAATCGGAAGAATTGGGGCACGAAAATTTGAGGAAGTGTAGATCAACCACTATAACAACAGATCTGTGGATCAAAAACACAAAAAACGCAACAAATCCGGAGATCAAATTTCGAGCTATTTTTTGGGAAAAATTTTGGGCGAAATTGGAGAGATTCGATGGTCAAATTCGTGGCAACCTTTGCTCTGATACCATATGATAAGGCCTAAGGCCACGTGTGTTGCCCGATCTCACGAATTGACCGAGGGAAAGGCGGGGGAGAGGAAGAACACGAAGAACACGGCGAAGAACACGATGAACACACGCGAACGCACGCAACACAACCCGATACAATTCGGTTTACTCCCGATAGCCCGAACCACTATCCCGATAGAATCCCTCAAGGAGAGACACGAGGTAGAATCCCCGAGAGAAAGACCGATATACGATCTATGGAGTCACACGAGTGAGAGACCGCGGTAGAATCACAAGTGCGAAAGAAAAATCATATAAGGAGTGCCTTGATACAACTCATAGATGTGTGTCTAAGAGAGGAGGGGGTTTCCCTAATCCCAAAGGGATGGTGGAGGCATAAGCCAAGTTCTCACTCAAGTTATGTCTGACCTAATGAAGGTGGGGGTGGGTGCCTATTTATAGGGAACCACTAAGGAGGGGTATTTTGGGGGAAACAAAGATACAAGCACATAGCCATACATGTGGCAGCTAGGGTTCATATTGTAAGTGTCCGCGGCCTCGGCGGTAGTGCCGGTGAGGGGAGGCCGGCAGTGCCGGGGTGCGTCGGGCGGCAGTGCCGGAGGGGGCGGCAGTGCCGGCCATGGTGCAGCGGCAGTGCCGGCCTGGAGCGTCCAGCCCTTCCTCTTCCTTCTTCTCTTCCATGCCTCCGTGACATCGGCCTTGCGTCCTCGGGTCTCCGTGCCATCCTTCCTTCCCTCCGTACTTGTCGTTAAGTTCCAATCATCAAGATGTGACGGAGTATGAAGTAGTATATCATTCCACATAGGCGATTGTATGCACGCATAAAGGAGAAGATTCACCTTTGCGTGCCATCTTGGCGAAGAAGCACATGATGCGGTGAAGACCGAAGGTCGCCCCGTATCAGTGGGGGTGGAGGTCTATTTATAGTGAACCACTAAGGAGGGGTAGTTTGGGGAAACTAAGATACAAGCACAACCATACATGGGGCAACTTAGGGTTAGGTTTGGGACTGGTCACGACCTCGGCGGCAGTGCCGGCGTGGGGAGGGCGGCAGTGCCGGCCCTGTGCGGCAAGAAATGTCGTGTAGGGCGGCAGTGCCGGCCCTGGAGCTTCCAGCTCCTCTTCCTCCTTCTCTTCCAAGCTTCCGTGACATCGGCCTTGCGTCCTCGGGTCTCCATGGCATCCTCTCTTCTCTCCGTACTTGTCGTCGAGTTCCTTAGCGGGCCGTCTTGGCGATGAAGCACATGATGCGGTGAAGACCGAAGGTCGGGCTGCATCATCTCCCCCCACTTGAAAAAGAGTCGTCCTCGATGATAAATCTTCATGAACGTGTAGAGGAGGTAGATGACACCAACGCTTGAATGTCACTTCACTTGTCAAGAGCCCTATCAATAGCACAAGAAAAGCCAAGCAACACTCAAAGCATATCCAATGTTCCACGGGTTTAGCAAGATAGCGCAAGTAGAAGGAGGTCACCTTAGTAAGATGTCGGTGTGCTCTCATTGAGAGATCTTGTGTAGTAGATGTATGGGGTTGAACCCATTCGTTGACGCTCATCCACAAGTCACTTGTACCTTCACACAACAAAGACCAAGCAAAGTATGTTTGTGTGTGATATTGGAGCACATCATCGATGACATGTCCTTTCATGTTCACAACACCGTTAGCACAACACAAATTTATCAAGAATAAGGCATGTGCATGGTCAATGTGTAAGAACTCCATATGAACATTTTCCAAATGCGGGAACACAAAAACTCCAAGATGTGAGACGACTATGATGTCCATCTCATGTAGAAACTCATGTGCATTGTTGCACTCAAGGCATCGGAAAGAGAAATTTTTCAACATCCTTGACGCAACAAGAGGAGAATTTGGCCAAAACACATAAGTGGAAGTGTCCAAAATATCATCAACATGTGTGCACACAAACCATTGGAAAGAGAAATTGGTCGTCATATTTGGTGCAACACACAACATATCATCCAAAAAATTCACCAAGCAAAAATTTGCACAACCGTGGGTGCCAACAAACCACATGAAAGAGAAATTTGTCAACTTGTTTGAGGCAACACCAACGGTAATAATCACATCATCATGCTTGCAAAAGAACCATAAGAAAGAGAAATTGTTCGGCAAGTTCAATGCAAAGCATGGGAAAGGTATTAGAGCCGGGTTCGATCTTGCACTCACTTGTATTATGCTCTCAAGAGCTCGTTTGGTCAACTCGTGCTCAATCGAGGTTGACCTTGTCTTCCGTGTACCTACACACACAATAGGCAAAGCAAAGAATGTGTGTGCATGGTATATGAACACATCATCCATCATGATGGTCCATCTCTTTTGCACATCACCATTAGCATTAAACAATATATCATAGTAGATGTGGTGAATATGCGGAGCAAACAGGGGAACATGCTCAACATGAATATATGCAAAGTCTCCAAAATTTGAGAGAGCTATGGGGGCAATCTCATTTACAAGCATATTAACATCATTGCAAACCAAGCATTGGAAAGAGAAAGTATTCAACATTTTGGTTGCACTAATGGGAGAGTATTGCAAGCATTTTTCACAAAACATGTTTAACATTTTAGCATTGTTGTCGACAAACCTAGGGAAAGAGCAATTGTTCGGCAAGGTTGTCACAACACAAGCATTAGCATCATCATTGCAAGCAATACATGGGAAAGAGCAATTGTTCAACATATTGCAAGCAATAGGAGAGAAAGTGAAACTCTCATAGCATGGCATGGACATATTATCATAAGCAAGTAATTCCACATGATCAACAATGTTATCAAGCAAAGCATCACATGGAGGAATGAATGAAGCATATGAAATAGCAATTGTATCATCATCATCATGCATGAACTCACAAATCATCATGTCCACTAGTGGGATCATGGCATCATCAACACCCATATAGGTACCTTTGTAGTCCGACTCATTTGAAGTGGGTGTTGGGGAAGAGGTAGGCTCCATGTGGCCTCCATGTTCATCTTCAATCAAGCATGGTGTGATAGCATCATCTTCATGCACCATGTACATCTTCTTTTCCGTGATCGACGTCTCGTCATCCATGGGACCTAAAGAGACACAAGGAGACACACTAGAGGTAGAGGGTAAGTTGTTAGAATTCGAAATGGCCTCACATGACCTATCAACTACCACTCTCATCTCACTCGGTGTATCACTCATATCCTCAAGGTGGAGGCACTCAAGCTCATGTATAGTGGATTCACTCATCTCACATATAGTGGAGTCACTCATCTCACATATAGTGGAGTCGCTCATCTCACATATAGTGGAGTCCCTCATCTCCATGGCAATGGCGTCGTCGATGTCCGAGCAACCTAGCAAAGAGGAAGACAACACAAGAGGAGTAGAGGTTAATGTGTTAGAAATCAAAGCGTCCTCACTCAACTCATGTGGTGTGTCACTCTTGCTCTCAAGGTGTTTGAAGCAGGATTTGCACTCGGCTTTATCTTGGGTGGTCATCTTGGCTATTTGATCATCTAAGTTGGCAAAGTAGGCTCTCATCTCGGCTTGTTCTTGTGGTGTCATTTTGGGTGGCTCTCAAGTTGTATGTATGGTGGAAGGAGAACTACTAAAAGGTCAAAACTCGCAAACCAAAATCGAGAAAATGGTTCAAGTTAGAGAATAACCGATATGTACTCACACACACACTCAAAGCACACGCAAAAGGCTAAGAACTCTATATGGTGGTAGGTGAGGAAGTGGATAGCAAACGAAAAGAACCAAAGAAAATGTCTATTGTCAAATGTGGGTAAGATCCAAAGTCAAATGTCAAAAGCGGTGATCTATGTCAAGAAAACACGGAAACACACACAAGGAAGAAAAATGGGGTTAGCGCGACCAAGGAAGTGAGCAAGTAACAAGGATGGTCCTAACGAAGACTACTAGCTCGGTGTCGCGCCAACACAAGAGAGACCGTAGCTTGGTTGCATATGAGAGAAGCAACAAGATTTGCACAAATGCCACTCTTCTCTTATCTCTCTTAGTGCTTACAAGCTTTGCACTCCTTTGTATCGGTGGACACACACTCTTTTTGTATTTCCTTTTCCTTTTTCTCTTTTTTTTCACTTTTTTTTTCTATGCTTAGAAGCTTTATTTTTCTCTATGTCACACTTTTTCTTCTTTTGTGTATCTTTCTCACCGAGCTTGGTTCGGAGCTTTGCTCAACACAACGCACACACACCCTCTCACGGTCGTGACACTTGTGCAATGCTTCGCAACACTCGAAAAGTCACTCTCAATGGGATAGGTACACAAAGAAAGAAACGGGGCTACAAGGGGAGGCAAGTTATACCTATTGATGTTAGGCGGTGTCAAGCACACGAACTTGCGATGCCGAAGTGGTGGTGTCGATGACGATGATGAAGTTGCGCCGGAATCCGGGTTGCCAACGGTGTCGTCGCGGTGTTGATGTAGGCGCGGAAGCGGGATAGACAACCGATGCACTCCAAATCGGAAACCGAGCAAATTAAGTCAATGCCCGAAAAGTAGGGTCAAAATGAGCGGTCAAAAAATATGTTCCAAAAATCGTCAAAAATTAGACGTAGACTATGTGGGGTAGTTGGAGGATGTTGTTAAAGTTTGGAGTCAAACGGGCTTCGGAAAGTTGTCAAGATTTGGGGCAAAAAGATGGGTCAGAAGTGGGTGAAACTGAAACAGACTGTGCGGAAATATACAGGGGCGGCAGTGCCGGTATGTTCCGAGCGGCAGTGCCGTGGTGCTGTGGCCGGTAGTGCCGGTCAGATCGGCCCGGCAGTGCCGGTTCTGGAATTTCTGCGTGAGCTAGCGCGAGGCGTGGATCTTGGGAATCAAATGGAGGAGGCGCGCGTGCTGTTGCTGCTTGCTGCGCGCGAGTGAATCGATTTGGAGGCCGGCGGGTTGACCAAGCGGAGCAGGGGCGGAAGCGGATGCTGTGCGCGCGGGATCGATCCCTGGTGGTGGCGCTCGCGGGGCTTGTGCGTGGAGGAGCAGGTGTTGATCGGGTGGTGGGCATGCAGCCTTGTTGGCGAGCAAGGGCGCGTGGTGTGGCGAGCGGCGGCGGTGGCGGCTGATGGAGCGGATGGTGGCGGCGCTGCGCGCTGGTGATGCGGCCAATCGGGGCGGGGCTGCTGGTGGTGGAGCGCAGGGCGAGCGGCGGCGTTGAGCGAAGCTGGGCGTAGGGCGAGGTGGGCCTGGTGGCGCGGCAGCCCTGGGTGGTTGGGCTCAGGCGTTTGACCGGCGGGAGCAGGGGCGGCGCTTGCGGCAGCGTGGGCGAGCGGCAGTGCCGCCGAGGATAGCCCGGCAGTGCCGGCCTGGAAAATTCGAGGATGAACTCGACGAACAGCCACGGAAATTGGAGCAGAAATTTGTCAAATCGGGGCAGAATACAAGGAATTTGACGGTGAAATTTGGAGGAGATGTAGATCAACACTAGAGACAACAGATCTGTGGACCAAAACCACAAAAAACTCAACAAATCCAGAGATCCAAATTCGAGCTATTTTTTGGGGAAAAAATTTTGGGGAAAATTTTTTTTTGGGCGAAATTGGTGGAATTGGAGGGTCAAATCCGTGGCAACCTTTGCTCAGATACCATATGATGCGGGCTAAGCCCGAGGGTGTGCCCAATCTTCACGGTTTGACCCGGGTGAGTGTGATTGCGGAGGGGATTCGCGGGGAAGTGGATGAACGCGAAGAACTCGATACAAACACACGCACACAACACAATCGGTTATCCCCGTTGGCCCGAAACACCAACTCGATAGAAGTTGCAGGAAAAGACCTTTCGGTAGAAGTCCCGCAAAAAGATCGACAAATCGAAGATCCTATGAATCTAGAAGGGTGAAAAGACCAAACTCAATAGAAGTGCAAGCAAAAGACCAAATAGGTAGAAGTGCAAGCAAAAGACTAAGATTGGTAGAAGTCACCAAAGAGATACAATAGGATTCGATAAGGAGCCCGGGTGGTACAATAGGAATTAACCTAAGGTGGGGGTTTCCCAAATCCACAAGGGGATAATAGAGGCATAAGCCAATTCATCTAAACATCATCTCTCCTTCATGAAGGTGGGGGTGGAGGTCTATTTATAGTGAACCACTAAGGAGGGGTAGTTTGGGGAAACTAAGATACAAGCACAACCATACATGGGGCAACTTAGGGTTAGGTTTGGGACTGGTCACGACCTCGGCGGCAGTGCCGTCGTGGGGAGGGCGGCAGTGCCGGCCCTGGAGCTTCCAGCTCCTCTTCCTCCTTCTCTTCCAAGCTTCCGTGACATCGGCCTTGCGTCCTCGGGTCTCCATGGCATCCTCTCTTCTCTCCGTACTTGTCGTCGAGTTCCTTAGCGGGCCGTCTTGGCGATGAAGCACATGATGCGGTGAAGACCGAAGGTCGGGCTGCATCATAAAGTTGGAGATTTTCCCTGATTCTTCGATTCAAGAAAAATCTCGGGGGCTACTGACATAGGCATCCCCAATGGGCCTGTGATGTCTACGGGTGCTTCTATTCTTGTAGACAGTGTTGGGCCTCCAAGAGCAGAGGTTTGTAGAACAGCAGCAAGTTTCCCTTAAGTGGATTACCCAAGGTTTATCGAACTCATGGAGGAAGAGGTCAAAGATATCCCTCTCATGCAACCCTGCAACCACAAAGCAAGAAGTCTCTTGTGTCCCCAACACACCAAATAGGTGTACTAGTTCGGCGAAGAGATAGTGAAATACAAGTGGTATGAATGAATATAAGCAGTAGTATGGCGCCAGAAAAGTACTTGCTGGCGTGCAGTTGATGGTAGTAATATTGTAGGAAGTAAACAAGCAGTAGTAACACAGCAGTAGTAACTCAGTAAAACAGTAAACAAGCAGCGATAGCAGTATTTAGGAACAAGGCCTAGGGAATAGACTTTCACTAGTGGACACTCTCAACTTTGATCACATAACAGAATAGATAAATGCATACTCTACACTCTCTTGTTGGATGATGAACACATTGCGTAGGATTACACGAACCCTCAATGCCGGAGTTAACAAGCTCCACAATTCAATGTTCATATTTAAATAACCTTAGAGTGCAAGAAAGATCGAAACGACTAAACCAAGTACTAACATAGCATGCACACTGTCACCTTCATGCTTATGTAGGAGGAATAATACACATCAATACTATCATAGCAATAGTTAACTTCGCAATCTACAAGAGATCATGATCATAGCATAAACCAAGTACTAACACGAGTGCACACACTGTCACCATTACACCGTGCAGGAGGAATAAAACTACTTTAATAACATTGCTAGAGTAGCACATAGATAAATTGTGATACAAAACACATTGCAATCATAAAGAGATATAAATAAGCACTTCACTATGCCATTCATAACAGTGAATAAGTATTCTGTGAAATATAGCCTAAGAGACCCACACGGTGCACACACTGTCACCTTTACACACGTGGGACAAGGAGTCTCCGGAGATCACATAAGTAAAACCCACTTGACTAGCATAATGACATCTAGATTACAAGCATCATCATATGAATCTCAATCATGTAAGGCAGCTCATGAGATTATTGTATTGAAGTACATAGGAGAGAGATGAACCACATAGCTACCGGTACAGCCCCGAGCCTCGATGGAGAACTACTCCCTCCTCATGGGAGCAGCAGCGGTGATGAAGATGGCGGTGGAGATGGCAGCGGTGTCGATGGAGAAGCCTTCCGGGGGCACTTCCCCGTCCGGCAGGGTGCCGGAACAGAGACTCCTGTCCCCCAGATCTTGGCTTCGCGATGGCGGCGGCTCTGGAACTTTTCTCGTACCGTGGCTTCCTCCGTAAGGGTTTTCGATGCAGGGCCTTTATATAGGCGAAAGGGCAGCGTCAGAAGGTCGAAGGGGCGACGACACCATAGGGCCACGCGGCCAGGGGGTGGGCCGCGCCGGCCTATCATCTGTGGCCTGTGTGGCCCCCCTCTAGCGGCTCTCGGGTGTTCTGGATGCTTCCGGGCAAAATAGGAACCTGGGCGTTGATTTCGTCCAATTCCGAGAATATTTCGTTACTAGGATTTCTGAAACCAAAAACAGCAGAAAACAGGAACTGGCACTTCGGCATCTTGTTAATAGGTTAGTTCCAGAAAATGCACGAATATGACATAAAGTGTGCATAAAACATGTAGATATCATCAATAATGTGGCATGGAACATAAGAAATTATCGATACGTCGGAGACGTATCAGCATCCCCAAGCTTAGTTCTGCTCGTCCCGAGCAGGTTAAACGATAACAAAGATAATTTCTGAAGTGACATGCCGTCATAAACTTGATCATATTGTAAACATATGTAATGAATGCAGCGATCAAAACAATGGTAATGACATGAATAAACAAATGAATCATAAAGCAAAGACTTTTCATGAATAGTACTTCAAGACAAGCATCAATAAGTCTTGCATAAGAGTTAACTCATAAAGCAATAAATCAAAGTAAAGGTATTGAAGCAACACAAAGGAAGATTAAGTTTCAGCGGTTGCTTTCAACTTATAACATGTGTATCTCATGGATAGTGTCAATGTAAAGTAATATAACAAGTGCAATATGCAAGTATGTAGGAATCAATGCACAGTTCACACAAGTGTTTGCTTCTTAAGGTGGAGGGAGATAGGTAAACTGACTCAACAATAAAAGTAAAAGAAAGGTCCTTCAAGAGGAAAGCATCGATTGCTGTATTTGTGCTAGAGCTTTTATTTTGAAAACATGAAACAATTTTGTCAACGGTAGTAATAAAGCATATGAGTTATGTAAATTATATCTTACAAGTTGCAAGCCTCATGCATAGTATACTAATAGTGTCCGCACCTCGTCCTACTTAGCTTGGACTACCGGATCTTTGCATGCCATGTTTCAACCAAGTGTCACAAAGGGGTACCTCCATGCCGCCTGTACAAAGGTCTAAGGAGAATGCTCGCATTTTGGATTTCTCGCTTTTGATTATTCTCAACTTAGACATCCATACCGGGACAACATGGACAACAGATAATGGACTCCTCTTAAATGCATAAGCATGTAGCAATGATTATTATTCTCATATGAGATTGAGGATATATGTCCAAAACTGAAACTTCAACCATGATTCATGGCTTTAGTTAGCGGCCCAATGTTCTTCTCTAACAATTTTGCATGCTCCAACCACTAAAATGATAGATCCTTCAGACAAGACGGACATGCATAGCAACTCACATGATATTCAACAATAGTTGATGGCGTTCCCCAGAAGCATGGTTATCGCACAACAAGCAACTTAATAAAAGATAAAGTGCATAAGTACATATTCAATACTACGATAGTTTTTAAGGCTATTTTGTCCCATGAGCTATATATTGCAAAGGTGAATGATGGAATTTTAAAGGTAGCACTCAAGCAATTTACTTTGGAATGGCGGAGAAATACCATGTAGTAGGTAGGTATGGTGGACACAAATGGCATAGTGGTTGGCTCAAGGATTTTGGATGCATGAGAAGTATTCCCTCTCGATACAAGGTTTAGGCTAGCAAGGTTATTTGAAGCAAACTCAAGGATGAACCGGTGCAGCAAAACTCACATAAAAGACATATTGTAAACATTATAAGACTCTACACCGTCTTCCTTGTTGTTCAAAACTCAATACTAGATATTATCTAGACCTAAGAGAGATCAAATATGCAAACCAAATTTTAGCATGCTCTATGTATTTCTTCACTAACAAGTGCAAAGTATATGATGCAAGAGCTTAAACATGAGCACAAAAATTGCCAAGTATCACATTACCCAAGACATTTTACCAATAGTCATGTAGCATTTTTCCAATTCCAACCATATAACAATTTAACGAAGAGGAAACTTCGCCATGAATATTATGAGCTAAGAACACATGTGTTCATACGAACCAGCGGAGCGTGTCTCTCCCACACAAGGATGAACTTATTCAGAGAACTAATATAACAAAACAAAAACAAAAATAAAAGCACACAGACGCTCCAAGTAAAGTACATAAGATGTGACCGAATAAAAATATAGTTTCAAGAGAAGGAACCTGATACTTTGTCGATGAAGAAGGGGATGCCTTGGGCATCCCCAAGCTTAGATGCTTGAGTCTTCTTGAAATATGCAGGGATGAACCACGGGGGCATCCCCAAGCTTAGAGCTTTCACTCCTCTTGATCATAGTATATCATACTCCTCTCTTGACCCTTGAAAACTTCCTTCACACCAAACTTCAAGCAAACTCATTAGAGGGTTAGTGCACAATAAAAGTTTACATGTTCAGAGGTGGCACAATCATTCTTTATACTTCTGGACATTGCATAAAACTTCTGAAAGTTAATGGAACAAAGAAACTCATTCAACTTAACAAAAGCGGCAATGCGAAATAAAAGGCAGAATCTGTCAAAAACAGAACAGTCCGTAAAGACGAATTTTAAAATGGCACCAGACTTGATCAAACGGAAAAACTCAAAACTAATGAAAGTTGCGTACATATCTGAGGATCACGCTCGTAAATTGGCAGATTTTTTCGAATTTTCTACAGAGACCTAGGCCCAGATTCGTGACAGACAGCAATGCTGTTTCTGCGCAGCGATCCCAAATATAACATCAACTTTAACATAGAAACTTTACTTGGCACAAAAACATGATAAGGAGAGGTTGCTACAGTAGTAAACAACTTCCAAGACTCAACAAAACAAAAATTGCTGTAGTAAAATAAACACATGGGCTATCTCTCAAGAAGTTCTTTCTTTATAGCCATTTAAGATGGGCTTAGCAGTTTTGCAAGAAATAGTATTTGGAGCAAAAAGGAGCATCAAGAGACAAATTCAAAACAAATTTAAGCCTAGCATGCTTCCTATGCATAGGAATCTTGTACACAAATGAATTCATGAAGAACAAGGTGGCAAGCAAAAGAGGATAAAACACGAGTAACTTCAAAATTCTCAACATAAAGAGGGGAAACTTACTATTATTAAGATGCATATAACCATGTTTCCCTCTCTCATAATAACTTTCAGTAGCATCATTGATGAAATCCACAATATACCCATCACTAAAAACATTCTTATCATGGTTCATATGCATAGGAGTATCATTAATTTTAGCATAAGAAGAGTTCTTCTCATTAATAGTAATTGGAGCAAGATTATTATCAAGAATTTGAACATGGTAAACAAGTTGCATATTAAGGGAATTGTTTTTGGCAACCCAATCATAACTATGACAAGTTTCATAAGGATAATTGTAACATGTGTCATATCCATCTCTATAGCGATTATCTAAACCAGAATATGTAATATTATCATTTTCACTAGAAGTAGAGGTCTCAAATATAGGATCTTCGAGCACAACGTCCCCAGGCTTAGAGCTTTCAATATCGTCGTTTACGGGGACATGAATAATGCTATCATCATTACTTTCATAATCAGTACCAAAGAGATTTCCAATATCAAAAGTAGTGCGCTCATCCAAATCATGATCACTAACATGGGTACAGGGCATAGGAAGATCATCGTACTCAGATTCATTATCATAATAATCATTAGGCGCAACATACTTACTGATGTAGCCCCGCTCACCGACGACGCTACACCAAGACCAACAAGTCCCCCAAGTGGACCAATGACACGGGCTCGAGTCAAAGCGCTACATGATAAGGTGAACTCACTCCTCACTACCCTTGATCTCGATACCCCATTGGATGGGCTGCTACCTCAGGCCGATATGCTTTGTGTTGTCAGATATGAACCTCGAGAGAAGGACATCACAGCAGACCCGAAGATGGACAAGGAAGAAGGAGAAGAAGAGTCCCAGCTGAAGGACGCCCCTGCTCACCCCGGCACTGCCGGCCTCAAGACCCCGGCACTGCCGGCCTGCTCACCGCAGATCGCCGGCCTCCAGACACCGGCACCGGCTGCCCCTCCAGTGAAGAAGATCCACGACCGCACCGCCGGCCTCAAACCAGCGGCATCGCGCCCACCGGCACTGCCGGCCCATCCTCACCGGCACTGCCGGCCCCACCCCTGTTGACTTCATCTCAACCGTCGATTTCGCATCCATGGACCAGGATAATTTATGTAATTCCGACTTTACCCCTGTACGAATCTGGGCCTATAAATACCTCACCCCTTCCTCCAGATTAGGGTTAGAGATGAACTAAGAAGAAACTTGAGCTTTGCTCCTACCCATGAGGGAAACCCTAGATCTATGATCTTGTATCCACCCGGGCTCCTTATCGAATCCTATTGTATCTCTTTGGTGACTTCTACCAATCTTAGTCTTTTGCTTGCACTTCTACCTATTTGGTCTTTTGCTTGCACTTCTATTGAGTTTGGTCTTTTCACCCTTCTAGATTCATAGGATCTTCGATTTGTCGATCTCTTTGCGAGACTTCTACCGGAAGGTCTTTTCTCGCAACCTCCATCGAGTAGGTGTATCGGGCCTACGAGAAAGAACCGGTTTGTGTGTGTGTGTGTGAGTTGTATCCCCACGAGTTCTTCCCCGTGTTCGTCGTGTTCATCGTGTTCATCCACCTCCCCCACGAAATCCACCCAAATCCGTGAAGATCGGGCACATCCCCAGGCTTAGCCTCATCATATGGTATCAGCAGCTCTTGGGTTGCCACGGATTTGACCCCCACATCACCAATTTCGCCCAAAAATTTTCCAAAAAAAAAATTCCCAAAAAATAGCCCCAATTTGGCCTTGGATCGATCTCTCGATTTGTTGAGTTATTTGTGGTTTTGTTCCAATAGAAACTTGTCTTTGGTGTTGATCTACTATTCCCCCAACTTTTCCCACCAGTTTGTGCCAATTTTCCCACGAAATCGAAGATTTTCGGGTCAGTTTTCCGCCAAATCGACGAACAGCAGCTGAGGCCGTGATCGCCGCCTCTAAAGTCGCCGGCACTGCGGCCAGGCCGACATCTGCCGCCTCCCGAACGCCGCATCGCTGCTGGCCCCGAAATTTTTCACACTTTCTTCGTTTTCGTTTTGGCACTTCCCATTTGTGTTTGGTCTTCGGTTTTGAGTGCCATTGCAGCTACCACAAGCTTCCGCAACATCAACAACGACGACGGCACCCCGAAGATCCAAGCGGTCCATTTGACACCTCCACCATAGCAAGTTCAAGGTCGTCGGCCACCGTCTTCAAGTGGTATAACTTGCCCCCTAACTTGTAGCCCCTTTGCGTACCTTTCCTATCGAGAGTGGCTTTCTAGTGTTGCGAAGCATTGCGCAAGCGTCCCGACCGTGAGGGTGTGCGTGTGTTGAGCAAAGCTACGAAGCAAGCTCATGTGAAAAGATAGGCAAAAGAAGTGTGACATACTTACATAGATAGTGAGAAAAAGAAAGCTTCTAAGCATACAAAAAAAAGAGAAAAAGAAAAAGAAAAAGAGTGTGAGTGACACCTATACACAAAAGAGTCCAAAGCTTATAAGCAAAAGAGAGAAAAGAGAAGAGAGGCGTCTTGCGCAAATCTTGTTGCTTCTCAATTTTGCAACCAAGCCACGGTCTCTCTTGCGTTAGCGTGGCACCGAGCTAGTAGTCTTCGTTAGGACCAATTTTGTTCGTGCTCATTTTCCGTCGCGCTAACCCCATTTTGTCCCACGCGTGTGTTCTACCTTGTGTATGCCTTTTGTGATCACCGCCTTTGATTTGTGACTTTTGGATCTTACCCACTTTTGACAATAGACTTTTCGTTTGGTTCTTCCATTTGGCTTTCCACATCCATACCTAACACCATATAGAGTTTTGTTTTTGTGTGTGTAACCGGTTGTTCCTCACCTAGATACACCTTTTCGATTTTGGTTTGCAAGTTTTGACATTCTTGGTAGTCTTTCCTAACCACCCACCACATAGTTCTTGTTTTAGTTGTAACCATGTCTAGTGGAGAAGGGAACCAACTACCGATGACGCGGCACCAACATTGGATAGCTACTCAAGCCGTCCACGCCAAGCTCAATCAATTTGAAGCCATGCTCAAGGATACCAACGTCCGCTATGAAGAAAGAGCTCAAGTGCAAAGGATTGACCTCAACAATCAAGTTCAAGAACTCAATGAGAAGATTGAAACTCAAGGCAATGAGTTGAAGGCAACACTCGCCATGCAAGGTCAAGAAACAAGAGAAATGAAGACGGCGTTGGACAACATCCTCCATACACTCAACCGACAAGAAGATAGAAGACACCATTCAAGGTCTTCACGCTCTCATAGCTCAAGGTCACAAGCTCCTACATCGTCGCATCATGATTCCAATCAAGACCCACGCCACCATAATGTGGATGCTCAAGTGCTTCAACAACAAGCTCAAGAAGCGGAGCAAGCACGACTTCGACTTGTCCAAGAACGTCTACGCCTTGAAGAAGAACGCCTTCAACAAGAACATCTCCATGCTCAATTCCAAGAGGAACAACAACGTCTTCGTCATGATCAAGATCTCCTTCATGCACGTGAGCAAGAAAGGCTCCGCCAAGAGCAAGAGGCACGTCATCATCAAGGGCAACCTCGCCCATCTCAAGTGGCCAATGCTCAAAGGCACCACCATAATGCCGAACAAGAAGTGAACCAAGACCGCCGCATCATCAATGTTGATCAACCTCAACCTCAACAACGTCAAGATCATGGTGAAGCAAGACCACCTCCTCGACGCAATGACCGCAATGAGGAAGAAATCTTTGGGAAGCTCAAATTCACCATGCCCAAGTTCCAAGGAGAGGAAGATCCCGACGCATACTTGTCTTGGGTCCTCAAGGTTGATAAGATATTCCGCATCCACAACTTCTCCGAAGCAAAGAAAGTTGCCATGGCATCACTTGAGTTTGAAGGATATGCAAATGTTTGGTGGGAAGAGGTCAACAAGAAGCGTGAGAAGGAAGACCTAGCACCCATTGACACATGGGAAGAAATGTAAGAAGTCATGCACACCCGCTTTGTACCAACTCACCACAAGCGTGACCTCTTCAACAAGCTCACTCAACTCAAGCAAAGCTACAAGTCCGTTGAGGAATACTACAAGGAGATGCACATGACCATGATGAGTGCAAATGTGGATGAGCGAGAAGAGCAAACTATGGCAAGATTCTTGAATGGCTTGAACATCCCCGTCAAGAGGATAGTGGAATTCTTGCCTTACAAAAACATGGTTGAGCTACTCCACCAAGCAACAAGGGCCGAGCGCCAAGTGCGAGAAGACCTAGCAAGTGCAAAGACAAAGACCTTCTTCGCCGCAAGAAATGCCATGAATGCCTCCTCAAGCATCAAGAACACAAGTGCACTTGCCTCCAAGGATCCTCCAAAGCAAGCAAGAAGCGCCATCAAGACAACAAGCTTCAAGCCGGACCAATCAACCATGTCCTCCAAAGCTTCCACCGGATCTAGTAACATCACTTGCTTCAAGTGTGGTGCTCAAGGACATAAATCCTTTGAATGCAAGAACACAAGAGTTATGATCACTCGAGATGATGGAGATGTGGAGTACTTGAGTGAAGGTGAATATGAAGCCTTGGTACAAGCCGCAACCTCTCATGAAGAAGATGACTTGGAAGACCAAGAGCAAGTCCTATGTGTGCATGATGCAAGCCCTTCTCTTGTGGTGACCAAAGTGTTGACAACCCATGCACTTCCAAATGAAGACCAAAGGTGCAATATCTTCCAAATAAGAGCCGGAATCAATGGCAAGTCAATAAAGGTTATCATCGATGGAGGGAGTTGCCACAATCTTGCAAGCACCGAACTATGCACCAAGCTCAACCTTCCGCTACGGAAACACCCCCACCCCTACCATGTGCAATGGCTAAGTGACAATGGAAATGTGAAGATACAACACACCGTCACGATATCTTTCAAGATTGGCGCCTACGAAGACACCGTTGATTGTGACGTCGTGCCTATGACGGTGTGCCACATGTTACTTGGTCGCCCTTGGCAATATGACAAGAAAGCCAACCATGATGGCTACACAAATGCCTATAGCTTCAAGGTCAACGACAAGACCTACATCCTACGCCCAATGACTCCTAGCCAAGTAATTGCGGACAATGCAAAGGCTTTAGCGAGGGCTAAGGAAGCCACTATCACTACTGAGTTGAGAGGTGAGAGAGTGATCCACCAAAAAGAGAGTGAGCGCCAAAAACCATATGTGAGTGAGATGAAGAGTGTCCTCCTAGCTACCAAAAGTGAGATGAGAGAAGTGCACCACAACCCATCCACCACTCCACACTACGTGCTCATTTGCAAGGGCCCTTCGGCGGAGACTAACGACTTAACCAACATTCCTTCGTCTTTGTTGTCTCTTTTGAAGGAATTCCAAGACGTCTTCCCCGACGAGCTACCTCATGGACTACCACCGCTTCGGGGCATCGAGCACCGCATTGACCTCATACCCGGCGCTCCTCTACCAAACCGCGCCGCCTACCGCACCAACCCCGAAGATACAAAGGAGATTCAACGCCAAATTCAAGATCTCCTCGAAAAAGGGTATGTCCGTGAAAGCTTAAGCCCTTGTGCCGTTCCCGTGATTCTTGTGCCTAAACCGGATGAGACGCAATGGATGTGTATGGATTGTCGCCCCATCAATGCCATTACCGTCCGTTATCGCCATCCCATACCGCGTTTAGATGACATGCTTGATGAGTTGAGTGGTGCCACGATTTTCTCTAAGATAGATTTGCGTAGTGGCTACCACCAAATCCGCATGGCAATTGGTGATGAATGGAAGACGGCATTCAAGACCAAACTTGGTCTCTATGAATGGCTTGTCATGCCATTTGGTCTTTCAAATGCTCCATCTACTTTCATGCGCCTCATGAATCACATCTTGCGACCTCTCATTGGCAAGAGTGTGGTTGTCTACTTCGATGATATTCTCATTTATAGCAAAAACCTCGAGGACCATGTGCAACATGTGAGAGAAGTCTTGTGCATCTTGCGTCATGAAAAGCTCTATGCTAACCTCCCCAAATGCAACTTTTCTCAAAACAAGTTGGTTTTTCTTGGCTTTGTGGTTTCCGCTAATGGTATTGAAGTTGATTCTTCTAAGGTTGAGGCCATGCACAATTGGCCAACTCCTACCAATGTTGCTCAAGTCCGAAGTTTCCATGGACTTGCCGGCTTTTACCGCCGCTTTGTGAAAGATTTTAGCACCATCGCTTGCCCTTTAAACGAGCTTACTAAAAAGAATGTTCCGTTTGTTTGGGGCAACGCACAACAAAAAGCTTTTGATGAATTGAAAAAGAGACTCACCGAGGCACCACTACTTGTTCTTCCCGATTTTGCTAAAACATTTGAGATAGAATGTGACGCGAGTGGCCTTGGAATCGGTGGTGTCCTCATGCAAAATGGAAAACCCGTGGCATATTATAGTGAGAAGTTGGACGGCGCACGCCTCAACTATCCTATTTATGACAAGGAACTTTATGCTTTGGTTCGTGTTCTTGAAGTTTGGCAACACTATCTTTGGCCAAGAGAGTTCATTATTCACTCCGACCATGAATCTTTGAAGTATTTGAAAAGTCAACACACTTTGAACAAAAGACATGCAAAATGGGTTGAGTTCATTGAGTCCTTTCCATATGTAATCAAATACAAGAAGGGCAAGGACAATGTCGTTGCGGATGCCCTTTCCCGCAAGCTCACCCTTTTACTCACTCGTTTGGATTTCCATGTGTTGGGTCTTGATGAAATCAAAGAACAATATGCCTCCGATACCTTCTTTGGCCCAATTTTTGCAAAGTGTTCCATTGAAAAGGGCATTGACGATTTCTATTTGCACCAAGGATTCTTGTTTAAGGGCAACAAACTTTGTGTTCCAATGTCCTCGCTTCGCCTTTTGCTCTTACAAGAATCGCATGGTGGTGGTCTCATGGGTCACTTTGGACGTGACAAGACGCTCTCTATGCTCTCCACCCATTACTATTGGCCACGAATGAAGCGCGATGTGGAGCGCCTATGCAACCGTTGCACGACATATTTACAAGCTAAGTCCACCTCCAACTCTTATGGTCTTTATACACCGTTGCCTATTCCTTATGCTCCTTGGTCCGATATAAGCATGGACATTGTGCTAGGATTACCTCGAACTAAAAATGGTCATGATTCAATCTTTGTGGTAGTTGATAGATTCTCAAAAATGGCTCATTTTATACCATGCTCCCGAACGGATGATGCTTCACATATTGCCTCCTTGTTTTTTAGGGAAATTGTGAGACTCCACGGCGTACCAAGAAGCATTGTCTCCGACCGAGATGTCAAGTTCATGAGTTATCTTTGGAAGACACTTATGGCCAAGTTCAACGTCAAGCTTTTGTTCTCATCATCCTCGCACCCCCAAACCGATGGGCAAACCGAAGTGGTGAACCGAAGCCTCTCCACACTACTACGAGTCCTTGTCAAGAAGAATTTGAAAGCATGGGAAGATTGCATCCCACATGCGGAGTTTGCCTACAACCGCGCCAAGCACTCTACAACAATGAGAAGCCCCTTCATGGTCGTCTACGGCTTTGAACCACCTACGGCGATTGACCTACTTCCTCTTCCGCTACATGAGCAAGTGAACATGGACATCGACAAGCGAGCACAATACATGAAGAAACTCCATGAAGACACAAGGGCAACGATCGAGCAACAAGTTCTCCGTCAAGCCACAAGACTAAACTTGAAGAAAAAGGCACGGATCTTCAATGAAGGCGACCTAGTGTGGATACACCTTCACAAGGACCGCTTCCCTCAAGAAAGGAACTCTAAGCTCAAGCCCCGAGGTGATGGTCCCTTCAAGGTCCTCAAGCGCATCAACGACAACGCCTACGTCGTCGACATACCAACATCCAAGTACTTGGTGAGCAACACATTCAATGTGTCCGACCTCTCACCATATCATGGAGATGAGGAGAACATCGAGTCGAGGACGACTCTTTCCCAAGGGGGGGGGGGAGATGATGTAGCCCCGCTCACCGACGACGCTACACCAAGACCAACAAGTCCCCCAAGTGGACCAATGACACGGGCTCGAGTCAAAGCGCTACATGATAAGGTGAACTCACTCCTCACTACCCTTGATCTCGATACCCCATTGGATGGGCTGCTACCTCAGGCCGATATGCTTTGTGTTGTCAGATATGAACCTCGAGAGAAGGACATCTGATGCAGCCCGACCTTCGGTCTACACCGCATCATACACTTCATCGCCAAGAGAGGATGCCATGGAGACCCGAGGACGCAAGGCCGATGTCACGGAAGCATGGAAGAGAAGGAGGAAGAGGAGCTGGACGCTCCAGGCCGGAACTTCCGCCCCTGATGGCCGGAACTTCCGCCCCACCGGAACTTCCGCCCCCAAGGGCCGGAACTTCCGCCCAGATGCCGCCAAGATGCCTTCCAGCGCCCAGAGAAATGGATCAGGCCGGAACTTCCGCCCCGAGGGACCGGAACTTCCGCCCAAGTTCCGCCCAAGTTCCGAAATTACGCCAAAACGCCCCTGGATGTTACTGCAAGGAAACGGGCCATTTTCGGAACTAGGCCGGAACTTGGCCGGAACTTCCGGCCCGGCCGGAACTTCCGCCCCCCAGGACCGGAACTTCCGCCCGGGGACCGGAACTTCCGCCCCTCAGGACCGGAACTTCCGCCACCACGAACTTCAGCATAGTAGTACTTTTCAGCGTGTAACCTACCCCTTCGCCCCCTACTATAAATAGCCTAGTTGGCTCAGATCTGAGATTAGACTTGATGTGAAATTAAACCTGAGCATGGCGCACCCTTGTGGGAACCCTACCTAGATCTATGATCTTGTATCCCCACCCGGGCTCCTTATCAACTCGTGAAGATCTCTTTGGCGACTTCTACCGTTTGTTTGATCTTTTGCTTGCACTTCTACCTATTTGGTCTTTTGCTTGCACTTCTATCAAACCTTCCGGTCTTTTCGCCCTTCTAGATCTCCCGAGCTTTGATTTGTCGATCTCTTTGCGGGACTTCTACCGGAAGGTCTTTTCCTGCAATCTCTATCAAGTTGGTGTTTCGAGCCAACGAGGGAAAACTCGAATTGTGTGCGTGTGTGTGTTGTATCCCCGCGATTCCCCCACGTGTTCATCGCGTTCATCCACCTACCCCCACGTATCCCTTCAAATCCGTGAAGATCGGGCACATCCCTGGGCTTAGCCCATATCATATGGTATCAAGAGCTCCTTGGTTGCCACGGATTTGACCCCCACACCCACCAATTCCACCAATTTCGCCCAAAAATTTTCCAAAAAATTTTTCCCAAAAAATAGCCCCAAAGTGGCCTTGGTTGGATCTCGCGATTTGTTGAGTTTTTGGTGGTTTTGGTCCAATAGAAACTTGTCTTTGGTGTTGATCTGCAATTCCCCCACCTTCCCACCGCTCTTAGTGCCAAATTTTCCACGAATTCGAAGAGTTTTGGCCCGGATTTCCGCCCAAATCGAAGAACAGCCCGCAGATCTGATTGCGACTGGAAGTTCCGCCCCGCAGGACCGGAAGTTCCGCCCGGGACCGGAAGTTCCGCCCCTGAGGACCGGAAGTTCCGCTCCGCAGGACCGGAAGTTCCGCCCCTCAGGACCGGAAGTTCCGCCTGGCCGAAATTTTGACAGCATTCTTCGTTTTTCGTTTTGGCACTAACCCCTTGTGTTTGGACTTCGTTGTGTGTGCCATTTCAGCTACCACTAAGCTTCCGCAACATCAACTACGACGACGGCACCCCGAGGATCCAAGCGGTTCATTTGACACCTTCCACCATAGCAAGTTCAACATCGTCGGCCACCGTCATCAAGTGGTATAACTTGCCCCCTAACTTGTAGCCTTAGCTTCCTTTGCGTACCTTTCCTATCGAGAGTGGCTTTCTAGTGTTGCGAAGCATTGCGCAAGCGTCCCGACCGTGAGGGTGTGCGTGTCTTGAGCAAAGCTACGAAGCAAGCTCGTTGTGAAAAGATAGGCAAAAGAAGTGTGACATACTTACATAGATAGTGAGAAAAAGAAAGCTTCTAAGCATACAAAAAAAAAAGAGAAAAGGAAAAAGAAAAAGAAAAAGAGTGTGAGTGACACCTATACACAAAAGAGTCCAAAGCTTATAAGCAAAAGAGAGAAAAGAGAAGAGAGGCGTCTTGCGCAAATCTTGTTGCTTCTCAATTTTGCAACCAAGCCACGGTCTCTCTTGCGTTAGCGTGACACCGAGCTAGTAGTCTTCGTTAGGACCAATTTTGTTCGTGCTCATTTTCCGTCGCGCTAACCCCATTTTGTCCCACGTGTGTGTTCCACCTTGTGTATGCCTTTTGTGATCACCGCCTTTGACTTGTGACTTTTGGATCTTACCCACTTTTGACAATAGACTCTTCGTTTGGTTCTTCCATTTGGCTTTCCACATCCATACCTAACACCATATAGAGTTTTTGTTTTGTGTGTGTGCATACATATCGGTTGTTCCTCGACTTGAAACACTTTTTCGATTTTGGTTTGCAAGTTTTGACACTTTTGGTAGTTTTCCTTCCACCATATATATACACCAATCATAGAGACTAACATGGATAGTGAGGATGAACCTACGGAGGACGACATGGAGTACGATGAGGGTGATAGCTCCGCAAGCACCGCGGATATGGAGGACCATGTGGAGCTCGACATCGACAATGGCTCCGCAAGCATTGGCGACATGACCGACATCGAGCATCTCTACACCGACCATGACTCGCCAAGCATGGACAACATGGTGGACCACCACTCCGAGCTCAACTACGACTACGACACCATGATGGAGCACCGCACCGAGCACTACCTCGACTACGACTACGACTACGACACCATGATGGAGCACCGCACCGAGCACTACCTCGACTACGACCATGACACCATGATGGAGCACCGCACCGAGCACTACCTCGACTATGACATTGACACCATGGTGGAACCAAGCTTCAACACAACCTTGCACAAGACCGGTACCTACAAGTTCCCCACCTTGGCCAATGGAAATACTTATGACGGTTGCGGACCTTCAAGACGGCGCTACCATGAGAGTGCTTACGCACATGATCATCTACATCGAGCTCGTCATTTGGAACAACAAGAGCGTCCCCGCCATGATCGCCATCGACACTCTCCTCCGAGCTCAAGAAGGCACCACAAGCAAAGTGCCAAGCTACATGAACCATCATCTAGGCATGTTGAGGATCGTCATCGACACTCGTCACCTCAAGATCGTCGTCGACCATCACCACCTCATGATCGCCATCGACATGCGTCACCACATGATCATCACCGACACAAGTCACCTCATATTCGCCATCGACATTCGTCACCACATGATCATCGCCGACACAAGTCACCTCATGTTCGCCATCAACCAACACCTCCCAAGGATCTTCGACGACACCCGCCAAGACATGGTGATGATGCAAGAAGACGAGAACCTCGACATGAAGCGGCCAAGGCTACAAAGAACAACAACACCAACAATATGGTGTCCACAAAGCCTAGCGCCACAACCAAAATGGCATCTCCAAGACCGCCTACACATGAGAAGATCTCCAATGGTGCGAGACAAGACGCTACATCAACAAGGAAGATGGTGGCAAGTGCACATAAAGAGGAACCACCTATCATGGTGCCTTCCCCTCATACCGCCACCACCACAATGGCACCTACAAGAAGCTCAAGCCCCAAGATGAAGACCGTGGAGTCTACACTTCAAGATGAAGGACGATCTACCCATCTTTATGCCAACATGACAATGATTTGTCCACCAAGACCACGTAGCTCCCAATGCTTTCGTTGCACACAAGACGGTCATCATCTTTGGGAATGCCCCAATCTCCATTGTGATGTGTGCACATCCAACAAGCACATGACATGGGAGTGCAACACACCTCAAGCCCACAAACTCTACTTCGCCCAATTGGATGCCCAATTCGCCAACAAGACACTTCAAGATACCATCATCTTCAAAGAATGGTGCAAGGAAATGGACAAGATGACGACTATGAAGCCCACACTTCAAGATGGAGTTGAGAAGGTTGAGCATGGGATGATCCCTTCAACCAAGGTGGCGAATGGAGTTGAGAATGGTGAGCATGGGATTCTCCCTTCACCCACGGAGGCGCATGGAGTTGAGAATGGTGAGCATGGGATGATCCCTTCACCAATGGAGGCGCATGGAGATGACAAAATCGAGCCTACTCCTATATGCTTGAATGATGAGTTGGTACCAACCCCATGTGAGCATGAGAGCCACTTAGCCCACTTGAGCGAGAGTGATGGTGAGTTGAGTGACTTCCACCCCATATGTGAGTTTGAGTGCTTCCATTTGGAGGACATGAGTGATACACCAAGTGAGTTGAGAGAGGTAGTTGATAGGTCTATGGAGGCCATTTCACATTCTAACAACTTAACCTCTACCTCTAGTGTGTTTTCTCATGTTGCAATAGGTTCCATGGAGGACAAGTTCCCGATCATGGAGAAGATGTACATGGTGCATGAAGATGATGATATCACACCATGCTTACAAGAAGTCAAAGATGTCGACCACATGGATCCTACCACTTCCACAACACCTACCTCAAATGAGTCGGACTACAAAGGTACCTATATGGGTGTTGATGATGCCATGATCCCACTAGTGGACATGATGACTTATGAGTGCATGCATGATCTTGAGGATACAATTGCTATGCCACATGCTTTGTTCATTCCCCCATGTGATGCTTTGCTTGATAACATTGTTGATCATGTGGAATTACTTGCTTGTGACAATATGGTCATGCCATGCTATGAGAGTTTCACTTTCTCTCCTATTGCTTGCAATATGTCGAACAATTTCTCTTTACCATGTATTGCTTGCAATGAAATTGATGATGCTAATGCTTGTGTTGTGACACCCTTGATGAACAATTGCTCTTTCCATAGGGTTGTCGACAACAATGATAACATGTTAAACATGCTTTGCCCAAAATGTTTGCACTATTCCATGTTACTTGCATCCAAGATTGTGAATAATGACTCTTTCTTATGCTTGGTATGCAAGAATGCTTATTTCATTGTCCATGAGATGGCCCCCATAGCCTTCTGAATTTTTGATGATCCTAAGTTAACACATGCCATGAATGCACCTTCTTGCCATATGCACCATCACCATGCATTTCATACTATCTTGCTTGACACTAATGGTAATGTGCACAAGACATGGAACATCATGATGGATGATGTATTCATCTACCATGCACACACACTTTTTGTTTTCTCCATTGTGTGTAGAGGTACCCGAACGACAACATCCACCGCCACGGAGCATGAGTTGACGACACGTGCCATTGAGAGCTACCCCACCAAGGACAACCTCCATCACCAAACCCGCGGGATTCAAACCAAAGGGTATGTTTCCCAACGCCTTCTCCATCATGTGTTTCCAATTTTTCTTGTCGAGCTTCCGGTTTGGTCCAATTCCTCGTCACCTCTTTTGCTTCTTATGCAACATATCTTGAAAGATCTTGTTGGCACAATGGTTGTTGTATGTATTGATGATATCATCATACACTATGAGAATCTCAAGGATCATGTCATACATGTGAGAGACACATTATGCACCTTGTGCCACATGTCACACCAAAAGTTGCTCTCCTTTGGATTTCTCATTTCATCTTTGGCAATTGCAATGGATTCTTTGACACTTGAGGATACCCATACTCGGCTCACGCCAACCATACGTTCCCAAGCTAGAAGTCTCCATAGCTTTGCCATTGCACATAACAATTTTGCCCCAAATTTTGCCACCGATACTTGCCTTTTGATTGTTCCATTTGTGTGGGACAATGCTATACACAACATTTTTGCCCTACCACATTTAGGATACATCGAAACTCTTTTGATCACCATTTTTGCAAAATGCCTCTTGGAGAAACAACTTGATGCTTCGTATTGGATTGAGAGCATAAGACAAGTGAGTTCAAGATCGAACCCGGCTCTAATACCTTTACCATGCTTTGCATTGAACATGCCGAACAATTTCTCTTTCTTATGGTTCTTTTGCAAGCATGATGATGTGATTCTTACCGTTGGTGTTGCCTCAAACAAGTGGGACAATTGCTCTTTCATTTGGTTTGTTGGCACGCGCGGTTGTACAAATATTGTTTTGATGAACATGTTGGAAGATATGTTGTGTGGCGCACCAAATAGGAGGACCAATTTCTCTTTCCAATGGTTTGTGTGCACGCACGTTGATGACATTTTGGACACTCTTTCGTATGTGTTTTTGCCAAATTCTCCACTTGTTGCTTCAAGGATGTTGAACAATTTCTCTTTCCGATGCCTTGAGAGCAACAATGAAAATGACTTCCTACATGAGATGGACACCACGGTTGTCTCACAATTGGGAGTTTTTGTGTTTCCACATTTGGAAGATGTTCATAAGGAGTTTTTACACATTGACCTTGCACATGCATTATTCTTGATATATTTGTGTTGTGCTAACGGTGTTGTGAACATGAAAGGACATGTCATCGATGATGTGCTCCAATATCACACACAAACATATTTTGCTTGGTCTTTGTTGTGTGAAGGTACAAGTGACTTGTGGATGAGCGTCAACGAATGGGTTCAACCCCACACTTCGACTACACAAGATCTCTCCATGAGAGCACACCGACATTATACTAAGGTGACCTCCTTATACTTGGGACATATTGCTAAATCCGTTGAACATTGGCTACGCTTTGAGTGTTGCTTGGCTTTTCTTGTGCTATTCATAGGGCTCTTGACAAGTGAAGGGACATTCAAGCGTTGGTGTCATCTACCTCCTTTACACATTCATGAAGAGTTATCGTCGAGGACGACTCTTTTTCAAGTGGGGGGAGATGATGCAGCCCGACCTTCGGTCTACACCGCATCATACACTTCATCGCCAAGAGAGGATGCCATGGAGACCCGAGGACGCAAGGCCGATGTCACGGAAGCATGGAAGAGAAGGAGGAAGAGGAGCTGGACGCTCCAGGCCGGAACTTCCGCCCCTGATGGCCGGAACTTCCGCCCCACCGGAACTTCCGCCCCCAAGGGCCGGAACTTCCGCCCAGATGCCGCCAAGATGCCTTCCAGCGCCCAGAGAAATGGATCAGGCCGGAACTTCCGCCCCGAGGGACCGGAAGTTCCGCCCAAGTTCCGAAATTACGCCAAAACGCCCCTGGATGTTACTGCAAGGAAACGGGCCATTTTCGGAACTAGGCCGGAACTTGGCCGGAACTTCCGGCCCGGCCGGAACTTCCGCCCCCCAGGACCGGAACTTCCGCCCGGGGACCGGAACTTCCGCCCCTCAGGACCGGAACTTCCGCCACCACGAACTTCAGCATAGTAGTACTTTTCAGCGTGTAACCTACCCCTTCGCCCCCTACTATAAATAGCCTAGTTGGCTCAGATCTGAGATTAGACTTGATGTGAAATTAAACCTGAGCATGGCTCACCCTTGTGGGAACCCTACCTAGATCTATGATCTTGTATCCCCACCCGGGCTCCTTATCAACTCGTGAAGATCTCTTTGGCGACTTCTACCGTTTGTTTGATCTTTTGCTTGCACTTCTACCTATTTGGTCTTTTGCTTGCACTTCTATCAAACCTTCCGGTCTTTTCGCCCTTCTAGATCTCCCGAGCTTTGATTTGTCGATCTCTTTGCGGGACTTCTACCGGAAGGTCTTTTCCTGCAATCTCTATCGAGTTGGTGTTTCGAGCCAACGAGGGAAAACTCGAATTGTGTGCGTGTGTGTGTTGTATCCCCGCGATTCCCCCACGTGTTCATCGCGTTCATCCACCTACCCCCACGTATCCCTTCAAATCCGTGAAGATCGGGCACATCCCTGGGCTTAGCCCATATCAACATCACAGCAGACCCGAAGATGGACAAGGAAGAAGGAGAAGAAGAGTCCCAGCTGAAGGACGCCCCTGCTCACCCCGGCACTGCCGGCCTCAAGACCCCGGCACTGCCGGCCTGCTCACCCCGGCACTGCCGGCCTCCAGACACCGGCACTGCCGGCCCCTCCAGCTGAAGAAGATCCACGACCGGCACTACCGGCCCCAACCCTGTTGACTTCATCTCAACCGTCGATTTCGCATCCATGGACCAGGATAATTTATGTAATTCCGACTTTACCCCTGTACGAATCTGGGCCTATAAATACCTCACCCCTTCCTCCAGATTAGGGTTAGAGATGAACTAAGAAGAAACTTGAGCTTTGCTCCTACCCATGAGGGAAACCCTAGATCTATGATCTTGTATCCACCCGGGCTCCTTATCGAATCCTATTGTATCTCTTTGGTGACTTCTACCAATCTTAGTCTTTTGCTTGCACTTCTACCTATTTGGTCTTTTGCTTGCACTTCTATTGAGTTTGGTCTTTTCACCCTTCTAGATTCATAGGATCTTCGATTTGTCGATCTCTTTGCGAGACTTCTACCGGAAGGTCTTTTCTCGCAACCTCCATCGAGTAGGTGTATCGGGCCTACGAGAAAGAACCGGTTTGTGTGTGTGTGTGTGAGTTGTATCCCCACGAGTTCTTCCCCGTGTTCGTCGTGTTCATCGTGTTCATCCACCTCCCCCACGAAATCCACCCAAATCCGTGAAGATCGGGCACATCCCCAGGCTTAGCCTCATCACTTACGGTTACCTATTGTTACCTCATACACGCGGGGATATGCCATTGCCTCTTTCTCTTTATTCTTCTTCTTCTTCTTCTTCTTCTTCTTCTTCTTCGTTCCCTTCTTCTTCTTCTTTTCCTTCTCCTCGTTCCCTTCTTTAGGAGTAAGAGGCTTGAAGGGTGGCTTGTCCGCATAACCTGATTTACTTTTAGAAACAATAGAAGAAACTTGGGAGGATCCCTCCTTTTCATTAATTAGTTGAAAACACACAGCGGTCCTATCATATTTTGGCAAGGTGTCATCTTCTAAAATATTTTGTATGTAATTGTTTGTATGGCAATTATTAATGCAATAAGAAAGACACCCATGCAGGACATCATCAATATCAAGATCGTTAATATCTAACAAAGAAATTTTTCTTGATAACTCTTCACACTTCAAAAATAAGGTAAGTTCATCATGCTGATTAGGAATAATTTCATCATCACAATACAAATTTGCAGCACTCATGGGGTTCGAATTATCATTGGAGGTGCATTGAAAATTAAAATGACCAACTCTATGGCAAAGTTCACAAATAAAAGGATAGAGGGCACACACTTTTTCTCCAAGATCATCTAGAGCCCTAGACCACTTTCTAGTTTTTTCATTCCTATGGTGGATACAATATTCTTCTTCAATTTGATTAATTCCACAAGGTCTATGTATTCCACAAAAATTAACATGCTTATAGGAAATAGCATTTTCAGGAGTTTGAGCATGCTTATTGCAATCATTAACAACAATTTCATTCTTCATGCAAGCCTCTTTAAAAGGTTCATGATACTTATCAAAATTCTTCCTAGGCAATTCAATGTGAGAAGCAAAAGCTTTATAAAGATTTGCAATAACTTGAGAATCAAGACCATAAGTAGCACTCATATTTCGAAATTTATCAGTATTCATAAAAGTTTCAATGCATTCATAATCATAGTTTATACCTGATTCTTTACCTTTGTCATTCTCCCAATCTTCATCGTTCTCCTTAATCCGATCAAGAAGGTCCCTTTTAAACTCTTCTTTGTTGCGCGTGAATGATCCAGAACAAGTAGTATCCAGCAAGGTCTTATCTTGAAAAGAAAGTCTTGCATAGAAATTATCAATGATGATATTACCTGGAAGCTCATGATTGGGGCATTTGAGCATTAAAGACTTCAATCTCTCCCACGCTTGGGCAATACTCTCTCCATCATGAGGCCAGAAATTATATATATGGTTTCGATCTTTGTGAATTTCACTTGGAGGATAGAACTTAGAACAAAATAGAGGCATAATATCCTTCCAATCAAGAGAGCGCCCGTCCTTCAGCAGTTTATACCAATGCGCCGCTTTACTAGACAGCGACATAGAGAATAGTTTCTTCTTCACTTCATCCATAGAGATACCTGCACACTTGAATAACCCGCATAATTCATGCAAAAACAGTAAATGATCTCCAGGATGGACAGTTCCATCCCCTTCATAGCGGTTGTCCATAACACGTTCAATAATTTTCATAGGGATTTTATATGGAATACTTTCAGTAGATGGATTTAAAATATCACATGCATCATTAGAGTTATCGCATATGGAAGATAAAGCATTATCAGAGCAAAATATTTCTTCCAAAGTTGAGGAGCAAAAAAGATTATTTTTATGTAAACTAGCTTCCCCAAGCTTAGACTTCTTCATAGCATTAGCAGTAATTGCATTCATACTAATAACATTGCTACTATCATGTAAATAAGGTTCCATAGGTTTTTTAATTTTCGCATCAAACAATTCTAAATCAGGAAAAAGATTAAAAAGCTCACTAATTTTTTTGTTGTTTTCCATTATGCCTAACTAGTGAAAATAAAAACAAGAAACAAAAAGATGCAGTTGCAGGATCTAAAGGAAATAGCTTCGAGCACACACACAATGGCGCCAGAAAAGTACAAGTACTGAACCGGAGTATGAGTGCCTTTTACCTTTCCTCCCCGGCAACGGCGCCAGAAAAGTGCTTGATGTCTACGGGTGCTTCTATTCTTGTAGACAGTGTTGGGCCTCCAAGAGCAGAGGTTTGTAGAACAGCAGCAAGTTTCCCTTAAGTGGATTACCCAAGGTTTATCGAACTCAGGGAGGAAGAGGTCAAAGATATCCCTCTCATGCAACCCTGCAACCACAAAGCAAGAAGTCTCTTGTGTCCCCAACACACCAAATAGGTGTACTAGTTCGGCGAAGAGATAGTGAAATACAAGTGGTATGAATGAATATAAGCAGTAGTATGGCGCCAGAAAAGTGCTTGCTGGCGTGCAGTTGATGGTAGTAATATTGTAGGAAGTAAACAAGCAGTAGTAACACAGCAGTAGTAACTCAGTAAAACAGTAAACAAGCAGCGATAGCAGTATTTAGGAACAAGGCCTAGGGAATAGACTTTCACTAGTGGACACTCTCAACTTTGATCACATAACAGAATAGATAAATGCATACTCTACACTCTCTTGTTGGATGATGAACACATTGCGTAGGATTACACGAACCCTCAATGCCGGAGTTAACAAGCTCCACAATTCAATGTTCATATTTAAATAACCTTAGAGTGCAAGAAAGATCGAAACGACTAAACCAAGTACTAACATAGCATGCACACTGTCACCTTCATGCTTATGTAGGAGGAATAATACACATCAATACTATCATAGCAATAGTTAACTTCGCAATCTACAAGAGATCATGATCATAGCATAAACCAAGTACTAACACGAGTGCACACACTGTCACCATTACACCGTGCAGGAGGAATAAAACTACTTTAATAACATTGCTAGAGTAGCACATAGATAAATTGTGATACAAAACACATTGCAATCATAAAGAGATATAAATAAGCACTTCACTATGCCATTCATAACAAGAATAAGTATTCGTGAAATATAGCCTAAGAGACCCACACGGTGCACACACTGTCACCTTTACACACGTGGGACAAGGAGTCTCCGGAGATCACATAAGTAAAACCCACTTGACTAGCATAATGACATCTAGATTACAAGCATCATCATATGAATCTCAATCATGTAAGGCAGCTCATGCGATTATTGTATTGAAGTACATAGGAGAGAGATGAACCACATAGCTACCGGTACAGCCCCGAGCCTCGATGGAGAACTACTCCCTCCTCATGGGAGCGGCTGGTGATGAAGATGGCGGTGGAGATGGCAGCGGTGTCGATGGAGAAGCCTTCCGGGGGCACTTCCCCGTCCGGCAGGGTGCCGGAACAGAGACTCCTGTCCCCCAGATCTTGGCTTCGCGATGGCGGCGGCTCTGGAACTTTTCTCGTACCGTGGCTTCCTCCGTAAGGGTTTTCGATGCAGGGGCTTTATATAGGCGAAAGGGCAGCGTCAGAAGGTCGAAGGGGCGACGACACCATAGGGCCACGCGGCCAGGGGGTGGGCCGCGCCGGCCTATCATCTGGGGCCTGTGTGGCCCCCCTCTAGCGGCTCTCGGGTGTTCTGGATGCTTCCGGGCAAAATAGGAACCTGGGCGTTGATTTCGTCCAATTCCGAGAATATTTCGTTACTAGGATTTCTGAAACCAAAAACAGCAGAACAGAACGGCACTTCGGCATCTTGTTAATAGGTTAGTTCCAGAAAATGCACGAATATGACATAAAGTGTGCATAAAACATGTAGATATCATCAATAATGTGGCATGGAACATAAGAAATTATCGATACGTCGGAGACGTATCAGCCTGCTAAAGATAGTACCCGGGGTTTACTAAAGGCCCAGGACTCGAAGAATAAGAAGACTTGGAAGCCCATTTAGTGTTAAGGAAAGATAGTTTGTATTAGGAAAGATAGAGATTTGTAATCTTACGGGTTGGGTACGAAACCCTCCCGGACTCTGTAATTTGTGTATTACGAAACCCTCGGCTCCGTCCTCCATATAAGGGGGAGTCGAGGGACAAAGAAAGGATCGAATCTACTGTCAACATAACCCTAGTTCTCATAATCGTCGAGTACTTTTTGGCTGAAACCTTCGAGATCTACTTGCCCTCTACTTCCAGCAAAACCCTAGTCTACAATCTGTAGGCATTGACAAATTAATCCTTTGTCACTCGTGCAAAACAACTTAACTATCAGGTACTTTCGTTTCTCGGAACTATTCCTCACATACATACGAATATGATGCTGCCGAAATCAGATGTGTTTGTAACTCTTATGAATGATGGACTTATCATGTAAAAGAGGGACAAGCTTTGGAGCATGATCGTGCATGGAGATGGCAGCAAGCATATGAGGATTGAAGAGGACGTCGCAAGTGGAGATTTCAGAACTTTGAAGCCACCATGATAAGAGATGAAGACATGAACAAAATATAGAGCATTCCACTTCATACTTTCGTCCATATAGTTACATGGTGCTGCGTCATATTTAAGTTTGTTCCGGGCCCATGTAATTTTCGCAGGAATTAAGTCAGCCCCCGTTTAGAGTCAGTATTGAAGGGGGAAAGTCCTTCTAGGGTTTGGTCCGGCCACCATATGCATGGCTGGCCGAAACTCCACCTTTTCCTCCTTTAAATACCCCCATAGTCGTCACGTTTAGACTCGGATTTTGATTAGATTAAAAGTTAGCCATTGTAGCAACTCTCGTGTACTTTTTCTGAGGCCAACGCCTAGAACAAGACCAACTATTCGGAATCCCACCATATTCAATAAAGCTTTCATCTTTCATCTGCAATATTCTGATTGCAATATTAGTTCTTACTTGTTCTCGTTTTCAGGTAGAAATTAAGATCCTTACTGGTCAGGCTGATCGTGCATCCACAAGATCAGTAACTCCCGGAGATTGTTCTAACGATTGCATTGACGCACGAGCTTTGCACGTGTAGTCGAATCGTCAAGCACGAACTCCACAAACAAATCGACGTTATCTTCATCTCATTGAAAGATCAGACACCTTTGCCCTATCAGAAGTGATTTCTTTCTCCTACTGGTCGATTAAACCTTGTTTTCTTACTGAGGAAAAGCTTGCTATTGTGCTCATCATACCTTCCTCTTGGGGTTCCCCAACGGTGTGCTCTGCACTCATCAATCGGCTGGTCTTTCTCCTCTTCTCTTCTTCTTTCTCCTTCTTCTCCTTTCTTCTCTTCTTCTTCCTTGATCAGTGGGGCTTCCTTCCCTTCGATTCCTTGACGAGACTTGTACCTAATGACACATAGGACTTCGGCAGGAGGTAGCATTCCATCCAAGGTTGTGTCAAGGTCAAGTGTAGAGAGGATTGAGTTCACCTTGTCATGTATGACTTTCACTCGGGCTCGATTCATCGGTCCACTTGGGGGACTAGTTGGCCTTGGTGTAGTGTCGTCCTTTGGCGGGGCTACATCATAAGATGTTGGGAAAATATAATTTTTCTCACTCCTCATATGGCTAAGTCTGGTGCTTATAATTCTCTCATATTATACCATCTTGGTCCCTTTTATCTTCCTTTCTCCATGATTGTCTGTAACACCTACATACATGTCATAGAAAAGGAAAATATAATAAAACCTTACTAAAACTACTAAATTTGCAAAGCTCGTATGAAAGTGAACAAGAACTCATAAGCATGCAAAATAGGCATAGGTGTAGGTAGCTGGAGCATGAAATGAGAAACAATATAAGTAATAGTATACTTAAAACCTCTGTAGAAAAGTGCAAAATTTCGAGCTACGAGTCACCCTGCTGGGCGCGAATCAACGGACCGCGAGACGCATCCTACCTGTGAACCGATGCAAACGAACAGAAACAGACTGTTTGGATGGATGATTTGGGTCAGACCGGTTGCGATGCTCGAAAACCCGGGGATTATATTATTTGCCCCATTTTACTTAGGTACTCTACAATTTGCTCTCTTTTACTTTGATCTTACTTTTTTGCCACCCTTTACTTTGTCAATTAACTATTTGCCCTTTTAACTTATTTTCTTACCTTTTGAGGATTAAGGGAAAAGCTCCAAAGACATACTTTCCCCTGGCTCCAGCAGCACCTAGAATCAATCAGATCGGTATCCCCAATTCTCCATTGTTTAGCACGAAGAACCATAGCTAGCTGCTCACATAGCTGCCGCCGGCGCCGCCGCTCACCGCTACACCTTGGCCGACCTGGCTGCCATTCGCCACTAGCTGCTACCTCTTCACGGTACAACCACACTGCTTGCTGCTGCCCCTACGAGATATAAGTATTGGGAAAGCCTCACGATGGACACAGTGAAGGCGAGCTCCCATGGCTAGAATACGGGCGCCTCCCGGTGAGAAGCGGCCGCGAGCGGCACAACGCTCACGCTCACGAACTCCTCCAACAACATGGCGACACCACCGTCGCAGGCGGCGGCGGCTGTGACCGGGTTCAGCTCCTCCTCCCGGGCGCGGTTGCGCCGCCCTGTGCGACGCAACGAGCTGATGCCGGACGCCCGCGTGCTCCACGTACAGCGGCGGCCCCTCCGTCCGCCACACGACTAGTCTGAATGAGGCAAGGCCGGATTAGACAGGGATTTTGCTCGATTTGTTTCGACAGATTCCAGAGAACTGAACGGGGGAGAGAGATGGTGGACGACTGGGGAGCGAATAGCGTGCCAGTTCAACTTGATCGACCCAGGTCACACAGTTGCAGGGACATTTTGGTATGGCGCGCGCTGGCCGGTCGGCCGCGCGCGGGGATCGGTCGTACCAGCGCCGTTCGATCGTAATCCGGCGTCCAGAATTAGCAGCATTTTGATTTTTGCATTGTGCCCCCTGGTTTTTGGAAAATTAACCCGCGGTCCTATGCCTTTAAACCGAACACGTGTTTCCCTTTGCCCCCAAACTTTCAGATATTTACAACAAAACCCGCTGTTTAGGATAGCAACAAAAACCCGCCGCTTTGTGTACAAAAAATAAAAAATATTACAACAAAATTTTCACAGTAAATCTTCACATATATGTACAACAAATTATCAATATATTTACAATAATAATTAACAACAAAAACAATATTTTTCATTTGGGTGTTTACAATAATAGTCAGTTTCCATGCAATAATATCTTTACAACAAATCGGAAACATACTTACAACAATAATTAATAACAAAAACCAACATTATTTTATTTGAATGTTTACAATAAAAGTCTGCTTTCATTCCAGAAATATCTTTAGAACAAACCAGTAAAATATTTACAACAATAATTAGCAACACAAGCCACAAATAATTTGGGTGTTTACAACAAAAAGTCTATATATTTACAAACACTACAACGTGGAAGTAACAATTAATTTACTACATATTGAATTACAGCAAAATCCACTAGCTATTTATACAAAAGTCAGAAACAATTAAAACAAAAATATATATGTTTGCAAACACTGCAAAGTGGTCAAGCACGATTTAATTTGGTACATATTGAATTACAACAAAAAAGCACCACATATCTTTACAAAAAGTCACACATGAATACAACAAAAATCGGGTGCACAAAGAATCGGAGCAGCCCACAAGCAATTGGTACGTATGTGTGTTGAGTGCTGGGCCGAACAGGCGATCACTGATGGGCCATGCGGGCGAACAACTGATGTGCCAAAATTCCAGCCAAAGCCAGCAAGCCACGGGCCCAACTCGTGACACGGAACCGAGCGACCGATCCCGCGCCATCGATCGGTCGCCGGATCGTAAGTCTTTTCCTTTTGGTATAGGTGTAGCTCGGGGCAAATAATTGATTGGCAAAGTAAAGTGTGACAAAAAAAAAAGGTCAATGTAAAAGAGGACAAATTGTAGAGTATCCAAGTAAAATAGGCAAATAATAAAATTCCCCCGAAAACCCAGGCTAGCCCAAAACGACGCACTTCAGCACCTCCACGCGTCGAGCTCCCGAGGCGCTCTCGAAGTCCACGACTACCAGAACGCACACCATTTCCCCCAAATCTCACTCCCCGTCCTACTCCCATTCTTCAGCGACCGCCATGGAGGACGCCGCCAATCTCACTCAGACCTCCTCCGCCTCTGCGGCCGCTGCTGCGGCTGCTGCAGCCCAGCACCAGCAGCTCCAGCGCCAGCTCTTCCTCATGCAG
The DNA here is from genome assembly GCF_019359855.2 of Lolium perenne. Taxonomy (NCBI): domain Eukaryota; kingdom Viridiplantae; phylum Streptophyta; class Magnoliopsida; order Poales; family Poaceae; genus Lolium; species Lolium perenne. Next base: position 94,372,917 of record NC_067248.2, read on the forward strand.
CAGGCGCAGGCCCAGTCCCAGTCGCAGCCCCATCCGCAGGCGCAGCAGCTGTCGCAGCAAGCCATGTCCCGCTTCCCCTCCAACATTGACGCCCACCTCCGCCCACTTGGACCGCATCGCTTCCAGCAGCCGCCACCGTCGCTGCTCCAGACCCAGCCCCAGGCGCACTCGCAACCGCAGCCGTCCCCGCAGCAACAGCAGGCGATGCAGGCTAGGGGCCGGAGCCCCGAGGTGGAAATGGCGCTTCAGGACGCCATGCGGGTCTGCAACCCGAACATCAAGACGCCGTTCCAGTCCCTCGAGGACGCCGTTAGCAGGTGCGCCTTTCCGCCCCCATACACACCAAGCTGTCCCTTTTTGTTTCCTTGCTTTCGTATGTGGTATCAATTTATTTATTTTCCTTCTACGGAGTTTGCGTCCTTGGAGTGTCGTTATATATTACTTAGAAATGGTTGGTCTGCTGTGTCGATATTGTTGATTGCTAATTATACAAGATATATGAAAGTTAGGGCATGCACAATGGTGTGAGGTCAGTCATCTCTTCACCTAGATTTGTATGACACTGAGGGAAAGCAGGGACAAATAACTGTAAAGGGGAATTGGTTTGATTGAAAACAACCACCGATGGGTTTATTTTTTATTTTTTACATGGAACACTCGTATTCCATTTAAGACATGGCACGATCGTCGGTCACCAGACAGGTTACAGAATTAGGGTAGCTTGTCGTCCATAACACCCAAAGCTGCTAGTTCATGAGCAGGCTTATTACAACCCCGCGGGCATACAAAACACAAGCATCAATAAAACACCGATGGTTTCGACCTACTGGTGGAGGTCCGTAATCTTTGATAAACCATATTTTTCCTTACGTGTGCCGCCTCTGGTCACTTGGGTGACAGAGGCGTCGACGTGGCTGTTGTATGGCCTTGGGGCTGGCATGGAAGCCAGAGCGGTGGCTCCGGAGATCGCTTGCGGTATGGGGTTTTCACTTTGGTCACTTGGGTGACAGGGTTGATGGCTCGGTTGGTACGCGGTCTCGGGCCAGTGAGGTGTGTTGTCGTGGTTTTGTATGTCGGAGCGGCGGCTCTGGAAACGCGGTTGTGTTATGGGGTGTTGCCTCTTGCTGCTAGGGCGGCAGAGTCCGTGGACTCATTGGGTTCACAGCCCCGGGACTGGGGTGTGTGCGTTGCTGCTGTATCTGTTTTCAGCCAGTTTACCAATTTCCCTCTTCTTAATGAAAAGGCAGAGCTCCTGCTGGTTGCTCCATTTTTTTTTTTGGGAATTGCTGATAATCTCTTAGGATTCAGGCACATTGTTTGGTCACCAGATGCAACATTTCTTGTGTGGAGTTAGCTTCCCTAGATGACTTGCAAGCTATCTGAAAGGATTTAGGAGTCTCATTTTTCAAAATCTCAATTAATGCAGATTTGATCTCTCTGAGCTAAGTACTTTTAGTTTGCAGGCGTGTACGTTAGGAAGCATTTGAACGTTTGTAGGTTTTGCAATTGGATACTGATTTGATAAATAGCTTCTCTCCTCAGCCTTGAAGACCCCAACACATTTGGCAACAGTGCTCAATGCTGATACAAGAGCCTTTTCTTGCCATTATTTCTCTTCTGTTTGTGAAACACTCCTTACTTTGTATGGCTATATTTTCTATTGGATTCTATCTTCCTGTGTCGTGAGTCGGAAATTTTCTGTAAGGCAAGCCTTGGTATCCACGTGCTCTAAAGTTCAAACCGAACACCCCCATGTCTTGTTCCTCTGTGCTGGCATTTGCTGGGATACTATCATACTATTTTCAGTTTGAGCACATTTTTGTACAAGGTTCTATCAAGCGCTTAGAGAGTGTTTTGCTTCATCCTTTCCCTTTCCGAAGGATTAAAACGCTAAGCGCAATTAAGCACTAGGTGTTTTGCTTCCTCTGAGCGCTTAGGCGCGATTAAGCATGAACTTAGGAGCGCTTAATTTAAAACTGTTTTTGTAGTTGAGTGATTGCTGCGTCGTTACCCAATAAGTTGTTGAAGACTCATTTATTCCAGTTGTGACTAGTGGCATCACTTCATTTAAGCTACCGTACATGAGAGTCTACTTATTTTACGATGGTCCTTTTTTGCTGGAGAACTTTCTCCCTACAAAGCTATATTTCATACCCTGCTAGAAAAATGAATAATGTATCACAGTTCTTGATGTCTTATGAAAAATCTTTATAGATACCTTCTTAATCCTTGTTTGAGTTTAAAATGCTGAATTTATAATGCAAAATCTGTCCTATGCAAACAATGATATACCACAACGCCTAAAGGCCACATTTTTTTGGCTCCTTGGTTCGACCTGGCAGCTAGCTAGGGTGGGGCCCGTTATTCCAGGGGCCAGTGCAAGGTGGCTAAGAGGGGCCTCTTACACACAAACACACTATGAAAACAATGTTTTTTTCTCAATGCCACAATGTTTCAATGTCCATGCAACAATGATTTTGTGAGTGGTCAAGGGAGGCAGCCAGACCATGCCATAGTGGCCAGGGACGCTTGGAGGCACCCTTCTGTGTTGAGTCTGGTTGGATTTTCTGCTGATTGTGTGCAGTGTGTACCAGTTAAAAGAACATCTAGGCTGCTACTTTGGTAGTCCATGACCACCAGAATCGATGGAGCGTCACTTATGAGAACTAGTAGCAGTTGGGATTTGCTCTGCAGGAAAGATTCTGGATGGGAACCACTAACTAAACACGACACAGCCAAAGACGTTCTCTTCTTCGCTCTCACACATGTTGCAGTACTGGACTGCCCCCCCCTGAAATTTTGGGGCCCTGTGCAATGGCAACAGGCTGCACATGCCTAGGTCCAGGCCTGCATGTTGCTAATGCACTTTTTAAGATTTGAGTTGTAGTTACTAGGGACAAAGATAAATATTATACATAAATGGGATTCGCTCTTGTGTTATCAGTAGACCGATTTAGGTTTGTGTTTCTACTTAGGCTTCAAATTTTTTACGTCGTTCCAAATTCAAATATTTTCTCAGAAAAATAGATATTTATATGAGAGTGGTGCGAGAAACCTTGTTTTGCTAATCTTTTCCTCAGAGTGTCATTGCCCAGGACATCTAGTGTAGTGTTGTGTAGTGTTATGTAGGCCGGTCTCTGGTTCTCTGCCACAATATGAGCCCTAGCATCAGCATCTTGTAAATACCATGTACTCATGTTTGGCCATAACGAAGTTGTCATGTGATTGACATATGAGGTATAAGGTTGTGAGGTATATGGCAGGAGTCCAAGTGATTAGCTGATGGGTTATCTATCAAGCTCTTTTAAGATGCTCCCAAAATTGTATGGGTCGTTAGTTAGATTTGATCAAATAACTAATATTACTCTTACCACTTATGTGGTAATATGCTACTGATGATTCTGTAGGGCAAATATCAAGTTTCCATGAACGCCAAACTAGGAAGTAAATCATGTAGTTACCGAGTCACATATGTAAACAAGGAAAGCTCTACAAATCTAAATATTGTTATCCCTACCTTCCAATTTTTTTAGCTATGGACATGTATATACTAGGTGAGTATAGGTTATTACTAATCCCTTTAGAAAAAAAGAATCCATTTAGTAGACTCACCCATCTAAGCTATCACGTATGTATGTTCTAATTAAGTAAAAAAATAACTGGCTACTATTTACTTAAGAAATTTAGGAAACATTTTATATTTTCACCATTGTAATATATGCACACATAAGATATCACATACACATATGTTAAGTACAAAATTAAAATATATGTGAATGTTTCTTCAATATTTAGCTGGGTCTTTGTGTGATAGTGATATCCATGCACAAAATATCTCTGTACAACCGTGGTCATATTGCAAGAAGAAAAAAAGAGTCAAATTTCAACATGCTGTAAGGTATATATTTTACTTCAAATAGAATATATAGGGCCGACATTGAATCTGTCAAGATCCTTTCTATTTTACCATATTTAGTATTTTGTATAGCCAAGATTACCCTCGGTCAATTAATGGCTAGGATTAAATTGTCTTTGTACCTCTTAGGAGATAAGTGGAGCATCTTAAAACTCCTCACAACATTGACATTGTAGTTGCACCAACAAGTTTCCAGTACGACACCCTAGTACCAGTCCTTTCTTTGCTGCTCCAAGCTCCACCAGAACTGCGCTATTAGGAAAATATATTGGTTTAATTTTGGAAGTAGGTACATAGTTTGTTTTGATGGAGGAGATTGTTAGAGGTCAAGTCTGTTGCCTGCAAATGACTAGCCTGTGAACTTTCGGGTATCTGTTTTGGCTCACAGGTCCAGATGGTCATATTATCTAGACCATCCATGCTCATCGTGATCCCTGCTCCCTTACGTATTCACAAGTGTATTTCTGGTTACATATTCCTTATTGAACAGTGCAGGGCCCACGTTTGCAGAGCATTGAATACACACATGACTGTTAAGCAGAAACAGTCCACGACAAAGCCCATTCTGGACCATACTCTAATGAACATGGACATGGCCACGAGCCACCAATCCTTTCTCCCTTCAAGCCTGTTCGAATTTTGAATTGTTGTCCAGTTTGAATTCAGTCATATTACATTAATCTAGCATTCAAATTCACCTTATCGACACCCTCCAGTGTTTTTTTTTGTCTGGCCATTTCCTCTGCGACTCCTAGTCCACTAATCATTGATTCTTATTCTACTGTTTGTGTGTGAAGCGCAAACTGCCATTGAAATTGTGTACATACTCAAACACATGCCACAATGTTCTACATTTTCTGCTTTATTTTGGAATAAGAAAAATTCTGGTTCGGAATTATTCAGTCTAACTGCTACAACACAGCGCCATAAATTTGATATATTACACATGTAACAAGTCATAAAATTCATAAAGCGGGCCTAAATATTAAAAACCCAAATACACTGAGGCAGCATTCATCAGGAGAATAGAGAGAATCAGGACATATTCCTTGCAGCTTGCCCTTTGCAAGTGTTCTTCCTTTTCATCTGCTGGCCCGTCAAAGGCACCGGCTGGTCGATCTGGAAGCTCAAGATCATCCCTCTTTTCATTATAGAACACCATTATCGCTAGATTTTCTCTAAACGGCTGCATCAGCTTCTTATACGCTTCAGCACTAGGGTGTCAAGTGGGATCCCATCTAAATCCCATTTGTAGTGCATTTTGCTTTTTCTAGTGTAAATTTGACACTAAAGTTTGAACTAGAAAAGACAGAATACACTATAAGTGAAACCGACTCGAGTGATGTACAAGTTAGAATGTCCATATGTAAATGACTTGGCTGAGGCATGGCCATTCTGGTACACTTGAAGAAGCACCGGCAAGATATCTCTAGCGCCACTCACCCATCTTTTCAGAATGTGCCATTTTGGTATCTCACTGATACCGAAGTAGTCCATCACCTGCGACGAAATTACTAATTTGAAGCTACAGTTGCATCCCCCCCGATTTAATAAAAAAATCCGACTGGTTATTGGCAACATGCTTACCTTAAGCACATGGCAACACACAAGCCCCATGTGCTCAAGCAACCACATTCGCACTCAAAGCAACCACACTCGCACTCAAAGAACTCTCCGCCATCCGGCATCTTGATGCAGTAAGTTGTTAGCTCACTGTGTTATTCATTATGACCAAGTGATGTTATAGCAAAAATAAGTACATTCATAACTGGAGGGTTGTAGTGCCAAGGCATAATTAATCATGAGCATATGCTGATCCTAAGAACTGAAAAGATATGTTCATTGAATTAGCTCCAGATCGCAGAAACCAAATTTACATGTTCAATAAATGTATGTAGCACTAATTGCTCCAAACCATACACGTGTGCTATGTATAAAGTTTTAGAAAAGAATAAGGTGACATAAATTTAGCGTGCTAATTTGCAGTAGAAAATGTTAACTGGCTGAAAGCACTAAATAAATTGTATGTGCTATGAGGAGAGTAGCAACGACGACTGGTTCTAGCAAATTGACACTACTCCATGTTTTGTTTCATGATTGTATAGTAAGACCTCTGGGTAAATTGCAACAACAACAACAAAGCCTTTATTCCTAAACAAGTTGGGGTAGGCTAGAGGTGAAACCCATAAGATCTCGTAACCAACTCATGGTTCTGGCACATGGATAGCAAGCTTCCACGCGGCTCTTTCCATGGCTAGTTCTTTGGTGATACTCCAGTCCTTCATATCTCTGGTCTACCCCGTCCTCTCTTGACATTATCAGCACGCTTTAGCCGTCCACTATGCACTTCTGGAGGCCTGCGCTGAATATGCCCAAACCATCTTAGACGATGTTGGACAAGCTTCTCTGCAATCGGTGCTACCCAACTCTATCTGGTATATCATCATTCCGGACTCGGTCCTTCCTCGTGTGGCCACATCCATCTCAACATGCGCATCTCCGCCACACCTAACTGTTGAACATGCCGCCTTTTAGTTGGCCAACACTCAACGCCATACAACATTGCGGGTCGAACCGCCTTCCTATAGAACTTGCCTTTTAGCTTTTGTGGCACTCTCTTATCACAAAGAATGCCACAAGCTTGGCGCCACTTCATCCATCCGGCTTTGATCAACAGTTAGGTGTGCGCCACTTCATCCATCCGGCTTTGATCAACATTTAGGTGCGCGCCACTTCATCCATGCCAGAACCTCAGATGAGCTTAAAACTCCAGACACTAACAATATTGAGCAAAACAGGAAATTATTTAAGAATAATTAAAGGTAACAACACATGTTATCATCCTAATCTTAATGCAGCTGATGCAAGTGAAATCATTAGAAACACAAAAAAAATATTGAAAATCAAATGGTAAAAACTAAGTTAAATAGAACTTAGATATTCAAAAGGATTAAGAAAAGAATACCGAATACGTACCTTAGTGACATGGAGGACCGAGACATCATTGATAGACAATGGTTAGAGAACTTCATTTACTACATTAGTGCAACAACAGCCTTAACTGGAAGAAGAATTAAATCTAGCACTATAAGCTTTGAAGTTTTAAGACAACACAAGTGGAAATTGCACAACATGTAAGTCATGTCTCCTTTAAGAACCACACCTGCATTTCCATAGGTTTTGACAGTCGTCGCAGATCCAATCACATTTCTAACTACCAAACTCTGTACTTTTTAAAATGGGATGATCCAGTGAAAATTTTGAACAAAATAAAAATGTTATGGTAGAGAAATCAGACTCCTTCATGTCAGCAAACAGATATCAGAGTAGATGAGCTCAGCAAAAGTTGATACGGAAGAATGCACGGACTAAGATTAATTAACCATACAAAGTTGCTAAATCTAGTTTAATTATTGCCTAGTTAAGTGCTTTATAGACAGCAATCCACTGAATAAACATGAAAACTGTCTATTAATTGAGAAGCTTCATCTCAATCTGTCCAACATGGCATGTGACTGAAATTTGATGGAACTAAAATATCTTGGTTCACTAAGCTGCGATATTTAAGACCCCAAAATATCTATATAACCTGCAAGGGGATTCAAATAATTTCTCCTAGGTCTTTCTGAACATGCACCTGTATTTGTTTCGAATCGAAGTGTGCTAAGCTTGATAAATGAACACCTAGAGGAAATGGAAGAAACGTGTAATAAACTGTCAAGGAAATTCTTCCATTAATAAACTGTCAAGGAAATATAATTAACCAAATTCACCAACTACGTAGCATAATTTTCTACGTACCGGTAAACCATTCACAAACATAAGTTTTACCTACTTTTGCAAAAGCACAAAAGTTTGCTGCACAAAAAAGTACTTCTATTGTTTGCTAGATACAAAATTCTCTGTCTACCAATTAAATCTTGCACTAGTAACTGTAGAATGGTGACAACACATTAAATCTAGTTGGATGAAGAAGTTTACCCAAGAGTTATTCTGACATACCGCAACAGAAATTCCACCATGAGTCATAACAGATGGTTAAGATGCATCATCTTGTATATATTTTTTTATTGTAGTTTCTACACTGAACTATATGTGTTACCTGAGATTTGTTACTATATTTCCACCTCCGATAAATCATTTGATAGGGATCATCACAGCATTTAACATGTATTTCTGGATATTCCTTGAAATATATACTGCCACGAAGGGACCTCCATGAGCATACAACTCAAAGTTAGTTTATGCTTCACTCAACTAATTGGACGGAACCAACCTGAGCTAAATCTGCGTGCTCTAGCATTCCCAATTTGAGTTCCCCGGATAGAAGGGGTACAGGCGTATCAGTGAGAGGGAGGGGGCCAGATTTTGTACCTCGAAAGATGGTGCAGGGACGATGTCTCAAGGGCGAATGAGTGGTCGCTGTAGCTGGTTCGGCGAACACCTTCCTGGTGCTTGCGAAAGCCTCGATTCACTCTCGTACTGGCTTTGCTGGACCACACGAGCGACTGCACTGTACCTGCTGGTCTTTGGGTGGCATCCCTGCCCTTGCTCAGCTAGTTGCGGCGCCTTGTACGGCGGGTGTAGCGACCTAATGACGGGCTGCGGCTGTATCACCTTGGCGGTGGCATGTGTGGGGAGAGAAGCTAGATCGGGTCAGAAGGAGGTGGAAGCGGATACCGGAGAAATTGGGGAGTAAGAGAACAGCGGAAAGCGGATACCCCCAATACTGCAATTTCTGCGCGAAGGTACCTACGAGGCTACGACCCCGGCCTGACACACACATCCACATGGCTCTGACACCATGTCAAGCTTCATGCACTAGCCAACGCAACCAAAAGTCCGAACTGATGGAAAGGGCTAGGCAATCCACCTATACAGGACAACACGTGGAAAGAAGAATAGCACACGTATGAATGACCGTATATGCGGCTGACATAGGGGTGCGCATAAATTGCGAAAGCCAGGACTCGAACTCAAGACCCTAGGCTCTGATACCATGAAGGAGAATATAGAGAGAGAATGATTGCCCACAATCGTGGCTTTCCTGTTATATCATATATATAGGCAGATGTACAAGATATACATGAAAATAATCAACGCTAATCCTCTACCATAATGGCCCGATTATATGCAATATCTCGAGCACTAAATATTGAAGAGGATAACAGAATATGCTAACCGAATATATGATTCGATTTGCCTGACACATCATAATATGACCATCTGGTCCTGAGAGCCAAAGCGCCGCCTCCGTGAACTTTTTATTATACAATGAAATAATCAAGTTCTGTAAGCCTTGGAGCCACACTTTCTAACAGGGATTAGCCCATTCTCCGGTTGTTGATGGTGACTGCCATATCCTTGCTCTTTGGACCCTTTGGCAAGTTATATCCCATTGTGCACCTTGTCTAAAGTTCTGTAAGCCTTGGAGCCACACTTCCTAACAGGGATGAGCCCATTCGCTGGTTGTTGATGTTGACTTCCATGTTCTCGCTCTTTGGACCCTTTGGCAAGTCACCACATTGTGCACCTTGTCTATATGGTCTCTCTTACACCAATAACCTGATTTGGGGCTTATTAATCTTTTGACTCAGCATTAACAAGCAAGAAACCAAGCTGCATTGTGCCAGGAGTTAATTTTTAGTGGTATTCTTTACAATGTGGGATGGTAACTTGTGAGTACCGACTTCAGGGAACAGCTGCTCGAGGGGGGTGGCTTGATCTTCACATCGTAGGATCAAAGGACGTAGAAGATAACTAGCTGCGAACAGCTGGGTCAACCCAGGGGACAATGGCCCGATGATGAGGATGCTGGCGTTGCTTGCTTGCAATCCAAGACCACACAACCACACTCAAGTCGTGGAGCAGAGACGGTGAAATCCGCAAGGGTTTCACAAGATGCTAACTCACAAAACCACACTCAAGTCGTGGAGTATAGATTAGGTGTAAACCCATGAGGAATCACCAGAATAAGGGTAGCAAGAACTCTCCTATCTCAGGATGAGTCTATGTCTTACTCTATTAATCAAAAAAGTTAAGAGTCCTCTACTAGTAAGAGCACTAACTTATTTATGCTAGGGACAAGCCCCTGTTATGAAAGCAAACAAGGCAAATAACCAGCAGAAAACGACCAGGAAAAATTCCATGTAAGTAGGTGGTTAGCTTAGGGAATTCGCCCGTAAGGTGTAATCAGTTACTCTAGTCACGAAACATTGTGTCGGTGGATTAGGTGCCCAATTTATGCAATTAGTGAGGTAGCAACAAACTTGTTTTATCAACTCTGGAAGTTTGTTGGCTTTCTTGTGCATTGTACCTGATTTTTTCTGCATCCAGATGAAAGCGTAGATGTTTTTGAGGTTATATGATAAACTCAAGTTAGCGTTCATCTCACCATGCATTTGTTTGGCACTGCTTCTTGTGATTGGTCCATGGGTGTTTTTGAGGTTATATGATAAACTCAAGTTAGCGTTCATCTCACCATGCATTTGTTTGGCACTGCTTCTTGTGATTGGTCCATGGGTGATCGCCATTACGTTAATGGCTGCGATATCCTCATCACTTACTAATCTTAAGATTGACATCAAAGTTAGAATCTTGCAGCAGTTCAGGGGTTACTTTTTTTTTTTCATTTATAGAAGTGGATAAGATGTAAGTGGTTAATTTGCTTGTACAGTCCTTTTGCTTGTCGAAAAACATGATTCAGTGCATTGCATATTCTAATATATTGAAATTGCAACGCGGTGCCTAATTTTATCGGCCGACGCCACCAAAGGACACATTCCGCTCACAGTCACACCTCCTTAACTTACACACTAACACGTTAAAGTTAGGCCAGCAATTTCGATTAGATGCACTGGATTGTTTTGATCTCCGTGAGTTAACTTTCGTATCCTGAAGGTACTCATATACTCTGTTACATTGCTGCCAAAATTAGGTTATTGCCTTACCATGTTGTTGCGGACTATGAGGCTGAAGAAGATGACAGGATCCTTGACAGCGATGCAACTGGCCAGATTCCTTCTCGCCTTCAGCAATGGGATCATAACATTCTGGTAAAGATTGCTGAGTTCACAACAACTTTTGAGAAGCAAGTGTTGGCATACAATATAATGACCAAGAAAAGGGCCATTGGCGAGTTCCGATCGGAGGAGCGTCTCATGCTCGAGCAGGCTTTGTTACAGGAGGAGAAGCAGGCTACCATGGAACTAAGAGCCGAGATAGAATTGAGGGAGAAAGCAGGCCGTGAGGCTGCTGAAGCTAAGATGCATATGGCAATGGCTGAGCATGCTCGAGTGGAGGCCCAAGCACACTCTGATATGATTGGTCAGGGCCCTTTGAGGGCCAATGCTGCTGCATCCCAAGGTGACGATGGCCCTAGTCATGACATGGCACAAGAACAGGGTGAAGATGGATGGGAAAACGCCCAAAGGGATGATGATGATCCCTCTGAGGATTTCCTCAACGATGACAATGATCCAGAGAATGAAAACCCTGATATGCAAGAGGATTGGCATCAATCGGGGGAATTCGATCTAAATTCTAGGTAATACGGGTGAACTGAACTTGAGATAAGGCTTTGATGATGCAGCAGCTGGTGCCTGACAACTTATCTGTAGCTCTCTGATTGTATGATTTGAAGATAGTATATCTCGTCTTCATGACTATTTAGCTACTCAAGTCTTAAGCAATGTCTATAATGTTGAGATGGCATCTGTATGTTGTAAAGCTAACTTGTAGATGTGCTTCCACGCAAATGAGCAAAGGCGGTCTAGATGCCAGAATCTGTTTTCCAATATATGCTGTTATTTTTCTTGAACTGTACCGCTCCCTTTGTTATTGAGTTCTGTTCTTCAATACAAGACCACTGTAAAAAAATATTTTTTTATCTATACAAGGCCACTCTTTTCGAGAAGAATTGATTAGATTTTTCAATCGCTCAATGGTGCTCATTAATGTGAAGGTAAATAGAGACATCACCAAATAGAGACATCACCAAATGAGTATTCAAAATAATATTCTTCTATAACACCCATTCTCGGGGTCTTAGGATAGGTCTTCGTCGAAAAACTAACTCCACCCGGCTTGGAGCCTCTTTGGGTGGTATATCGACTTAAAAGTCTAAGAGGATAGGGTAGTATGAGATCCATATTAGGTAAGATAATTTGCCCTTTGATTTTGATTCAATAAGTTTTTTTTCATCTTTACCACGCATTATTGTATGCGCTTCTATAGGAGTATATATGCTAGAAGTAAATTCTAGCCGTTTTCTTTTGAATGCTAAAATTCGATTAGAAAGATAGAAATGCCATGAGGGTGGGAAAATAAAAATCAAATCCTTTTAATTAGTTCTTTTTTGCAATTTTACTAAAGTATTCTATAAAAAATATTTTGTTTGCAAACTAAAAAATACAATAGTCAATATCTTATAATAGATATACTTAATTATATCATAAGAATCTTAAGATACTTTTTGAATAGATAGAAATAGTCAATTTGAATTGAGTCACCTATTCTGTGACTGATTTAAACTTACGTTCTATTTTTCGTGGCTTGGCTTAGTATTTCCGGCAATTGCAATGGCTTCTTTATTTCTTTATGTGCATAAAAATACAATTGTCTAGTATTTTTAGTGTAAGTAATATCATATGGTAGGGTATGTGGCTCTTTCTACATACAAATGAAAAACCACTATGGAATGGATGCAGATATAGGCTACGAGCATAAATGCATGAACATGCAGAGCCGGGTTGATGTAGCCCCGCTCGCCAACGACACTACATCAAGGCCAACAAGCCCTCCTCGTGGTCCAATGACACGAGCTAGAGCCCAAGCGCTGCATGAACATGCAGAGCCGGGTTGATGTAGCCCCGCTCGCCAACGACACTACATCAAGGCCAACAAGCCCTCCTCGTGGTCCAATGACACGAGCTAGAGCCCAAGCGCTACGCCAAGAGGTGAATTCGCTCCTCTCTACCTATGCCTTTGACACACCCTTGGACGGCTTGCTACTTCATGCAAATACACTATGTTCAATCAGGTACATCGGTCAAGGCACAAGCCATGGAGACCAAACCAATGGAGGGAGAGCTGGAAATGATGAAGATGGAGCTACAGCGCCCAGGCCGGAACTTCCGCCCTCCAGGACCGGAACTTCCGGCCAGATGCCTCCCAGATGCTTCCAAGATGCCGTCCCGCGCTCAGAGAAGAGGAGCCAGCCGGAACTTCCGCCCCGAGGGACCGGAACTTCCGCCCAGCCGGAACTTCCGCCCCGAGGTACCGGAACTTCCGCCCACTCGGAACTTCCGCCCACTCGGAACTTCCGCCCAAGTTCCGTCCAAGTTCCGAAAGTGCGTCGAAATGCCCCTGGATGATACTGCAAGGAAATTGGTCAATTTCGGAACTTGACCGGAATTTGGCCGGAACTTTCGGCCGGGCCGGAACTTCCGGCTCCCCGGACCGGAACTTCCGCCCCTGACCGGAACTTCCGCCCAAGACGGCCGGAACTTCCGCCCCTGACCGGAACTTCCGCCCAAGACGGCCGGAACTTCCGCCACCGCGAACTTCAGCACAGCAATACTTTTCAGCGTGTAACTTACCCCTTCGCCCCTACTATAAATAGCCTAGTTGGCTCAGATCTGAGATTAGACAAGATTTAGGCTTAAACATGACTTTGAGCTTTGTCTCCCTAGGGTTTCATTCCCTTTGTATCAAGGCAACCCATGTTGGATGATTGGATCTATGTGAGTGAGATTCTAGTGTAGCCCACTCTCTCTCCCTCACCGGTCTCCGTCCCCAACACCGATCTCTCACTCCGGGATTCTACCTCGAGTCTCTCCCGTGGTGATTCTATTGGCGTGGTCCATCGAGCCACGAGGGTAAGTATCGATTGTATCGGGTTGGTGTGCGGGCGTTCTTCGCGTTCTTCGTGTTCTTCCACCTCTCCCTCTCTTTCCCCCCTTTGGATCTTGGGTCATTCGCGAGATCGGGCCACACACGGGGTCTTAGACCTCATCATATGGTATCAGCAGCCTTTGGTTTCCGCGAATTTGACCCCCCAACCATCCAATTTCGTCTCTAAAAAAAAAAAATTTCCCCAAAAATCCCCAAAAAATAGCCCAAATTGCCTTTGGACCGATCTGTGATTTGGTTGAGTTTTGAGTGGTTTTGGTCCAATAGAAACTTGTCTTTGGTGTTGATCTGCAATTCCCCCACCTTCCCACCGCTCTTAGTGCCAAATTTTCCACGAATTCGAAGATTTTCGGCCCGGATTTCCGCCCAAATCGAAGAACAGACCGCAGATCTGATTGCGACCGGAAGTTCCGCCCGGAAGGACCGGAAGTTCCGCCCGGGGACCGGAAGTTCCGCCCCTCAGGACCGGAAGTTCCGCCTGGCCAAAATTTTGACAGCATACTTCGTTTTTCGTTTTGGCACTAACCCCTTGTGTTTGGACTTCGTCGAGTGTGCCATTTCAGCTACCACAAAGCTTCCGCAACATCAACAACGACGACGGCACCCCGAGGATCCAAGCGGTTCATTTGACACCTTCCACCATAGCAAGTTCAAGATCGTCGGCCACCGTCATCAAGTGGTATAACTTGCCCCCTAACTTGTAGCCTAAGCTTCCTTTGCGTACCTTTCCTATCGAGAGTGGCTTTCTAGTGTTGCGAAGCATTGCGCAAGCGTCCCGACCGTGAGGGTGTGCGTGTGTTGAGCAAAGCTACGAAGCAAGCTCGTTGTGAAAAGATAAGCAAGAGAAGTGTGACATACTTACATAGATAGTAGTAGCCTTTCATAGTGAGAAAAAGAAAAAGAAAAAGAGAAAAAGAAAAAGAAAAAAGAGTGTGAGTGACACCTATACACAAAAGAGTCCAAAGCTTATAAGCAAAAGAGAGAAAAGAGAAGAGAGGCGTCTTGCGCAAATCTTGTTGCTTCTCAATTTTGCAACCAAGTCATGGTCTCTCTTGCGTTAGCGTGACACCGAGCTAGTAGTCTTCGTTAGGACCAATTTTGTTCGTGCTCATTTTCCGTCGCGCTAACCCCATTTTGTCCCACGTGTGTGTTCCACCTTGTGTATGCCTTTTGTGATCACCGCTTTTGACTTGTGACTTTTGGACCTTACCCACTTTTAACAACATACTCGATTTTGGATTTCGTCTTTTGGTTTCCCACCATACTCACCTAACACCATATTTGCTAGCTTTTGCGTGTGTCTTTGTGTGAGTGCCCGATACAATTGTTCTAACTCTCGGTTTGTTGGATCACCCCAATCTTGTCATACCACAGTAAGATTGCGAGGCAGTGTTCTTCCACTAACATACACCATATAGATACCGTCTTGCTAACATGTATAGCGATGAAGAAGATACGAAGGAGTACACGGAGCACTTCGAGGAGGATGCCTCTTCAAGCACCGCGGATGTGGAGGAACATGTGGAGCTCTACACCGACTATGGCTTCACGAGCATCGCCAACATGACCGACATCGAGGAGCTCTACACCGACTATGGCTCCGAGAGCATCGCCAACATGGACGACATCGACGAGCTCTACATCGACACTTGCTCAACAAGCATGGACGACATGGTGGAGCACCACCACGAGGACGACATCGACCCCATCATGTACTCCGCCGATGCTCCCACATACCCCTACTTGGCCAATGGAGCTACATATGAAGATCGAGGACCTCCACGATGGCACCATCATGTGGATCATCAAGAGCGTCCCCAACATGTTCGGCATCTACACACTTCTTTGAGCTCCACAAAGCGCCATCATGAGAGTGCCTATGCACAAGATCATCGACATCACGGACATCATATGGACCATCAAGAGCGCCCCCAACATGAGCCATCACCTAGGCAAGGCAAGGACCGTCATCGACTCACACCATCTCATGATCGTCGTCGACCACCACCACCTCATGGTCTACATCGACATCCTTCCACACATGATCTTCGACGACACCACTCAAGACATGGTGATGAGGCAAGAAGACGAGAGCCTCGACATGAAGACCTTCCTCATAAGGCGACTTCTACCTCTTGTGCCACCACCACAATGGCCACTACCTCGACATATGCCTATGGACTCCGATGCTACAAGTGCAAGCAACAAGGCCATCCTCCACGGGAATGTCCCAATCTCCTATGTGAGGTGTGCAAGGCAAAGGGTCACATGGCATGGCAATGCACAACGCCAAGCGCCAAGAAGCTCTACTTCGACGAGCTCAATGCACAAGTCTCCAAGATGCCACCACTTGAGGACGACTTAGGAGGCGAGGGAGTTGAGCATGGTGAGCATGGGATTCTCCCTTCACCTACGGAGGCGCATGGAGTTGAGCATGGTGAGCATGGGATTCTCCATTCACCCACGGAGGCGCATGGAGTTGAGATGGTTGAGCATGGGATTTTCCCTTCAACCAAGGAGGCGCATGGAGATGAGAAAGTCGAGCCTACTCCTCTATGCTTGATTGATGAGTTAGTACCAACCCCATGTGAGCATGAGAGCCACTTAGCCCACTTGAGCGAGAGTGAGAGTGAGTTGAGTGACTTCCACCCCATATGTGAGTTTGAGTGCTTCCATTTGGAGGACATGAGTGATACACAAAGTGAGTTGAGAGAAGTAGATGATAGGTCCATGGAGGACATCGCATTTGCTAACACATTAACCTCTCCCTCGTTTGTGTCTTCTTATGTTGCACTAGGTTCCATGGAGGATGAGTTCCCGCTCATGGAGAAAATGTACATGGTGCATGAAGATGATGATATCTCACCATGCTTGCTCCAAGATGGACATGTCGACCACATGGATCCTCCTACTTCCACAACACCTACTTCACATGAGTCGGCCTACAAAGGTAACAACATAGGTGTTGATGATGCCATGATCCCACTAGTGGACATGATGACTTATGAGTGCATGCATGATCTTGATGATACATTTGCTACATCACTTGATTCTTTCATATTCCCATGTGATGCTTTGCTTTCTAACATTGTCGATCATGTGGAGTTGATTGATGGTGATACCATGAACATGCCATGCTATGAAAGATTCATATTTGCTCCGCTTGCTTGCAATGATAATGATTATGCTCATGCTTGTGTTGTGACACCCTTGATGAACACTTGCTCTTTCCATAGGGTTGTCGACAACAATGATGACATTAGCTTTCACATGCTTTGCCCAAAATGTTTACACCATTCCATGATCCTTGCATCCAAGATTGTGAACAATTGCTCTTTCTTATGCTTGGAATGCAAGAATGCTTATTTTATTGTTCATGAGAAGGCCCCCATAGCCTTTTCCCTTTTTGATGATCATGCGTTACCACATGCCACGAATGCACCTTCATGCCATATGCACTATCACCATACATTTCATACTATCTTGATTGACACTCATGGTGATGTGCAAAAGACATGGAACATCATGATGGATGATGTATTCATCTACCATGCACACACGCTTTTTGTCTTGTTTCTTCCATGTGTAGGTACACGGATGGCCACTTCCACCGCTACGGAGCATGACACTACAAGAAAAGTTCTGATAGACAACGTCCCAAAATCGTCAACTAAGGGGCATTTTTCGTCGCCTATGGGCCTAACCCGACGATATGGGTTCCGTTGTGGAAACTGCGTCAGGCAAAGTCCAACGACGATTTTTTCGGTCCGTCGCGCTTGGGCGCCCTTCCGCCACGGAAAATCGGACCGTTGCGGAAGTGTTTTCGGGAGCCCGTTGACTGCTGACGTCATGCAAACTGACACGTGGCAGACGCCGTTAACTGCCAGTTAACGGCGTTAACGCTAGCTCCCCGTGGTAGATGGTAGGCCCACACGAGGCCTGCCACGTCTTAAGCGGGCCGGGCCAGATGACATAGTTTGACCGGTCAACTATATAGCTGGGCTGGTCCATTAGTTACGTGGGCCGGGCCTAACCTCTAAGGTTGACTGGTCAAAACTTAAATGGGCCGGCCCATTTAACATGTGGGGTCCACCTTACAAAGAATCGGGCCGGCCCAAGAAGCAAGTGGGCCGGGCCAAAAACACAGGTGGGTCCCACTTTCCTGTTAAAAGGCCGGCCCATTTAGTGTGTGGGGTCCACCATATAGCAAGTGGGCCGGCCCAACAAGCTAGTGGGCCGGGCCAAAAACACATGGCGGGTCCCACTATCCTGTTAAAGGGCCGGCCCATTTAGTATGTGGGGTCCACCATATAGCAAGTGGGCCGGCCCAACAAGATAGTGGGCCGGGCCAAAAACACAGGTGGGACCCACCTTCCTGTTAAAGGGCCGGCCCATTTAGTATGTGGGGTCCACAATATAGCAAGTGGGCTGGCCCACCAAGATAGTGGGCCGGGCCAAAAACACATGTGGGTCCCACATTCCTGTTATTGGGCCGGGCCATTTGTTACGTGGGGTCCACCATGTAGAAAGTGGGCCGGCCCAACAAGATAGTGGGTCGGGCCAAAAAACACAGGTGGGTCCCACCTTACTATTAAAGGGCCGGCCCATTTACCATGTGGGACCACCATATAGCAAGTGGGCTGGCCCAGCAACATAGTGGGCCGGGCCAAAAGCACAGGTGGGCCCCACTTTCCTGTTAAAAGGCCGGCCCAATTAGTATGCGGGGTCCACCATACTGCAAGTGGGCCGGCCCAACAAGATAGTGGGCCGGGCCAAAAACACAGGTGGGTCCCACTTTCCTCTTGAAGGGCCGGCCCGTTTAGTATGTGGGGTCCACCACAAAAGCAAATGGGCTGGCCCAACTAATTAGTGGGCCGGCCCAGTAGTGGGTGGGGTCCACCTTAAAGCAAGTGGGCCAGCCCAATTAGAGTGTGGGGTCCACCGTAACTCACATGGGCTGGCCCAAGAAGTAAGTGGGCCAGCCCGTTTAGTTGCTGTTTATATGCCGGCATAATATGCGCTTTAGGATTTTGCGGGCAGGCACATATGTGATTTCGATTAATTGGGCCGTTTAAGGGATGGGAATTCGTGATTTAGATACTGAGAATATTTACGCAGCATTGATTTCTGTCGGATAGCCTCACTTACCACAAGCACCAAAGAAAAAATGCGCGAAAGAACTAATAAAACTAACTAAATATTACATCAGCTGCAAGGCATTGAAAAATATTACGTAACCCGAGAGAAATTGAATGGTAATTAAACCTAGCAATACAATGAAGCGATCCGGCAATCTTTTAAGTTGTCCATGCAGCACCTATATCTGAAACAAAGACATTACAAGTTAAGACAGCAACAATGGAAAGGCAAAGACACTACAATATTGTTTGCCAAAGAATTTGGAACTCATCATTTCGTCGTTATAACAAGATCATTGTAATGCGCACAATAAGCAAACAAAGAGTGCATGCCGCATACCAACAGCCAATATAACAGAGCATGTTAGAATGAAACAATGAGACTTACTATGTCGAGTCCCATGCAAACCAACATGTTCGGGGAGTACAAAATTGGCATGAACAACATAGTAGCAAAGCTATAAATTTTGTAACAACGATCGAGCAAGATGAAGTTATGATGGCTACATCTACAGAGCAGGGAATGTAAACCAAAAATAGAAGTTACGATGGCAAAAGCTAAAGAGGAGGGAATGTGAACCAACATGTGCCAAGTGCAATTACTTCATTTTGCCCGTGAACTAAATAATACTCCTGAACTTATAGTGAAGGGGATGCAAATCAAGATGTTTCGGGATATAAACTTGTAATGAGCAACACATAGAGGATAGTTAATCTGGAGCTTAGGATGGACCAGGATACGAGAATATAGTGGGATCACCTGTGAACTTGTATAAGAGGGAATGCAAACCAATATGTTCAGCTTTCCATATGTGAGCGTCATGCCAAGTCAGAGAAACAAGTCAATAATGCAGCTTTTGAAGAACAAGATGGCACGCAAAATTATTATCTAGTAGTATATGACAAGATTATTTCTACAACAGGCTAGATAGCGTAGTGATAGCATGCCAAACTAAGTCCTTACTTTGTTAGCTTACAATGAACTAGATACAAAACAATGGCATCACCCGTAGTACAGGGAATGCAAGCCAACATGTTCATGGAGTAAAAAATTGGCACAAACAACATAGTAGCAGGCCATAATTTTTGTAACAACGATCGAGCAAGATAAAGTTATGATGGCTAGATCTACGAGCAGGGAATGTAAAGCAAATATAGATGTTACGTTGCCATTAGCTATAGTGCTGGGAATGGGAACCAACATGTGCAATTACTTAAAATTGGCCATGAACTAAATAATAGCAGGATGTTACTATAATACCTACGGTATAATTTTTGTAACAACGATCGAGCAAGATAGAAGTTATGATGGCTACATCTACGTAGCAGGGAATGCAAACCAAAATGTTCAATCGCTTAAAGTTAGCAATGAAGTAGAAAATAGCAACGTGTTACGGTCATAGCTAGGAATGAACTAAAAGAGCTTCGGACAAACAAGAAACTGAACCCGAACATGGCGCTAAAACAAGGGACTTACATTAGGAGAAGCACTGTGGGAGTCACGAGATCTTCCTGGGGTTCATAGATCCGGTGATGAAGTACGCTACATGTGCTACTTGGGGTTGGAGAGACGGCCATTACACTTCATGGTTACTCATCTCATCTGCAAAAACGTAACGGCGCGTCGTTAGCACAAACAGGTTCCCCAAGATTAAACAAGAACTTGCGGGCAAGCAATAGAAAAGCGACAGTAGAAGAGTTTAGATCATGCACTGCGCCGGTGAAGCGGATCCGGTTCATGCACGAGCGGTGTCGGTGAGCAAGATCCGATGCGGTGGACGACGGATCCGGCGAAGCGGCTCCGGCGGGGTGGACGATACCGCAGCTGAAGCGATCGCGGTAGACTGCCGGATGAGCATATGGTTTCGAGGTTCGGCGGGGATGATCCGGTCCGGTTGATGACGGCGTCGATGAAGCGGCTCCGGCAGTGCCGGATGACGAGGATCGCGAGGCCTCGGGTAGGCCAGGGAAGTCCGGTGGGGATGTTCCGGTGCGGTGGTCGTGGAGGTGGGAGAGAGGGACTTGGGAAGTTCCGGTGGGTGGTCCGAGGGAAATGAATTTTTTGGGAGGGTTTCCGGGCTAGGGAGGTGGTGATCCAAAAAATGACGGGCAGACCCCCCCCACCAACCGACTTTGCTGCCATCTCCACAGGGGTAGAATGGGAATTTGGAAGCGTGTGAAATTTTTGTATTTTGTGGGCGGGAAGTTTTGCCGCTATGAGATTTTGAATTTGGCCACCGTCCAAGTATAATGATAAAAAATTGTGAGACCGTACTAGTACCTCTGTTCAAGGCCGAGTGCAAAATCAAATCATCATCACGTTGAAAATTTGTTACCAACTTACCATGATCATGATCTACCTCTCGAAAATGGGCGCATCCACTAAAACTTGCAAAGTATAATGATACAAATTTGTGAGACCGTACTAGTACTTATGTTCAAGGTCGAGTGCAACATCAAATCATCATTATATTGAAAATTGTGTTACCATGATCATGATATTTCTCTCGAATTTGGCGCAACCGCTAAATCTCGCAAAGGATAATGATAAAAAATTGTGAGACCGTACTAGTTCTTATGTTCAAGGCCGAGTACAAGATCAAATCATCATCACGTTGAAATTTGTTACAATGATCATGACATATCTCTAAAATTAGTGCATCCGCTAAATCTTGCACGTGGCGCATCTCGGTGCGGAGCAACAAGTCGGTGCTATCAAGGTTGAGGCGTCGGTAGCGTCATCGGGCTCTCATCTCTTGATAGATCTTCTACATGGCGCGGCGCACCACCCGCCGATAAGCGATCACATGTGAGACCGAGGTGGAGACGTCCCGGCAGCCTCGAGGCGCGGCCGCCCTTCTACGAGCCAGCGTCGACTCAAGGTATGAATCCATGTGGTGTCTTAGATTTATTGTTCTTCTCTTATGATTATTTTGAGCCGAACATGTGTGCTCTTTCTCTGAATATATTGCTTGAAAAGCTTACCAAGTTACTTAAATTCACTTTGTTCTTAATCTTGCGAGCTAATATTGTTATTTTTAATGAACGGTGGTGTGCGCAAGCAGAGTTATTTGTGGATGTGTTGAGCTGTTAGGCATAAGTCGAAATCCTCATCTAAACGAGGCCTCAGTTAACACATAAAAAAGGTGTTCAATCTCGCCCACAATACCCTCTTCTTTCCTCTCCCTTTATTGGAACTTGTTTTGCGTACAAGGAAAGTGGCACGTGTAATGTGAGTAAAACCCTCTTAGCCAAAATCATCTACGAGCAAGATTTTCTATATTGTAGATGCCCCAATTGACTCTCATCCCCAAAGTAGTTTTTTTATGTCAAGTATAGACTTCTTTATCGGATGTATACTATCGTACATGGCATGCATTTGCCTAATGAGCAACATTGTATTGCTATTCTAGCCAACCCGATCGATATGTCAAGCTTCATGCACGAGATGCCATGTTTAATTTACTCCCTCGCTACGATCCATATTTCTTGATGTGAAATGAATGTGAATCGGAGGGAGTACTTTCTTAGATAGTACTATATCATTTCAAAAAAGTACTACTACATCACAAATGCATCAAAAGAGTACTACATCACAAGACCACCACGGTTGTACTAGTAGAGTTTAATGCTGAACTTCCAAAGGGATTAAGATTACACATATGAACTTTAAACATGACCAGGAGCATGAGGGCCAGCAGCAGGGGCGTTGACGTGGAGCAAGCTAGGCAAGACGTAATTACGGAGGAAGAGGCCATATGATGCGTACTTGGCCTTGGTTGCGGCGGTGTTTCCCCTATGTACTTAGGCCTACACCCATCGCATGTTGGATCAGGCTGTGGATGTCCTTCTAGAGAAATTTGCCACATAATGGGCAAAATAGCTCCCCGCGCGTATGCGAAACGAATTTCACCACCCTTCACCGCTTGAGAACATAGCGGCTTTTTCCGGTCCCTGCGCACCTTGTTGTTGTCCATGTCATCAGAATACTCCTATGAATTATTAAGTAATACATAATCAAGTTTTTATGACAGATCGAATAAATTCTCCACTAACATAATCAAACCTTAGAAACCCTAAAATTAAATGTGTAGAACAAGTAAATGGCGAAGAAATCGTAATAAATCATGAGAAACCCTATGAACAACCATGAACATTAGCCACAACAATTGCAAGTCCACTAAGTATGAACACATAAATTGATTATATGACTACATGGCAGATTAGTCGAAATTAAACTAGAATCTGATCTTACGAATCGTAGAATCAATTACATCTACAAGAACAAGGTAGGATATCAAATCAATCAAGAACCAGGCTCGTGCAAACCATGTGAACAGCAATATGACACAAAGAGGATTGGGACAGCTTTCGGTAAAAGAGAAGTACCTCCTCGTCATCACCCTCAACATCCTCCGGAACCGAACGTTTGGGCCGAAATCATCGAAGGGGTCGAGGTTCGCGTCCAAAGATCGGGCCTAGGAAGACCTCGCCGTGGTGGCTCGCAACGCCGTGCACATCTTCGGCGGGATAAACAACGTTGGTATCCACCTTCGCTCGACGGCCAGACGCCCGTTTCGACCGAGGTCGAAGAACCGGACAAGCAGAGGAGACGAGCGGCATGGGTGCCCGGTGAAGCCTCACCCGTCGTGACGGCTAGGATGCCCATTTCGACCGAGGTTGAAGAATCCGACAAGCGAGGAGACGAGCGGCTTGGGTGCCCGGTGAAGCCTCACCCACCACGACGGCCACTACCGTAGAGGCATCCTCTGCGTGGGCGGTCGCCTATTGCTCCGCCTCGTATGCAATACCTATCTTCATGCCGTTGTGGTTGGAAACGGGAAAGTCGATGCCTCGAGGTGCGGGGATTGGATGGTGGTTTTCACAGTGTGGTGGAGGCACTTTGGGTGAGTGGAGAGGACTAGCTCTCGAGATAAGATGAGTCCTATTATGTTATAGCCTCCTACCCCACGTATCCGGTAGTGGACGCGTGAAGTCATGCATGTACTCGACTTTCCACTTTCTGGGAGACGTGTACGAAACTTTTTTTTTGGACCATTTAACTTCATCTGGGACTCATGTATACCAATACTTCCAAACGTCATAAGTAATTCAAAATCATTCAGAATAATATGAGACCTTAACATTTTATTTTTTGTGTCAGATATTGTCTATGAAAAATAACATCCTTCAAAAAATAAATCGCCTATGCCAATCCGATCATGCCCGTCTACTCCAACTAGCTTCCTCGAGTAATTTGTCACCTTACATTCTTAAAATGAACCAAAATTTGGCACAGGGGTGCATCATCACATGGAAAATGATGTTACCATTCTGTCTTCCCATTTTTTTTTGAATTTTTCAAAATTGTCATGCCCTAACGGAAAAATGTACTCCTTCTAAGAAGCATGTATCAGAATGGCATTACCAAAACCTAGGGGTGGGGTGGGGGTGGGGGGGGCACATGGTGGTGTGATGATACATCACATTTGGTCGTCTCAACTCCATTTGGACCAACCTTATAAAACCCCCCTACACAAACACTGGTCAATACTAGTGTGACCAATATTACAAAAAGTTGTACGGAGTACATAATTCAGAAACCGTCGAAATATACGAAGCATTCACGAGTCCCCAAAGTCGGTGACTTTGAGTCACTTACAACCGTGGTCCACATATCGTCACCCAAAGTCATGGCAAAGTCAGCTTGGCAAAGTCACCGACAGACAAAGCAAGCAGTGAACGGACAACTCCGTAGCACCGAAAGACATCTCACTGAAAAGGCTAGTACTACCTTTTCTTCCGGATAAGCAAAAATAGCTGATCGGTACTGACGAAATGCACCAGGTCCGCAATGTACTCCAGCTATAAGTGAAGCATGCCTACCACTGAAGAGGAAATTCAAGATTCCACCAGATCCCCATATCACTCTTTTGCATAAAACACGGACATATCTTTTGCACAATTCACCACTTGTTGGTCTAATCTATCGCAGCTTCCATCAGTTGGTCATCCAATTAACGATTTAACGGATTAGAAAAATAAGCGGTGGAATTAGAAGTACTAGTAGCGAAATGTGCAAAATATACCGCCCTTCCCGAGGGGGTTTGTCCAGAAGAGGGCCGGATGACAATGTCCCGGGTGCATCCGTAAACGAGAGGGGTAGTTTCTAATACATGTAAGAAATTATTTTACAAAAAGGTACATATTAAGTAGTACAACTATTAGTACAAAGATTACTATTTCGAGGAAAATGCCATGTCGTGCGACCTCTAATCAATGAGTAGAAGTTGTAGGTGCGCCTAACATGCATTGCTGAAAGCTGGTTCCGCTGGAATTTGAGCTCAGCCGGGGCGGATTCTGCGAAGTACGCCCGACGTCACTCATGTATCCCACCAAACTGCTCACTTCTTTCAATGTCTCTTCTCTTTCACTGCAGCTCTCCAACATCAGGTGCATCAACTTATCTTGTGCCTTCTGCCTCTCGAGAAGGGCAAGGATGGCGATGTCAGCATATTCAAGGTTCAACTTTTGGAGCTGTACTTTATCCTGAAGAAGGATTTTGTACTCTATATCAGACTTGTCTCTGTCGAGGCACACAGTCTTGAGTATGCTGCTGGCTTTCTCCGCTGATGCTTTCTGCTTAATCAGCTCGTTCTTCAACATATCGCGCTCATTTCGAAGGCTGCAAATGAGCTCCACAAGAGTTTTCGAATTCTTCTTCTTGGCAGCCAAATCGTCTCGGAGGCGATCACACTCTAAGCTGAGCTCCTCGTTTTTTTCCATCAAGATGGCGACAGTGGTGTCGATAGTCGGCGCCGCTTCCTTCAGGGCGAAATCATCGGTAGCAAGTAAGCGCAAAGGAAGAAGAAGAAGAAGAAGAAGAAGAAGAAGAAGAAGTTGGTGCTACCTCATT
Source organism: Lolium perenne (assembly GCF_019359855.2). Taxonomy (NCBI): domain Eukaryota; kingdom Viridiplantae; phylum Streptophyta; class Magnoliopsida; order Poales; family Poaceae; genus Lolium; species Lolium perenne. The sequence goes on from NC_067248.2 coordinate 94,398,799, forward strand.
TCGCCGGGGTAGGGCCGGGTTGAAATCATCGGACGACGATGATTCCTTGGTCGTGGAAGTTGGTGCAGTAGGGGCGTCGTTGGAACTTCCAACCCTTTAAGATGTATAACCATAGAGACTCTTAAAGAGCTTGAGCCCGGGCAAGAAGAAACGAAAGTACATGGCGAAGGAAACTAACCCGGTGAGCACAGCACGGACGCGTTTCGGCGGCGGCGGCAGCGGCGGCGACGGCGAGCCCACTTGGTTTCTGGAACCGTCTCTCGAAATTTCGAGCCGGCGTTTTTTATCCGCGTACTTGACCGCCGGCGACCTGAAGTTTGAACACATTAATTGCTGGAGGAGAGAGCGACGAAAGAAACGAAAGTACATGGCGAAGGAAACTAACCCGGTGAGCACAGCACGGACGCGTTTCGGCGGCGGCGGCGGCGACGGCGAGCCCACTTGGTTTCTGGAAGCGTCTCTCGAAATTTCGAGCCGGCGTTTTTTCTCCGCGTACTTGACCGCCGACGACCTGAATTTTGAAGACATTGCTGGAGGAGAGAGCGACGAACAAATGTTTGTTAGGTGGAGAGAGGAAGAAAGTGAATGGAACGAGAGAGTTTAGCGTTTTGCCCTTATAGTCATAGTCGCTAACCGTGACGCGGGAAGGTTGGTCGTCGGCGTTTAATGGTCTCCCGCGTGGAAACCGAGGCGGCCACGAGGCAGCGGCTGGCCACGCGGCGTCCAGTCGCCTACGCCGCCGTAAATAAGGGTAGTTGCCTACCACCACCAGGTGACATGCACCTTTTCCATGTCACCGTGTGACATGCGGCCTAAATTCAAATTTAAAACATTGCGAAAAAAATCATGCATCCGGTGACATGCCCATGGCATGCCACCGATGAAGAGTTCCGTGCCATGCACTCTCGGCACTCGCGCCGTCTTGGATCAGAAAATGAGCGAAGAACGAGGACGAGGCACTAGTTCAAATTTAGGATGAAGTTTAAGTTTTATTTTGGTTTAAATTAGATTAGAGGGAGTAGTACTCTTACTTTATTACTCGTACTTGTGTTAATGTAGTAGTATTATTATGGTGGTGTACTTGCGTCCGTGTACTGCTTGTTTCAGCTGTTTTGGTGAAGGAGACATGCATCACCCTTTTTGGTGATATATCTAGTCGTCATGTAGCCCTCTACCATGTACTATTTTTGCTATGAATATATGTGGTATTGATTGTCAAAAAAAAACCCCCAAGATCCTGAAAAACTGTTGGTCTATCCCGAGAAACGAGGAGGTTTAAGGAAACGAGGAGTCCAGCGCGTGCGGAAGGAGCTTTAATCGTGCGAGCATGCAGGGGCAAAATGAGGAAACTAGCGATTACTTTCTCTCCTGCCAGTCTTATAACTTAATAAATGGGCAAACTGAGCACGTTGTAGCTAATCCTTTTATTAATTAAACAGCTATATTAGTCAATAAGATTGCCTTATGTTTTTCCTCGCTTTCGCCAAGCCCTTATTTGTTACCCGCATGAAGGAGCTCGAGACGGGAGGATTCCGGTTTAGTTGACCGTTCCGTGCTGACGTGTGGGGCTAGTAGAAAGGGACCGCGTGGGACAGGACGAGACCGCGTTTGGTTGTACGTGAGCAGGAGCTGGGTTCTGTCTCTCTCGGCGCGAATTGGCATTTTTAAGAGCACCTTTTCCCCCTCTGTCTCTTTGTCTTTATTAACCAAAAGTATCAAATCTAGAGAAGCTTGCATTTCTGTCTTTCTTCAATTATTTGTGCCTTTTGGCCCTCGTTGTTTGCCCAATATGGCAGCAAATCTAGTACTCCCTCTGGTCCATATGTATGTAGTTAAATCTAGAAGCAAATCTCCAGGGTAATGTACTCCGTACGACAAATTCGCAGTAATAGTAAATCGAGAAAACAAAGTAGGGCCAACAAAATATACTCCAGTAGAATAGGGATAGATAATAGGGATCCCTCCCTAGATAATAAGCTGCATACACAGCAGCCAACAGCTTCGAGGTTCTTCACAACACCATCATACTAACAACATAACAACAAGGGATCCCTAGCTAACAACAAAATAGAAGCTGCTTTGCAGCAGCAGCAGCACACGTCCGGGACTCCGCCTACCCCATCTGCCTCCACTTGTTGCTCCCCTTGGGAGCCTTGGGCTTGAGCGGAGGCATGCGCCCGGCGGAGATCTCCACCCGCTGGATGCTGCGGAGGTGCATGCCGAGCGCCATGTGCTTGGCGCGGAAGGAGTGGGGGTTCACCGACGCGCCGACCTTGGGGTTGGTGTTGCCGATGTTCTCGGCATGCGTGAGGAGGCAGTTGAAGTCAGTGCGGCCGAGCCTCCTAGTGCAGAAGGGGCACCTGTAGACACCCTTGGCGAAGTAGGAGACGTACTGGCCGACCTGCAGCCTCCGCAGCACCTGGCGAGTCTTGACGTCATGGTGCTCGTCGTCGCTGCCGACGTCGCTGCCAGACAGCTGATCCATATCAAACGGGAACTATTAGTGAATGAGATGCAACGATGACTAACGTGCATGATAACAAAGTAAGGAAAAACAGAGCCAGCCTCAGTTAGAGTGGACACGATTATATGTCTACAGGGATGGTGTTAGCGAACCATAGCTCATGCACAACAGATTTGTACAGCGCAATGGTTCGCTGATCCCACTGTGTAAAAATTTGTGCCCCACGATTCATCATAGGCAAAGAAACAGATTCCGTGATCTGATTTTGAACAGATTCGAGAATATTTGCAAAATTAAACGGTTGATATCTTTTGATTCCTGCATAAAATAAACCGATCGAGATCCCATAAATTAACTGATTGAGATCCCATTATTACTTGCATAAATTAACCGAACGGCCGAACTCCAAATCTTAAACGAAATCAAGAAGGGATCAAAGCAAAATGGAATAAAATCGATCGGCGCAAATATTAACCCAATACTCAACCATCTACAGATCGGCACTAATAGTTACTAGGGAACCAGCAAAAATAGGGTTAAAAAAGGAATGGGCGAAGAAAAAAGGGAGCAAACCATAGTTACCTCGTTCCATGGGTCGTCCATGAAGGTGTCGTAGGGGTTCGGAGGCGAGATGTACGGCACCGGCTCATAGGGGTCCCATCCCGGCGGGATACGACCGCCACCGGCGGCGGCGACGGCCTTTGAGGGGACGACGTCGAAGAGGGAGGCGTCGCGCTTGGAGCCGACGGCGTCATGGACGATGGGATTCGCATTCTCCATGTCCATCTCGCCTGCAGAGAGGGAGAGGGTTTTTGCTTTGGAGAAGATGATGGGACGTGAGAGACGGCGTTGCATGAGCGAGTGAGAGTGACAGAGATAGTGCGAGGAGCGTCTATAAAGGCGAGGGGTGGTTAATGCGACCCGCGTCCTACGCGTCCACCATTTAACGTCTGCACGTCTTGGGCTTCTGCAACGCGACACGCGTCCACAATTGCACGTCTTCGACTTCTGCACCGCGACTCGCGTCGTGCCGTCAACAATTGCACGTCTTCCACTTCTGCACCGCAACACGCGTACTCGAGTCTAACCCTGGAAATTTAGATATACTCTCGAGTCTTATACTGTAGCATTTTTTGTGTGCTCGGTTTTCCCCTTGAGTACTAATACTGGCTAGTGCAATATACTCAGTTTTACCTCAAGTGCCTGGTCAACAGAGAGTCAACAAATGGGATTAACTAGTTAAATGAGTCAACAAATGGGATTATCAGTTTGTTTTCACGTGTTAAACTTGTCTAAATATTGGTCAAACCAAGGATTTGACCAAGATTCAAATGGGCAGAAAATAAAAAAAAATCAGAAAAATGAAAAACCAAAGCACATAGTCTTCTTATGTCATATAGTAAGCATTAAAGTTGATAAACAAGGTCTAGACATATTCAAACAAGAAAAATCATGTGTCTACCCCCTAACCCTAAACTCTGTCTTATGTAGTCAAGCATGAAGAGAAGTACTTTTGGGTTTCAAACATGGAAATTTCAAAAACCACCCAAAAGCTTCATTTTAGTGTGACTAAGAAGGATCAAGGCTTACCTTTTCATTTTCATGTTTTAAACTTGTTTAAATCCTGGTCAAATATAGGTTTGACCAAGATTCAAATGGGCATAAAATAAAAATATAGAAAAATGAAAAACCAAAGCACATAGTCTTCTTATGTCATATAGTAAGCATTAAAGTTGATAAACAAGGTCTAGAAACTTGTCTAAATATTGGTCAAACCAAGGATTTGACCAAGATTCAAATAAATGAGAAAATTAAAAAAAATCAGAAAAATGAAAAACCAAAGCACATAGTCTTCTTATGTCATATAGTAAGCATTAAAGGTGATAAACAAGGTCTACACATATTCAAACCATACAAATCATGTATCTACATACTCCCTAACCCCTAAACTCTGTCTTATGAAGTCAAGCATGAAGAGAAGTGGTTTTGGGTTTCAAACATGGAAATTTCAAAAACCTCCCAAAAACTTCATTTTAGAGTGACTAAGAAGGATACATGCTTCCCTTTTCATTTTCATGTTTTAAACTTGTTTAAATCTTGGTCAAACCTAGGATTTGACCAAGATTCAAATGGGCATTAAAATTTAAAAATCAGAAAAATGAAAAACCAAAGCACATAGTGTTCTTATGTCATATAGTAAGCATTAAAGTTGATAAACAAGGTCTAGACATATTCAAACCATACAAATTATGTATCTACCCCCTAACCCCTAAACTCTGTCTTATGAAGTCAAGCATGAAGAGAACTGGTTTTGGGTTTCAAACATGGAAATTTCAAAAACCTCCCAAAAAATTCATTTTAGAGTGACTAGGAAGGATACATGCTTCCCTGGTCATTTTCATGTTTTAAACTTGTTTAAATCTTGGTCAAACCTAGGATTTGAACAAGATTCGATGGGCATCAAAATTTAAAAAAATCAGAAAAAGGAAAAACCAAAGCACATAGTTTTCTTATGCCATATAGTAAGCATTCAAGTTGATAAACAAGGTCTATACATATTTAAACCATACAAATCATGTATCTATAACCCTAAACCTTAAACTCTGTCTTATGAAGTCTAGCATGAAGAGAAGTCGTTTTGGGTTTCAAACATGGAAATTTCAAGAACATCCCAAAAGCTTCATTTTAGTGTGACTAAGAAGGATCAAGGCTTACCTTTTCATTTTCATGTTTTAAACTTGTTTAAATCCTGGTCAAATATAGGTTTGACCAAGATTCAAATGGGCATAAAATAAAAATATAGAAAAATGAAAAACCAAAGCACATAGTCTTCTTATGTCATATAGTAAGCATTAAAGTTGATAAACAAGGTCTAGTCTTATTCAAACTAGACAAGTCATGTATCTAGCCGCTAACCCCTAAACTCTGTCTTATGAAGTCTAGCATGAAGAGAAGTCGTTTTGGGTTCAAACATGGAAATTTCAAGAACATCCCAAAAGCTTCATTTTAGTGTGACTAAGAAGGATCAAGGCTTACCTTTTCATTTTCATGTTTTAAACTTGTTTAAATCCTGGTTAAATCTAGGATTTGACCAAGATTCAAATGGGCATAAAATAAAAAAAATAGAAAAATGAAAAACGAAAGCACATAGTCTTCTTATGTCATATAGTAAGCATTAAAGTTGATAAACAAGGTCTAGACTTATTCAAACTAGACAAATCATGTATCTATCCGCAAACCCCTAAACTCTATCTTATGAAGTCAAGCATGAAGAGAAGTGCATGGTTTTGGGTTTCAAACATGGAAATTTCAAAAAACTCCCAAAAAATTCATTTTAGAGTGACTAAGAAGGATACATGCTTCCCTTTTCATTTTCATGTTATATACTTGTTCAAATCTTGGTCAAACCTATGATTTTACCAAGATTCAAATGTGCATCAAAATTCCAAAAAAATAAAAAAATGAAAAAACAAAGCACATAGTTTTCTTATGTCATATAGTAAGCATTAAAGTTGATAAACAAGGTCTAGACATATTAAAACAAGAAAAATCATGTGTCTACCCCCTAACCCTAAACTCTGTCTTATGTAGTCAAGCATGAAGAGAAGTGCTTTTGGGTTTCAAACATGGAAATTTCAAAAACCACCCAAAAGCTTTATTTTAGAGTGACTAAGAAGGATCCATGCTTATCTTTTCATTTTCATATTTTAAACTTGTTTAAATCATTGTCAAACCTAGTATTTGACCAAGATTCAAATGGGCATAAAATTAAAAAATCAGAAAATTGAAAAACTAAAGCACATAGTCTTCTTATGTCATATATATAGTAAGCATTTAAAAGATGATAAATAAGGTCAAGACAATTCAAATAATACAAATCATGTATCTACCCCTAACCCTAAACTCTATCTTATGAAGTCAAGCATGAAGAGAAGTGGTTTTTGGTTTCAAACACAAAAATTTAAAAAACCTCCCAAAAGCTTCATTTTAATTAGACTAACTTATTAATTATGAAGGATCCAGGATTGATTACCTTTTCATTGTCATGTTTTAAACTTGTTTAAATCTTGGTCAAACCTGGGATTTGACCAAGATTCGAATGGGCATAAAAATTAAGAAAAAAATCGTAAGAATGAAAAACCAAAGCACATAGCCTTCTTATGTCATATAGTAAGCATTCAAATTGATAAACAAGGTCTAGACATGTTCAAACCAGAAAAATCATGTATCTACCCCTAACCCTAAACTATGTCTTATGAAGTCAAGCATGCATGAAGAGAAGTGGTTTTGGGTTTCAAACATGAAAATTTCAAAACCTCCCAAAAACTTCATTTTAGAGCGACTAATAAGGATCGATGCTTACCTTTTCATTTTCATGTTTTTACTTATTTGAATCTTGGTCAAATCCTAGGTTTGACCAAGATTTAAACAAGTTTAAAACATGAAAATGAAATGGGAAGTGTGTATCCTTCTTAGTCGATCTAAAATGAAGCTTTTGGGATGTTCTTGAAATTTCCATGTTTGAAACCCAAAACCACTTAAGACAGAGTTTTTGGTTAGGCGTAGATACATGATTTTTCTTGTTTGAATATGTCTAGACCTTGTTTATCAACTTGAATGTTTATGACATAAGAAGGCTATATATGTGCTTTGGTTTTCCATTTTTTTCATTTTTTCGAAGTTTTTATGCCCATTTAAATATTGGTCAAATCCTAGGTTTGACCAAGGTTTAATCAAGTTTAAAACATGACAATGAAAAGGTAAGCATGAATCCTTTCTCAGTCACTCTAAAATGAAGGTACTTGAAATTTTTATGTTTGAAACACAAAACCCCAGTTCTCTTCATATGTTTGACTTCATAAGACAAAGTTTAGGGTTAGGGGTAGATATGATACATGATATTTCTGGTTTGAATATGTCTAGACCTTGTTTATCAACTTGAATGCTTACTATATGACATAAGAAGGCTATATATGTGCTTTGGTTTTTATTTTTTTATTTTTTTTGAATTTTACGCCCGTTTGAATCTTGGTCAAATCCTAGGTTTGACCAAGGTTAAAACAAGTTTAAAAAATGGCAATGAAAAGGTAAGCATGGATCCTTCTTAGTCACTCTAAAATGAAGCTTTTGGGAGGTTTGTGAAATTTCCATGTTTGAAACCCAAAATCACTTCTCCTCATACTTAACTTCATAAGACAGAGTTTAGGGTTAGGGGGTAGATACATGTTTTGTGTGTTTTGAATATGTCTAGACCTTGTTTATCAACTTGAATGCTTACTATATGACATAAGAATACTATGTGCTTTGGTTTTTCATTTTTCTGATTTTTTTAATTGTTAAACCCATTTGAATCTTGGTCAAATCCTAGGTTTGAGCAAGATTTAAACAAGTTTAAAACATGAAAATGGAAAGCTAAGCATGAATCATTCTTAGTCACTCTAAAAATCTTTCGGTCTGCAGAAGAGTCGAATCTGCAATCAGTAGTTACAAAAGCGACCCACCTTAGGGATGGATAATAAGTCTTGGGCAATATAAACGTTGATACTACTTACTTTGTGATACTAAAATATATGTATCTAGACATATTTCAGTTGTAGATACATCCATTTTAACATCAAGTAATATGGATCGGAGGACTAGCTAAAGAACAATGAGAGGCAGTGTTTCTCTCCCCACCTACTTGGCGGAGTGGCCCTCCATCGGGACAGGTGGTGATTCCGCTTCTCTCGTTGGAATTCCTTATCCCCCAGCCTACTCGGCGACGTGCGCTCCTCGCTGACCTGCGCGAGGGCGCCTCGGCGACCTACGCAAAGGTGGCTGGACTCGAGCGCATCGACTTCCTTCTGCGGTGCCTGGATTGGATCGACCATCCCGCGCGTGTCCTCCACCATATTGTTTTTCTTCAAGATGCTGTTATCCATCATCTTCTTCACCGCATCATGTTGGGTGTTGAGGCTCCCGTCGAGAGCTTGAACGCACCTGTTTGATAGCTCGACGTTTTCTTCGCGAAGAAAGCCGCACTCGATCTTAAGCATCAAATTCTCGCCCTTGAGCTTCTTGATGACAGAGTTCGTTTCCTCACTTGATGGAACCCTCACATCATGCAGCTTGCCCCGGCCGGTGACCTCGTCCTTCAAAGTATCGACATCATCGCGAAAGTTGGAGGCGAGTTCCACGAGAGTTTTAAGCTCATCTCTGAAACACGCCGATGCTTCCTGCATGGCAATATCATCAGTACCGAAACAAAGTGACGAGAGGAAGACGAAAATGTCCAATCAGTGGTAACCTCTAAGCGCAGGAGACAGGGGTTGAAGTCGTCATGAGAAGATGTCAGGGTGCGTCGTGGGGCACTGAGATATGTATAAAAAGGATTAATACGGAATAAAGAGTTGGGACCTCCGGGCCAGAAGAATCAAGAAACATGGCGATGGAAACCAACCAGGAATCTTCGACCGCACGATCGACGCCGTTCCGAGACGAGCGCGGCTGTGGCCTTCGTTTTCTCGGCGGGCCCTTTCTCGCGGCCGCATCTGGATAGACCGCCGGCGGGAACTCTCCGCGTCCTTGGTCAACACTAGATGGTGCTTCTTCAAGCGAGATGGTGGCCTTGACTTCGGAGGCATCGCCGGAAGTGGAAGGAGACCGGAAGTGAAGCAAGAAGGGGATGGAAGAAGTACTCCCCTATTAAAACCAGACAACCGTCTCCCGCCCTCGCTTCGAGCAACCTGGTCCGCCCATCCTAAATCAACGGCCGAGAGGGGGCTCAAGGGTCGTGACGTGGGGAGCAGAAGCAAATGAATCGAGAGCGGTCCGAGTATCCCGTCCGTCCACCGTAAATCAACGGGACAGAGCGGCTACCTTCTCTTCGAAGGCTCGCGCGCAACCCGAGGAATGGACATCTCGTCGGCTAGTATAGAATTTTATAGCACGCCATTAATCGAGCTAGCAAGATCGTACTACCGACTACAACTCGATGGACGTCCAAAGCTCTGAATAGTCAGGGGAAACAATGAATGCGAGCCAGGGTAGTACTACTGTAGTAGTGAAGCAATGGGGATTATCTGGAGCAAGTACGGAGTACCGAGTACAGTACTACAAAAGTGCTGTTCGTTGTTTTCGCAGTTCATTTTAGCGTAACGTCCAGGTTGTTGTCGAACCAGATGATAGATTTTGGGTAATTATTGTTAAGTTGCTGCTTCTTAATTAAAATTTATCAAAGTCATGTAGACTAGATCGATTTGTGAGAACATCCCAAAAGCTTCATTCATTTTAGAATGACTAAGAAGGATCCATTCTTACCTTTTCTTTTCATGTTTTAAACTTGTTTAAACCTTGGTCAAACCTAGGATTTGACCAAGATTTAAATGGGCATAAAAATTCGGAAAAAATCAACAAATGAAAAACCAAAGCACATATATAGCCTTCTTATGTCATATAGTAAGCACTCGAGTTGATAAAAACTCTGTCTTATGAAGTCAAACATATGAAGAGAACTGGTTTTGGGTTTCAAACATGGAAATTTCACAAACCTCCCAAAAGCTTCATTCTACAGTGACTAAGAAGGATCCAGGATTACCTTTTTCATTTTCAATTTCTTAACTTGTTTAAATCTTGGTCAAACCTAGGATTTGACCAAGATTCAAATGGGTATAACAATTCAAAAAAAACGGAAAAAAACCAAAGAACATAGTCTTCTGATGTCATATAGTAAGCATTCAAGTTGATAAACAAGGTCTAGACATATTCAAACCAAACAAATCATGTATCTACCCCCTAACCCTAAACTCTGCCTTATGAAGTCAAGCATGAAGAGAAGTGATTTTGGGTTTCAAACATGGAAATTTCAAAAACCTCCCAAAAGCTTCATTTTAGAGTGACTAAGAAGGATCCATGCTTACCTTTTCATTGCCATGTTTTAAACTTGTTTTAACCTTGGTCAAACCTAGGAATTGACCAAGATTCAAATGGGAGTAAAAATTCAGAAAAATTCAAAAAAAATGGAAAACCAAAACACATATATAGCCTTCTTATGTCATATAGTAAGCATTCAAGTTGATAAACAAGGTCTAGACATATTCAAAGCAGAAATATCATGTATCATATCTACCCCTAACCCTAAACTCTGTCTTATGAAGTCAAACATATGAAGAGAATCGGGTTTTGGGTTTCAAATATAAAATTTTCAAGTACCTTCATTTTAGAGTGAGTAAGGAAGGATTCATGCTTACCGTTTCATTTTCATGTATTAAACTTGTTTAAACCTAGGATTTGACCAAGATTTAAATAGGCATAAAAATTGAAAGAATTCAAAAAATTATAAACCAAACCAAATATATTGCCTTATTATTTTATATTGTAAATAATTCAAGTTGATAAACAAGGTCTAGACATATTCAAACAAGAAAAATCATGTATCTACACCTAACCATAAACTCTGTCTTAAGTGGTTTTGAGTTTCAAACATGGAAATTTCACAAACCTCCCAAAAGCTTCATTTTACAAAGGATCGAGGAGGATCCATGCTTACCTTTTGGCTTAAACGTTTGAAACCAAAAACCACTTCTCTTCATGCATGCTTGACTTCATAACACAGAGTTTAGCTAGGGTTAGGGGGTAGATACATAATTTTCCTGGTTTGAATATGTCTAGACCTTGTTTATCAACTTAATTGATTGCTTACTATATGACATAAGAAGACTACGTGCCTTGGTTTTCATTTTTTGTTTTTTTTTTGAATTTTATGCTCATATATTTGAATCTTGGTCAAATCTTAGGTTTGACCAAGATTGAAACAAGTTTAAAACATGAAAATGAAAAGGGAAGCATGTATCCTTCTTAGTCACTCTAAAATGAAGCTTTTGGGATGTTCTTGAAATTTCCATGTTTGAAACCCAAAACGACTTCTCTTCATATGCTAGACTTCATAAGATCAACAGGGGGTAGATACATGATTTTTCTGGTTTGGATATACCTAGACCTCGTTTAACTTGAATGCATACGATATGCCATAAGAAGACTACGTGCTTTTGTTTTTCATTATTCTGTTTTTTTTTGAATTTTGTGCCCACCCATTTGTATCTTGGTCAAATCCTAGGTCTGATAATGATTTAAACAAGATTAAAATATGAAAATGCAAAGGTAAGCATGGATCCTTCTTAGTCACTCTAAAATGAAGCTTTTGGGAGCAAAACCACTTCTCTTCATATGCTTGACTTCATAAGACGGAGTTTAGGGGTTAGGGGGTATAGATACATGATTTGTCTAGTTTGAATATGTCTAGACCTTGTTTATCAACTTAATTGGCTTACTATATGACATAAGAAAACTATTTGCTTTGGTTTTTCTTTTTTCTGACTTTTTTTCAATTTTGATGCCCATTTGAATCTTGTCAAATCCTAGGTTTGACCAAGATAATTTAAACAAGCTTAAAACATGAATATGAAAAGAGGAGCATGTATCCTTCTTAGTCACTCTAAAATGTAGTTTTTGGGAGTTTTTTGAAATTTCCATGTTTAAAACCCAAAACCACTTCTCTTCACATGCTTGACTTCATAAGACAGAGTTAATTAATTTAGGGGTTAATTAGGGGGTATAGATACATGATTTGTGTGGTTTGAATATGTATGGACCTTATTTATCAACAACTTTAATGCTTACTATATGACATAAGAAAACTATTTGCTTGGTTTTTCTTTTTTCAATTTTTTTTTCAATTTTGATGCCCATTTGAATCTTGTCAAATCCTAGGTTTGACCAAGATAATTTAAACAAGTTTAAAACATGAATATGAAAAGGGAAGCATGGATCCTTCTTAGTCACTCTAAAATGAAGCTTTTGGGAGGTTTTTGAAATTTCCATGTTTGAAATCCAAAACCACTTCTCTTCACATGCTTGACTTCATAAGACAGAGTTTAGGGGTTAGGGGTATAGATACATGATTTGTCTGGTTTAATATGTCTAGACCTTGTTTATCAACTTTAATGCTTACTATATGACATAAGAAGACTATGTGATTTGGTTTTTCATTTTTCTGTTTTTATTTTTCTGCCCATTTGAATCTTGGTCAAATCCTAGGTTTGACCAAGATATAGACAAGTTTAACACGTAAATGAGTTAACTTGGATTTCCTACCCTTGAATCCATAGGAAACTTTGTTCTAATGCACTATAATAATCAACCGAGTTTTTACACCAACAGGTCTGTCACTTACGTGTGGTGCCCATGCGTGAGGTCCCACACTTCAGTGAGCACAAGTCACGTGCAATAGGTACGCAAACTCCCAGCCATTTTCTTTGTCAAGAGAAGACGCATCAGGATGCGTATTGGAAGTCTGTGGGTCCTTCTGGATCCTTCGGTCGTCCCTCTCACAAAAAAAAACAAATCTCTCTCATTCTCGGCCTCGCTCGACTCGCTCGCTCGCTCGCTCGCACCTCCTGCTCACTGACAAACCCTGCACAAAAGTCAACATCATCACCCGAAAAAGGGGAGACACCATAATTCTCTCCCTTCTTCTCTCCTTCCGAGTGATCCCTCTTCCTCCGAGTTTCACTCGACGGGCAAACACACATGTGCTGCCTAGTAATAATAAAAAGGTAGAAAAATCGACCTACGAATATATAATTAAATAGGTTAAACTAGGGTTTTACCCAGTACTACGAGATCAAGGTTCAAAAAATCCAACTACGGGGTTCAACAACACGATTCTAATCCAAGAATTTTTTCGACCTAGGTCACCCAAATGGCCTCAAACTATAGGGTTAGCATCTAGTGCAGTATGTGTGAAAATGTATGCACTATGTGTGCTATAACTTGTATGTCTTTCATATTTGAACCAAATTTGAATAAGTTTGAAATATTTGAAAAGGGGCTTTTGGCTTAAACGTTTGAAACCAAAAACCACTTCTCTTCATGCATGCTTGACTTCATAAGACAGAGTTTAGCTAGGGTTAGGGGATAGATGCATGATTTTCCTGGTTTGAATATGTCTAGACCTACTTTATCAACTTAATTGAATGCTTACTATATGACATAATAATACTATGTGCATTGTTTTTTATTTTTTTGATTTTTTTAAAATTGTATGCCCATTTGAATCTTGGTCAAATCCTAGGTTTGAACATGGTTTAAACAAGTTTAAATCATGAATATGAAAAATTAAGCATCTATATATCCTTCTTAGTCACTCCAAAATGTAGCTCTTGGGAGGTTTTTTGAAATTTCCATGTTTGAAACCAAAACCACTTCTCTTCATGCATGCTTGACTTCATAAGACAGTAGTTTAGCTAGGGCGTTAGGGGGTAGATACATGATTTTCCTGGTTTGAATATGTCTAGACCTGGTTTATCAACTTAATTAATTGATTGTTTACTATATGACATAAGAAGACTATGTGCCTTGGTTCTAAATTTTTCTGTTTTTTTTGAATTTTACGCCCATATATTTGAATCTTGGACAAATCCTAGGTTTGACCAAGATTTAAACAAGTTTAAACATAAAAATAAAAAGGGAAGCATGTATCCTTCTTAGTCACTCTAAAATGAAGCTTTTTGGATGTTCTTGAAATTTCCATTTTTTGAAACCAAAAACGACTTCTCTCTTCATGCTAGACTTCATAAGATCGACAGGGGGCAGATACATGATTTGTCTGGTTTGGATATGTCCAAACCTTGCTTGTTTATCAACTTGAATGCTTACTATATGACATAAGAATGCTTACCATATGTTTGAATTTTAAAAGCATATAGTCTTCTTATGTCATATAGTAAGCATTCAAAAGTTTTTCTTTGAGAGAGTAGCATGCATTCAAAAGTTGATAAATAAGATTTGTACATATTCAAACCAGACAAATCATGTATCTACCCATATGCATATATATATAACCCTATACTTTTGTCTTATGAAGACGTCAAGGATGAAGAGAAGTGGATTTGGGTTTCAAACATGGAAATTTCAAAAACCTCCCAAAACATGTATATATCTACCCCTAAACCCTAATCTTTGTCTTATGAAGCCAAGCATATGAAGAGAAGTGATTTTGGGTTTCAAACATGGAAACTTCAAAAACCTCCCAAAAGCTTCATTTTAGAGAGACTAAGAATGATCCATATGCTTACCTTTTCATTGCCATGTTTTAAACTTGTTTTAACCTTGGTCAAGCCTAGGATTTGACCAAGATTCAAATGGGAGTAAAAATTCAGAAAAATTCAAAAAAAATGAAAAACCAAAGCACATATATATATAGCCTTGATCTTATGTCATATAGTAAGCATTCAAGTTGATAAACAAGGTCGATCTCTAGACATATTCAAAGCAGAAATATCATGTATATATCATATATATCTACCCCTAACCCTAGCTAAACTCTGTCTTATGAAGTCAAACATATGAAGAGAACTGGGGTTTTGGGTTTCAAACATAAAATTTTCAAGTACCTTCATTTTAGAGTGAGTAAGGAAGGATTCATGCTTGCCGTTTCATTTTCATGTTTTAAACTTGTTTAAACCTAGGATTTGACCAAGATTTAAATAGGCATAAAAAAATCGAAAGAAATCAAAAATTGAAAAACCAAAGCACATATATATAGCCTTCTTATATCATATAGTAAAAAATTCAAGTTGCTAAACAAGGTCTAGACATATTCAAACAAGAAAAATCATGTATCTACACACCTAACCATAAACTCTGTCTTAAGTGGTTTTGGGTTTCAAACATGGAAATTTCACAAACCTCCCAAAAGCTTCATTTTACAGTGACTATATAAGGAGGATCCATGCTTACCTTTTGGCTTAAACGTTTGAAACCAAAAACCACTTCTCTTCATGCATGCTTGACTTCATAATATAAGACAGAGTTTAGCGAGGGTACGTTAGGGGTGTAGATACATGATTTCCTGGTTTGAATATGTCTAGACCTTGTTTATCAACTTAATTGATTGCTTACTATATGACATAAGACGACTACGTGCCTTGGTTTTCATTTTTGGTTTTTTTTTGAATTTTATGCTCATATATTTGAATCTTGGTCAAATCCTAGGTTTGACCAAGATTTAAACAAGTTTAAAACATGAAAATGAAAAGGGAAGCATGTATCCTTCTTAGTCACTCTAAAATGAAGCTTTTGGGATGTTCTTGAAATTTCCATGTTTGAAATCCAAAACGACTTCTCTTCATGCTAGACTTCATAAGATCAACATGGGGTAGATACATGATTTGTCTGGTTTGGATATACCTAGACCTCGTTTAACTTGAATGCATGCATACGATATGACATAAAAAGACTACATGCTTTTGTTTTTCATTATTCTGATTTTTTTGAATTTTGTGCCCACAAATCTGTATCTTGGTCAAATCCTAGGCTTGATAATGATTTAACAAGATTAAAATATGAAAATGCAAAGGTAAGCATGGATCCTTCTTATTAGTCACTCTAAAATGAAGCTTTTGGGAGCAAAACCACTTCTCTTCATATGCTTGACTTCATAAGACGGAGTTTAGGGGTTAGGGGGTATAGATGCATGCATGATTTGTCTAGTTTGAATATGTCTAGACCTTGTTTATCAACTTAATTGGCTTACTATATGACATAAGAAAACTATTTGCTTTGGTTTTTCTTTTTCCTGATTTTTTTCAATTTTGATGCCCATTTGAATCTTGTCAAATCCTAGGTTTGACTGAGATAATTTAAACAAGCTTAAAACCTGAATACGAAAAGGGAAGCATGTATCCTTCTTTGTCACTCTAAAATGAAGTTTTTGGGAGGTTTTTCAAATTTCCATGTTTGAAACGACCCAAAACCACTTCTCTTCATATGCTTGACTTCATAAGACAGAGTTCAGGGGTTAGGGGGTATAGATACATGATTTGTCTAGTTTGAATATGTCTAGACCTTGTTTATCAACTTAATTAATTGGCTTACTATATGACATAAGAAAACTATTTGCTTTGGTTTTTCTTTTTCCTGATTTTTTCGATGCCCATTTGAATCTTTGTCAAATCCTAGGTTTGACTGAGATAATTTAAACAAGCTTAAAACATGAATATGAAAAGGGAAGCATGCATCCTTCTTAGTCACTCTAAAATGTAGTTTTTGGGAGGTTTTTGAAATTTCCATGTTTGAAACCCAAAACCACATCTCTTCATGCTTGACTTAATTTATAAGACATAGTTTAGGGGTTAGGGTAGATACATGATTTGTATGGTTTGATATTTCTAGTCCTTGTTTATCAACTTTAATGCTTACTATATGACATAAGATGACTATGTGATTTGGTTTTTCATTTTTCTGTTTTTTATTTTATTTTTCTGCCCATTTGAATCTTGGTCAAATCCTAGGTTTGACCAAGATTTAGACAAGTTTAACACGTGAAAACGAATAAGTAAGCCTGGATCCTTCTTAGTCACTCAAAAATGTACCAATCGATAGATGTGTTAACTTTGCTTCATGGAAATAATAATGTCATGTAAATGAGTTAACTTGGATTTCCTACCCTTGAATCCATAGGAAACTTTGTTCTAATGCACTATTATAATCAACCGAGTTTTTACACCAACAGTCCGTCACTTACGTGTGGTGCCCACGCTTGAGGTCCCACACTTCGGTGAGCACAAGTCACGTGCAATAGGTACGCAAACTCCCAGCCATCTTCTTTGTCAAGAGAAGACGCATCAGGATGCGTTTTGGAAGTCTGTGGGTCCTTCTAGATCCTTCGGTTGTCCCTCTCACAAAAAAAATCTCTCTCATTCTCGGCCTCGCTCGACTCGCTCGCTCGCTCGCTCGCTCGCACCTCCTGCTCACTGACAAACCCTGCACAAAAGTCAACATCATCACCCGAAAAAGGGGAGACACCATAATTCTCTCCCTTCTTCTCTCCTTCCGAGTGATCCCTCTTCCTCCGAGTTTCACTCGACGGGCAAACACCCATGTGCTACATAGTAATAATAAAAAGGTAGTACTCGTAGAAAAATCGATATACGAATCTGTAATTAAATAGGTTAAACTAGGGTTTTGCCCAGTTCTACGAGATCAAGGGTTCAAAAAATCCAACTACGGGGTTCGAACAACACGATTCTAATCCAAGAATTTTTTCGACCTAGGTCACCCAAATGGCCTCAAACTATAGGGTTAGCATCTAGTGCAGTATGTGTGAAAATGTATGCACTATGTGTGCTATAACTTGTATGTCTTTCAAATTTGAACCAAATTTGAATAAGTTTGAAATATTTGAAAATGGGCTTTTGGCTTAAACGTTGGAAACCAAAACCACTTCTCTTCGTGCATGCTTGACTTCATAAGACAGAGTTTAGCTAGGGTGGGGGGTTAGATGCATGATTTTCCTGGTTTGATTATGTCTAGACCTTGTTTATCAACTTAATTGAATGCTTACTATATGACATAAGAATACTATATGTGCCTTGTTTTTTTATTTTTTTATTTTTTTAAAATTTTATGCCCATTTGAATCTTGGTCAAATCCTAGGTTTGAACATGGTTTAAACAAGTTTAAATCATGAATATGAAAAATTAAGCATCTATATATCCTTCTTAGTCACTCCAAAATGTAGCTCGGTCTTGGGAGGGTTTTCGAAATTTCCATGTTTGAAACCAAAAACCACTTCTCTTCATGCATGCTTGACTTCATAAGACGGAGTTTAGGGTTAGGGGTAGATATATACATTATTTTCTGGTTTGAATATGTCTAGACCTTGTTTATCAACTTGAATGCTTAATTACTATATATATATGACATAAGAATGTTATGTCCTTTGGTTTTTCATTCTTTTGATTTTTTATGAATTTCTATGCCCATTTGAATCTTTTGGTCAAATCCTAGAGGTTTGACCAAGATTTACACAAGTTTAAAACATGAAAATGAAAAGGGAAGCTTGTATATCCTTCTTAGTCACTCTAAAATGAAGTTTTTTGGAGGTTTTTGAAATTTCCATGTTTGAAACCCAAAACCACTTCTCTTCATGCTAGACTGCTTCATAAGACAATTTAATTAGGGGTTAGGGGGTAGATACACATGATTTGTCTTGTTTGAATAAGTCCAAACACCTTGCTTGTGTATCAACTTGAATGCTTACTATATGACATAAGAATGCTTACCATATATGTTTGAATTTTAAAAGCATATAGTCTTCTTATGTCATATATATAGTAAGCATTCAAAAGTTTTTCTTTGAGAGAGTAGCATGCATTCAAAAGTTGATAAATAAGATTTGGACATATTCAAACCAGACAAATCATGTATCGATCTACACCCCCTAACCCTAAACTCTGTCTTATGAAGTCAAGCATGAAGAGAAGTGCTTTTAGGTTTCAAACATGGAAATTTCACAAACCTCCCAAAAGCTTCAGTTTACAAGTTGACTAATTAAGGAGGATCCATGCTTACCTTTTGGCTTAAACGTTTGAAACCAAAAACCACTTCTCTTCATGCATGCTTGACTTCATAAGACGAGTTTAGCTAGGGCGTTAGGGGTAGATACATGATTTTCCTGGTTTGAATATGTCTAGAACTGGTTTATCAACTTAATTAATTGATTGTTTACTATATGACATAAGAAGACTATGTGCCTTGGTTTTAAATTTTTCTGTTTTTTTTGAATTTTATGCCCATATATTTGAATCTTGGTCAAATCCTAGGTTTGACCAAGATTTAAACAAGTTTAAACATAAAAATGAAAAGGGAAGCATGTATCCTTCTTAGTCACTCTAAAATGAAGCTTTTGGGATGTTCTTGAAATTTCCATTTTTGAAACCAAAAACGACTTCTCTCTTCATGCTAGACTTCATAAGATCGACAGGGGGTATAGATACATGATTTGTCTGGTTTGGATATACCTAGACCTCGTTTATCAACTTGAATTCATACGATATGACATATGAAGACTATGTGCTTTAATTTGTTTTCATTTTTCTGATTTTTTTGAATTTTGTGCCCACCCATTTGTATATTGGTCAAATGCTAGGCTTGATAATGATTTAAACAAGTTTAAAATATGAATATGCAAAGTTAAGCATGGATCCTTCTTAGAAACTCTAAAATGAAGTTTTTCGGAGGTTTTTGAAATTTCCATGTTTGCAACCCAAAACAACTTCCTCTTCACATGCTTGACTTCATAAGACAGAGTTTAGGGGTTAGGGGGTATATATAGATACATGATTTGTCTAGTTTGAATATGTCTAGACCTTGTTTATCAACTTTTAATGCTTACTATAAGACATAAGAAAACTATTTCCTTTGTTTTTTCTTTTTTTTTGATTTTTTTCAATATTGATGCCCATTTGAATCTTGTCAAATCCTAGGTTTGACCAAGATAATTTAAACAAGCTTAGAACATGAATATGAAAAGGGAAGCGTGTATCCTTCTTAATTAGTCACACTAAAATGTAGTTTTTGGGAGGTTTTTGATATTTCCATGTTTGAAACCCAAAACCACATCTCTTCATGCTTGACTTAATTTATAAGACATAGTTTAGGGGTTAAGGGGTAGATACATGATTTGTATGGTTTGATATTTCTAGACCTTGTTTATTATCAACTTTAATGCTTACTATATGACATAAGATGACTATGTGATTTGGTTTTTCATTTTTCTGTTTTTTATTTTATTTTTCTGCCCATTTGAATCTTGGTCAAATCCTAGGTTTGACCAAGATTTAGA
The DNA here is from genome assembly GCF_019359855.2 of Lolium perenne. Lineage (NCBI taxonomy): Eukaryota > Viridiplantae > Streptophyta > Magnoliopsida > Poales > Poaceae > Lolium > Lolium perenne. The sequence goes on from NC_067248.2 coordinate 94,418,928, forward strand.
CAAGTTTAACACGTGAAAACGAATAAGTAAGCATGTATCCTTCTTAGTCACTCAAAAATGTACCAATCGATAGATGTGTTAACTTTGCTTCATGGAAATAATAATGTCACGTAAATGAGTTAACTTGGATTTCCTACCCTTGAATCCATAGGAAACTTTGTTCTAATGCAGTATAATAATCAATCGATTTTTTTGCACCAACATGTCTGTCACTTACGTGTGGTGCCCACGCGTGAGGTCCCACACTTCAGTGAGCACAAGTCACGTGCAATAGGTACGCAAACTCCCAGCCATCTTCTTTGTCAAGAGAAGACGCATCAGGATGCGTATTGGAAGTCTGTGGGTCATTCTGGATCCTTCTTAGTCACTCTAAAATGAAGCTTTTGGGAGGTTCTTGAAATTTCCATGTTTGAAACCCAAAACCACTTCTCTTCATGATTTACTTCATAAAACATAGTTTAATTAGAGTTTTAGGGGTAGATATATACATGATTTTTCTGGTTTGAATATATATGTCTCTAGACCTTTGTTTATCAACTTGAATGCTTAATATACATATGACATAAGAAAACTATTTGCTTTGGTTTTCTTTTTTCTCATTTTTTTTCAATTTTGATGCCCATTTGAATCTTGTCAAATCCTAGGTTTGACCAAGATAATTTAAACAAGCTTAAAACATGAATATGAAAAGAGGAGCATGTATCCTTCTTAGTCACTCTAAAATGTAGTTTTTGGGAGTTTTTTGAAATTTCCATGTTTGAAACCCAAAACCACTTCTCTTCACATGCTTGACTTCATAAGACAGAGTTAATTAATTTAGGGGTTAATTAGGGGGTATAGATACATGATTTGTGTGGTTTGAATATGTATGGACCTTATTTATCAACAACTTTAATGCTTACTATATGACATAAGAAAACTATTTGCTTTGGTTTTCTTTTTCAATTTTTTTCAATTTTGATGCCCATTTGAATCTTGTCAAATCCTAGGTTTGACCAAGATAATTTAAACAAGTTTAAAACATGAATATGAAAAGGGAAGCATGGATCCTTCTTAGTCACTCTAAAATGAAGCTTTTGGGAGGTTTTTGAAATTTCCATGTTTGAAATCCAAAACCACTTCTCTTCACATGCTTGACTTCATAAGACAGAGTTTAGGGGTTAGGGGTATAGATACATGATTTGTCTGGTTTAATATGTCTAGACCTTGTTTATCAACTTTAATGCTTACTATATGACATAAGAAGACTATGTGATTTGGTTTTTCATTTTTCTGTTTTTATTTTTCGCTTCATTTGAATCTTGGTCAAATCCTAGGTTTGACCAAGATATAGACAAGTTTAACACGTAAATGAGTTAACTTGGATTTCCTACCCTTGAATCCATAGGAAACTTTGTTCTAATGCACTATAATAATCAACCGAGTTTTTACACCAACAAAGTTCTGTCACTTACGTGTGGTGCCCATGCGTGAGGTCCCACACTTCGATGAGCACAAGTCACGTGCAATAGGTACGCAAACTCCCAGCCATTTTCTTTGTCAAGAGAAGACGCATCGGGATGCGTATTGAAGTCTGTGGGTCCTTCTGGATCCTTCGGTCGTCCCTCTCACAAAAAAAAACAAATCTCTCTCATTCTCGGCCTCGCTCGACTCGCTCGCTCGCTCGCTCGCTCGCACCTCCTGCTCACTGACAAACCCTGCACAAAAGTCAACATCATCACCCGAAAAAGGGGAGACACCATAATTCTCTCCCTTCTTCTCTCCTTCCGAGTGATCCCTCTTCCTCCGAGTTTCACTCGACGGGCAAACACACATGTGCTGCCTAGTAATAATAAAAAGGTAGAAAAATCGACCTACGAATATATAATTAAATAGGTTAAACTAGGGTTTTACCCAGTACTACAGATCAAGGTTCAAAAAATCCAACTACGGGGTTCGAACAACACGATTCTAATCCAAGAATTTTTTCGACCTAGGTCACCCAAATGGCCTCAAACTATAGGGTTAGCATCTAGTGCAGTATGTGTGAAAATGTATGCACTATGTGTGCTATAACTTGTATGTCTTTCATATTTGAACCAAATTTGAATAAGTTTGAAATATTTGAAAAGGGGATTTTGGCTTAAACGTTTGAAACCAAAAACCACTTCTCTTCATGCATGCTTGACTTCATAAGACAGAGTTTAGCTAGGGTTAGGGGATAGATGCATGATTTTCCTGGTTTGAATATGTCTAGACCTACTTTATCAACTTAATTGAATGCTTACTATATGACATAATAATACTATGTGCATTGTTTTTTATTTTTTTGATTTTTTAAAAATTGTATGCCCATTTGAATCTTGGTCAAATCCTAGGTTTGAACATGGTTTAAGCAAGTTTAAATCATGAATATGAAAAATTAAGCATCTATATATCCTTCTTAGTCACTCCAAAATGTAGCTCTTGGGAGGTTTTTTGAAATTTCCATGTTTGAAACCAAAACCACTTCTCTTCATGCATGCTTGACTTCATAAGACATAGTTTAGCTAGGGCGTTAGGGGGTAGATACATGATTTTCCTGGTTTGAATATGTCTAGACCTGGTTTATCAACTTAATTAATTGATTGTTTACTATATGACATAAGAAGACTATGTGCCTTGGTTTTAAATTTTTCTGTTTTTTTGAATTTTACGCCCATATATTTGAATCTTGGACAAATCCTAGGTTTGACCAAGATTTAAACAAGTTTAAACATAAAAATAAAAAGGGAAGCATGTATCCTTCTTAGTCACTCTAAAATGAAGCTTTTTGGATGTTCTTGAAATTTCCATTTTTGAAACCAAAACGACTTCTCTCTTCATGCTAGACTTCATAAGATCGACAAAGGCAGATACATGATTTGTCTGGTTTGGATATGTCCAAACCTTGCTTGTTTATCAACTTGAATGCTTACTATATGACATAAGAATGCTTACCATATGTTTGAATTTTAAAAGCATATAGTCTTCTTATGTCATATAGTAAGCATTCAAAAGTTTTTCTTTGAGAGAGTAGCATGCATTCAAAAGTTGATAAATAAGATTTGTACATATTCAAACCAGACAAATCATGTATCTACCCATATGCATATATATATAACCCTATACTTTTGTCTTATGAAGACGTCAAGGATGAAGAGAAGTGGATTTGGGTTTCAAACATGGAAATTTCAAAAACCTCCCAAAACATGTATATATCTACCCCTAAACCCTAATCTTTGTCTTATGAAGCCAAGCATATGAAGAGAAGTGATTTTGGGTTTCAAACATGGAAACTTCAAAAACCTCCCAAAAGCTTCATTTTAGAGAGACTAAGAATGATCCATATGCTTACCTTTTCATTGCCATGTTTTAAACTTGTTTTAACCTTGGTCAAACCTAGGATTTGACCAAGATTCAAATGGGAGTAAAAATTCAGAAAAATTCAAAAAAAAAATGAAAAACCAAAGCACATATATATATATATAGCCTTGATGTTATGTCATATAGTAAGCATTCAAGTTGATAAACAAGGTCGATCTCTAGACATATTCAAAGCAGAAATATCATGTATCATATCTACCCTAACCCTAGCTAAACTCTGTCTTATGAAGTCAAACATATGAAGAGAACTGGGGTTTTGGGTTTCAAACATAAAATTTTCAAGTACCTTCATTTTAGAGTGAGTAAGGAAGGATTCATGCTTACCGTTTCATTTTCATGTTTTAAACTTGTTTAAACCTAGGATTTGACCAAGATTTAAATAGGCATAAAAAAATCGAAAGAAATCAAAAATTGAAAAACCAAAGCACATATATATAGCCTTCTTATATCATATAGTAAAAAATTCAAGTTGATAAACAAGGTCTAGACATATTCAAACAAGAAAAATCATGTATCTACACACCTAACCATAAACTCTGTCTTAAGTGGTTTTGGGTTTCAAACATGGAAATTTCACAAACCTCCCAAAAGCTTCATTTTACAGTGACTATATAAGGAGGATCCATGCTTACCTTTTGGCTTAAACGTTTGAAACCAAAAACCACTTCTCTTCATGCATGCTTGACTTCATAATATAAGACAGAGTTTAGCTAGGGTACGTTAGGGGGTGTAGATACATGATTTCCTGGTTTGAATATGTCTAGACCTTGTTTATCAACTTAATTGATTGCTTACTATATGACATAAGACGACTACGTGCCTTGGTTTTCATTTTTGGTTTTTTTTTGAATTTTATGCTCATATATTTGAATCTTGGTCAAATCCTAGGTTTGACCAAGATTTAAACAAGTTTAAAACATGAAAATGAAAAGGGAAGCATGTATCCTTCTTAGTCACTCTAAAATGAAGCTTTTGGGATGTTCTTGAAATTTCCATTTTTGAAACCAAAAACGACTTCTCTCTTCATGCTAGACTTCATAAGATCGACAGGGGGTATCGATACATGATTTGTCTGATTTGGATATACCTAGACCTCATTTATCAACTTGAATTCATACGATATGACATATGAAGACTATGTGCTTTAATTTGTTTTCATTTTTCTGATTTTTTTTTGAATTTTGTGCCCACCCATTTGTATATTGGTCAAATGCTAGGCTTGATAATGATTTAAACAAGTTTAAAATATGAATATGCAAAGTTAAGCATGGATCCTTCTTAGAAACTCTAAAATGAAGTTTTTCGGAGGTTTTTGAAATTTCCATGTTTGCAACCCAAAACAACTTCCTCTTCACATGCTTGACTTCATAAGACAGAGTTTAGGGGTTAGGGGGTATATATAGATACATGATTTGTCTAGTTTGAATATGTCTAGACCTTGTTTATCAACTTTAATGCTTACTATAAGACATAAGAAAACTATTTCCTTTGTTTTTTCTTTTTTTTTTGATTTTTTTCAATATTGATGCCCATTTGAATCTTGTCAAATCCTAGGTTTGACCAAGATAATTTAAACAAGCTTAGAACATGAATATGAAAAGGGAAGCGTGTATCCTTCTTAGTCACACTAAAATGAAGTTTTTGGGAGGTTTTTGATATTTCCATGTTTGAAACCCAAAACCACATCTCTTCATGCTTGACTTAATTTATAAGACATAGTTTAGGGGTTAAGGGGTAGATACATGATTTGTATGGTTTGATATTTCTAGACCTTGTTTATTATCAACTTTAATGCTTACTATATGACATAAGATGACTATGTGATTTGGTTTTTCATTTTTCTGTTTTTTATTTTATTTTTTCGCCCATTTGAATCTTGGTCAAATCCTAGGTTTGACCAAGATTTAGACACTAAAGTTTAACACGTGAAAACGAATAAGTAAGCATGGATCCTTCTTAGTCACTCAAAAATGTACCAATCGATAGATGTGTTAACTTTGCTTCATGGAAATAATAATGTCACGTAAATGAGTTAACTTGGATTTCCTACCCTTGAATCCATAGGAAACTTTGTTCTAATGTAGTATAATAATCAATCGAGTTTTTACACCAACATGTCTGTCACTTACGTGTGGTGCCCACGCGTGAGGTCCCACACTTCAGTGAGCACAAGTCACGTGCAATAGGTACGCAAACTCCCAGCCATCTTCTTTGTCAAGAGAAGACGCATAAGGATGCGTATTGGAAGTCTGTGGGTCCTTCTGGATCCTTCTTAGTCACTCTAAAATGAAGCTTTTGGGAGGTTCTTGAAATTTCCATGTTTGAAACCCAAAACCACTTCTCTTCATGATTTACTTCATAAAACATAGTTTAATTAGAGTTTTAGGGGTAGATATATACATGATTTTTCTGGTTTGAATATATATGTCTCTAGACCTTTGTTTATCAACTTGAATGCTTAATACACATATGACATAAGAATGCTATGTGCTTTGGTTTTTCATTCTTTTGATTTTTTTTCTGAATTTTTAGGGCCATTTGAATCTTGGTCAAATCCTTGGTTTGACCAAGATTTAAACAAGTTTAAAACATAAAAATGAAAAGGGAAGTCTGTATCCTTCTTAGTCACTCTAAAATGAAGCTTTTGGGAGGTTTTTAAAATTTCAATGTTTGAAACCCAAAACCACTTCTCTTCACATGCTTGACTTCATAAGACAGAGTTAATTAATTCAGGGGTTAATTACGGGGTATAGATACATGATTTTCGTGGTTTGAATATGTATGGACCTTATTTATCAACAACTTTAATGCTTACTATATGACATAAGAAAACTATTTGCTTGGTTTTTCTTTTTTCAATTTTTTTTTCAATTTTGATGCCCATTTGAATCTTGTCAAATCCTAGGTTTGACCAAGATAATTTAAACAAGTTTAAAACATGAAAATGAAAAGGGAAGCATGGATCCTTCTTAGTCACTCTAAAATGAAGCTTTTGGGAGGTTTTTGAAATTTCCATGTTTGAAACCCAAAACCACTTCTCTTCACATGCTTGACTTCATAAGACAGAGTTTAGGGGTTAGGGGTATAGATACATGATTTGTCTGGTTTAATATGTCTAGACCTTGTTTATCAACTTTAATGCTTACTATATGACATAAGAAGACTATGTGATTTGGTTTTTCATTTTTCTGTTTTTATTTTTCTGCCCATTTGAATCTTGGTCAAATCCTAGGTTTGACCAAGATATAGACAAGTTTAACACGTAAATGAGTTAACTTGGATTTCCTACCCTTGAATCCATAGAAAACTTTGTTCTAATGCACTATTATAATCAACCGAGTTTTTACACCAACAGGTCTGTCACTTACGTGTGGTGCCCACGCTTGAGGTCCCACACTTCAGTGAGCACAAGTCACGTGCAATAGGTACGCAAACTCCCAGACATTTTCTTTGTCAAGAGAAGACGCATCAGGATGCGTATTGGAAGTCTGTGGGTCCTTCTGGATCCTTCGGTCGTCCCTCTCAAAAAAAAAAACAAATTTCTCTCATTCTCGGCCTCGCTCGACTCGCTCGCTCGCTCGCTCGCTCGCACCTCCTGCTCCTTGACAAACCCCCGCACAAAGTCAACATCATCACCCGAAAAAGGGGAGACACCATAATTCTCTCCCTTCTTCTCTCCTTCCGAGTGATCCCTCTTCCTCCGAGTTTCACTCGACGGGCAAACACCCATGTGCTGCATAGTAATAATAAAAAGGTAGTACTCGTAGAAAAATCGATATACGAATCTGTAATTAAATAGGTTAAACTAGGGTTTTGCCCAGTTCTACAGATCAAGGGTTAAAAAATATCCAACTACGGGGTTCGAACAACACGATTCTAATCCAAGAATTTTTTCGACCTAGGTCACCCAAATGGCCTCAAACTATAGGGTTAGCATCTAGTGCAGTATGTGTGAAAATGTATGCACTATGTGTGCTATAACTTGTATGTCTTTCAAATTTGAACCAAATTTGAATAAGTTTGAAATATTTGAAAATGGGCTTTTGGCTTAAACGTTGGAAACCAAAAACCACTTCTCTTCGTGCATGCTTGACTTCATAAGACAGAGTTTAGCTAGGGTTAGGGGGTAGATGCATGATTTTCCTGGTTTGATTATGTCTAGACCTTGTTTATCAACTTAATTGAATGCTTACTATATGACATAAGAATACTATGTGCCTTGTTTTTTTATTTTTTTATTTTTTTAAAATTTTATGCCCATTTGAATCTTGGTCAAATCCTAGGTTTGAACATGGTTTAAACAAGTTTAAATCATGAATATGAAAAATTAAGCATCTATATATCCTTCTTAGTCACTCCAAAATGTAGCTCTTGGGAGGGTTTTTCGAAATTTCCATGTTTGAAACCAAAACCACTTCTCTTCATGCATGCTTGACTTCATAAGACGGAGTTTAGGGTTAGGGGTAGATATATACATGATTTTCTGGTTTGAATATGTCTAGACCTTGTTTATCAACTTGAATGCTTACTATATATATATGACATAAGAATGTTATGTCCTTTGGTTTTTCATTCTTTTGTTTTTTTATGAATTTCCATGCCCATTTGAATCTTTTGGTCAAATCCTAGAGGTTTGACCAAGATTTAAACAAGTTTAAAACATGAAAATGAAAAGGGAAGCTTGTATATCCTTCTTAGTCACTCTAAAATGAAGTTTTTGGGAGGTTTTTGAAATTTCCATGTTTGAAACCCAAAACCACTTCTCTTCATGCTAGACTTCATAAGACAATTTAATTAGGGGTTAGGGGTAGATACATGATTTGTCTGGTTTGAATATGTCCAAACCTTGCTTGTGTATCAACTTGAATGCTTACTATATGACATAAGAATGCTTACCATATGTTTGAATTTTAAAAGCATATAGTCTTCTTATGTCATATATATAGTAAGCATTCAAAAGTTTTTCTTTGAGAGAGTAGCATGCATTCAAAAGTTGATAAATAAGATTTGGACATATTCAAACCAGACAAATCATGTATCGATCTACACCCCCTAACCCTAAACTCGTCTTATGAAGTCAAGCATGAAGAGAAGTGCTTTTTGGGTTTCAAACATGGAAATTTCACAAACCTCCTAAAAGCTTCATTTTACATTGACTAAGAAGGATCCAGCTTACCTTTTCATTTTCATGTTTTAAACTTGTTTAACTCTTGGTCAAACCTAGGATTTGACCAAGATTTAAATGGGCATAAAAAATCAGAAAAACAGAAAAAAATGAAAAACCAAATAACATAGCCTTCTTATGTCATATAGTAAGCATTCAAGTTGATAAACAAGGTCTAGACATTTTCAAACCAGAAAAAGCATGTATCTACCCCTAACCCTAAACTCTGTCTTACGAAGTCAAGCATGAAGAGAAGTGGTTTTGGGTTTCAAACATGGAAATTTCTAAAACCTCGCGAAAGCTTCATTTTAGAGTGACTAAGAAGGATCCATGCTTACCTATTCATTTTCATGTTTTAAACTTGTTTAAACCTTGATAAAACCCAGGATTTTACCTATTTAATCATAGATTCATAGGTCGATTTTTTACTTTTTTATTTTTACTATGCAGACATGTGTGTGTTTGCCGTCCGAAGAAACTTCGGAGGAAGAGGGATCACACGGAAGGAGAAGAAGGGATAGCAGTCACGGGCCCCTCTTATTATTTATGGTGTATATCTTTTTTCTGGTGATGTTGACGGTTGTGCAGCGTTTGTCAGTGCGCAGGAGGTGCGAGGCTGCGAGCGAGCGAGTCGAGCGAGGCCGAGAATGAGAGAGATGTTTTTTTCTTTTTCTTTTCCGTGAGAGGGACAACAGAAGGATCCAGAGACGACTTCCACTACGCATCCTGGTGCGCGTCTTCTCTTGACAAAGAAGATGGATGGGAGTTTGCGTACCTACTAATCTACTATAGTACTACTACTACACAAGAACCATATACATGTCAAACTTTTCAATCATGACCCACATGCATTTTATGTATATATTCAGAACTTTTAATGCATGCATGAAAACTCAGCAAAATATGTGCATTTTGGGTTGTCGCACATAAATGTGCTTTTACTTGTCTGCGACCAATCCAATTTTCATGTTAGGGGGAAACACGACACACGATGGACATTTCCAATGTTTCACGAATTAATTATCTCAATTTGCATCCATATATATATGCGCCTGGTTACTGAAAGATCGAACCAAAGGTGAACTTGAAACGTTTTAATTTTCATGTTTTAAACTTGTTTAAATCTTGGTCAACCCTTGGATTTGACCAAGATTCATAAAAATTCAAAAACATAGTCTTCTTATGTCATACAAATAACATTCAACTTGATAAAACAAGATCTAAACATATTAAAAGAAGAATCATGTATCTACCCCCTAACCCTAAACTCTGTCTTTTGAAGTCAAACATGAAGATACGTGGTTTTGGGTTTACAAAATGGAAATTTCAAAAACCTCCGAAAAGCTTAATTTTGGAGTGACTAAGAAGGATACATGCTTACTTTTTCATTTTCATGTTTTAAACTTGTTTAAAGCTTGGTCAAACCTAGCTAGCTTGGATTTGACCAAGACTCAAGTGCGCAGACAAAATACTAAAAAACCCCCAAAAATGAAAAACCATAACACATAGTCTTCTTGCGTCACATATATTGTAAGCATTCAAGTGTTGATAAACAATATCTAGACATATCAAACAAGAAAAATCATGTATCTATACCCCTAACCCTAAATTTGTCTTATGAAGTCAAGCATGAAGAGAAGTGGTTTGGGTTTTCAAACATGGAAATTTCGAAAACCGCCCAAAAGCTTCATTTCGGACTGACTAATAAGGATCCATGCTTACCTTTTCATTTTCATGTTTTAAACTTGTTTAAATTCTTGTTCAAACCTAGGATTTGGCCAAGATTCAAATGGGCATAAAAACAATCGAAAAAATCAAAAATGAAAAACCAAAGCACATAGTCTTCTTATGTCACATAGTAAGCCATTCAACTTGATAACAAGGTCTAGACCTATTCAAACCAGAAAAATCATGTATCTACCCCTAACCCTAAACTCATTTGTCTGATGAAGTCAAGCATGAAGAGAAGTGGTTTTGGGTTTCAAACATAGACATTTCAAAAGCCTCCCAAAAGCTTCATTTTGGAGTGATTGAGAAGGATCCATGCTTAATTTTTCATTTTAATGTTTTAAACTTGTTTAAATCTTGGTTAAACCTATGATTTGACCAAAATTTGATTTGGCATGAAAATTCAAAACAAATCAAATAAATAAAAAACCAATGCACATAGTACATCTTCTTATGTCATATACTAAGCATTCAAGTTGATAAGCCAGGTCTAGACATATTCAAACTAGAAAAATCATGTATCTACCCCTAACCCTAAACTCGATTTGTCTTATGAAGTCAATCATGAAGAGGTGTTTTGGGTTTCAGACATGGAAATTTCAAAAACCTTCCAAAAGCTTCATTTTGAAGTTACTAATTAAGAAGGATCACTACAAGAAAAGTTTGGCAAATTTTCTTGTAGTGGATCCAGGCTTAATTTTTCATCTTCATGTTTTAAATTTTGGTCAAACCTAGGATTTGTCCAAGATACAAATGGGCATAAAAATTCAGGGTAGCATCATACCCCCCCTCCTTCCCGCGTAGAAAAAGTGTTAGGCGAGTAGTAGAATGGCATGACCAACAAGTTTCAAGTAAAATTTTGAATATGACCAAAATATACCAATTGATAGATGTGTGTGACCCAAGATTGAGCCATGGTACATTTTGCCAACAAAGTAGCAATTGAGTTGGCTTTCTACCTTAGTAGGCGTGCATTGGAAGGATGCATTATGCCGGCAAAGTTTTCAAACGTTCAAACTTTTCCGGTTTCTCATACAAAGATTTGGCTCCTTGAGAAGCATTGATGTGATCATATAAGGTTATCCAAAACTTCGCCTTTCCCGTATTTGCCCGAGCACTCGACACCCCTCGTCCCATGGCGACTCCTCCAGCCATAGCCCCGTGCACCCAGGCTCCACGACTCACCTCGGAGGGGTGTGCGCTAAAGCTCGCAAATGTCTCATGTGCCATTGGTGTGCGATGAAGCAGCGGCTCTGTGTCTTGCCGTGGCTAGACTCCTGGCGCCCTTTGATCTAGGAGAGGGAGAGGAGGGAGGGGGTCCCATGAAGCGGCGGTGGCCCAGGAGTATCGGCGGCAGCCCAGCAGCAGCGGCAAAGTGGGCTGGTCGGAGCATAGGCATGCGCCGGGGCGCACCTCGCGGGGTGAGGAGGCTTCCATTGTGACGAAGACCTTGCCATCCAGGGCTTCGGGGTCGCCTACGAACTCGGGGCCTCGGTCCATGGCGTTGCCGTCGTGGGGACGTCGGGCGGCGGCGACGTGCTGCAGCCCCAGCCTTTAGTGGGGACCAAAGTGCGACCGACCACATCACGGCGTCAACAGCATTGGGGATGCCGATGGGCATCCACCGCCACCACACGTATTTGGGAGGTTCTGGCCGGGCCGAGTTCCAAACTTCCATCATCGGAGCCGAGGGCTTGGTACTTCAAATTCCGAATCGGGCAATCCTTCGACCCCAATCAGCTTCTGCTGTGGTCCAAATCCGAGATATCTTGGCGCAGCTATGCTGGTTAAGCTTAGCCGGACAGCGGCAATCGACGATCTGCAAAACCTAGATGCCTTCCGAGGATTTGCAGCAGCCGTCAATGCACTCGTGGAGGCATCGCATGCTTGGTAGCAATGGCGAATGCGGGTATGTTGTTTTACTCCCTTTGTATGCTTTTGTCATAAAAATCAATTTGCTAATTCTCATTCGATTGAAAATCAGACCCATTCACCATCAACTCTCAAACAAAGTGGACACTAGTAATATGTAGAACTAGAAATTACACAAGATTTCTGTACTGCTAGTACTATTACTTCGACGCTACATGTTGTTTACACGAGGAAATTGCACAAACTACCGCTTATTGCTGCCTTCGTTGCTTAAAACACTTTTTAAAACTGTAATTTTTTTCCGCACAAACCACCAACTATCGTGTTCTGCTGCAGGAATTTCAAATTTGGGATTGAGCTGTTTAAGAGCAAATCAGATGATCGGGGACCACCAACTACTATAGTTTTAATTGCAAATAGAATAGATTTTGCAAAATTATGAAACGCACATAACGTTTGAATTACTACAATTTTTTTGAAGGTTTGATATTTTCATCATTTTTGTGTGAATCTTACACCAAGTAACACAACTTTCAGACGGAATACAAAATATTTTCAAACTTCCTAGATTTGATAGCTCAAATATTTTTAATTACTAGTTTTTCAGTATTTTAAAAAGTCGAAACACTATATTTTGGCTGAATGTTAGAAAATATATTTCATGATTATCCCATATTAGTTAAGAAGTACATAAACTAGTAGTAGTAATAAAGAACAGAGGGAGTTTATGGAGATACATCCATTAAGGGCATGTTAGTGTGTGTTGGTGTATTACTTATGCCTTCTTTGGTTAATACACTTCTCAAGTGATCCCCGCAAACCCTCTATTCTTGCCTAGAATACAAAAACTCCCCATCAAAGTATTAGTGCATTTTTTGGATGAGTATTCGAGAGGATTGGGTGAACACCAAGGATTTGCATAGGGAATTGGTACAATTGAATCCTTGGCTGTTTGATTTGTAGGATTGTTTCCGATAGGAATTTTTCCTAAGGATTTCTTTGCACAGATTCCATAGAAAATTAAACATCTACTCATACCTCTTTTTAAGCCTATGGTGGAATCAAACAAAGTTTGGATTCTATGAATTCCTATAGGATTGGAGTGGACATGACATTGCAATCCTACATTTCCCTATTCCTACATCTTTCGGTAGGCATTTGCCTAGAATAAATAACCATGTGTATTACGGAGTAGCAATAAAATATAGGTTTATTTCTCTAAAGCATCTTGCACTGTACTAGTACATGGCTTAAGAGACAATATTTTTACCATTTTTTTTTTGCGAGAAGACAATATTATTACCATAGTTACTAAGTACATTTTATTGGATGATGAAGTGATAGCCCTCATCAATGCATTGTGAATTATTAGGGCATGGGTCACACGTGATTTACGAGTACACCGCACGATCGAGAGCCGCCGTCCCTCTTTGCTTTTTACCGATGCGGCGGAGCTCCTCCCCACACCCACGAATAACTGAAAGCCACAACTGCTGGGGAAAAGTCTTGCGCCGAGAAAATCTACAACCGTGGTTGAGTACATGTGTTTCTTAAGATACGAGTGCTCCAATGCATTTTTTCTTTCCTTTTACTAATTTACCTTGAAAATCCTGCACGTCCACTTATTTGTGGACGGAGGGAGTATCACGCCAAGAGGAAGTAGGACAATACTTTTGCCAGCTGTTGGCTCTTCTATTGTTCTTGCTCTAAAGAAACCCCGATTGTGAAAGGCCAAGGCGTACTTCTTTTGGTCACGCAAAATTCAAAATACTGCCATGGACATTGAATTGACATGACAACACATAGCTTGGGATGTCCAAATTTGCACGTTAGACCAGTGACTTGTTCTTCACCTTTTCAGAGGGAACAGTGACTTTTTATTATGGGTCTATACACTTTCCAAGAAATAGGAGGAGATGCGCCAGAGTGTAGAGGAGCGAAGTCAAGCGCCCCGCCCCCACACCTGCCCTATTTCTGTTCACCTCCATCGTCTACCTCCGCCCCGCCCGCACCAATCGACCACCTTCCATAGCACACGCCGCTGCCGCCGCCATGCAGCTTTAGAATCAATTCCACCGCCCGGTTTGAGAGCCTCCGTTCTTCATCTTCCCCGCCACCCGCCGCCATCGAACCCAAATTAAACTCCAATCAGTTGAACCCAAACCTCATAGACCCACCCCTGCCCTGCGATGGCGGCATCGAACAAGGAAAATGATGACTCGGAAGCTGTTTCTGAGAAGGTCTTTTCCGAAGGTCCCCTTGAAGAACTCGTAACAAGATGCGACGTCATCACCGCCGCGAGCCTCGTCGGTTCGTCCAAACTATTTTTCGACTCTGCAAATGATAGTGCAACTCTATCTTTTTCTCTCCCGTTTGGCCTCCCATGTGTTCTTCATTCTCACCCGACGAAGGTAGCACGGGATTGCAAGCTGACGCAGCTGGACAGGTTCTCCTCCGACGCTGTGATGCCAGACGATGCAGATGTAAGCAGTGGGTAGGTGCCAATGGAGATTGGGTTGCCATGGTTGACAGCGTTCCGGCTTGCAAATGGAAACTTGTCAACGTCTACACTCGCCGTGAAATTCCTCTCCCTGTGCCGTTTGAAACCACCCACATTCCAAATATATACCACCACAACCTTCGTTCTATTATATTTCACAAGATATATATTTGCCAAGTTCCCACCTGGGGTACAAAATTTCTCTCTTGTTGCTGTTTTTGACATCGTAGTTGCCCTCCTTTGCGGCGAAGATTCGATGGACAGTTCTTACAGAGCCCAAGTCCCACATCTTTTACAATTACAGCGATGCAATTCTCCACAATGGGCTTGTGTTTGCCACAACTCATACTGGCACTGTTCACGCATGGAATCCTCAGCAAGCTGGTAATTTTCCTCCGGACGTAAGTAGTGTATAATGAGCTTCATTATTCATGGCTGTAAAGATAATTTTAATGCACAAACTTATTAATTTTCGAACCTGACTGATCTGACTTGGAGGCTTGGGGCATATTTGCTTCGGATGAAATTTCATTGGTATTTAGACTTTTTATTCGAGATGATTACCATAGAAAAATTTGAGGATTGTATAATTAGGAGTTTTATTCTCGTATTGAATTATGTTGGATTTTGACCTCTACTTGAACTTCTTGAAATGAATCCTTTGGTTTCCCATGTGATGTACTGAAATACACCAATATGCTGTATTATTGAATGGAAATGCCATTATATCATCCCATCTGAATCCTAATGCGTTTTCCCAATTCTTACGTTTTCAGATTTGTGCAAACCAAACATACCCTTCTTAACAGTAATTTCGTTTTCAAGCAGGTCCTCCGCTGATCGTAGAGCCACCGCCCATTGTGTTTGAATGGCGGTGTGCACTTGATGATGCTCTTGGCCATGATCACGAGGTCGATTATGGCATGTGGTGGTTAGCAAGATCTATAGATGGTTCTAGACTTCTTCCTGATCCATACACTCGGGCATTCTTGATGAAAGGGAATATTCCTGTAAAGTTTGCCATACTGCTTCTGATCGTCGTGTTCATCATGGTCGCACTGTTGGCAACTATGCTTCTGGGTTTGGTTGCCTGGTGTTCACGAAGGACACTAGTAAGTTAAATGAAGGTATTCCATGGGAAAAGATTGATGACCTTGGAGAATATTCTCTTTTCCTTGGAGTGAACTATCCGATTATGCTGCCATTAGGCGGTGCAGATGTTGTCCCAGGATGTCTGACGAGAAGAAATTGTGTGTACACCTTGCCGAATGAAGCATGGCTTCGCAATTCGCAATGTTGAAATATGCCGATTCAGTCTGAATCGTGAAGATTGCGCTGTTGGTTTCCAAACCAACGCCTTGGAGAAAACATGCAAAACAAAAAGATAGGTACCTGGTAAAGACACCGCTTTGGTTCATCCCAAACTTCGCCAACGCCCCGGATTGGAACAAGTGTGATGTTTAATTCTGAAACAGGGCCTGCAGCCATTGTAGCTACTGATAGTATGTAATTTCATAGCTAATGAACGAGGCAATTGTGGTCTACTAGTTACAACTGTTTTGTAAAGAGGTGGTCTATAAGTATACCCCTCTCTTCATTGATGCATTTGTGGTCTACTTGATGGTACTCTTAAATATATGGTTGTGGCTCCTCAACACATAATGTGGGGGTATTATTGTGTTAAAGTTGAAGGCTTGATCAACTATAGGTTCACTTCTCTAGTTACATTACTAGGTACTCCGGTTGGCTATGTTGTGATGAAATTGTGTTCTGTTGTTCGGTGAAGACAAAAGTAGAACTATGGTATGCTTATGTTTAAGAGCAAGCGAGGGTTTAGCTTGAGATGTTAAAATTCAGATTTGAACTATTTTTTGATATGGAAATTTGAAATATATATGGTACTGTATATGATTATGTGTAACAACAAGCGACGAAAGGGCTGATGCTCCTATTCCTTGTCGGCGGGAGGACTATGTGTGCGGCGACTTGAGCCAAATTAGAAGGCCATAGCTATGTTGATTGGTCCTTGAAGTTGGAGGGGCTAGGATTTCGGATGAGCGGAGTGGGGGAAGTTGTTGCTCATGGAACATAAGTCCTTAAAATAGTAATGTTAGTATATAGGAGTACAAGGTATATACTTGTACTATTTTAGTACTATAATAAGTATATCGGGTTCATCAAAAAGAATTATCTCGGGTTCACAACCACGTGGGGTCAAGGTGAGGGAAAGTTGGTCAATACCTCTTACCGCTATATCCCCGCCCCAAGTTCTAATGCGCAAGTGCTGTTATTTTTTTAAGGGAAATAGTGGTTCCTCTCTCCCGGAAACATGCCCCGCATCTCCACCTCCTAGTATCGTAGTACTACTACTGCATCTTCTCCAAAAAAAACCCTCTTCTGTCTCTTTCTCCCGTTCACCCCTCTCTCCCTTGCATTGGATTACCGACTCCAATGAAGCAGAAGCGTAAGATTGAGGAGATTCCTGATTGCTACCACCAGTCCATGGGGTGGGGCAACCTCCACTACCCACTGGTGGAGAACATAGCCGAGCGGGCGGATATCCTCAGCACTGGTCGCCTCGCTCGAGGCATGATCGGCATGCGGCATGCCATCCGCGGAGCGCATAAGGTTCCGTTCGGTTTACCGAGCCTGCTCCATCGCGACCCCGAGACATGGCCGCACGACCGCGACAATACTGTAAGAGTATTTATTTATTTACTCATCTCGTTTCAGCTTGTGTTTTTTCAATCAACTTTTCTTATTGCCAAACATCATGCATGAATTTAGACTCAACATAATCACCTGATTTGGGAGTACTGTAAGGTTTGCTGCCTTCACTATGCACATGTACTCTTCGGAATTGCTTTATTTATCCATTACATCTGTGCTTCAGTTCTGCACAATCCGCTCTTCATTCTGTCGAATACCTTGCATGCATAGACAATTTTGAAACAAATCCTATTTGCAGGGCATTCACGCGTTGCTGATGCCATTAGACAAGCCGACAGTTCCAGCATTTATCCATACCAAGAAGGAACTGGATGGACATGGACCCATGCACTGGGTGGGTTGTAACGGCGATCGGGTGGCATTTGTCCAAAGCAGACGGGCACTTGACGATCCGCAACATATACATATCAGATACTATTATACCTCTTCCATCTCTCGCAAGATGCAGGAATTTCTTTGGGCCCTACTAGTGAATGGTGGCATGGCAGCCCACCATTCCTGTTCAAATACAAAATAGATAAAAGTTTGGAACTGCTCAAAGTACGGATCGTCAAGAGGCCGTACAAAGATGATCTAGCAGGGCCATGGCATTACGAGGTAATCGTTGTATTTGACGAATTGATTGCTATCCTACAAGCGCCCCTAGAAAAGGAGTGGAATATCCTGAGAAACCCTGAATTCTTTGATAGAAACAGCTATGTCGATGCCATGGGCTTTCCTGGATATGGTACAAGTTCACACCTACATCGTGTATACGCAGTTACATATCCGTATGGAGATGTTCTGGTTTGGGAACCATATACCTGTGGTGAGTCTTTGTTTTATGTCTTAACTAGTAAATGGCATGCTGCACATGTTGGACCAATTACGATTCGCAATACTGATGTATAAAAGTTGCGTTCTAAATGTTGTTCAAACTTTCAATACAACTAATAATTTGGTTATACCATCAAAATAAGTGTGAGAATACAGTTTATAAATATGAACAAAAATTTGGAACCTTTCTTAATCACTATCAAGTGGGACGTGTGATATCGGTGTGAGACTGCTCTGATTTTTCTTCATAATGGAAACATGACGGTTCTAGAAACACGTGGACACTGGTGTGGTATTTTTTTCACGCGAATACCTCTAATCCCAACCGTTAGATTTTGGACACCAACAGTTGGAATTGCTGCGACATGTCTTGTTAAAAACTGGTGCCTTATAGTAGTAGAAAATAGAAGATAGAAGAGAAGAGATAATTTTCAGTGTAGTTCCTACTTGCTGCATTGTGGTTGATCTTTGTGCATTGCAGGGACACATGCAGCCCCGCGTCTCATTGACGCCCCTGTCATTGAAGATGAAGAAGCAGAAGTGGCTGCAATTTTCGCTCAAATCGAGGGAGATGCTGTCATGGAAGATGATGAAGCAAATGTGGCTCAAGGCGATGGAGGTGCCGATGAAGATAATGATGCTGATGAAGAAGAATTAGAAGAAGAAGAATTAGAAGAAGACGAATTTGATGATGAAGAATTAGATGATGAAGAATTAGATGATGATGGTGATAATCATAATTATGAAGATGAAGATGTATTTCTTGGATTTTCTGACCAGCGCACTTGGTTCCTGGCACCAATGAGAGCAGAGTCCATTATCGTGAATCTGATCTCGCGTGGATTCAGGTTAAAGGTTATCGGCCCATCCTCGGTCCTCCAATATTACATATGGGTAACAAGCTGAGGTCTTATCCTTTGGTACGGTGCTACGTTTTCTTGAGATCTGCCCATACCTTGGACCCTGTAGAAGAGGCAAGGTGGGAAAGATTGAACAATTTGAAGGGGCGTTCTTTATTTCTTGGACTCAATCACCCAATTTTCATGCTACCCCCGCCAGTCGACGCAGAGGCTGCAGAACCAGATTTCCAATTGTTCAAACCTGACTGTGTCTTTGCTACCCACAATCGCGCCCGTGATACATGGATACGTCCAAGGCCAAATTGGTGCAGAATGCACGTCAATGGAGGTCCTGCCATAGGCTCAAGATTGCAGTACAAAAAGAGAAGACTGAACATAGAGCCGAAGCACCCATGTGGTTCGTCCCAACACTTCCACCTGTTTTTCCTTGAGAAATAAGAGACAGATGGTGACCTTATTTTATAGAGAAAACATAGTGTTCGTGAACTTAACCTCATGAACATTCGCTGTTCGGTTTTTGCTGAAATCAAAATTTTGCAGAGATGAAGATCTTTGTTTGAATCCCGTGCTGAACATATTTTTCACAAATTAGCTACCCGTATTGTGATGAATACATGCTGGTTTGTTGTTTGGTGCGATGAGCGTACATGAAGATCTTTGTCCCTGAATACCACAATGGACATCTTTTTTTTCTTCAAAAATTAGCTAAGCTCACGCTATTAGGCGCAAATGCCTATTAAGAGATTTGGTGCTCTTGGGCACCATTGCTCCTGCTATTTTAGAAAAATAAAAAAAAATTTATTTGTTCAAAAAATTAGAAAACAAATCATGGAGTAGCTAATGAATTGTCCCATAAACGTGCAAAATTTCAGTTTCAAATAAAAAAAATTCTGGGCTACACAAAAGTAACAAACGTGTGGATCTGGGTATGCATATTTCAAATCTCCAAATTTCAACAGATTGTCTTTTTTGTGTAGTCTACAATATAAAGAATATCATATTAAAATTTTACACGCTTGTAGGTTACTTTATTTATTATGTCTACATTCATTTTCAGATTTTTTTGAAACAAATATGTATGCTATTTGATTTTTTTTAAACAGCAGAGCACTGGTGCCCATTAGCCAAAGACACTTTTCGCAAATGCCTACAATAAAGGAACGGATGGTGACCTTATTTTATAGAGAAACCATAGTGTTTGTGAAGTTAAAGTCATGAACACACGCTGTTCGGTTTTTGGTGAAATCAAAATTTAGCAGAGATGAAGATCTTTGTTTGAATCCCGTGATGAACACATTTTTCCTAAATTAGCTACCAGTATTGTGATGAATACATGCCGGTCTGTTTTTCGGTGGAGTAGCAGACATGCGGGGATCGAAAGAAACGGCAAAGTAGCCGTAAATCAGGGTCAAATATAAATTCGAGAAAGGAAACGTTTATTCAACAAATGAGCTGACATGTGGGACGTATCTTGCAGCCGCAGCCCCAACATTTATCATTCGAGAGAGGATGACATGTGGGACCCACGAACCAAGATATCGTTCTCGGCGTTTCTCAAAGGGGGCAGGAGATCGAAAGAAAAAGGCAAGTAGCTCGAAATCAGGTGTCCAAAAAATCCAAGAAAGGAAAGGTTTATCGCACAAAGAGGCTGACATATTGTACCCAGTTTGCAGCAGCGTCATCAACGTTTCAAAGGCGGTGGAGTTCGAAAGAAAAAGGCAAATAGCCAGAAATTAGGGGTCAAAAATAAATCCAGCAAAGGAAACTTTTATCGTACAAAGAGGCTGACATGTGGGACCCAAACAAAGAAGTCATTCTCAACGTTTCTAAGGTGGCAGCAATGGAAAAAAGGCAAATAGCCAGAAATTAGGGGTCAAAAATAAATGCAACAATAGAAACTCTTATTGTTCATAGAGGTCGACATGTTGGACCCATGAGCCGGCGGGGCCCTCAACGTTTCAAAGGCGTCACGGGATCAAAAGAAAAGAACCAAGTAGTCATTAATTAGGTGTCAAAAATAAATCCAAGAAAGTAAATGTTTTACTTTTCATAGAGGCTGTCATATGGGACCCATGAGCCAAAAGCGTCCTCAACGTTTCTAAGGCGGTGGGGATCGAAAAAAGCGAAGTAGCCATTAATTAGGGGTCAACTATAAATCCAAGAAAAGAAATGTTTATTGTTCTTAGAGGCTGACATGTGGGAGCTATGCGCCAAGCAGTCGTCCTCATCGTTTCAAAGGCGGTCGGGATCCAAAGAAAAAGGCAAATAGCCGTAAATCAGGGGTAAAAAAAAATCCAAGAAAAGAAATATTATTGTTCATAGAGGCTGGCATGTGGGACCCATGAGCCAGCGGCGTCCACAATTTCAAAGGCGGCACAGATCGAAAGAAAAAGGCAAGTGACCAAAAATCGGGGGTAAAAAATCCAAGAAAAAACTTTATTGTACATAGAGGATGACATGCGGGTCCCATGAGCCAACAACTTACTCGTCGTTTCGTAGGGCCGAGGCGGCATGAGATCGAAAGAAAAAGGAAAGTGACCAAATATCGAGCAAAAAATAATCCATGAAAAGAAACTTTCATTGTACATAGAGGATAACATAGGGTCCCATGTTGTAGCAAATGTCCGAACGTTTCAAGGACGGCATGAGATCGAAAGAAAAAGGCAAGTGACCAAATATCGGGAGCCAAAAATAATCCAAGAAAAGAAACTTTTATTGTACCTTTGAGAGTCGGCATGAGATTGAAAGAAAAAGGCAAGTGACCAAATATCGGAGCCAAAAACCTAGAAAAGAAACTTTTATTGTACATAGAGTATGACATGCGGGTCCCATGACGCCGAGATCCTCAACGTTTCCAAGGCGGCAGGGATCAAATGAAAAGGAAATAGCCAAAAAGCGAGAGGGTGAAAAAAATCGAAGAAAAGAAACTTTTATTGTTCATAGTGGATGACATGTGGGACCCATGAGGCAGCAGCATCCTCAACGTTTCCAAGCAGCAGGGGATCGAAAGAAAAAGGAAATAGCCAAAAATCAGAGCGTGAAAAATAATCCAAGAAAAGAAACTTTTATTTTACATAGAGGATGACATGTGGGTCCCATTTTGCAGCAGCGGTCTCAATGTTTCATATGCGGCTTGAGATCAAAAGAAAACGAAAGTAGCCCGAAATTAGGGGGAATAAAACTCCAAGAAAAGAAAGTTTTTTGTACATAGAGGATGACATACGGGTCCCAAGGCGGCAGGGGAACAAAAGAAAAAGGAAATAGCCAAAAATCAGAGGGGTGAAAAAAAATCCAAGAAAAAAGAAACTTTTAGAGTTCATAGTTCATAGAGGATGACATGCGGGTCCCATGAGGCAGCAGCGTCCACAACGTTTCCAAGGCGGCACACAGGACCAAAAGAAAAAGGATGTACCCCTGCTGGGCCTTTTGATCAAAAAATAATCCAAGATAAGGAAGATATAAATTGGGGCTGCCTGGCCATCTGGGCCTTCTAACCTGTTGGACGTCTTTTGACTCGTACAATTTCAGCCCACTCCAAAACAAGAAAGTCCTATGCTTCGCAAAAACAAAACAAAAACAAGGAGATTCATATTAGTTCGTTTATGTAAAAATAAAGATTTAATTTATCCGTTTGCAATAGCTCAGAGCGAAATACACTTTTTATTGTCTGTAAAATAATCAAGATATCACATGTTTCTTGTACGGGGAGGCTGACATCGGGACCCATGAGCCAGCAGCGTCGTCAAAGTTTTAAAGGCGGCAGGGGATCGAAAGAAAAAATAAATCAAAAATCAGTGGGTAAAAAAATCGAAGAAAAGAAACATTTATCGTTCTGAGAGGATGACATGCGGGACCCATGTGGCAGCAGCATCCTCAACGTTTCCAAGGCAGCACGGGATCCAAAAAAAGGCAAAATAGCCAGAAATTAGGGGTCAAAATAACTCCAAGAAAAGAAAGGTTTATCGTACATAGAGTCTGACATGTGGGACCCATTAGCGAGCAGATTCTTCAACGTTCAAAGGCGGCAGGATCAAAAGAAAAAGGAAGTAGCCAGAAATTAGGGGTAAAAAATAACTCCAACAATGGAAACTTTTATTGTTCATAGAGGATGACAGGCGGGACCCATGAGCCAAGCAGCCTTCCTCATCGTTTCAAAGGTGGCATGGGATCGAAAGAAAAAGGCAAGTGACCAAATATCAGGAGCCAAAAATAATCCAAGAAAAGAAACTTTATTGTACATAGAGGATGACATGCGGGTCCCATTTAGCAGCAGCGGTATCACCGTTTGAGATGCGGCAGGAGGTCTCGAAAGAAAAAGGCAAGTGACCAAATATCGAGCCAAAAAATCCAAGAAAAGAAAGTTTTATAGTACATAGAGGATGACATGCGGGTCCCATTTAGCATCGCCGGTATCACCGTTTGGGAGGCGGCGAGGATCGAAAGAAAAAGGCAAGTGACCAAATATGAGGTGCCAAAATAATCAAAGAAAAGAAAGTTTTCAACGTTTCAAAGGCGGCAGGGATCAAAAGAAAAAGGAAGTAGCCGTAAATTAGGGGGCAAAAATAACTCCAAGAAAGGAAACTTTTATTGTTCGTAGAGGATGACATGGGGGACCCATGAGCCAAGCAGCTTACTCAACGTTTCAAAGGTGGCATGAGATCGAAAGAAAAAACGCAAGTGACCAAATATGAGGTGCCAAAAATAATCAAAGATTTATTGTACATAGAGGATGACATGCGGGTCCCATTTTGCAGCAGCGGTCTCAATGTTTGAAATGCGGCTTGAGATCAAAAGAAAAAGAAAGTAGCTAGAAATTAGGGGGTCAAAAAAAATCCAAGAAAAGAAAGTTGATGGACATAGAGGTTGACATGCGGGACCCATGTGGCAGCAGCATCCTCAACGTTTCAAAGGGGCCAGGGGATCAAAAGTAAAAGGCAAGTGACGAAAGATCGGGAGCCAAAAATCAGAGGGTGAAAAAATCCAAGAAAACAAACTTTTATAGCACATAGAGGATGACATGCGGGTCCCATGAGCCAGCGAGGTTCCTCAACGTTTCAAACGTGGCATGAGATCGAAAGAAAAAGGCAAGTGACGAAATATCGGGGAGCCAAAAATATTTCAAGAAAAGAAACTTGATTGTACATAGAGGATGACATGCGGGTCCCATGTGTAAGCAGCTTACTCAACGTTTCCAAGGCGGCAGGGCATCAAAAGAAAAAAGGAAATAGACAAAAATCAGAGAGTGAAAAAAAAACCATAGAAAATAAACTTTTATAGAACATAGAGGATGACATGCGGGTCCCACGAGCCAACGGGTTCCTCAAAGTTTCAAACGTGGCATGAGATCGAAAGAAAAAAGGCAAGTGACCAAATATCGTGAGCCAAAAATAATCCAAGAAAAGAAAGTTTATTGTACGTAGAGGATGACATGCGGGTCCCATTTTGCAGCAAGCGGTATCACCGTTTGAGAGGCTGCACGGGATCGAAAGAAAAAGGCAAGTGACCAAATATCGAGCCAAAAATAATCCAAGAAAAGAAATTTTATTGTACGTAGAGGATGACATGCGGGTCCCATTTTGCGGCAGCGGTCTCAACGTTTCCAAGGCGGCACGGGACCAAAAGAAAAATGAAGTAGCCGTAAATCAGGGGTGAAAAAATCCAAGAAGAAAGATTTCAATTGGGCTGCATCTGGACATCTCGGGCTTTCGAACTATCCCGCTTGGCCTTTTGACTCGTACAATTTCAGCCCACTCCAAAACAGGAAAGTTCGAATTTTCTAAAAAAACAGGAAAGTCCTATGCTTCGCAAAGACAAAAAAACAAGGAGATTCAACATATAAGTTTGTTTATGTAAAAATAAAGATTTAATTATCCGTTTGAAATAGCTCAGAGCGCAATACATTGTTTATTGTCTGCAAAATAATCAAGATATCATATGTTTCTTGTACGGGGAGGCTGACATCGGGGACCCATGAGCAAACAGCGTCGTCAACGTTTTAAAGGCGGCGGGGATGGAAAGAAAAAATAAACCAAAAATCTGTTGGTAAAAATCCAAGAAAAGAAACATTTTCGTTACGAGAGGATGACATGCGGGACCCATGAGGCAGACATCCTCGGCGTTTATTGTTCATAGAGGTTGACATGTGGGACCCGTGAGCCAGCGGCGTCCTCAACGTTTTAAAGGCTGCAGGTGATCGAAAGAAAAAATAAGCCAAAAATCGTTTGGTCAACAAAATCCAAGAAAATAAACATTTACCGTTCTGAGAGGATGACATGCGGGACCCATGAGGCAGCAGCATCCTCAACGATTCCAAGGCGGCAGGGGAAATATCCAGAAATTAATGAGGGGTTCAAAATAAATCCATCAAAGGAAACTTTTATTGTTCATAGAGGATGACATGTGGGACCGACACATGCCAACAGTCCTCATCGTTTCAGAGGGGCAGGAGATCAAAAGAAAAAGGCAAATAGCCAGAAATTAGGGGTAAAAAATAACTCCAAGAAAGGAAACTTTTATTGTTCGTAGAGGATGACATGCGGGACCCATGAGCCAGCAGCTTACTCAACGTTTCAAAGGCGGCATGAGATCGAAAGAAAAAGGCAAGTGACAAAATATCAGGAGCCAAAGATAATCCAAGAAAAGAAACTTTATTGTACGTAGAGGATGACATGCGGGTCCCATTTAGCAGCAGCGGTCTCAGCGTTTCAAATGCGGCTTGAGATCAAAAGAAAAAGAAAGTTGATTGTACATAGAGGATGACATGCGGGTCCCGTGAGTCAGCAGCTTACCATACGTTTCCAAGGCGGCAGGGGATCAAAAGAAAAAGGAAATAGCCAAAAATCAGAGGGTGAAAAAAATAAAGAAAATAAACTTTTATAGTACATAGAGGATGACATGCGGGTCCGATGAGCCTGCAGGTTCCTCAACGTTTCAAACGTGGCATGAGATCGAAAGAAAAAGGCAAGTGACCAAATATCAGGAGCCAAAAATAATTCAAGAAAAGAAAGTTTTATAGTACATAGAGGATGACATGCGGGTCCCATTTAGCAGCATCGGTATCACTGTTTGAGAGGCAGCAGGTGATCGAAAGAAAAAGTCAAGTGACCAAATATGAGGTGCCAAAAAAAATCCAAGAAAAGAAAGTTTTATAGTACATAGAGGATGACATGCGGGTCCCATTTAGCAGCAGCGGTATCACCGTTTGAGAGGCGGCAGGGGATCGAAAGAAAAAGGTAAGTGACCAAATATGAGGTGCCAAAAATAATTCAAGAAAAGAAAGTTTTATAGTACATAGAGGATGACATGCGGGTCCCAGTTAGCAGCAGCGGTATCACCGTTTGAGAGGCGGCAGGGGATCGAAAGAAAAAGGCAAGTGACCAAATTTGAGGTGCCAAAAATAATCCAGGAAAAGAAAGTTTTATAGTACATTGAGGATGACATGCGGGTCCCAGTTAGCAGCAGCGGTATCACTGTTTGAGAGGCAGCAGGTGATCGAAAGAAAAAGGCAAGTGAAAAAATATCAGGAGCCAAAAATAATTCAAGAAAAGAAAGTTTTATAGTACATAGAGGATGACATGCGGGTCCCAGTTAGCAGCAGCGGTATCACCGTTTGAGAGGCGGCAGGGGATCGAAAGAAAAAGGCAAGTGACCAAATTTGAGGTGCCAAAAATAATCCAAGAAAAGAAAGTTTTATAGTACATAGAGGATGACATGCGGGTCCCAGTTAACAGCAGCGGTATCACCGTTTGAGAGGCGGCAGGGGATCGAAAGAAAAAGGCAAGTGACCAAATTTGAGGTGCCAAAAAAAACTCCAAGAAAAGAAAGTTGATTGCACATAGAGGATGACATGCGGGTCCCATTTAGCAGCAGCGGTCTCAACGTTTCCAAGGCGGCAAGGGATCAAAAGAAAAAGGAAGTAGCCAGAAATCAGGGGGTCAAAAAAAATCCAAGAATAGAAAGAATTTTGGTTCATAGAGGATGACATGCGGGACCCATGATCCTGCATCGTAAACGGCTCGATCGGAGAACGTTGAACGAGATGGCGCGATGTAGAAAAAAAACAATGCCAGAGAGGCTGCCATCTGGGCCCTACATCCCTCGGCGGTGCGGATTTGCGTTGACTCGGCCGGCGAACCCGAGATTTCGAGATGCACCACGTCCCGGGCCACCATACGCCACGTTTTGGCCGCTTTCGTCGGGCTAGGTGGCCTCAAAAACGAGAAAAAAAAAGTTTTGACATGCACCACGGAGGGACCAAAATCGTCGGCCATGGTACACCAGCAACCACGGCGCGACTTCAACTTCGTCGGCCATGGCAACTTTTCTTGTAGTGTGAGCTCACGAAACGCGCAATTGAGAGCTACCCCAACAAGGACGAGATACATGATCCCACCCATGGGACTCACACCAAAGGGTATGTTTCCCAACGCCTTCGCCATCGTGTGTTTCCGACAATTCTTGTCGAGCTTCCGGTTTGGTCCAATTCCTCGTCACCTCTTTTGCTTCTTATGCAACATATCTTGACATATCTTGTTGGCACAATGGTTGTTGTATGTCTTGATGAGATCATCATACACTCCGAGAATCTCAAGGACCATGTCATACATGTGAGAGACACCTTATGCACCTTGTGCCACAAGTTACACATAAAGTTGCTCTCCTTTGGATTTCTAATTTCATCTATGGCAATTGCAATGGATTCTTTGAAACTTGAGGATACCCATACTCGGCTCACGCCAACCATACTTTCCCAAGCTAAAAGTCTACATAGCTTTGCCATTGCACATAACAATTTTGCCCCAAATTTGGCCACCGATACTTGCCTTTTGATTGTTCCATTTGTGTGGGACAATACGACACATCACATTTTTGACACTTTACAAACCAAACTCTTACATGCACAAACTTTTGCCCCACCAAATTTTGGATACATCGACACTCTTTCGATTACCATTTTTGCCAAATGCCTCTGGGAGAAACGACTTGATGCTTCGTTTTTGATTGAGAGCCTCTTGTTCGCCGGTCACCAAATTGGCATCCACAAGCTTTCCTTTTGCAAGTTGTTTTTCCCCTCGTTCTTCTTCGACCAAGACTTGGCCCCTCCACCACCACATGGGAGACCCGTTATGGACTACAACAAAGACGCCTGCACTACGACAAGCATCCCTAAGGACACAAGGGCACCTATACAAGTCCTTCCCGTCTACCTCATCGGTGAGGAGGAGGAAGAGTCGAGGACGACTCTTCCCCAGGGGGGGGGGAGATGATGTAGCCCCGCTCGCCAACGACACTACATCAAGGCCAACAAGCCCTCCTCGTGGTCCAATGACACGAGCTAGAGCCCAAGCGCTACGCCAAGAGGTGAATTCGCTCCTCTCTACCTATGCCTTTGACACACCCTTGGACGGCTTGCTACTTCATGCAAATACACTATGTTCAATCAGGTACATCGGTCAAGGCACAAGCCATGGAGACCAAACCAATGGAGGGAGAGCTGGAAATGATGAAGATGGAGCTACAACGCCCAGGCCGGAACTTCCGCCCTCCAGGACCAGAACTTCCGGCCAGATGCCTCCCAGATGCTTCCAAGATGCCGTCCCGCGCCCAGAGAAGAGGAGCCAGCCGGAACTTCCACCTCGAGGGACCGGAACTTCCGCCCAGCCGGAACTTCCGCCCACTCGGAACTTCCGCCCAAGTTCCGTCCAAGTTCCGAAAGTGCGCCGAAATGCCCCTGGATGATACTGCAAGGAAATTGGTCAATTTCGGAACTTGACCGGAACTTGGCCGGAACATTCGGCCGGGCCGGAACTTCCGGCTCCCCGAACCGGAACTTCCGCCCCTGACCGGAACTTCCGTCCAAGACGGCCGGAACTTCCGCCCCTGACCGGAACTTCCGCCCAAGACGGCCGGAACTTCCGCCACCGCGAACTTCAGCACAGCAATACTTTTCAGCGTGTAACTTACCCCTTCGCCCCCTACTATAAATAGCCTAGTTGGCTCAGATCTGAGATTAGACAAGATTTGAACAAGCCCTAAGGGCTCGGTTGTGGCCCGATCTCACGAATTGACCAAGAACAAGAGGGGGTGAGGGATGAACACGAAGAACACGGCGATGAACACGATGAACACACGCAAACACACACCAACCCGATACAATTCCGGTTTACTCCCGATAGCCCGAACCACTATCCCGATAGAATCTCTCAAGGGAGAGACACGCGGTAGAATCCCCGAGAGGAAGATCGGTATACGATCGGTTGAATCACACGAGTGAGAGACCGGTGGTAGAATCACAAGTGTGAGAGACTAATCATATAAGGAGTGCCTTGTACAATAGATTTGATAATCTAAGGAGGGGGTTTCCCTAATCCCAAAGGGATGGTGGAGGCATGAGCCTAGTTCTCTCAAGTTCAACTCTATCTTAATGAAGGTGGGGGTGGGTGCCTATTTATAGGGAGCCACTAAGGAGGGGTAGTTTAGGCATACAAGGGGGGTACATGGGACTTGGCCCGAATTGACTTGGACGCATAGGGGGCGGATTGTCCGGCCTTAGTGGGGCGGATAATCCGAGAAGTCGTGCTTCATGCGTCGTCTCTTCTTGGCGACCTCGGGCGCTCTTCTTCCTTCTTCTCTTCCATGCCTCCGTGACCTCGGCCTTGAGTGTGGTTCTTGTCGTTGATGTACATGATGCGGTAGAGACCGAAGGTCGGGCTGCATCATCTCCCCCCACTTGAAAAAGAGTCGTCCTCGACGATGAGTCTTCATGAATGTGTAGAGGAGGTAGATGACACCAACGCTTGAATGTCCCTTCACTTGTCAAGAGCCCTATCAATAGCACAAGAAAAGCAAAGGAGCAATCAAAGCATAGCCAAAGTTCAATGGATTTAGCAAGAGAGCTCAAGTAGAAGGAGGTCACCTTAACAAGATGTCGGTGTGCTCTCATTGAGAGATCTTGTGTAGTTGAAGTATGTGGGTGAAACCACTCATTGGAGCTCACTTGTATCATGCTCTCAAGAGCTCTTTTTGTCAACTCGTGCTCAATCGAGGTTGACATTGGAGTTTGGGTACCTACACACATGTTAGACAACAAGAACAACGTGTGTGCATGGTATATGAACACATCATCCATCATGATGCGCCATTTCTTTTGCACCTCACCATTAGCGGTAAGCAAGATATTATAGTACACATGGTGAGTATGCGGGGAAAACTTAGGAACATGCTCAACATGGATATATGCAAAGTCTCCAAAAGGTGAGAGAGCTATGGGGGCAATCTCATTCACAAGCATATTAACATCATTGCAAACCAAGCATTGGAAAGAGCAATTATTCAACATTTTGGTTGCACTAATGGGAGAATATTGCAAGCATGTAGCACAAAACATGTTTAAAATTTTATCATGGTTGTCAACAAACCTAGGGAAAGAGCAATTGGTCATCAAGGTTGTCACAACACAAGCATCAATGTCCTCATTGCAATCAACACATGGGAAAGAGAAATTGTTCGACAAGTTGGATGCAATGGGAGATATATTGAAACACTCATAGCATGGCATGGTCATGTTATTACAAGCAATCAAGTCCACATGATCAACCATGTTATCAAGCAAAGCATCACATGGGAAAATGAAAGAAGCATATGACATAGTATTTGTATCATCAAGATCATGCATGCACTCATCAATCTTCATGTCCACTAGTGGGATCATGGCATCATCAACACCCATATATATACCTTTGTAGTCCCGCTCATATGAGGTAGGTGTTGTGGAAGTGGTAGTGTTAAGGTCTAAGACCCCGTGTGTGGCCCGATCTCGCGAATGACCCAAGAATCAAAGGGGGAAAGAGAGGGAGAGGTGGAAGAACACGAGGAACGCGAAGAACAACGCACACCAACCCGATACAATCGATACTTACCCTCGTGGCTCGATGGACCACGCCAATAGAATCACCACGGGAGAGACTCGAGGTAGAATCCCGGAGTGAGAGATCGGTGTTGAGGATGGAGGTAGGTGAGGGAGAGAGAGTGGGCTACACTAGAATCTCACTCACATAGATCCAATCATCCAACATGGGGTGCCTTGATACAAAGGGGATGAAACCCTAGGGAGACAAAGCTCAAAGTCATGTTTAAGCCTAAATCTTGTCTAACCAGCTATGGGGGCGAGCTGGGGTCTTTTATAGGCATACAAGGCGACCTGGGTCGAAAAGGTACAAGTGGGTGGGTCAAACCCGACGGATCCGGTTTGGGGCCGGTCAGACCGGGCTGTGGACCGGGTGGTCCGGTCACGGGTCCGGTCGACCGGTCGCAAACCGGAAACCTCGCAGATTTCCGTCCGGTTGGTCTCCGGTACGATGCCTGGGTGCGCCCGGTCTGTGGCCCGGTCTGACCGGACTCTGCGCCGGCCTGTCTGGTCTGTGGCCCGGTCTGACCGGCCTCTGGGCTGGCCGGCCTGTTCCTCCCTCCTCTTCTTCCTCTTCCTTCTCCTCTTCTTCCCTTCTTCTTCTTCCTTCTTCCATGCACCCTGGGGGTTCCTTCTCTCTTGGTCCTTGTCGATGTCGGTACCTATAGATATCATGATGATAGGCATGAGGTAGCATTCCATTCACATGGGTGTTGAGATCGACCATAGAGAGGAAGGAGTTCACCTTGACATATATGGAGGGGTTTTGTATTGTTGGTCCACTTGGGGGACTCCTTGACATATATGGAGGAGTGTAGCGTCGACGATAGGCGGGGATGCACTTGTCGGTCTTGAAGCGGAGGTGTCCAAAAGCCACCCCGCATCATCTCCCCCCCCTTGGGTAAGAGTCGTCCTCGACTCTTGCTCCTCCTCACCGATGAGGTAGACGGGAAGGACTTGTATAGGTGCCCTTGTGTCCTTAGGGATGCTCGTCGTAGTGCGGGCGTCTTTGTTGTAGTCCATCACGGGTCTCCCATGTAGTGGTGGAGGGGCCAAGTCTCGGTCGAAGAAGAACAAGGGAAAAAACAACTTGCAAAAGGAAAGCTTGTGGATGCCAATTTGGTGACCGGCGAACAAGAGGCTCTCAAACAAATACGAAGCATCAAGTCGTTTCTCCAAAAGGCATTGGGCAAAAATGGTGATCAAAAGAGTGTCGATGTATCCAAAATGTGGTAGGACAAAAATTTGTGCAAGTAAAAGTTTGCTTTGGAAGGTGTCAAAAATGTTGTGTGTAGCATTGTCCCACACAAATGGAACAATCAAAAGGCAAGTATCGGCGGCAAAATTTGGGGCAAAATTTTTATGTGCAATGGCAAAGCTATGGAGACTTCTAGCTTGGGAAAGTATGGTTGGCGTGAGCCGAGTATGGGTATCCTCAAGTGTCAAAGAATCCATTGCAATTGCCAAAGATGAAATGAGAAATCCAATGGAGAGCAACTTTTGGTGTGACATGTGGCACAAGGTGCATAAGGTGTCTCTCACATGTATGACATGATCCTTGAGATTCTCGGAGTGTATGATGATGTCATCAATACATACAACAACCATTGTGCCAACAAGATGTTTCAAGATAAGTTGCATAAGAGGCAAAAGAGGTGACGAGGATTTGGACCAAACCGAAAGCTCAACAAACCAAGTCGGAAACACATGAGGGTGAAGGCTTGTGGGAACATACCCTTTGGTGTGATTCCCGCGGGTTAGGTCCTTGATGGGGTAGCTCTCAATTGCGCGTTTCGTGAGCTCATGCTCCGTAGCGGTGGAAGTGGTCGTCCTTGTGCCTACACATGGAAGAAACAAGACAAAAAGCGTGTGTGCATGGTAGATGAATACATCATCCATCATGATGTTCCATGTCTTGTGCACATCACCATTAGTGTCAAGCAAGATATTATGAAATGCATGGCGATGGTGCATATGGCAAGACGGTGCATTCATGGCATGTGGTAACTTAGGATCATCAAAAATTGAGAAGGCTATGGGGGCCATCTCATGGACAATGAAATAAGCATTCTTGCATACCAAGCATAAGAAAGAGCAATTGTTCAAAATCTTGGATGCAAAGAACATGGAATAGTGCAAACATGTGGGGCAAAGCATGCGGAAGTTAATGTCATCATTTTCAACATCATTGCAAGCAAGCGGAGCAAATATGAAACTCTCATAGCATGGCATGTTCATGGTATCACCATCAATCAACTCCACATGATCAACAATGTTAGGAAGCAAAGCATCACATGGGAATATGAAAGAATCAAGTGACGTAGCACATGTGTCATCAAGATCATGCATGAGCTCATAGGTCATCATGTCCACTAGTGGGATCATGGCATCATCAACACCTAAGTTGTTACCTTTGACGGCCGACTCATTTGAGGTAGGTGTTGTGGAAGTAGGAGGATCCATGTGGTCGACATGTCCATCGCGGAGCAAGCATGGTGAGATATCATCATCTTCATGCACCATGTACATCTTCTCCATGAGCGGGAACTCGTCCTCCGTGGAACCTAGTGCAACATAAGAAGACACAAACGAGGGAGAGGTTAATGTGTTAGCAAATGCGATGTCCTCCATGGACCTATCATCTATCTCTCTCAACTCACTTTGTGTATCACTCATGTCCTCCAAATGGAAGCACTCCAACTCACATATGGGGTGGAAGTCACTCAACTCACTATCACTCTCGCTCAAGTGGGCTAAGTGGCTCTCATGCTCACATGGGATTGGTACCAACTCATCAATCAAGCATGTAGGAGTAGGTTCGACTTGCTCATCTCCATGCGCCTCCTTGGTTGAAGGGAACATCCCATGCTCAACCATCTCAACTCCATGCGCCTCCGTAGGTGAAGGGAGAATCCCATGCTCACCATGCTCAACTCCATCGCCTCCTAAGTCGTCCTCAAGTGGTGGCATCTTGGAGACTTGTGCATTGAGCTCGTCGAAGTAGAGCTTCTTGGCGCTTGGCGTTGTGCATTGCCATGCCACGTGACCCTTGGCCTTGCACACCTCACATAGGAGATTGGGACATTCCCGTGGAAGGTGGCCTTGTTGCTTGCACTTGTAGCATCGGAGTCCATAGGCATATGACGATGTAGGGGCCATTGTGGTAGTGGCGCAAGAGGTAGAAGTTGCCTTATGAGGAAGGTCTTCATGTCGAGGCTCTCGTCTTCTTGCCTCATCACCATGTCTTGAGTGGTGTCGTCGAAGATCATGTGTGGAAGGATGTCGATGTAGACCATGAGGTGGTGGTGGTCGACGACGATCATGAGATGGTGTGAGTCGATGACGGTCCTTGCCTTGCCTAGGTGATGGCTCATGTTGGGGGCGCTCTTGATGCTCCATATGATGTCCGTGATGTCGATGATCTTGTGCATAGGCACTTTCATGATGGCGCCTTGTGGAGCTCGGAGAAGTGTGTCGATGCCGAATATGTTGGGGACGCTCTTGATGATCCACATGATGATGCCATCGTGGAGGTCCTCGATCTTCATATGTAGCTCCATTGGCCAAGTAGGGGTATGTGGGAGCATCGGCGGTATGCATGGTGGGGTCGATGTCGTCCTTATCGTGGTGCTCCACCATGTCGTCCATGCTTGTTGAGCAAGTGTCGATGTAGAGCTCGTCGATGTCGTCCTCGTGGTGGTGTTCCACCATGTCGTCCATGTCGGCGATGCTCGCGGAGCCATAGTCGGTGTAGAGCTCCTCGATGTCGGTCATGCCGATGATGCTTGCGGAGCCATAGTCGGTGTAGAGCTCCACATGTTCCTCCACATCCGCGGTGCTTGAAGAGGCATCCTCCTCGAAGTGCTCCGTGTACTCCTCCGTATCCTCGTCTTCGCTATCCATGTTAGCATGACAAGATCTATATGGTGTATGTTAGTGGAAGAACACTACCTCGCAATCTTACCGTGGTATGACAAGATTGGGGTGATCCAACAAAGCCGAAAGTTAGAACAATTGTATCGGGCACTCACACAAAGACACACGCAAAAGCTAGCAAATATGGTGTTAGGTGAGTATGGTGGAAAGCCAAAAGATGAAATCCGAAATCAAGTTTGTTGTTAAGGGTGGGTAAGATCCAAAACTCAAATGTCAAAGCGATGATCACTATAAACACGGAAAAGGTATGGAACTCACACACGGGATAAGCGGGGTTAGTGCGACCAAGGAATGAGCGGAAAAGTGTATGAAGCCCGAAAGCAAGGGTGGCTCGGTGTCACACTAACACAAGGAGAGGCAAAGCTTTGGTTGCAAACGATGAGACAACAAGATTCACACGCGGCCTCTCTTCTCTTTTCTCTCTTTTGCTTAAAAGCTTTTTCCTCTTTTTATATTTGGTGGCACTTACACTCCTTTGTGTATTTGTATGTATGATGGCACTCGCACACTTTTGCTCGATGGTGCACTTGCACTCTTTTTGTGTTTTGGCGGCTTTTTCTCGCACTATGTTAGCGTTAGCTCGCTTTTGCTATCTTGCCACACGAGTTTTGCTTAGAAGCTTGACTCCACACTACACACACACCTCACAATCGGGGCCACGTGCAATGTCTCGCAACACTAGATAAGCAATGCTCGATAGGATAGATCGCAAAAGAAGAGGGGTTACAAGGTGTAATGCAAGTTATACCTAAGATGTTAGGCGGTGATGAACACACAACTTGCGATGACGGCGGTGGTGTCAAGAGTACGTTTGCAAGTCCGGGGTGCCGATGATGTCGTCGCGCGCTTCGGAGCTGCGGGTTAGTGTCACAAACAAGGCACTCAAACCGGAACAAGCAAACACAAGTTAGCGGAAGAAAAGGGTCAAAGTAGCTCGGCGGTGATGGCGGTGGTAAGCCGGTGGTGGGTGGTGTCGATGCCCTTGCGGTTGCGGTGGAGGTTATGGGGCCGCGGTGATGTTTGCCGGTGGTTTGGGGAGGGTGGCGGTGGTTGCCGGCGGCGGAGAGGGTGGCGGTGGTTGGCGGAGGTGGTGGTGGAGGTGGCGCCCGGTTGGCGCCCGGTTGACCAGGCCCTGGACCGGCCTGCCCGGTCTACAGCCCGGTTGACCGGGTTACGGCCCGGTCGGCGCCGGTTGGCGCCCGGTTGGCGCCGGTCTGGCGCCCGGTTGACCGGCCCCGGCACCAGCTGTCCGGTCATCGGCCCGGTTAGCGCCCGGTCGACCGGATTTCGCGAAGCACGCTTTTCTCTCTCCTGTTCTTGAGCGAAATCAAGCCAAATCGACCAAAACGAAGGGAAATGATGGAATTGGGGGCTAGAAAGTGGGGGAAATAGTAGATCAAGCACCTCAACACCAAATCCATGGACCAAAACCACTCAAAACGCAACCAAATCGCAGATCCATCCAAAGGCAAATTAGGGCTATTTTTTGGAGATTTTTGGGGAAATTTTTTTTTTTAGAGACGAAATTGGGTGGGTGGGGGGTCGAATTCGCGGAAACCAAAGGCTGCTGATACCATATGTTAAGGTCTAAGACCCCGTGTGTGGCCCGATCTCGCGAATGACCCAAGAATCAAAGGGGGAAAGAGAGGGAGAGGTGGAAGAACACGAGGAACGCGAAGAACAACGCACACCAACCCGATACAATCGATACTTACCCTCGTGGCTCGATGGACCACGCCAATAGAATCACCACGGGAGAGACTCGAGGTAGAATCCCGGAGTGAGAGATCGGTGTTGAGGATGGAGGTAGGTGAGGGAGAGAGAGTGGGCTACACTAGAATCTCACTCACATAGATCCAATCATCCAACATGGGGTGCCTTGATACAAAGGGGATGAAACCCTAGGGAGACAAAGCTCAAAGTCATGTTTAAGCCTAAATCTTGTCTAACCAGCTATGGGGGCGAGCTGGGGTCTTTTATAGGCATACAAGGCGACCTGGGTCGAAAAGGTACAAGTGGGTGGGTCAAACCCGACGGATCCGGTTTGGGGCCGGTCAGACCGGGCTGTGGACCGGGTGGTCCGGTCACGGGTCCGGTCGACCGGTCGCAAACCGGAAACCTCGCAGATTTCCGTCCGGTTGGTCTCCGGTACGATGCCTGGGTGCGCCCGGTGCAGGTCTTGGCTCGACCGGACTCTGCCGGCTGTCCGATCAGGCCCGGTCTGACCGGCCTCTGGGCTGGCCGGCCTGTTCCTCCCTCCTCTTCTTCCTCTTCCTTCTCCTCTTCTTCCCTTCTTCTTCTTCCTTCTTCCATGCACCCTGGGGGTTCCTTCTCTCTTGGTCCTTGTCGATGTCGGTACCTATAGATATCATGATGATAGGCATGAGGTAGCATTCCATTCACATGGGTGTTGAGATCGACCATAGAGAGGAAGGAGTTCACCTTGACATATATGGAGGGGTTTTGTATTGTTGGTCCACTTGGGGGACTCCTTGACATATATGGAGGAGTGTAGCGTCGACGATAGGCGGGGATGCACTTGTCGGTCTTGAAGCGGAGGTGTCCAAAAGCCACCCCGCATCAGGTAGGCTCCTTGTGGCCTCCATGTTCATCTTCAATCCAGCATGGTGTGATATCATCATCTTCATGCACCATGTACATCTTCTCCATGATCGGCGTCTCGTCATCCATGGAACCTAAGGAAACATAAGAGAACACACTAGAGGTAGAGGGTAAGTTGTGAGAAATCGAAATGGCCTCACATGACCTATCAACTACCACTCTCATCTCACTTGGTGTATCACTCATGCTCTCGAAGTGGAGGCACTCATCAAGCTCACATATAGTGGAGTCACTCATCTCACATATAGTGGAGTCGCTCATCTCACATATAGTGGAATCCCTCATCTCCATGGCAATGGCGTCGCCGATGTCCGAGCAACCTAGCAAAGAGGAAGACAACACAAGAGGAGTAGAGGTTAAGTTGTTAGAAATCAAAGTGTCCTCACTCAACTCATGGGGTGTATTACTCTTGCTCTCAAGGTGTTTGAAGTAAGCGTCGCACTCAGCTTTATCTTGGTGGGTCATCTTGGCTTCTCGAGCATCTAGCTCGGCGAAGTATGCTCTCATCTCGGCTTGCTCTAGTGGGGTCATCATGTGTATATCTCACTAGGATAGGTGTATATGTATGGTGGAGGGAAAACTACACAAGTATCTCACCAATCAAGAAAGTATCGGAAAAATGGTTCAAGTCAAGAGCAAAGCCAAAATGTATCGGGGTTACTCACACACACACTCAAAGCACACGCAAAAGGCTAAGAACACTATATGGTGGTGGGTATGGAGTGGATAGCAAACGAAAAAGACCAACGGAAAAGTCTATTGTCAAATGTGGGTAAGATCCAAAGTCAAATGTCAAAAGTGGTGATCTATGTCAAGGAAACACGGAAACACACACAACGGAGAACAATGGGGTTAGCGCGACCAAGGAAGTGAGCTAAGTAACAAGATGGTCCTAACGAAGACTATAAGCTCGGTGTCACGCCAACACAAGAGAGACGGTAGCTTGGTTGCACAAGAAAGAAGCAACAAGATTTGCACAAGATGTCACTCTTCTCTTTCTCTCTTTGTGCTCACAAGCTTTGCACTCCTTTGTATCGGTGGACACACACTCTTTTTCTATTCCTTTTTCTTTTTCTCTTTTTTTTTCACTTTTTGTTTTCTCTATGCTTAGAAGCTTTATTTTTCTCTATGTATATGTCACACTTTTTCTTCTTTTGTGTATTTTTCTCACCGAGCTTGCTTCGGAGCTTTGCTCAACTCAACGCACACACACAAACCCTCTCACGGTCGTGACACTTGTGCAATGCTTCGCAACACTCGGAAAGCCAATCTCAATGGGATGGGTACGCAAAGGAAGAAATGGGTTTCAAGGGGTAGGGGAGGCAAGTTATACCTATTGACGTTAGGCGGTGTCAAGCACACGAACTTGCGATGGCGAAGTGGTGGTGACGATGGTGTCGAAGATGCGCCGGAATCCGGGGTGCCGATGCCGTTGTCGCGGTGTTGATGTAGGCGCGGAAGCGGTTCTCACGGACCAAAGGCACTCCAAAACGGAAACCGGGCAAATTAAGTCAATGCCCGAAAAGTAGGGTCAAAACGAGCGGTCAAAAGTTGGGCTCCAAAAATTTCGGAAAAGGTGTCAAAAATAGGGTCACAATATTGTGAGATGGTTGTCAAAATTTGAAGTCAAACGGGCGTCGAAAAGTTGTCAAGATTTGGGGGAAAAAAAGTAAGTCAAAGTGAGATGAAACTGGAACAGGGCACAATCCGGCAGTGCCGGGCTGGGCTTAGCGGCAGTGCCGTGGTGTATCTGCCGGCACTGCCGGGATGATCTTGGCGGCACTGCCGGGCCTAGAAAACAAGTGAGGCTGGGCGATTCGCTGTAGAATGGAGATGGTTGGCCTGCGCGTGTGTATGGCCGAGCGTTGGTGGGTGAGCGCGGGTGCAGGTGGTCGCGGCGAGCTGGGTCGTGCGATGCAGGTGAGCGATTTGGCCGGAGGTGGAAGATGAGCAGTAGCAGAGCAGCGGCCGGGCAGTTCACGAGCTGGTGGAGCCGGACCTGGCGGCTGTGGAGAGCTGGCCTGGGCGCACACGGCAGCTGCTGGCGAGAGCTAGGGGCACGGGCGGCCTGGTGCCTTGCTCGCAGCGGCGCTGGCAGGAGGTCGGAGTGAGCTGGCCGGGCGGCGGCTGGTGAGGCGCAGCGAGCGGATGTGGAGCTGAGCGGGTCTTGGCGGTGGTGAGCGGCGAGCTGCAGCGCGTGCAGGCACGGATCGAGCGCGCTCCTGGCCGGATCGAACGTTGACTCGCGGAGGGCGTCTGGGGGCTAGCTGTTCTTCACAGCCACGAACACGGGGGACCAAAAATCGTCAAATTGAGACAGAAATTGATGAAATTAGAGGTGGAAAAGATGGGGAAACATAGATCAGCACCAACAACATCAAATCAGTGAATCATAACCACAAAAAACGCAACAAATCTGGAGATCAATTTTCGAGCTATTTTTGGGGCAATTTTTTGGGAAATTTTTGGGCGAAATTGGAGAGATTCGAGGGTCAAATTCGTGGCAACCTTTGCTCTGATACCATATGAACAAGCCCTAAGGGCTCGGTTGTGGCCCGATCTCACGAATTGACCAAGAACAAGAGGGGGTGAGGGATGAACACGAAGAACACGGCGATGAACACGATGAACACACGCAAACACACACCAACCCGATACAATTCCGGTTTACTCCCGATAACCCGAACCACTATCCCGATAGAATCTCTCAAGGGAGAGACACGCGGTAGAATCCCCGAGAGGAAGATCGGTATACGATCGGTTGAATCACACGAGTGAGAGACCGGTGGTAGAATCACAAGTGTGAGAGACTAATCATATAAGGAGTGCCTTGTACAATAGATTTGATAATCTAAGGAGGGGGTTTCCCTAATCCCAAAGGGATGGTGGAGGCATGAGCCTAGTTCTCTCAAGTTCAACTCTATCTTAATGAAGGTGGGGGTGGGTGCCTATTTATAGGTAGCCACTAAGGAGGGGTAGTTTAGGCATACAAGGGGGGTACATGGGACTTGGCCCGAATTGACTTGGACGCATAGGGGGCGGATTGTCCGGCCTTAGTGGGGCGGATAATCCGAGCAGTCGTGCTTCATGCGTCGTCTCTTCTTGGCGACCTCGGGCGCTCTTCTTCCTTCTTCTCTTCCATGCCTCCGTGACCTCGGCCTTGAGTGTGGTTCTTGTCGTTGATGTACATGATGCGGTAGAGACCGAAGGTCGGGCTGCATCAAGATTTAGGCTTAAACATGACTGATGCGGGGTGGCTTTCGGACCCCTCCGCCTCAAGACCGTCAAGTGCAACCCCGCCTATCGTCGACGCTACACCATGGTCAAGGAGTCCCCCAAGTGGACCAACAACACCAACCCCCGCCATATATGTCAAGGTGAACTCCTTCCTCTCGACACTCGACCTCGTCAATACCTTGGATGGAATGCTACCTCATGTCGGTGTGTTACATGTCATTAGGTACAAGAGTCATCGAGGAACCGGAGAGAAGGAACTCCCATGGTGCAAGGAAGAGAGAAGAAGAAGAATGAAGGAAGAAGAAAGGAAGAGGAAGAAGAGGCGGGAGGAGGAAGGCCGGCCGGTCACAGACCTGGTCGACCGGGCTCCTGACCGGACCGCCCGGTCACAGGCCCGGTCAACCGGGCTCCTGACCAGCCGGCCGGTTTTCGACCGGAACGACGACCGGTGCCATCCGGAAGCAATCCCGGGGCTCCCGAAGCCCCGCCCGGTTACGTCCGGCCCAGAATCCGGTTTGGAACCGGATGGCCCGGTCCCAGACCCGGTCCAACCGGCCC
This sequence comes from Lolium perenne, assembly GCF_019359855.2. Lineage (NCBI taxonomy): Eukaryota > Viridiplantae > Streptophyta > Magnoliopsida > Poales > Poaceae > Lolium > Lolium perenne. The sequence goes on from NC_067248.2 coordinate 94,460,240, forward strand.
TGTGACCGGATTCGTCGGGTTTGACCCACCAACTTGTACCTTTTCGACCCTGTTGACGTCAGAAACCCACCGGCGGGCAGTGACTGGTCAACACCGTAGAGCCGGGAACAACTAGGGCTGCGGCTGGCCCCAGTCCCTCAGAGCGACGGCCCGCAAAGCCTCCTGGTCGCGCGCCGATGCAAATTGCAAGGGCGTGCCACCTGACCTATACCTGGTCAGGAAGGTGTGGATGATGCCTCGCTTAGTTTCCTGCAGGGCACACACGTACACGTTAAATACGAGCCTCGATCGGCTCTCAGGTTATCCTGTGGATCGGCTCATGGAGCCGATCCACCCATGATTCGTCCAAGGTGGCCGAATATATGGTGGTCCTGCTTGATCAAGATAAAGCGTATGAGATCCACGACGATTTAGGGTTTTCACCGCATAATCGGATCATCCTACTCACGATTGGGCCTCGCGCTCACGCACGGTGATCGTAAGCCAATCCTAGACAAGGCCTAAAAACCAACACGAGGTTGATCCTCGGAACATCCTGTCTAGGGCCAGCAAACTACACCCTACGCGCCGCTGGATCCTCCAACCCTTTGTAAGGCCTAACTATTGCGGATGTTAAACTAATCCTTGATGAATCAAGGAGCAACCATAACGGATCAGATCTACTAAATAACGATCAAGCGGGGTGCCGCCCCTGCACCCATGATGAGGTACAAGGACGGCTAGATGCGCAAGGGTTGCACTACGACAGCATATGATACTAAGAACAATGCTAACCCTAACACATCTATGATAACTACGTTGCTCGCCATCAAAAAGGCTTTAGCACGAGCAACGCATGAACAACGTAGGCAGGCTCGTGCTGCCTAGATCGCAAGATGCGATCTAGGCAGCATGGTGCTTACCGGAGAAACCCTCGAGACGAAGGGGTTGGCGATGCGCCGAGATTGGTTTGTGTTGAACGTTGGTTGTTGTTTATTCCATAAACCCTAGATACATATTTATAGTCCAGGGGACTTCTAATCGTGGGCGTGCACTAAACCGTGCACGAGATAAATTCTAACTTCTACATAACCTACTATAAAGATACACGGGCTAACTAGCCCAAACCTGGTAAACAAGGCCGATTCACATATCTCTCCACGCATATATCGTCAAGTCCATCTTGATCGCGGCCCACCTCTGGCTTGGTCAAATTCCGGTGATAACACATGCCCCCTGGTTTTGATAATGATAATTGCAAAACCATATGCATTCTTCGAAGGGTCATGTCGTGGCAGAGCAGAACCGCCGCAGAGTCCTTCATCATGACAACTTGTCTTCCCAACCCCTCTGCACGATTTGACAGTTTCGGCACCACGTCCTTGGAAACTGTTTGAGCATTAAATCTCCAAGATATCCCCTTTATTTAACCGCATCAAACAGCTCTCTCCCTCATCCCCTTCGCATTAGCCTTCAAAAAACCCTCCTCTGCCACCATGTCTTCGTCTTTTTCGTCTTCCTCCTCATCGGATCCTTCCTATGTGTCCTCTCCCATCCGAGAGTCGACGCCTGAGTGGGGTACGCTGGCGGCGTACGACATTCTTGCCCCAACGGCGTGGGACCAAGAGGACCACGACTTCTCTGTCTGGTCAGAGGATGACAAATCCCTGACCGACGGGGAGAGTGACCCCCTCCTCCTTGCTGACGGGGACCCGGAGGAGGAGAGCGACGACGATCGCCTTTCCTGGGCGGACTTCACCACCACCGAGGAGGAGGAGGAGGAGGAGAACAGCCCCTCCGACGAGCCCCCGGCCAAGCGATTTTGCCCCTGGCCGGGGAACCTTAGCGACTTCGACAGCGACGACGACGCTGATGAGGAGGATGAAGACAACGAAGGCCCCGCCGGCGACCGCTGGAGCAGCGACGAAGAGCCGGCATGGAGCAGCGCCGACAGCGGTGATGACGGCGACGATGAGGGCAGCAATGGCCCATAGATGGGGTCCTTAGACTAGGATCAGCAGTAGTAGATAGGGCACTGTATCCCCTAGCAACTCCTTTTGAGAGCAATCTTAGCTCTTTATGTAAGAATCTGGCTATCAATGAAGAACTCTCCTTAATCTGATCTTGCCGATTCCTTGTATGCTAATTTAGCCAGGTCTTCCTCATCTAGCTTTGCCGACTGCTATCCTGATCCATGCTCCATGAGCCGATGGCAAAGCACCGGACTCTTATGAGAAATTTCGAGATAGATCAATTCAGACCCAAGATTCCCGTCGAACAGGACCAAACCGTAGTCGCGCAAACCTTAAACCTCAGAGATCCAAACCCCCTGAGCTTAATGTTAGCTTAAATCGGCAAGACTCCGGAGTCAACGCCTTCAGGAGAATTTTAGAACCACTGCTGCAAATCTTGACCGCTTACGACTTTTCTTGCGACGCTCTGTTCTTTGCAGCAACAAACTGGTCCAAAGCCTGTCAATTATGACGGCTTTCTCTTCGAATTAGTGGTTCTATTCTGCAAGAATTCGCCACCTTTAACCAAACTGTGATACAGCCGATTCCAACAAGATTGGCTCCTCAGAACGAAAACCCTTCAAGGCGAGCTGCCCCCCGAGCCTCAGTCAAGGCGAGAATAGTAATGAACCAACCAGATACGTCAGCATTGGTTTCCACGTTATACTGCAGAACCAGCCGATTCCAACGAAATCGGCTTCTTATGGTAGGGATATTCCAGGGCAAGCTGCCCCCCGAGCTTCTTCAGCTTTCATCAATGTAGCAGAAAAAACTTCTATCCAAAGAGCCGATGCAACCAAACAAGGCTTAGAAAGATCAACCTCCCCCTTGAACTAAGAGGCCCCCAAATGCAGAGGCTTTCCAACTCTTTTGTGAGTCCCCAAGTTGTAATGCAGCAACCAACCGATTCTAACCAGATCGGCTTTTAAGAGCAGCGAACCTTCAGGGTAAGTTGCCCCCCCCCCCCGAGCTTTTTGGTTCAATGCGGGAGCTTTTTGACGAGAGTGTTGCTGAAATTGTCGCCCTGATCATTGGCTGAGCGTTGCCCTGATGAGAGTTCCGCAGCCAATTGGTTGATCATTTGGCTGTTCTTCTGACCCTAGCCCGATCTGCATGTTCACGTTGCTCTTGTTGCTGGCTGGGGCTGCGGTCCTTCGTCTTGCAAACTACTAGTGGCCCTGATGAACTAAAAGTGGCCCTGAATGCCAACACCGATGTTCCTGCTCACCCTACCGAACCTGCCAAAAGTGGCCCTGGGCTTCCATTTGCAACAGTTGTATTCCTTGAGTCGATGGTCATGCATCGGCTTTTCGTATCCTTAAGTCGATGTCTGCGCATCGGCTGTGCTCAAAAATTTTCATATTTTTTTTTACAGCCGATTTGCTTATGTATCGGCCCCTCCTTTACCAGAGAGTACATCTTCAACTGCTTCACACTCTGTATCCTCATATTCTATCCATCTAGGTGCCCCCCGAGCCGATTCTGTCAAGAAAATTGATGGTATCGGCTCTTTAGGTAGTCCCTGCTGGGTCGAATGTCGATCCCAGGCAAAATAGATGGTGGGGATAATTTTGGCCGATTGCTGGAATCGGCCTCCACGTTGCTTGCTCGGTGAAGGTTTTTGTAATGTTCCTTCACAAATTTTCTGGGGCCGATCACAAGGATCAGCCTCGCCACATTCGTCCATCGATGGCGTTCTTGCTACACGGTCAGTCCGGTGGATAGAACCAGCCTTACCCCGTTCTTTGTCACATCGATGCGTTCGCAGTCGTCCAAATTGATGCCCGAGAGTGGTTCTTGACCTGATGTCTCCCAAATGCCCATGCCGGCTGTTGAAATCTCGGCTGAATCATCGGCGTGGACGACTTCCACTTCATCTCCATCCCACTGTATTAGGCATTGGTGCATCGTGGATGGGATGCAACAGTTGGCGTGGATCCAATCCCTCCCTAACAGTACAGCATAGGTGCTTTTGCTGTCGACAATAAAGAACGTCGTAGGGACAGTCTTCCTTCCTACGGTCAGATCCATGTTTAGAACACCTTGTGCGTCAGATGCTTGGCCGTTGAAATCGCTCAGTGTTACATTGGTTTTGATCAAATCCGAGCTGGAGCGTCCTAACCGGCGTAGCATGGAGTATGGCATAATGTTGACTGCCGCTCCGGTGTCCACCAACATCTTGTTGACAAGCTGCCCATTGATGTAACCTCGCAAGTACAGGGCCTTCAGATGCCTGTAACTCCTTTCTCGTGGCTTCTCGAAGATGACCGGCCGTGGGCCGCAGTCCAATTGCGCCACAGGTGCTTCATATAACCTTGGAGCGCTAAATTCCGCTGGAAGGATGAAGACCATGTTTGTGCCAGCCGATGTTTCATCATCGGCTTTCCTTTGCTTAGGGCGCCACTCTTTCCTTTGTGGTCGACCTTCTTCATCCAGGGTTCGCTGAATTTTGGCGGCCAGGTCAGGCCGTGCCTTCCTCAACGTGTGCAGATATAACCTTTCGGCTTCTTCCAACGCACGTAGTCGCTGAACCCTTCGTTTTTGGGAACGGCTGAGCCCATCAGGGCACCATCTTGGCCGATGATACTTATCCTCTTCATCATCGTCCTCTAATTCCTCGCGATCTTCCATCTGAACGGACTCAGCATGCTTGCTCCAAGGCAGGAGAGGCCCTAGACGCTCGAACACGGACACCTTAGCTGTACCCTTCTTCTTTTGTTTACATTCTGGGCAATTGCCGATCGTTGGTAATCAGCTCATTCCGGAATCCCAGCAGTGTCTGAAGAAGGGGCAGTCCCAGTGCCTATCCACGTTGTCCGGCTCCTCAGACCTCCCTCTGGCGCGACGTTCGTACCCGTCGTCGTGGCCGCTGTTCTGACGATACCTCCTGTTTGTGTCAGACCGACGATATCCTTCATCGTCGTTATCGTAGCGGCGACGTCGGTCGTATGGCTGTTCATATTTGCTGAGGAGATGCTCGGATAATGGGCGTGGATGCCGTATGTTTCTCACCTCCTCCTCGGCCAGGTATCGTTTATCGTCGTCTTGGGGCCGGTCACGTGGAACGGCCTCCTCTTTCTCTTTGCCGCGAGAGTGGCTGCTCTCTGCTTTGTCCGCGTCATGGCGAATCACGAACCCTGCCATGTTGGCATCGAAAGAGAACCCTGGTTCTCTTATGGAGTGGCTGAGATCGACCGTGTTGACATCAGGCAACGGACGTGTGTCTCCGTCGAGCTTGATGCCGTGCGAACGGGTCTTCCCATAGGAGCCAACGAGTTCGGTTCCGAGGACCGCCTTGACCTTGTTATGCTTCTTCTTGAGCTTGTCAGCCAGGTCCTCGTACTTGACCGGAGTGCTTTCCGCCATCTCCGATGTAGACGGCGATGTGGTTGATGTTGAGGATTGTCCCACCGGGCGTGCCAGAATGTGTTGACGTCAGAAACCCACCGGCGGGCAGTGACTGGTCAACACCGTAGAGCCGGGAACAACTAGGGCTGCGGCTGGCCCGGTCCCTCGTAGCGACGGCCCGCAAAGCCTCCTGGTCGCGCGCCGATGCAAATTGCAAGGGCGTGCCACCTGACCTATACCTGGTCAGGAAGGTGTGGATGATGCCTCGCTTAGTTTCCTGCAGGGCACACACGTACACGTTAAATACGAGCCTCGATCGGCTCTCAGGTTATCCTGTGGATCGGCTCATGGAGCCGATCCACCCATGATTCGTCCAAGGTGGCCGAATATATGGTGGTCCTGCTTGATCAAGATAAAGCGTATGAGATCCACGACGATTTAGGGTTTTCACCGCATAATCGGATCATCCTACTCACGATTGGGCCTCGCGCTCACGCACGGTGATCGTAAGCCAATCCTAGACAAGGCCTAAAAACCAACACGAGGTTGATCCTCGGAACATCCTGTCTAGGGCCAGCAAACTACACCCTACGCGCCGCTGGATCCTCCAACCCTTTGTAAGGCCTAACTATTGCGGATGTTAAACTAATCCTTGATGAATCAAGGAGCAACCGTAACGGATCAGATCTACTAAATAACGATCAAGCGGGGTGCCGCCCCTGCACCCATGATGAGGTACAAGGACGGCTAGATGCGCAAGGGTTGCACTACGACAGCATATGATACTAAGAACAATGCTAACCCTAACACATCTATGATAACTACGTTGCTCGCCATCAAAAAGGCTTCAGCACGAGCAACGCATGAACAACGTAGGCAGGCTCGTGCTGCCTAGATCGCAAGATGCGATCTAGGCAGCATGGTGCTTACCGGAGAAACCCTCGAGACGAAGGGGTTGGCGATGCGCCGAGATTGGTTTGTGTTGAACGTTGGTTGTTGTTTATTCCATAAACCCTAGATACATATTTATAGTCCAGGGGACTTCTAATCGTGGGCGTGCACTAAACCGTGCACGAGATAAATTCTAACTTCTACATAACCTACTATAAAGATACACGGGCTAACTAGCCCAAACCTGGTAAACAAGGCCGATTCACATATCTCTCCACGCATATATCGTCAAGTCCATCTTGATCGCGGCCCACCTCTGGCTTGGTCAAATTCCGGTGATAACAGACCCGTGTCGCCTTGTATGCCTATATAAGACCCCAGCTCGCCCCCATAGCTGGTTAGACAAGATTTAGGCTTAAACATGACTTTGAGCTTTGTCTCCCTAGGGTTTCATCCCCTTTGTATCAAGGCACCCCATGTTGGATGATTGGATCTATGTGAGTGAGATTCTAGTGTAGCCCACTCTCTCTCCCTCACCTACCTCCATCCTCAACACCGATCTCTCACTCCGGGATTCTACCTCGAGTCTCTCCCGTGGTGATTCTATTGGCATGGTCCATCGAGCCACGAGGGTAAGTATCGATTGTATCGGGTTGGTGTGCGTTGTTCTTCGCGTTCTTCGTGTTCTTCCGCCTCTCCCTCTCTTTCCCCTTTGGGTCTTGGGTCATTCGCGAGATCGGGCCACACACGGGGTCTTAGACCTCATCATATGGTATCAGCAGCCTTTGGTTTCCGTGAATTCGACCCCCCACCCACCCAATTTCGTCTCTAAAAATTTTCCCCAAAAATCCCCAAAAAAATAGCCCTAATTTGCCTTTGGATGGATCTGCGATTTGGTTGCGTTTTGAGTGGTTTTGGTCCATGGATTTGGTGTTGAGGTGCTTGATCTACTATTTCCCCCACTTTCTAGCCCCCAATTCCATCGTTTTCCTTCGATTTCGTCGATTTGGTTTTGGTTTGGGGAAGAATAGGAGAGAGAAAGCTCCAAATCGTGCAATCCGGTTGCGAAACCGGTCAACCGGCCCCCAGACCGGACCGTCCGGTGCAGAACCCGGTCAACCGGCCGCCAACCGGACCAGCCGGCTGATGTCTACGGGAGCTTCTATTCTTGTAGACAGTGTTGGGCCTCCAAGAGCAGAGGTTTGTAGAACAGCAGCAAGTTTCCCTTAAGTGGATTACCCAAGGTTTATCGAACTCAGGGAGGAAGAGGTCAAAGATATCCCTCTCATGCAACCCTGCAACCACAAAGCAAGAAGTCTCTTGTGTCCCCAACACACCTAATAGGTGCACTAGTTCGGCGAAGAGATAGTGAAATACAAGTGGTATGAATGAATATGAGCAGTAGTATGGCGCCAGAAAAGTGCTTGGCGCGTAGTTGACGATAGTAATATTGTAGGAAGTAAACATGCAGTAGTAACGCAGCAGTAGTAACGCAGTAAAACAGTAACCAGCAGTGATAGCAGTATTTAGGAACAAGGCCTAGGGAATAGACTTTCACTAGTGGACACTCTCAACATTGATCACATAACAGAATAGATAAATGCATACTCTACACTTTTGTTGGATGATGAACACATTGCGTAGGATTACACGAACCCTCAATGCCGGAGTTAACAAGCTCCACAATAATGCTCATATTTTAGTAACCTTTAGTGTAAGATAGATCAAAAGACTAAACCAAGTACTAGCATAGCATGCACACTGTCACCTTCATGCATATGTAGGAGGAATAGATCACATCAATATTATCATAGCAATAGTTAACTTCGCAATCTACAAGAGATCATGATCATAGCATAAACCAAGTACTAACACGGTGCACACATTGTCACCTTTACACACGTGTAGGAGGAATAGAACTACTTTAATAACTTTGCTAGAGTAGCACATAGATAGTAGTGATACAAAACTCATATGAATCTCAATCATGTAAAGCAGCTCATGAGATCATTGTATTGAGGTACATAGGAGAGAGATTAACCACATAGCTACCGGTACAGCCCCGAGCCTCGATGGAGAACTACTCCCTCCTCATGGGAGCAGCAGCGGTGATGAAGATGGCGGTGGAGATGGCAGCGGTGTCGATGGAGAAGCCTTCCGGGGGCACTTCCCCGCTCCGGCAGGGTGCCGGAACAGAGACTCCTGTCCCCCAGATCTTGGCTTCGCGATGGCGGCGGCTCTGGAAGGTTTCACGTACCGTGGCTTCCTCCCGTAAGGGTTTTCGATGCAAGGGCTTTAAATAGGCGAAGAGGCGGCGCAGGAGGGTCAACGAGGCGACGACACCATAGGGTGGCGCGGGCCCAGCCCTGGCCGCGCCACCATGTCATCTGGGGCCCACAGGGCCCCCCTCTGGCGGCTCTCGGGTGTTCTGGATGCTTCCGGGCAAAATAGGAACCTGGGCGTTGATTTCGTCCAATTCCGAGAATATTTCGTTACTAGGATTTCTGAAACCAAAAACAGCAGAAAACAGGAACTGGCACTTCGGCATCTTGTTAATAGGTTAGTTCCAGAAAATGCGTAAATACGACATATAATGTGCATAAAACATGTAGGTATCATCAATAAAGTAGCATGGAACATAAGAAATTATCGATACGTTGGAGACGTATCAGCATCCCCAAGCTTAGTTCTGCTCGTCCCGAGCAGGTAAAACGATAACAAAGATAATTTCTGAAGTGACATGCCATCATAACCTTGATCATACTATTTGTAAACATATGAGATGAATGCAGCGATCAAAACAATGGTAATGACATGAGTAAACAACTGAATCATAAAGCAAAGACTTTTCATGAATAGTACTTCAAGACAAGCATCAATAAGTCTTGCATAATAGTTAACTCATAAAGCAATAAATTCAAAGTAAAGGTGTTGAAGCAACACAAAGGAAGATGAAGTTTCAGCGGTTGCTTTCAACTTATAACATGTATATCTCATGGATATTGTCAACATAGAGTAATATAACAAGTGCAATATGCAAGTATGTAGGAATCAATGCACAGTTCACACAAGTGTTTGCTTCTTGAGGTGGAGAGAAATAGGTGAACTGACTCAACATAAAGGTAAAAGAATGATCCTTCAAAGAGGAAAGCATCGATTGCTATATTTGTGCTAGAGCTTTTATTTTGAAAACATGAAACAATTTTGTCAACGGTAGTAATAAAGCATATGAGTTATGTAAATTATATCTTACAAGTTGCAAGCCTCATGCATAGTATACTAATAGTGCCCGCACCTTGTCCTACTTAGCTTGGACTACCGGATCTTTGCATGCCATGTTTCAACCAAGTGTCACAAAGGGGTACCTCCATGCCTTTGTACAAAGGTCTAAGGAGAAAGCTCGCATTTTGGATTTCTCGCTTTTGATTATTCTCAACTTAGACATCCATACCGGGACAACATGGACAACAGATAATGGACTCCTCTTTAATGCATAAGCATGTAGCAACAATTATTATTCTCATATGAGATTGAGGATATATGTCCAAACTGAAACTTCCACCATGATTCATGGCTTTAGTTAGCGGCCCAATGTTCTTCTCTAACAATTTTGCATGCTCCAACCACTAAGGTGATAGATCCTTCAGACAAGACGGACATGCATAGCAACTCACATGATATTCAACAATAGTTAATGGCGTTCCCCGAAGCATGGTTATCGCACAACAAGCAACTTAATAAAAGATAAAGTGCATAAGTACATATTCAATACTACGATAGTTTTTAAGGCTATTTTGTCCCATGAGCTATATATTGCAAAGGTGAATGATGGAATTTTAAAGGTAGCACTCAAGCAATTTACTTTGGCGGAGAAATACCATGTAGTAGGTAGGTATGGTGGACACAAATGGCATAGTAGTTGGCTCAAGGATTTTGGATGCATGAGAAGTATTCCCTCTCGATACAAGGTTTAGGCTAGCAAGGTTATTTGAAGCAAACTCAAGGATGAACAGGTGCAGCAAAACTCACATAAAAGACATATTGTAAATATTATAAGACTCTACACCGTCTTCCTTGTTGTTCAAAACTCAATACTAGATATTATCTAGACCTTAGAGAGACCAATTATGCAAACCAAATTTTAGCATGCTCTATGTAATTATTCATTAATGGGTACAAGGTACATGATGCAAGAGCTTAAACAAGATCTATATGAGCACAACAATTGCCAAGTATCACATAATTCAAGACATTATACCAATTACTACATGTAGCATTTCCCGTTTCCAACCATATAACAATTAACGAAGCAGTTTCAACCTTCGCCATGAAAATTAAAAGCTAAGAACACATGTGTTCATACGAACCAGCGGAGCGTGTCTCTCTCCCAAACAATCATTTATTCAAACAAAAACAAAAACATACAGACGCTCCAAGTAAAGTACATAAGATGTGACCGAATAAAAATATAGTTTCAAGAGAAGGAACCTGATACTTTGTCGATGAAGAAGGGGATGCCTTGGGCATCCCCAAGCTTAGATGCTTGGGTCTTCTTAAAATATGCAGGGATGAACCACCGGGGCATCCCCAAGCTTAGACTTTTCATTCTTCTTGATCGTAGTATATCATCCTCCTCTCTTGACCCTTGAAAACTTCCTTCACACCAAACTTCAAGCAAACTCATTAGAGGGTTAGTGCACAATTAATAATTCACATGTTCCGAGGTGACACAATCATTCTCAACACTTCTGGACATTGCATAAAGCTACTGGACATTAATGGATCAAAGAAATGAATCCAACATAGCAAAAGAGGCAATGCGAAATAAAAGGCAGAATCTGTCAAAAACAGAACAGTCCGTAAAGACAAATTTAAAGCTGGCACCAGACTTTCTCAAATGGAAAAACTCAAAACTAATGAAAGTTGCGTACATATCTGAGGATCACGCTCGTAAATTGGCAGATTTTTTCGAATTTTCTACAGAGAACTGTGCCCAGATTCGTGACAGACAGCAATGCTGTTTCTGCAGCGATTCCAAATATAACATCAACTTTAGCATAGAAACTTTACTTGGCACAAAAACAAGATAAGGAGAGGTTGCTACAGTAGTAAACAACTTCCAAGACTCAAATATAAAACAAAGTACTGTAGTAAAAAAAAACACATGGGTTATCTCCCAAGAAGTTCTTTCTTTATAGCCATTAAGATGGGCTCAGCAGTTTTAATGATGCACTCGCAAGAAATAGTATTTGAAGCAAAAGAGAGCATCAAGAGGCAAATTCAAAACACATTTAAGTCTAACATGCTTCCTATGCATAGGAATCTTGTAAATAAACAAGTTCATGAAGAGCAAAGTAACGAGCATAGGAAGATAAAACAAGTGTAGCTTCAAAAATTTCAGCACATAGAGAGGTGTTTTAGTAACATGAAAATTTCTACAACCATATTTTCCTCTCTCATAATAACTTTCAGTTGCATCATGAGCAAACTCAACAATATAACTATCACATAAAGCATTCTTATCATGAGTCTCATGCATAAAATTATTACTCTCCACATAGGCATAATCAATTTTATTAGTTGTAGTGGGAGCAAATTCAACAAAGTAGCTATCAAATATAGGAGGTATATTGTAATCATAATCAAATTTATCCTCCATAACAGGTGGTAACAAAAGACTACTATCATTATAATCATCATAAATGGGAGGCAAAGTATCATCAAAGTAAATTTTCTCCTCAATGCTTGGGGGACTAAAAATATCATGCTCATCAAAACCAGCTTCCCCAAGCTTAGAATTTTCCATATCATTAACAACAATGGTGTTCAAAGCATTCATATTAATATGTTCCATGGTTTTTTTAATTTTTGCATCAAACCATCCATGTCTTAAATCAGGAAATAGAATAAAAAGGTCATTGTTGTCCATTATGCCTAACTAGTGTAAACAAGAAACCAAATGTCACAATTGCAGAGTCTAAAGGAAATAGCTTCGAGCACACACACAAAGGCGCCTTAAAAGTACTGCACTGAACCGAAGTATGAGTGCCTTTTACCTTTCCTCCCGCAACGGCGCCTTAAAAGTGCTTGATGTCTACGGGAGCTTCTATTCTTGTAGACAGTGTTGGGCCTCCAAGAGCAGAGAGGTTTGTAGAACAAACAGAAGTTTCCCTTAAGTGGATTACCCAAGGTTTATCGAACTCAGGGAGGAAGAGGTCAAAGATATCCCTCTCATGCAACCCTGCAACCACAAAGCAAGAAGTCTCTTGTGTCCCCAACACACCTAATAGGTGCACTAGTTCGGCGAAGAGATAGTGAAATACAAGTGGTATGAATGAATATGAGCAGTAGTATGGCGCCAGAAAAGTGCTTGGCGCGTAGTTGACGATAGTAATATTGTAGGAAGTAAACATGCAAATGTAACGCAAAATGTAACGCAGAAACAAGAACCAGCAAAGTGATAGCAGTATTTAGGAACAAGGCCTAGGGAATAGACTTTCACTAGTGGACACTCTCAACATTGATCACATAACAGAATAGATAAATGCATACTCTACACTTTTGTTGGATGATGAACACATTGCGTAGGATTACACGAACCCTCAATGCCGGAGTTAACAAGCTCCACAATAATGCTCATATTTTAGTAACCTTTAGTGTAAGATAGATCAAAAGACTAAACCAAGTACTAGCATAGCATGCACACTGTCACCTTCATGCATATGTAGGAGGAATAGATCACATCAATATTATCATAGCAATAGTTAACTTCGCAATCTACAAGAGATCATGATCATAGCATAAACCAAGTACTAACACGGTGCACACACTGTCACCTTTACACACGTGCAGGAGGAATAGAACTACTTTAATAACTTTGCTAGAGTAGCACATAGATAGTAGTGATACAAAACTCATATGAATCTCAATCATGTAAAGCAGCTCATGAGATCATTGTATTGAGGTACATAGGAGAGAGATTAACCACATAGCTACCGGTACAGCCCCGAGCCTCGATGGAGAACTACTCCCTCCTCATGGGAGCAGCAGCGGTGATGAAGATGGCGGTGGAGATGGCAGCGGTGTCGATGGAGAAGCCTTCCGGGGGCACTTCCCCGCTCCGGCAGGGTGCCGGAACAGAGACTCCTGTCCCCCAGATCTTGGCTTCGCGATGGCGGCGGCTCTGGAAGGTTTCGCGTACCGTGGCTTCCTCCCGTAAGGGTTTTCGATGCAGGGGCTTTAAATAGGCGAAGAGGCGGCGCAGGAGGGTCAACGAGGCGACGACACCATAGGGTGGCGCGGGCCCAGCCCTGGCCGCGCCACCATGTCATCTGGGGCCCACAGGGCCCCCCTCTGGCGGCTCTCGGGTGTTCTGGATGCTTCCGGGCAAAATAGGAACCTGGGCGTTGATTTCGTCCAATTCCGAGAATATTTCGTTACTAGGATTTCTGAAACCAAAAACAGCAGAAAACAGGAACTGGCACTTCGGCATCTTGTTAATAGGTTAGTTCCAGAAAATGCGTAAATACGACATATAATGTGCATAAAACATGTAGGTATCATCAATAAAGTAGCATGGAACATAAGAAATTATCGATACGTTGGAGACGTATCACCGGCCCAGAAGCCGGTCAACCGGACCCCAGACTGGAGCAGCCGGCGCCAGACCCGGTCCGACCGGACCACCGACCGGGCACACGTCTTCGACATCGACTAACACCACCGCCGACCACCACCACCACCACCATCTCCACCATCGCAGGTATAACTTGCAGTACCCTTGTAGCCCTCTTCGTTTTGCGATCTATCCTATCGAGCATTGCTTATCTAGTGTTGCGAGACATTGCACGTGGCCCCGATTATGAGGTGTGTGTGTAGTGTGGAGTCAAGCTTCTAAGCAAAACTCGTGTGGCAAGATAGCAAAAGCGAGCTAACGCTAACATAGTGCGAGAAAAAGCCGCCAAAACACAAAAAGAGTGCAAGTGCACCATAGAGCAAAAGTGTGCGAGTGCCATCATACATACATATACACAAAGAGTGTAAGTGCCACCAAATACAAAAAGAGGAAAAAGCTTTTAAGCAAAAGAGAGAAAAGAGAAGAGAGGCCGCGTGTGAATCTTGTTGTCTCTCATGTTGCAACCAAAGCTTTGCCTCTCCTTGTGTTAGTGTGACACCAAGCAACCTTGCTTTCGGGCTTCATACACTTTTCAGCTCATTCCTTGGTCGCACTAACCCCGCTTATCCCGTGTGTGAGTTCCATATCTTTTCCGTGTTTATAGTGATCATCGCTTTGACATTTGAGTTTTTGGATTTCACCCACCCTTAACAACAAACTTGATTTCGGATTTCATCTTTTGGCTTTCCACCATACTTACCTAACACCATATTTGCTAGCTTTTGCGTGTGTCTTTGTGTGAGTGCCCGATACAATTGTTCTAACTCTCGGTTTGTTGGATCACCCCAATCTTGTCATACCACGGTAAGATTGCGAGGTAGTGTTCTTCCACTAACATACACCATATAGATACCGTCTTGCTAACATGTATAGCGAAGAAGATACGGAGGAGTACACGGAGCACTTCAAGGAGGATACCTCTTCAAGCACCGCGGATGTGGAGGAACATGTGGAGCTCTACACCGACTATGGCTCCGCGAGCATCGCCAACATGACCGACATCGAGGAGCTCTACACCGACTATGGCTCCGCGAGCATCGCCAACATGGACGACATCGATGAGCTCTACATTGACACTTGCTCAACAAGCATGGACGACATGGTGGAGCACCATCACGAGGACGACATCGACCCCACCATGTCCACCGCCGATGCTCCCACATACCCCTACTTGGCCAATGGAGCTACATATGAAGATCGAGGACCTCCACGATGGTACCATCATATGGATCATCAAGAGCGTCCCCAACATATTCGGCATCGACACACTTCTCCAAGCTCCACAAGGCGCCATCATGAGAGTGCCTATGCACAAGATCATCGACATCACGGACATCATATGGAGCATCAAGAGCGCCCCCAACATGAACCATCACCTAGGCAAGGCAAGGACCGTCATCGACTCACACCATCTCATGATCGTCGTCGACCACCACCACCTCATGGTCTACATCGACATCCTTCCACACATGATCTTCGACGACACCACTCAAGACATGGTGATGAGGCAAGAAGACGAGAGCCTCGACATGAAGACCTTCCTCATAAGGCGACTTCTACCTCTTGCGCCACCACCACAATGGCCCCTACCTCGTCATATGCCTATGGACTCCGATGCTACAAGTGCAAGCAACAAGGCCACCTTCCACGGGAATGTCCCAATCTCCTATGTGAGGTGTGCAAGGCCAAGGGTCACGTGGCATGGCAATGCACAACGCCAAGCGCCAAGAAGCTCTACTTCGACGAGCTCAATGCACAAGTCTCCAAGATGCCACCACTTGAGGACGACTTAGGAGGCGATGGAGTTGAGCATGGTGAGCATGGGATTCTCCCTTCACCCACGGAGGCGCATGGAGTTGAGATGGTTGAGCATGGGAAGTTCCCTTCAACCAAGGAGGCGCATGGAGATGAGCAAGTCGAACCTACTCCTACATGCTTGATTGATGAGTTGGTACCAATCCCATGTGAGCATGAGAGCCACTTAGCCCACTTGAGCGAGAGTGATAGTGAGTTGAGTGACTTCCACCCCATATGTGAGTTTGAGTGCTTCCATTTGGAGGACATGAGTGATACACAAAGTGAGTTGAGAGAGGTAGATGATAGGTCCATGGAGGACATCGCATTTGCTAACACATTAACCTCTCCCTCGTTTGTGTCTTCTTATGTTGCACTAGGTTCCACGGAGGACGAGTTCCCGCTCATGGAGAAGATGTACATGGTGCATGAAGACGATGATATCTCACCATGCTTGCTCCAAGATGGACATGTCGACCACATGGATCCTCCTACTTCCACAACACCTACATCACATGAGTCGGCCTTCAAAGGTAACAACATAGTTGTTGATGATGCCATGATCCCACTAGTGGACATGATGACTTATGAGTGCATGCATGATCTTGATGATACACTTGCTACGTCACATGCTTCATTCATATTCCCATGTGATACTTTGCTTGATAACATTGTTGATCATGTGAAATTGATTGATTGTGATAACATGAACATGCCATGCTATGAGAGTTTTATATTTGCTCCGCTTGCTTGCAATGATGTTGAAAACAATGACATTAACTTCCGCATGCTTTGCCCCACATGTTTGCACTATTCCATGATCCTTGCATCCAAGATTGCGAACAATTGCTCTTTCTTATGCTTGGTATGCAAGAATGCTTATTTCATTGTCCATGAGATGGCCCCCATAGCCTTCTCTATTTTTGATGATCATGAGTTACCACATGCCATGAATGCACCTTCTTGCCATATGCACCATTGCCATGCATTTCAAACTATATTTATTGACACTAATGGTGATGTGCACAAGACATGGAACATCATGATGGATGATGTTTTCATCTACCATGCACACACGCTTTTTGTTCTCGCTATTGTGTGTATAGGTACCCGAATGACTACTTCCACCGCTACGGAGCATGAGCTCACGAAACGCGCAATTGAGAGCTACCCCATCAAGGACCTAACCCGCGGGAATCACACCAAAGGGTATGTTCCCACAAGCCTTCGCCCTCATATGTTTCCGACTTGGTTTGTCGAGCTTCCGGTTTGGTCCAATTCCTCGTCACCTCTTTCGCTTCTTATGCAACATCTCTTGACACATCTTGTTGGCACAATGGTTGTTGTATGTGTTGATGATATCATCATACACTCCGAGAATCTCAAGGATCATGTCATACATGTGAGAGACACATTATGCACCTTGTGCCACATGTCACACCAAAAGTTGCTCTCCTTTGGATTTCTCATTTCATCTTTGGCAATTGCAATGGATTCTTTGACACTTGAGGATACCCATACTCGGCTCACGCCAACCATACTTTCCCAAGCTAGAAGTCTCCATAGCTTTGCCATTGCACATAACAATTTTGCCCCAAATTTTGCCGCCGATACTTGCCTTTTGATTGTTCCATTTGTGTGGGACAATGCTATACACAACATTTTTGACACCTTCCAAAGCAAACTTTTACTTGCACAAATTTGTGTCCCACCACATTTTGGATACATCGACACTCTTTTGATCACCATTTTTGCCCAATGCCTTTTGGAGAAACGACTTGATGCTTCGTATTTGATTGAGAGCCTCTTGTTCGCTGGTCACCAAATTGGCATCCACAAGCTTTCCTTTTGCAAGTTGTTTTTCACCTTGTTCTTCTTCGACCGAGACTTGGCCCCTCCACCACTACATGGGAGACCCGTTATGGACTACAACAAAGACGCCTGCACTACGACGAGCATCCCTAAGGACACAAGGGCAACTATACAAGTCCTTCCCGTCTACCTCATCGGTGAGGAGGAGCAAGAGTCGAGGACGACTCTTCCCCAAGGGGGGGGGAGATGATGCGGGGTGGCTTTCGGACCCCTCCGCCTCAAGACCGTCAAGTGCAACCCCGCCTATCGTCGACGCTACACCATGGTCAAGGAGTCCCCCAAGTGGACCAACAACACCAACCCCCGCCATATATGTCAAGGTGAACTCCTTCCTCTCGACACTCGACCTCGTCAATACCTTGGATGGAATGCTACCTCATGTCGGTGTGTTACATGTCATTAGGTACAAGAGTCATCGAGGAACCAGAGAGAAGGAACTCCCATGGTGCAAGGAAGAGAGAAGAAGAAGAATGAAGGAAGAAGAAAGGAAGAGGAAGAAGAGGCGGGAGGAGGAAGGCCGGCCGGTCACAGACCCGGTCGACCGGGCTCCTGACCGGACCGCCCGGTCACAGGCCCGGTCAACCGGGCTCCTGACCAGCCGGCCGGTTTTAGACCGGAACGACGACCGGTGCCATCCGGAAGCAATCCCGGGGCTCCCGAAGCCCCGCCCGGTTACGTCCGGCCCAGAATCCGGTTTGGAACCGGATGGCCCGGTCCCAGACCCGGTCCAACCGGCCCTGTGACCGGATTCGTCGGGTTTGACCCACCAACTTGTACCTTTTCGACCCGTGTCGCCTTGTATGCCTATATAAGACCCCAGCTCGCCCCCATAGCTGGTTAGACAAGATTTAGGCTTAAACATGACTTTGAGCTTTGTCTCCCTAGGGTTTCATCCCCTTTGTATCAAGGCACCCCATGTTGGATGATTGGATCTATGTGAGTGAGATTCTAGTGTAGCCCACTCTCTCTCCCTCACCTATGATGTGGTCTGAGACCCCGATTGTGGCCCGATCTCGCGATTGACCCAAGGAATCAAGGGGGAAAGAGGGGGGAGAGGCGGAAGGACACGAAGAACGCGAAGAACACACGAAGAACCACGCACACCAACCCGATACAATCGATGCTTACCCTCACGGCTCGATGGACCGTGCCAATAGAATCCGCCCGGAAGAGACTCGAGGTAGAATTCCGAGAGGAGAGACCGGTGAGGAGGACGAATCAAGGAGTGGGAGAGAGAGAGTGTAAAACACTAGAATCTCACACTACCAAATCCATACATCCACAAGGGTTGCCTTGATTACAGAGGGATGATACCCAAGGGAGACTAAGCTCAAAGTTAGGTTTGAGTTCTAAACAAGTCCAAACAGTAAAGGAGGGGGTCCAGCTACTTAAATAGGCAAGCTCAGCCAGCAAGGGCGTACAGGTACGCGAATGGATAAGTCAAGGCAGTTTGGTGGGGTATTCCCGTCGGATCCGGTTGGGCGTCCGGTCAGACCGGGCTCGTGGACCGGCTGTCCGGCTCGGGTCCGGTCTCGACCGGGCTCGTGGACCGGGCTGTCCGGTCATGGGTCCGGACGACCGGCCGCCAAACCGGATTCTGCGAAGAGTCCGGTCCTGGGTCCGGTCGTCGTCCGGTACGAGGGAGTTGGCCCGGTTTGCGCCCGGTTGACCGGGCCTGTGGCCGGGGAGTCCGGTCGTGGGTCCGGTCTGACCGGGTCCTGGACCGGCCAGCGTCCTTCTCTTCCTTGGCGCTCTTCGGGTGACGTCGGCTTCGGCTTCATGTTCATCTCCAGGTTCCGCTGCTCCTCTCCTTCCCTTGACCATGACGTCTCATCCTCTCCGGGGTCTTGATGCTCCATGTACCTAATCACACAAAGTGTTTCGGCATGAGGTAGCATTCCATCCAATGGGGAATCGAGGTCGAGGGTAGTGAGGAGCGAGTTCACCTTGTCATGTATTGCTTTGGCTCGAGCCCGTGTCATGGGTCCACTTGGGGGACTTGTTGGCCTTGATGTAGTGTCGTTGGCGAGCGGGGCTACATCATCTCCCCCCCCCTTGGGAGAGAGTCGTCCTCGACTCTTGTTCCTCCTCATCTCCATGATGTGGGGAGAGGTCCGAGATGTTGAAAGTGTTGCTCACCAAGTACTTGGATGTTGGTATGTCGATGACGTAGGCGTTGTTGTTGATGCGCTTGAGTACCTTGAAAGGCCCATCTCCTCTTGGCTTGAGCTTGGAGTTGCGTTCTTGAGGGAACCTTTCTTTCCTTAGGTGAACCCAAACGAGGTCTCCTTCTTCAAACACTCGTTCTTTCTTCTTGGCGTTGAGTCGGGTGGCTTGGCGAAGGACATGGTTTTGTATGGTTGCTCTTGTTTCTTCATGTAGTTTCTTCATGGCGGTGGTGCGCTCGTCGAAGTCCATGTTGGTCCTTTGATGAAGAGGGAGTGGTAGGATGTCGAGTGCCATTGGAGGTTCGAATCCATAGACGATCATGAAGGGACTCCGTAATGTTGTGGAGTGCTTGGCTCTATTGTAGGCGAACTCCGCGTGGGGGAGGCAATCTTCCCATGACTTCAAGTTTTTCTTCACAAGTGTGCGAAGGAGTGTGGAGAGGCTTCGATTGACCACTTCGGTTTGTCCATCGGTTTGAGGGTGCGAGGACGATGAGAACAAGAGCTTGACTCCAAACTTTGCCATAAGCGACTTCCATAGATAACTCATGAACTTGACGTCTCGATCCGACACAATGCTTGCCGGTATCCCATGTAGGCGAACCACTTCCCTGAAAAACAATGAAGCAATGTGTGAAGCATCATCGCTCTTATGACATGGTATAAAATGTGCCATTTTTGAGAACCTATCCACTACCACAAAGATTGAATCATGCCCATGCTTTGTTCTTGGTAAGCCTAACACAAAGTCCATGCTTATATCCGACCAAGGTGCATATGGAATGGGTAAAGGTATGTAAAGACCATGGGGGTTGGATGTTGACTTAGCTTGTAAGCACGTTGTGCAACGGTTGCAAAGGCGCTCCACGTCTCGCTTCATGCGTGGCCAATGGTAGTGTGTGGATAGCATCGAAAGAGTCTTGTCGCGTCCAAAATGACCCATGAGGCCACCTCCATGTGACTCTTGCAAAAGCAACTTACGAAGAGAAGACTCGGGTATGCAAACTTTGTTAGCTTTAAACAAGTAGCCATCATGCAAATAGAAATCATCAAAACCTCGGTCAACGGAACACTTGGCAAAGATTGGACCAAAGAAAGAGTCGGATGCATAAAGCTCTTTGATCTCCTCAAGACCCAAGATGTGAAACTCCAAGCGGGTGAGTAGAAGAGTAATCTTGCGGGAAAGTGCATCCGCAACCACATTTTCGTTGCCCTTTTTGTATTTGATAACATAAGGGAAGGACTCTATGAACTCAACCCACTTAGCATGTCTCTTGTTCAAATTGTGTTGACTTTTCAAATACTTCAAGGACTCATGATCCGAGTGGATGACAAACTCTTTTGGCCAAAGGTAATGTTGCCAAACTTCAAGAACACGAACCAAAGCATAAAGCTCCTTGTCATATATAGGATAGTTGAGGCGTGCGCCATCCAACTTCTCGCTATAGTATGCCACGGGTTTTCCATTTTGCATGAGAACACCACCGATTCCAAGGCCACTCGCGCCGCATTCTATCTCAAATGTTTTGGCAAAATCGGGAAGAGCAAGTAGTGGTGCCTCGGTGAGTCTCTTTTTCAATTCATCAAAAGCTTTTTGTTGTGCTTTGCCCCAAACGAACGGAACATTCTTTTTTGTAAGCTCGTTTAAAGGGCAAGCAATGGTGCTGAAATCTTTCACAAAGCGGCGGTAAAATCCGGCAAGTCCATGGAAGCTTCGAACTTGGCCAACATTTGTGGGAGTGGGCCAATTGTGGATGGCCTCAACTTTGGAAGAATCAACTTCAATCCCGTTGGCGGAAACCACAAAACCAAGAAAAACCAATTTGTTTTGAGCGAAATGGCATTTTGGAAGGTTGGCAAAGAGCTTCTCGTGGCGCAAGATGCATAAGACTTCTCTCACATGTTGAACATGGTCCTCGAGATTTTTGCTATAGATGAGAATATCATCAAAGTAAACAACCACGCTCTTGCCAATGAGAGGTCGCAAAATGTGATTCATAAGACGCATGAAAGTGGAAGGAGCATTGGAAAGACCAAATGGCATGACGAGCCATTCATAGAGACCAAGCTTGGTCTTGAATGCCGTCTTCCATTCATCACCAATTGCCATGCGAATTTGGTGGTAGCCACTACGCAAATAAATCTTAGAGAAAATGGTGGCACCACTCAATTCATCAAGCATGTCATCTAAACGCGGAATGGGATGTCGATAACGGACGGTAATGGCATTGATAGGGCGGCAATCCATACACATCCGTTGCGTCTCATCCGGTTTAGGCACAAGAATGACGGGAACGGCACAAGGGCTAAGGCTTTCTCGGACATACCCTTTAGCGAGGAGGTCTTGTATTTGTCGTTGTATCTCCTTGGTATCTTCGGGGTTGGTGCGGTAGGCGGCGCGGTTTGGTAGTGGCGCGCCGGGTATGAGGTCGATGCGATGCTCGATGCCCCGAAGCGGTGGTAGTCCATGAGGTAGCTCGTCGGGGAAGACGTCTTGGAACTCCTTCAAAAGAGACAACAAAGACGAAGGAATGTTGGTTAAGTCGTTAGTCTCCGACGAGAGGCCCTTGCAAATGAGCACGTAGTGTATGGTGGTGGATGGGTTGTCTTTCACTTCTCTCCACTCGCTTTTGGTGGCTAGGAGGACACTCTTTCGCTCACTCATATGTTGGTGGTGGCGCTCACTCTGATTTTGGTGGGTAGCTCCCTCACCTCTCATCTCACTATGGTGGGTGTGGTGTTGTGCCCTCGCTAAAGCCTTCGCATTGTCGGCGATGATTTGGCTAGGAGTCATTGGGCGAAGCTCGAACTTCTTGTCCTTGACCTTGAAGGTGTATGCATTGGAGAAACCATCATGTATGGCCTTCTTGTCAAATTGCCATGGGCGGCCAAGCAACATGTGGCACACGGTCATAGGCACCACGTCACACTCGACGGTGTCTTCATAGGGTCCTATCTTGAAGTTGACGGTGACGGTGTGTTGAATCTTGACATTGCCCTTGTCACTCAACCATTGGACATGGTATGGATGAGGATGCTTGCGAAGCGTGAGGTTGAGCTTCTCACATAGCTCGGTGCTTGCCAAGTTGTGGCAACTCCCACCATCGATGATGACCTTGATTGACTTGCCACCAATGCCGGCACGCGTTTGGAAGATGTTGCATCTTTGGTCTTCCATAGCTTGGGGTTGAGTGGTGAGCACTCGAGTGACCACAAGAGAAGGGCTTGGATCATGTGTGCATAAGAGGGGGTCTTCTCCACTTTCTTCATCATACTCTTCCTCATTAGCAACGGCGGCTTGCACTAGGGCTTCATATTCACCTTCACTTAGAGTCTCTATGTCACCATTCTCCATAGTGATCATGACCTTGGTGTTCTTGCACTCAAAGGACTTGTGGCCTTGGGTGCCACACTTGAAGCAAGTGACATTGGAGGGTCCCGTAGAGGCCTTAGAGGAGGCGGTGGAGGATACCATTTGCTTCATGCGACTTTGTATGGAAGGTTGCTTGGAAGGTGTAGAGGATGCGGTTGGCTTGACACTTGTTGTAGGAGTTGATGTGGCAAGCTTGGAGGCGAAGTATTGCTTGGACTTCGAGTACTTGATGTCCTCATTCACTTGACGCTCGGCCTTAGAAGCTTGGTGAACCAACTCAACCATGTTGGAGTATTGTTGGAACTCCACAATCCTCTTGATGGGGTAGTTGAGGCCATTGAAGAACCTAGCGATGGTTTGGTTCTCGGACTCTTGGATGTTTGCTCGCATCATGGTTAACTCCATCTCCTTGAAGAATTTCTCAATGGTCTTGGTGCCTTGCTTCAACTTTTGTAGCTTGTTGAAGAGATCGGTCTTGTAGTGTTTAGGGACAAAGCGAGCTTCCATCTCCTCCTTCATGTCTTCCCAAGTATCAATTGGAGGATCACCCTTTTCTTCCCTAAGAGTGACAACTTGTTCCCACCAAGTGTTGGCATAATCTTCAAACTCGAGGGAGGCCATGGCTACTTTCTTGGCACCGGAGTAGTTATGGATGCGGAAGATCTTGTCAACCTTGAGTGCCCATGAGAGATAGGCCTCGGCGTCGTCTTCACCCTTGAACTTGGGCATGTTGAACTTGAGCTTTCCATACATATTCTCTTCATCTTCCATGTTCCTTCGGCGAGGACGGATGCCTTCATCTCTTGCGACTTGAGGTGGTAGAGGAGGTCTTCCACGACCAACCATAGCATTGGGTTGGCGTTGGAGGTGAACGCTAGCTTCACTTGGCTCATGTTGAGGATGTTGTTGCGGGTCTTGGCGAGGTTGTTGGCGTTGCCCAATTATGGCCCTCTCATCTTGATCATGTTGTGGTTGCCCTCGGCCCCTTTGGTCATGGCGAGGATGGTTCCGGAGGTCACGCCTTGGTGGATCTTGATGACCTTGGTCTTGAGCATCCACATGGGCTTGACGATGAGTTGCCGGGTCCATGTTGTGGAGGACGTTGTCTTGGGGTTGGTCGTCATGCCCATGGTGGGCATGGCGAGCCGCTTGATGACGATCTTGGTGAAGAGCTTGTTCTTGTTGCGGACGTTCATGAGGACGAGCATGGCGATGGAACTCTCCGCGCCTTGAGTTGGAGCGAGAATCATCATGACGAGCGTGCGGTCGACGAGAGTGATGATGATCTCCATGCCTTGAGTCGGAGCTTGAGGACGAATGGTGATCATGGGAGTAGTCATCATGTGAGGTAGTCGATGACGATGAGGAAGTAGAGCGATGTCGATGTCGGCGTCCCAAGTTGTTGATGGCGCGCTCGAGGCTATCCATGCGCCGCTCCATGTTTGCATCATTGGCCATCACTTGGTCATGCAAGTTGTCCGTAGCTTCACGAAGAAGATTCATATCTTGGTTCACTTGGCCGAAGTTGTGAGCCACTTCTTCATATTGTTGGTCGATGCGTGTCTCGAACAAGTTGAGTTGGTCCTTGAACTCTTGGCGTTGCACCCATAGGTTGTGTTGGGTGGCCAACCTCTCGGAGGGGTGTAGGACCTCGTCTTCCTTTGCTTGGTCTCCGTGCCTATCCATGATCACAAGACAAGAACTATGTTGTGGATGTTAGTGGAAGGAGACTACCTCTCACTCTTACCGTGGTAAGATAGTATTGAGGCAATCAACCAAGCCGAAAGTAAGACCAATTGTATCGGGACACACACAAAGGCACACGCAAAAGCTAGCAAATATGGTGTTAGGAGTGGATGGTGGAAAACCAAAAGACGAAATCCAAAATCGAGTATGTTGTTAAGAGTGGGTAAGGTCCAAAAATCCAAGTGTCAAAGTGGCGATCACTATAAACACGGAAAAATGTGGAACTCACACACGGGATGAACGGGGTTAGTGCAACCAAGGAACGAGCGGAAAAATGAAAAACCCCTAAGCAAGGGTGCTCAATGTCACACTAACGCAAGAAGAGATTGAAGCTAGGTTGCATAGATTAGAAACACCAAGATTCGCACGAGGTCTCTCTTCTCTATCTCTCTTGCTTGCTTAAAAGCTTTTCACTCTTTTTGTATCGGTGGCACTTTGCACTTTGCTTTTCTCTTATTTTTTTTTTCACTAGCACACTATGCTCTTACTCTTTTGCTGGCCACTCACGAGCTCCACTTATGAGCTTTACTCACACAACGCACACCCTCACGGTCGGGACCTCGTGCGATGTTTCGCAACACTCGGAAGCTTCGCTCGTGGGATAGATCGCAAAAAGAAGAGGGCTACAAGGGTTACTGCAAGTTATACCTGCGATGGTGGAGATGGTGGTGGTGGTGGTGGTCGGCGGTGGTGTTAGACGATGTCGAAGACGAGGAGCCCGGTCGGTGGTCCGGTCGGACCGGGTGTGGCGCCGGCTGCTCCGGTCTGGGGTCCGGTTGACCGGCTTCTGGACCGGCTGCTCCGGTTTGCGTCCGGTTGACCGGGTTCTGCGCCGGGCGGTCCGGTCTGGGGGCCGGTTGACCGGGTTCGAAACCGGGTTCGTCGATTTGGAGCTTTCTCTCTCCTGTTCTTCCCCAAACCAAAACCAAATCGACCAAAACGAAGGGAAAAGATGGAATTGGAGGCTAAAAGTTGGGGAAATAGTAGATCAAGCACAACAACACCAGATCCACGGAGCAAAACCACTCAAAACTCAACCAAATCACAGATCCGTCCAAAGGCAATTTAGGGCTATTTTTTGGAAAATTTTCTAGAAACGAAATTGGGTGGGTGGAGGGTCAAATCCGCGGAAACCAAAGGCTGCTGATACCATATGATGTGGTCTGAGACCCCGATTGTGGCCCGATCTCGCGATTGACCCAAGGAATCAAGGGGGAAAGAGGGGGGAGAGGCGGAAGGACACGAAGAACGCGAAGAACACACGAAGAACCACGCACACCAACCCGATACAATCGATGCTTACCCTCACGGCTCGATGGACCGTGCCAATAGAATCCGCCCGGAAGAGACTCGAGGTAGAATTCCGAGAGGAGAGACCGGTGAGGAGGACGAATCAAGGAGTGGGAGAGAGAGAGTGTAAAACACTAGAATCTCACACTACCAAATCCATACATCCACAAGGGTTGCCTTGATTACAGAGGGATGATACCCAAGGGAGACTAAGCTCAAAGTTAGGTTTGAGTTCTAAACAAGTCCAAACAGTAAAGGAGGGGGTCCAGCTACTTAAATAGGCAAGCTCGGCGGCAAGGGCGTACGAATGCGCGAATGGATAAGTCAAGGCAGTTTGGTGGGGTATTCCGTCGGATCCGGTTGGGCGTCCGGTCGACAGGGGCTGTGACTGGCTGTCCGGTCAGGGTCCGGCTCGACCGGGCCTGTGACCGGGCTGTCCGGTCATGGGTCTGGTCGACCGGCCGCCAACAGGGATTCTGCGAAGAGTCCGGTCCTGGGTCCGGTCGTCGTCCGGTACGAGGGAGTTGGCCCGGTTTGCGCCCGGTTGACCGGGCCTGTGGCCGGGGAGTCCGGTCGTGGGTCCGGTCTGACCGGGTCCTGGACCGGCCAGCGTCCTTCTCTTCCTTGGCGCTCTTCGGGTGACGTCGGCTTCGGCTTCATGTTCATCTCCAGGTTCCGCTGCTCCTCTCCTTCCCTTGACCATGACGTCTCATCCTCTCCGGGGTCTTGATGCTCCATGTACCTAATCACACAAAGTGTTTCGGCATGAGGTAGCATTCCATCCAATGGGGAATCGAGGTCGAGGGTAGTGAGGAGCGAGTTCACCTTGTCATGTATTGCTTTGGCTCGAGCCCGTGTCATGGGTCCACTTGGGGGACTTGTTGGCCTTGATGTAGTGTCGTTGGCGAGCGGGGCTACATCAACCTACCTCCATCCTCAACACCGATCTCTCACTCCGGGATTCTACCTCGAGTCTCTCCCGTGGTGATTCTATTGGCGTGGTCCATCGAGCCACGAGGGTAAGTATCGATTGTATCGGGTTGGTGTGCGTTGTGTTCTTCGCGTTCTTCGTGTTCTTCCACCTCTCCCTCTCTTTCCCCTTTGGGTCTTGGGTCATTCGCGAGATCGGGCCACACACGGGGTCTTAGACCTCATCAATGACTTTGAGCTTTGTCTCCCTAGGGTTTCATCCCCTTTGTATCAAGGCAACCCATGTTGGATGATTGGATCTATGTGAGTGAGATTCTAGTGTAGCCCACTCTCTCTCCCTCACCGGTCTCCGTCCCCAACACCGATCTCTCACTCCGGGATTCTACCTCGAGTCTCTCCCGTGGTGATTCTATTGGCGTGGTCCATCGAGCCACGAGGGTAAGTATCGATTGTATCGGGTTGGTGTGCGGGCGTTCTTCGCGTTCTTCGTGTTCTTCCACCTCTCCCTCTCTTTCCCCCCTTTGGATCTTGGGTCATTCGCGAGATCGGGCCACACACGGGGTCTTAGACCTCATCACGGGTATAGCGAGTTTTCTTTTAATTGAATCAACAAATATTTTTTGAATAGAAAGTCAATGTTTCTAACCTATTATTTCACATGAGTACTAGTTGCTGAAGACGATTTCAGAATCAAAAAAAAAGGAAAGTTAAATTTAGCTTATTCTCTCAATTTCAATCGACCACTGCTGAATTTAGTATATCTAATATGAATTGGCGATCAGAGGTAGAACTTCTAAAAGGTTCTCGAAAAAGGGGTAATTTTTTCTGGGCTTGTATTCTTTTTCTAGGTTCATTAGGATTCTTATCGGTTGGGGTTTCTAGTTATCTTGGTAAGAATATTATATCTATACTTCCATCTCAACAAATTCTTTTTTTTCCAAGGGGGTTGTGATGTCTTTCTATGGAATCGCAGGCCTATTCATTAGCTCCTATTTGTGGTGTACTATTTTGTGGAATGTAGGTAGTGGTTATGACCGATTCGATAGAAAAGAGGGAACAATGTGCATTTTTGGTTGGAGATTCCCTGGAATAAAACGTCACGTCTTCCTTCAATTCCTTATGCGGGATATCCAATCAATTAGAATTCAGGTTAAGGAGGGTCTTTCTCCTCGTCGTATCCTTTATATGAAAATCCGGGGCCAAGGGGTCATTCCCTTGACTCGTACTGATGAGAAGTTTTTTACTCCACGAGAAATGGAACAAAAAGCTGCCGAATTGGCCTATTCTTGTGCGTACCTATTGAAGTATTTTGAGTACCCATTTTTTATTTGAACTGAATTGAATGAAGAATAATTGGAAAAAGAAAAGTTTTCTCAACATAGATAGGAAGTCCCCTCGAAATTGGATTTCTTATTGTAAGGGTATTTTTGAGTATTTATCTAAAGAAAGGAACAAATGAGGATAAGAGAAAATTGTTTTTAATTTATTTTGTCCAAGTGAGATATATTCCATACTATTCTTCCATTTTCATCTTAAAAGGTCTTTTTTTAATTCTATTTCACTATTTCACTCCATCTAGATCTAAGAAAGAACCCAATGAAATTCCACTAATATACAAAAAAGAAGAGAAGAATAGATACAGGGTATAAAACCTTGCTATAGAGTTTTTGCTTCAAAGAAAAAGACATATCATATGGAGTCAGGAAATGAAATAGAGTCAGCGAATGAAGCGGGTTCATTAACAACTCAATTTACAGGTCAAAAATGAAATAAAAGAAAGCATTGCCTTCTTTACTATATCTTGTATTTATCGTACTTTTTCCCTGGGGAGTTTCTTTCTCATTTAATAAATGTCTGGAACTTTTGATTAAGAATTGGTGGAATACCCGGCAATCCGAAACTCTCTTTACCTTATATTCAAGAGAAAAGGATTCTAGAAAGATTCATAGAATTAGAAGAACTTTCTCTCTTAGACGAGATGATAAAAGAGAAACTAAAGACACATGCACAAAAACCTCCTATAGGGATACACAAGGAAATAATACAATTGGTCAAAATGGATAATGAGGATCATCTCCATATTATTTTGCATTTCTCGACAAATATAATATGTTTGGTCTAAGTGGTTTTTTTTTCTGGGTAAAGAGGAACTTGTCATTTTGAATTCTTGGGTTCAGGAATTCTTCTATAATTTAAATGACTCAATAAAAGTTTTTTTTTATTCTTTAAGTTACTGAATTTTTTGTGGGATTTCACTCCACCCGCGGTTGGAAACTAGTAATTCATTGGGTCTACAATGATCTTGGATGGGCTCCTAATGAGCTAATTTTCACTATTTTTGTTTGTAGTTTTCTTGTAATTCTAGATACATGTTTGAAATTTTGGGTATTTTTGTTTAAACTGTTTATCTCCTTCGCTTGTATTTATTTATCATTCAATTAGTGAAGCATAAATTCATTCAATTTCCTGTTCCTGATATTAATCAAATTAGCAGTTTTCTTTAGAAAGAAAGCATCCATTTTAGTTCTATTTCTACCTGCTTAAGGTATTCATCATTCTAGTACAACTGTCCATGTTTAATTAGCTTGGAACACGAGAAGTTTTCAATATAATTAATCATGCAATATAGCTTGGTGTATGATCTTTTACATAATTAACCGTGCTATTTATTAGCTAATTTTAATTTCATGGTATTTGAAAAATGAGATAGTGAGCTTGGAGTGAGTAGTAAGAATGTTTTTTGATCTGCGGCCCTGTTACATCCTATTTTATGAACTGTGGCCCTATTATTGCAAGTGGTGACATGCGAAATGAAATTTTTCTCCAATTGTGTATACCAGGACTTTGCAATTTGTGTATTTTATTCATGTGGCACAAGCTCTTTGTCTTGGATAGGAAGAGGCCATGCACAACATGGTTTGAGTTGATTGTCTTTTCATGCACAACATTGTTTGTCTTTTATGGACAAACTACGAAGGATATGACGATGACATTATTACTAACAACTATAATACGCCTACCTGCAACAAGTAATATTTCGATAATTAATTGATTTCTGGCATATTTGCTCCTTTGGCATAAGGGAAAAGTTGAATGGAGCAGGTGCGCTCTGCGCACCTCTACATTTTTCAACTTTGTTTTTTTTGTATCTTCCAAATTGTGTAATATTTTGATTTGATTTTTTTGCAGCTCACTCAAAAATAACAAATAGAATGGAGGAAAAATAGTTCGGAATTTTTTTGTGCAAATTTAAATTTTAAATTATTTAAAATTCAAAATAAATTCTTGAAATACATATATAGATAATGACATAAAAAATCCAAAATATTTTTCTCACATTCAAATTGTTATGCTTAAGTGATCTGCAAATTTTTTAGTTCAAAAAATGTGTTGTGTGAGAGAAACAAAAATGAGAAGTTGTTTGAAAGGGGAACAAAAAGAACTTGCACGGATCTTGATGCAGTATACACGGTGTGGATACGGGTGCTCACCAAGCACCTGCTCTGAAAGTCCATATTTTGTTAGAATAAGTTGTTGACCGATCGGCCTAGCCATAATGTCTGAATCTGAGCTTTGCATTGTAGGTGATGGACTATGTTGGAGTAACGGAGATACCTAATAAACATATTATGAGGAGATGGACGAGGGATGTCGGGATGTGTTTCTAGAGAATCTGCGGCACTACGAGCGTCACCAGGCTGTAGGTAAATATTTCACAAAGAGGCATTCCACTCTATACATACAAGCAATGGAGCTTGTGAGGCTCGAAGATACAAGCGCCACAACTTATGTGAAGTTTGGCAGGGTTGTTCAAGGAAAACCTTGTTGTGATGGTCTTGGCTATGAGGACAGACCGCCAGTAGTGCTAAAGATGGTGATGAAAGAATGATGATTACTCAGGGGAGAAGGTGGGTCACCTTTTGTGCATGTCATGGCTGGATTAATAGCTCCAAGTAAGAAACAAAATACAGGGCTGTGACAGAGCTCCTTACGAGGGGTGTAGCAAGAGAACTAGATTTTGCAGCATCAAGCGCCCTAGGCAGAAGCGAACAACTTTCCCAGATAGGAGTGACGAGCCTAAGCAACCATGGAAGTCAGGAAGGTGCAGTGTTTGTGGTGTAGCTGGCCATCGTAGAAGTACCTGCGTAAAACCACTTCATCTGTGAAAAAAGACGGGCCTGGCCATGCCATGTTTAGCTGCATGATTATGTATAACTGGTAGTCTGTCCGGGCGTTCGGTCTGTTCGGTT
The DNA here is from genome assembly GCF_019359855.2 of Lolium perenne. Classification (NCBI taxonomy): domain Eukaryota; kingdom Viridiplantae; phylum Streptophyta; class Magnoliopsida; order Poales; family Poaceae; genus Lolium; species Lolium perenne. Next base: position 94,491,568 of record NC_067248.2, read on the forward strand.
TGCTCGGTCCGGTCTTTTCGGTCTTTGAATATTTCGGTCATCCAGAAATGCTACCCGTATTACCTTCGGTCTTTCCGGTCTTTCTGTATTCGGTCTTCGGTCATTTCGGTTCGGTCTTGGGTCATGACCATATAGACCAAATAGAGAAAATGTACCACCATTTTCATCTTGCGCAAATGGCAGCACAAAAAGGTGAGCATTTCAATCACTTCAATTAGCTTGACTGTACAGGCTACGGTAGCACAAAACTATACAGATTTATGAACTAGTACTCCATTACAAACGAGCATCAGTTTGGTAGAGTTGACCGTGGCCTGCTCTCTCTCACCCAGAATCCTTCTAGCACTTGATCTCAAGCAGCAGATGCATACCTTCTCTTCTCAAATAGTCCTCCACTATTTGCACGTGGCTATTGCTGCTGCTGCCGGCCGCTGGCGTTGAAGATGTGGCGGATGGCGCGACCCTAGGGCACGTCCACTTCTGTTGGCTGTGTGGGGTGGCGGCAAGGCTGGGTTGGAGATGCAGCGAGGTAGCGGCTGTGTGGCGGTAGGGCATGGCCCCTGCCTGCGCCTGGGTTTGAGATGTGGCGGCAGTGCTAGGATATGGCCCCTGGCGGTGCAAGGGATGGAGAAAAGAATGGGGAATAGAGGAAAGATGGGAGAAGACAGGGCTTGTGGGGACATGTTCGATGCGCTGGGAAGTTGGAAAGAATCCCGGTCTATACGGTCAGATCGGTTTTCCACTCGCCATGACCGAACAGCCCGATGAAATTTCGGTTATCTGATTCCCAAGACCGATCTGATGACCGAACCCCGAATTTCTTGTTATTTCGGGTTCGGTCCCGGTTATTTCGGGTTCGGTTTTTTGTTTCGGTTTTTTATGTCCGGGCATAACTGGTAGAGTGTGCATCTTTCTATGGACCGTAGTTCTGAAGAATTATGTTTTGCCCAGTATTACAGGTCAAGTTCAAAAAAAATCTAACTACTGGGTTCGATTTTGGGCTACTAATATAAAATTAAAGAAGTTGAACTAGTATTCCTCTAAAAAAATCATTTTGGTATGCATTGTTTGATATTTTTCATAGCTAGAGTGCATCACAAATTTATAATTTCATGCTTTGCTTTGCCGATTCCTCTAAAAAACACATTTATGAGTGGAAAACCCCAAAAAACTAATTTGCAAACTTTATGGCAATAAAAATTTGTGTAGATGTGTAAAAATAGGGTCATGATCATTCAAACGTTCACCTTGGTTCTTGTACTAACGAGGCACGCATATATATATATATATATATATATATATATATATATATATATATATATATATATATATATATATATATATATATATATATATATATATATATATATATATATATATATATATATATATATATATATATATATCGACGCGGATTTTCTACCTAGGGTGATAGCTGTGCATAGGCATAGGATCGTCCGATGTTATACCGTGATTCGTGTTCCCGTTAACCATCCGTTAGCCCTGCCTGTCCTTCTCAATGTAAAAAAGACGGTTGAAGGCTGACTCGGTGGAGCCCCCACCGCGCGGTGGTCAGAAGGCCCACCAATGCCGCATGTGCGTCCCTAGCGCAGTTAATGATTCATTCGATTCACTTCCAAATTCCAACAACAGATTAACAGATCCATTTTTCGTCTAATTCATAGTCCATTCAAGATTCAGACACAAATTGAGAGGTTCTGTGCATGTTTGTTCAGTGTCAAAAATATATACAAAATCAAAATTCGAAAATGCAAAACAAAAGGTGGAGAAGAAAAGGTGGAAAAGAAAATCGGGAGATCTTGCTGGAGAAGATAGGCGCTCCATAGCCCGCTCATGGACTTCCTGGCGCACCTCCTGCCTGGGTTCCATGGCACTCGACCCCCCACCGGGCTGCACCCTGCGCGATCGTCTCCAGCTTCCACCGCGCGACCCCGCCGCCGACCTCTCTCCAGTCTTCCTAGTCGAGCAATCCATGATCCAAATTCCTGTTGCCTCATCGACCCACGCCGCGCCGGCTACCACCGTCCCTCGCCTCCCGCACGGGGCATGTTTTCCCCATGGCGTGAGGGTTGGGCTCAATTTGTCATAGACCTGACAAAACTGGAAGACATATCCAAAATCAACCATGAAAGGGCGAACAATCAATGGAACACCTCAATACGCTGCAGAAAATTTGCACAACAGGAAAATAGAAATGGAATGGATTAAAAAAATCTCTTCTCAATTTGTCATAGACCTGACAAAACTGATCTAAACGTGCAAAAAAATGGAAAAGAATGTGAAGAGAGAGCCTGGAATTTTTTCTTGGCTGACTTGGAGAAGCAAAACTCTTGTAGATTGAACGGCAAAGGATTGCAAATAATCACCGGCTACAGGATATTTTCTATGCAAAATCAATGACATAATGATCAGAATAATACCAAAATCATAGGGCAAACACATTCAACGACCAAAATAATCACGGACTGCTTCATCCACGGGGGAGGCCATGGATGGCAGCGTGCAGATAGGGCTAGCCAGAAGCGGAATCAAGAAACAAAAGAAGCCGAATCAAATTGGCCCTTGGTAGAATCAAACCAGCTGAAAAGTCAATCACGGACTGCTATTTCAGCTCCTAGCATTTGCTTGAAATCCTCGCATAAATCTTCAAATCCTAGCATTTTTTGCAGACACAAAATCCACCAGGCTAGCTCCAAAAATTACAGTCATAAAAAAGAAGTGAACTAATCGATCTGTTGGAAGCATCAACAAAATCCAACCTCAGATCGTGTGCTTAATCACATAGCGACCCCATAATCATAATCTCAGGAAGACAAAGTTAAAAACCTGACTGAAAAAACAACAGAGCGAAGCAATCCTGGCACGAATCAGGCCCGAATCAAATCGAAGAGACTACAAAAACATCAGAAAAATCAACTCTAAAAATTTCTAAAATAACTTTGAGCACAGGGCTGAACAAATCCGCTGGAATTGAGAAGCTCCGTCAAACCATGAACAATGATTGCTACCCAAAACAAAATCCAGGGTAGTAATGAAGTCGGTCCTTACCGAATTTGCCACACAGATCTGGCCAAATAAGAAAGAGATTGCGCTTGATCCGGGCAGAGTCAGGCGGCCACATATATATCTAACAAAAGAAACTATTCTCTTAACCCACGGCAATAAGACCAACTAAGATATGGAGGCTCGCCGCTCCAAGCCCAAATCCAGAAGATGGAAGTGGGAACGGGAACTACACGGGCACTATGAATTCCGCAATCGCACCCGGACAACGGCGCTCGATCCGCGCGGAATCAAAGAAGGCCTCCACCTGATCAATCCAAAGCGGAAAACCAGACAAGAGGAGGGGGATCCAGGAAAAAATCGCAGGGAGGGAGAGAAGAAATCGGCAAGAAGAAAAATAAATCAAAAAGAAATCGGCATCACATCCGTGCGAGCTCGTCCTCCCGCAGCTCGCCCGGGGGTTCGCGTTGGGGAGCGGCCGGCTCGCGGGTAGTGGGAGCGGGGAACCTGGCCGACGGCATGGATTTGCAAAAGAGCTACTCCGTATCAAAAAAAAAAAGAGAGAGTGGGGGAGATGGGATGAGAAGAGAGAGAGGATAGGGACCAGGTGAAGGTCATTTGCGCTCGGTGGGTGTGGGGTGTGTGGGGATGGACGGTTTAACACCGTCAGTTTAGATGTAGGGTTAAAAATGCTCTATAGAGTGATTTAATGGTTGGATGGAGGTGCATAGCTACACACCATGGTAGCCCACTATTTTCCATATATATATATATATATATATATATATATATATATATATATATATATATATATATGCACGTGGGAAATTGAAGGAGCAAGGCAAACACTCCAACATATGAATAGTGAGAGAACCCGTTAAACCACTTCTTAGTCACTCCAAAATGAATCTTTTGGAAGGTTTTTGAAATTTCCATGTTTGAAACCTAAAACCACTTCTCGTCGTGCTTGACTTCATAAGACAGAGTTTAGGATTAGGGGTAGATACATATGATTTTTCTATATGACATAAGAAGGCTATGTGATTTGGTTTTCATTTTTTGATTTTTTTTTAATTTTTATGCCCATTTGAATATTGGTCAAATCCTAGGTTTGAGCAAGATTTAAACAAGTTTAACACATGAAAATGAAAAAGTAAGCCTGAATCCTTCTTAGTCACTCAAAAAATGAAGCTTCTGAGAGGTTTTTGAAATTTCCATGTTTGAAACCCAAAACCACATTTCTTTGTGCTTGACTTCATAAGACAAAGTTTAGGGTTAGGGGGTAGATACATGATATTTCTGGTTTGAATATGTCTAGAACTTGTTTATCAACTTGAATGCTTACTATATGACATATAAATACTATGTTCTTTGGTTTTTCCTTTTTTGATTATTTTTTTGAATTTTTATGCCCATTTGAATCTTGGTCAAATCCTAGGTTTGACCAAGATTTAAAAAGTTTAACATATGAAAATGAAAAGGTAAGCCTGGATCCTTCTTAGTCACTCCAAAATGAATCTTTTGGGAGGGTTTTTAAAATTTCCATGTTTGAAACCCTAAACCACTTCTCTTCGTGCTTGACTTCATAAGACAGAGTTTAGGGTTAGGGGGTAGATACATGATTTTGCTGGTTTGAATATGTCTAGACCTTGTTTATCAACTTGAATGCTTACTATATGACATAAGAAGACTACATGCTTTGGTTTTTCAATTTTTTTGCCCATTTGAATCTTGGTCAAATCATAGGTTAGACAAAGATTTAAACATGTTTAAAACATGAAAATGAAAAGGTAAGCCTGGATCCTTCTTAGCCACTCCAAAATGTACCAATTGATAGATGAGTTATCTTGGCTTCATGGAAAAAGTAATGTCATGTAAATGAGTTAACTTGGCTTTCCTACCCTTGAATCCATAGGAAACTTTGTACTAATGCAGTATAATAATCAACCGAGTTATTACACTAACAGGTCTGTCACTTCCGTGTGGTGCCCATGCGCGAGGTCCCACACTTCAGTGAGCATAATTCAAGTACGGTAGGTACGCAAACTCCTAGCCATCTTCTTTGTCAAGAGAAGATGCATTAGGATGCGTATTGGAAGTCTCTGGGTCCTTCAGGATCCTTCGGTTGTCCCTCTCACAAAAAATCTCTCTCACTCTCGGCCTCGTTCGACTCGCTCGCTCGCTCGCACCTCCTGCGCACTGATAAACCCTGCACAACAGTCAACATCATCACCCGAAAAAGGGGAGACACCATAATGCTCTCCCTTCTTCTCTCCTTCCGAGTGATCCCTCTTCCTCCGAGTTTCACTCAAGAGGCAAACAAACATGTGCTGCATAGTAATAATAATAAAAAAGTAAAAAAATTGACCTACGAATCTTTGATTAAATAGGTTAAACTAGGATTTTGCCCAGTATTACAGATCAAGTTCAAAAAAATCCAACTACTAGGTTTGATTTTGGACTACTAATATAAAATTAAATAAGTTGAACTAGTATTCCTATAAAAAATTATTTTGGTATGCATTGTTTGATACTTTTCATAGCTAGAGTGCATCACAAATTTATGATTTCATGCTTTGCTTTGCCAATTCCTCTAAAAAAAACACATTTCTGAGTGGCAAGCCCAAAAAAACTAGTTTGCAAACTTTATGGGAATGAAAATTTGTGTATATGTGTGAAAAATAGGGTCACGATGATTCAAAAGTTCACACTGGTTCTTGTAGTAACGAGGCGCATATATATATGCACGTGGGAAATTGAAGGAGCAAGCAGGCAAAGCACTCCAACATATGAATGGTGAGAGAACCCGTTACCACTACAAGAAAAGTTCTGATATACAATGTCCCAAAATCGTCCACTAAGGGCCATTTTTCGTCGCCTATGGGCCTAACCCGACGATATGGGTTCTGTGGTCGAAACTGCGTCAGGCAAAGTCCTACCACGTTTTTTTCGGTCCGTCGTGTTCGGGTGCCCTTCTGCCACGGAAAATCGGACTGTTGCAGAAGTGTTTTCGGGAGCCCGTTGACTGCTGACGTCATGCAAACTGACACGTGGCAGACGCTGTTAACTGCCAGTTAACGCCGTTAACCGGCTGAAACCCCGTGGTAGATGTTAGGCCCACACGAGGCCTGCCACGCCTTAAGCGGGCCGGCCCATTTAGTTTGCGTGCCGGGCCAGCTGACTTAGTTTGACCGGTCAACTATTTAGCTGGGCTGGTGCATTAGGTACGTGGCCCGGGCCTAACCTCTAAGGTTGACTGGTCAAAATTTAAATGGGCCGGCCCACTAAGCATGTGGGCCGGGCCGAATGCACTCGTTTGACCGGTCAACAGGTAAAAGGGTCGGCCCACTAAGCATGTGGGTCCAACTTTCTTGTTACCGGGCCGGCCCATTTACCATGTGGGGTCCACCGTAAAGCAAGTGGGCCGGTCCAATTAGCATGTGGGTCCCACTTTCCTGTTATCGGGCCGGTCCATTCACTAAGTGGGGTCCACCATAGATCAAATGGGCTGGCCCAACAAGCTAGTGGGCCGGCCCAAAAAACACAGGTGGGTCCCACTTTTCTGTTAAAGGGCCGGCCCAGTTAGTATGTGGGGTCCGCCATATAGCAAGTGGGCTGGCCCAACAAGATAGTGGGCCGGCCCAATAAACAGGTGGGACCCACTTTCATGTAATCGGCCCGGCCCATTTAGTAAGTGGGGTCCACCGTAAAGCAAGTGGGCTGGCCCAACAGGTTGGTGGGCTGGCCCAATAAACATGTGGGGCCCAATTTCCAGCTGACGGGCCGACCCAGTTAGTAAGTGGGGTCCACCATAAAAGCAATTGGGCTGGCCCAACAAGTTAGTGGGCCGGCCCAATAAGCTTGTGGGGGCCACTATCGTGCTAACGGGCCGGCCCAGTTAGTATGTGGGGTCCACTGTAAAGCAGGTGGGATGGCCCAAGAAGTTAGCGGGCCGGCCCAATAAGCTTGTGGGGCCCACTTTCCTGCTAACGGGCCGGCCCAGTTACCAAATGGGCTGGCCCAATAAGCACGTGGGCCCACTTTTTGTTACAGGGCCGGCCCAGTTTGTGGGTGGGGTCCACCTTAAAGCAAGTGGGCTGGCCCAATAAGTAAGTGGGCCAGCCAGTTTAGTTGCTGTTTATATGCCGGCATGATAGGCGCTATAGGATTTTGCGGGCCGACACATATGTGATTTCGCTTAATTGGGCCGTTTAAGGGATGAGAATTTGTGATTTAGATTGCGCAGAACATAGAAAGATAATGAGAATATTTACGCAGCACATGATTTCTGTCGGATAGCCTCACTTACCACAAGCACCATATAAAAAATGCGCGAAAGAACAATAAAAACTAACTAGATATTACATCAGCTGCAAGGCTTTGAAAAAATATTACAAAACCGAGAGAAATTGAATGGTAATTAAACCTAGCAATACAATGAATCGATTCAGCAATCTTTTAAGTTGTGCATGCACCACCTATATCTGAAACAAAGACATTACAAGTTAAGACAACAACAATGGAAAGACAAAGACACTACAATATTGTTTGCCAAAGAATTTGGAACTCATCATTTCGTCGTTATAACAAGATCATTGTAATGCGCACAATAAGCAAACAAAGAGTGCATGCCGCATACCAACAGCCAATATAACAGAGCACGTTAGAATGAAACAACAGACTTACTACTGTCGAGCCCCATGCAAACCAGCATGTTCAGGGAGTACAAAATTGGCATGAACAACATAGTAGCAGGCTATAAATTTTGTAACAACGACTGAGCAAGATGGAGTTATGATGGCTACATCTACAGAGCATGGAATGTAAACCAAAAATAGAAGTTACGATGGCAAAAGCTAAAGAGGAGGGAATGTGAACCAACATGTGCCAAGTGCAATTACTTCAAATTGGCCGTGAACTAAATAATACTCCTGAACTTATAGTGAAGGGGATGCAAATCAAGATGTTTCGGGATATAAACTTGTAATGAGCAACACATAGAGGATAGTTAATGTTGGAGCTTAGGATGGACCAGATACAGAATATAGTGGGATCACCTGTGAACTTGTATAAGAGGGAATGCAAACCAATATGTTCAGCATTCCATATGTGAGCGTCATTCCAAGTCAGAGAAACAAGTCAATAATGCAGCTTTTGAAGAACAAGATGGCACACAAAATTATTATCTAGTAGTATGACAAGTTTATTTGTACTACGGGCTAGATAGCAGAGTGATAGCATGCCAAACTAAGTCCTTACTTTGTTAGCTTACAATGAACTAGATACAAAACAATGGCATCACCTGTAGTACAGGGAATGCAAGCCAACATGTTCATGGAGTAAAAAATTGGCACAAACAACATAGTAGCAGGCCATAATTTTTGTAGCAACGACTGAGCAAGATAAAGTTATGATGGCTAGATCTACAGAGCAGGGAATGTAAACCAAATATGGAATTTACGATGCCAAAAGCTATAGAGCAGAGAATGCAAACCAACATGTGCAATTACTTAAAATTGGCCATGAACTAAATAATAGCAGGATGTTACTATAATAGCTAGGAATAAAACATATAGGAGTTATAATGGCATCACTCATAAACTTGTAGATAAGGGAAACAAATCAATTTATTTCGGGATATAAAGTTGTAAAGAGCAACACATAGAGGATAGTTAATGCTACGTCTTAGGATGGACCAGAAACGGAATATAGTGGGATCACCTGTGAACTTGTAGAAGAGGGATTGCATACCAATATGTTCACCATTCTATATGTGAGCGCCATGCCAATTAAGAGAAACAAGTTAATATTGCAGCTTTTGAAGAATCAGATGGCAGACAAAATTATGATGGAAGTAGCTGCTGTGACGAGTTCAAATAAATTTGTACTGCAGGATGGCAGAGCGATAGCATGCAGGAACTAATAGCAGGCAGTTACTTTGTTAGCTTACGGCGAAGTAGATAGAAATAACAATGGCATCACCTGTAGTACAGGGAATGCAAACCAACATGTTCAGGGAGAACAAGATTGGCATGAACAAAATAGTAGCAGCCTATAATTTTTGTAACAACGACTGAGCAAGATAGAAGTTATGATGGCTACATCTACAGAGCAGGGAATGCAAACCAAAATGTTCAATCGCTTAAAGCTAGGAATGAACTAAAAGAGCTTCAGACAAACAAGCATCTGAACCCAGAACATGGCGCTAAAACAAGGGACTTACATTAGGAGAAGCACTATGTGGGAGTCACAGCAGATCTTCCTGGGGTTGATAGATCCGATGATGAAGTACACTACATGTGCTACTTCGGGTTGGAGAGCTTGGCCATTACACTTCATGGTTACTCATCTCATCTGCAAAAACGTAACGGCGCGTCGTTAGCACAAACAGGTTCCCCCAAGATTAAACAAGAACTTGCAGGCACGCAATAGAAAAGCGACAGTAGAAGAGTTTAGATCATGCAAGGCGCCGGTGAAGCAGATCCGGTTCATGCACAGCGGTGTCGGTGAGCAAGATCCGATGCGGTGGACGACGGATCCGGCGAAGCGGCTCCGGTGGGGTGGACGATACCGCAGCTGAAGCGAGACTACGGTAGACTGCTAGATGAGCATATGGTTTTGAGGTTCGGCGGGGATGATCCGGTCCGGTTTATGACGGCGTCGATGAAGCGGCTCCGGCAGGCAACCGGATGACGAGGATCGTGAGGCCTCGGGTAGGCCAGGGAAGTCCGGCGGGGATGTTCCGGTGCGGTGGTCGTGGAGTTGGGAGAGAGAGGGACTTGAGAAGTTCAAGTGGGTGGTCTCAGAGGAGAGACTGAAGGAAATGTATTTTTTTTGGGAGGGTTTCCGGGGCTAGGGAGGTGGTGATCCAAAAAATGACGGGCAGACCCCCCCACCAACCGACTTTGCTGTCATGTCCACAGGGGTAGAATGGGAATTTGGAAGCGTGTGAAATTTTTGTATTTTGTGGGCGGGAAGTTTTGCCGCTATGAGATTTTGAATTTGGCCAAGTATAATGATAAAAAATTGTAAGACCGTACTAGTACCTCTGTTCAAGGCCGAGTGCAAAATCAAATCATCATCACATTAAATATCGGTTACTATCATCGTGATCTATCTTCTTATCCCATTCAAAAACACGTCTGAAATATTTCAGGATTGGCAGGAGATTTTGCCGCCCGACTGAGATTTGATTTTGAATATGGCTATGGTCAAGTAATATAATATAATACTAATATAAAGACAGTACACCTGGTTAAGTACTAATTGCTCTGCTCCGGCAGTTAAGGCCAGCAGCCACATCAAGCCATCATCATTACAAACAAAATCAGTCAAATCTAGAAGCTAGTATAGGATAAATTCACAGTAGCATAATTAATCCAAAAAACTAAGTATAATACATAAACTGCATACAATAGCCAAAAGCAGCCAATAACAATGCTAATGTTCACGACAAACTAATCTGAAAATAATACAAGACGCAATGTATGGCCAACATGAAGATTAGGATACCCAGGATGAATGAATCTGTTCTTCATTCAGCATATATTTCTTTGTCACTCCATTCTCTGATCTGAAGGAAATATTCATTGAACTCCTTCCGTATGCAGTGTGCAGCCAATACATCCTCCAAACGGTATGGCCTTTGTTCATTTCTCATATCGTAGTTTCCTAATCTATTCACACGTATTGGCCACTCATCCCAGGCCTTTATAACATCAAAGTACTCTCTGATATAACCCAAATCTGCGTAGTAGATGCAGCCAGGTCGAAGTGTCGAGTGTACCCTGGTGTCGACAGAGATACACCAGATATAATGGACGAAGAAGGCACGACTGCCAATGTTATTGACGGCATGGAGAGAGCGGCTCTCAGTGTCCACACGGTACACCAATGGTTGACCTTCCTCCAAATGCTTGTTGTCCAACAACACAAGCAGCAGAGCACCATCCGACTTCACAAGGTAGAACTTGTTATTTCCAAGTTATGGAAATGAAAATAGTGTATCCATGTTGACAGTGCTCGCGCGCTCCTCCAACTGGACATTGTTGGTGCACACTAATTTTCCGAACTCAAAATTATCCACAACTATTGCATACAATTCACCATTGAACGGGGTAATGCAATGCAGACAATGGTGCTCGATCGAAAATCTTCCTTCTCCCCAATCTTCATCTATACCCTTAGTTGGAGTGCTCTCATCGACCCAAGCAATTTCCGCCGGGTAATCTTTGGAAACGAAGACCATAGTCGGGGACTTCATTACAGTGACTGACTTCAAAATAACATATGTCATATGCGCCTCAAACATAGTATTCAATGTCTTTGTGAGTGGGTTCAGAAGCCGTATCTTGTGCGGCTGGTTCTTCTGGGCAAGCACGATGACGCCACGGCAAAAGCCGACGAAGTAGTATCTAAAATATATTGATGAATATAACATTCATCACTAAGATGTTTACGATTGAAAATCAAAATAGATTAACTCTATAGATATGGAGGAATTTGAACCTTGCATGAACTTTCGTTAGATCGATGGTGATGTAGCGGGATGTGCGGAGGTGGGGGAAGGTGAAATCAGCAGCTCGTGGAAGGGCGTGTTCTACCATGATCCATTCGTGCAGGTGCACGTCGGGCTCAGGTAAACCTGAGCGCCAATTTCTACAAACTTGCCTCAAAGCAGAGTAGGTGTCCATGTACTCCTTGTTCGCCAGTAAGCAGCCCCCGATTTTGTGAAGTGGTCCGTCATCCCTGAGAGAGACCCAGTTCACGGAGGCGACGGGCTCGGGGGCGACGGCCGTCGGCGCATTCTTCTTGTCCATCGCCGGCAGGGAGCGCGCGTAGGGCGGTTGGTGTTTTTCCTTCAATTTGGAGAAGTTGATGGGACGTGAGAGGCGTGGTTGCGTACGTGAGTGAGAATGAGACTGTGTGCAGAGGGAGGGACACAGGGGCTCTGTACAGGCAACGTGACAGTTAGTCTCTGCAGTTTCTCAAAAAAGCTAGACGTTTCGTCTCAACACGCGCACCGCCTAACCGCTGCGCATCGCGACACGCGTCTGTGGTACTGCACGTCTGCACCGTTACGTGTACTCAGTTCTACTGTCGAGCCTTACACTGGAAAAATATCTGTACTCAGTTTTCCCCTCGAGTACTAATACTGGCTAGTGCAATATACTCAGTTTTACCCTCAAGTGGCTGGTCAACAGAGAGTCAACAAATAGGATTAAGCTATCTAATTGAGTAATTTCATGCGCAAAAAAATAAAATCATAGTGCCTCCTACTCATTGAGTCTTGTTAAGAAGAGGAGGTGATGCGGGGTGGCCTTCGGACACCTCCTCACCAAGACCAACAAGTCCCCCAAGCGGACCAATGACAAGGGCTCGAGTTAAAGCTCTACATGATAAGGTGAACTCGCTCCTCACCACCCTTGATCTCGGTACGCCTTTGGATGGAATGCTACCTCATGCCGATGTGCTTTGTGTCATTAGGTACAAGGACCATCAAGACCCCGGAGGGGAGGACGCACCATGGTCAAGGGAAGGACAGGAGCAACGAGACAAGGAAATGATCATGAAGCCGAAGCCGACGTCGCCCGAAGAGCTCCAAGGAAGAGACGGACGCTGGCCGGTCCAGGACCCGGTCAGACCGGACCCACAACCGGACGCCCCGGTCAGAGGCCCGGTCAACCGGGCGCAAACCGGGCCTGCTCCATCGTACCGGGCGACGACCGGACCCAGGACCGGAAACTTCGCAGATTTCCGGTTTGCGCCCGGTCAACCGGACCCATGACCGGACGGCCCGGTCCAGCCCAGTCGGCGACCGGACCCATGACCGGACAGCCCGGTCACAGGCCCGGTCTGACCGGACACAAACCGGATCTGACGGGAATGCCCCACCAAACTGCCTTAACTTATCCATTCGCGTACCTGTTCGCCCTTGCTGGCCATGTGTGCCTATATAAGTAGCTGGAACCCCTCCTTTACTCTTTAGACTTGTTTAGAACTCAAACCTACCTTTGAGCTGTCTCCCTTGGGTATCATCCCTCTGTAATCAAGGCACTCTTGTTGTTGATTTGTGAATTGCTAAGTGAGATTCTAGTGCAAGGCACTCTCTCTCTCTTACCAATCCCCTTCTCTCCAACACCAATCTCTCTCCGGGAATTCTGCCGCATGCCTCTTCCTTGGAGATTCTATTGGCGTGATCTACCGAGTCACGGGGGTAAGTATCGGGTGTATCGGGTTGGTGTGCGTGCGTGAGTACCGGTGTTCTTCGTGTTCCTCGTGTTCCTCTCGCTCTCCCACCTCTTCCCCTTGGATCGTGGGTCAAATCGCGAGATCGGGCCAATCCCTAGATCTCAGATCTCATCATATGGTATCAGCAGCCTTTGGTTACCGCGATTTTGACCCTCCACCCACCCAATTTCGTTTCTAGAAAATTTTCCAAAAAATAGCCTCAAAGTGCCTTTGGACCGATCTGTGATTTGGTTGAGTTTTGAGTGGTTTTGGTCCGTGGATTTGGTGTTGTTGTGCTTGATCTACTATTTCCCCAACTTTGAGCCTCCAATTCCATCGTTTCCCTTCGTTTTGGTCGATTTGGTTTTGGTTTGGGGAAGAACAGGAGAGAGAAAGCTCCAAATCGTGAAACCCGGTTTCGAACCCGGTCAACCGGGCCACAGACCGGACGAGCCAGCACAGAACCCGGTCCGACCGGGCGGCAACCGGACAGGCCGGTCCAGGATCCGGTCCAACCGGGCCCCAGACCGGGCGCATCTTCGCGCCCTCCCTCGACCTCGACGTCCGGCGATCTCCACCACCACCACCACCACCACCATCATCGCAGGTATAACTTGCAGTACCATTGTAGCCCTCTTCTTTTTGCGATCTATCCCACAAGCGAAGCTTTCCGAGTGTTGCGAAACATCGCACGAGGTCCCGACCGTGAGGGTGTGCGTTGTGTGAGTAAAGCTCATAAGTGGAGCTCGTGCGTGGCAAGCAAAAGAGTAAGAGCATAGTGTGCTAGTGAAAAAAAAGAGAAAAGCAAAGTGCAAAGCGCCACCGATACAAAAAGAGTGAAAAGCTTTTAAGCAAGCAAGAGAGATAGAGAAGAGAGACCTCGTGCGAATCTTGGTGTTTCTCCTCTATGCAACCTAGCTTCGATCTCTTCTTGCGTTAGTGTGACATTGAGCACCCTTGCTTAGGGGTTTTTCATTTTTCCGCTCGTTCCTTGGTTGCACTAACCCCGTTCATCTCGTGTGTGAGTTCCACATTTTTCAATGTTTATAGTGATCTCCACTTTGACACTTGATTTTTGGACCTTACCCACTCTTAACAACATACTCGATTTTGGATTTCGTCTTTTGGCTTTCCACCATCCACACCTAACACCATATTTGCTAGCTTTTGCGTGTGCCTTTGTGTGTGTCCCGATACACTTGGTCTTACTTTGGTCTTGGTTGATTGCCTCAATACTATCTTACCAAGGTAAGAGTGCGAGGTAGTCTCCTTCCACTAACATCCACAACATAGTTCTTGTCTTGTGATCATGGATAGGCACGGAGACCAAGCAAAGGAGGATGACGTCCTACACCCCTCCGAAAGGTTGGCCACCCAACACAACCTATGGGTGCAACGCCAAGAGTTCAAGGACCAACTCAACTTGTTCGAGACACGCATCGACGAGCAATATGAAGAAGTGGCTCACAACTTCGGCCAAGTGAACCAAGATATGAATCTTCTTCGTGAAGCTACGGACAACTTGCATGACCAAGTGACGGCCAATGATGCAAACATGGAGCGGCGCATGGATAGCCTCGAGCGCGCCATCAACAACTTGGGACGTCGACATCGCCATCGCTCTACTTCCTCATCATCATCAACCTCGTCACACGGTGACTACTCCCATGATCGCCATTCCTCCTCAAGCTCCGACTCAAGGCATGGAGATCATCATCGACCTCGTCGCCCACATGTTCGTCAAGATGACTCTCGCTCGAACTCAAGGCGCGGAGAGTTCCATCGCCATGCTCGTCCTCATGAACGTCCTCAACAAGAACAAGCTCTTCACCAAGATCGTCATCAAGCGGCTCGCCATGCCCACCATGGGCATGACGACCAACCCCACGACAACGTCCTCCACAACATGGAACCGACACCTCATCGTCAAGCCCATGTTGATGCTCAAGACCAAGGTCATCAAGATCCACCAAGGCGTGATCTCCGGAATCATCCTCGCCATGACCAAAGGGGCCGAGGACAACCACCACATGATCAAGATGATAGGGCCATCATTGGGCAACGCCAACAACCTCGTCAAGATCCGTAACAACATCCTCAACATGAGCCAAGTGAAGCTAGTGTTCAACTCCACCGTCAACCCAATGCTATGGTTGGCTGTGGAAGACCTCCTCTACCACCCCAGGCCGCAAGAGATGAAGGTTTCCGTCCTCGCCGAAGGAACATGGAAGATGAAGAGAATATGTATGGAAAGCTCAAGTTCAACATGCCCAAGTTCAAGGGTGAAGACGATGCCGAGGCCTACCTCTCATGGGCACTCAAGGTCGACAAGATCTTCCGCATCCACAACTACTCCAGTGCCAAGAAAGTAGCCATGGCCTCCCTTGAGTTTGAAGAGTATGCCAACACATGGTGGGAACAAGTTGTTACTCAAAGGGAAGAAAAGGGTGAACCTCCAATTGACACATGGGAAGATATGAAGGAGGAGATGCAAGCTCGCTTTGTCCCTACACACTACAAGACCGATCTCTTCAACAAGCTCCAAAAGTTGAAGCAAGACACCAAGACCGTTGAGGAATTCTTCAAGGAAATGGAGTTAACCATGATGCGAGCAAACATCCAAGAGTCCGAGAACCAAACCATTGCTAGGTTCTTCAATGGCCTCAACTACCCCATCAAGAGGATTGTGGAGTTCCAACAATACTCCAACATGGTTGAGTTGGTTCACCAAGCTTCCAAGGCCGAGCGTCAAGTGAATGAGGACATCAAGTACTCGAAGTCCAAGCAATACTTCGCCTCCAAACTTGCTACAACAACTCCCACAACAAGCGTCAAGCCAACCGCATCCTCAACACCTTCCAAGCAACCTACTGATGAGGCCTAAGGCCACGTGTGTTGCCCGATCTCACGAATTGACCGAGGTAAAGGCGGGGGAGAGGAAGAACACGAAGAACACGGCGATGAACACGATGAACACACGCAAACACACACCAACCCGATACAATTCCGGTTTACTCCCGATAGCCCGAACCACTATCCCGATAGAATCTCTCTAGGGAGAGACACGCGGTAGAATCCCCGAGAGGAAGATCGGTATACGATCGGTGGAATCACACGAGTGAGAGACCGGTGGTAGAATCACAAGTGTGAGAGACTAATCATATAAGGAGTGCCTTGTACAATAGATTTGGGTAAATCTAAGGAGGGGGTTTCCCTAATCCCAAAGGGATGGTGGAGGCATGAGCCTAGGTTCTCTCAAGTTCAACTCTATCTCATGAAGGGGGAGGTGGGAGCCTATATATAGGGAGCCACTAAGGAGGGGTAGTTTAGGGAAACAAGGGGGTACATGGGCCTTGGCCCGAATTGACTTGTGGCAGGCGCCTTCTCTCGGCGACCTCGGACGCTCTTCTTCCTTCTTCTCTTCCATGCCTCCGTGACCTCGGCCTTGAGTGTGGTTCTTGACGTTGACGCACATGATGAAGCGAAGACCGTAGGTCGGGCTGCATCATCTCCCCCCACTTGAAAAAGAGTCGTCCTCGAAGATAAGTCTTCATGAATGTGTAGAGGAGGTAGATGACACCAACGCTTGAATGTCCCTTCACTTGTCAAGAGCCCTATCAATAGCACAAGAAAAGCAAAGGAGCAATCAAAGCGTAGCCAAAGTTCAATGTATTTAGGAAGAGGGCGCAAGTAGAAGGAGGTCACCTTATCAAAGTGTCGGTGTGCTCTCATTGAGAGATCATGTGTAGTGGAAGTGTGCGGGCAAAACCACTCATTGGAGCTCACTTGTATCATGCTCTCAAGAGCTCTTTTTGTCAACTCGTGCTCAATCGAGGTTGACATTGGATTTTGGGTACCTACACACATGTTAGACAACAAGAACAACGTATGTGCATGGTATATGAACACATCATCCATCATGATGTTCCATTGCTTTTGCACATCACCATTAGCGTTAAGCAATTTATCATAATATATGTGGTGAATATGCGGAGTAAACATGGGAACATGCTCAACATGGGTATATGCAAAGTCTCCAAAATGTGAGAGAGCTATGGGGGCAATCTCATTTACAAGCATATTAACACTATTGCAAGCCAAGCATTGGAAAGAGAAATTGTTCATCATTTTGGTTGCATTAATGGGAGAATATTGCAAGCATGTAGCACAAAACATGTTCAACATTTGATCATGGTTGTCGACAAACCTAGGGAAAGAGCAATTGTTCGGCAAGGTTGTCACAACACAAGCATCAATGTCCTCATTGCAATCAACACATGGGAAAGAGAAATTGTTCGACAAGTTGGATGCAATGGGAGATATATTGAAACACTCATAGCATGGCATGGTCATGTTATCACAAGCAATCAAGTCCATATGATCAACAATGTTATCTAGCAATGCATCACATGGGAAAATGAAAGAAGCATATGACATAGCATTTGTATCATCAAGATCATGCATGCACTCATCAATCTTCATGTCCACTAGTGGGATCATGGCATCATCAACACCCATATACGTACCTTTGTAGTCCCGCTCATATGAGGTAGGTGTTGTGGAAGTGGGAGGGTCCATGTGGCCTCCATGTTCATCTTCAAGCAACAAGCATGGTGTGATATCATCATCTTCATGCACCATGTACATCTTCTCCATGATCGGCGTCTTGTCATCCATGGAACCTAATGAGACACAAGGAAACACACTAGAGGTAGAGGGTAAGATGTTAGAATTGAAAATGGCCTCACATGACCTATCAACTACCACTCTCATCTCACTTGGTGTATCACTCATGCTCTCGAAGTGGAGGCACTCATCAAGCTCACATATAGTGGAGTCACTCATCTCACATATACTGGAGTCGCTCATCTCACATATAGTGGAGTCCCTCATCTCCATGGCAATGGCGTCGTCGATGTCCGAGTAACCTAGCAAAGAGGAAGACAACACAAGAGGAGTAGAGGTTAAGTTGTTAGAAATCCAAGTGTCCTCACTCGACTCATGGGGTATGTCACTCTTGCTCTCAAGGTGTTTGAAGTATGCGTTGCACTCGGCTTTATCTTTGGGTGTCATTTGGGCTTCTCGAGCATCTAGCTCAGCGAAGTATGCTCTCATCTCGGCTTGCTCTTGTGGGGTCATCATGTATATCTCACTAGGATAGGTGTATATGTATGGTGGAAGGAAAACTACACAAGTATCTCACCTATCAAGAAAGTATCGGAAAAGTGGTTCAAGTCAAGAGCAAAGCCAAAATGTATCGGGGTTACTCACACACACACTCAAAGCACACGCAAAAGGCTAAGAACTCTATATGTGGTGGGTAAGGGGTGGATAGCAAACGAAAAAGATCAACGGAAAAGTCTATTGTCAAATGTGGGTAAGATCCAAAGTCAAATGTCAAAAGTGGTGATCTATGTCAAGGAAACACGGAAACACACACAACGGAGAACAATGGGGTTAGCGCGACCAAGGAAGTGAGCAAGCGGTAAAGATGGTCCTAACGAAGACTATATGCTCGGTGTCACGCCAACACAAGAGAGACCGTAGCTTGGTTGCACAAGATAGAAGCAACAAGATTTGCACAAGGGCCACTCTTCTCTTATCTCTCTTAGTGCTCACAAGCTTTGCACTCCTTTGTATCGGTGGACACACACTCTTTTTCTATTCCTTTTCTTTTTCTCTTTTTTTTTACTTTTTTTTTCTATGCTTAGAAGCTTTATTTTTCTCTATGTATATGTCACACTTTTCTTCTTTTGTGTATCTTTCTCACCGAGCTTGCTTCGGAGCTTTGCTCAACACAACGCACACACACACCCTCTCACGGTCGTGACGCTTGTGCAATGCTTCGCAACACTCGGAAAGCCACTTTCAATGGGATAGGTACACAAAGAAAGAAACGGGGCTACAAGGGGTGAGGGGTGCAAGTTATACCTATTGACGTTAGGCGGTGTCAAGCACACGAACTTGCGATGGCGAAGTGGTGGTGACGATGGTGTCGAAGATGCGCCGGAATCCGGGGTGCCGATGCCGTTGTCGCGGTGTTGATGTAGGCGCGGAAGCGGTTCTCACGGTCCAAGGGCACTCCAAAACGGAAACCGGCAAATTAAGTCAATGCCCGAAAAGTAGGGTCAAAACGAGCGGTCAAAAGTTGGGTTCCAAAAATTACGGAAAAGTTGTCAAAATTAGATTCACAATATTGTGAGATGGCTATAAAATTTTGGAGTCAAACGGGCGCCGAAAAGTTATCAAGATTTGGGGCAAAAAGTTGGACCAAAACTGAACGAAAATTTGGACAGAGTCCCTGGACTGGGCCGGATGGCACCGGTCTGTGCTCCGGTTTTCAACCGGGTCGTCCGGCGTGACGCCCGGTTTGCTCCGGTTGGTGGTTCTGGCGAGCGCGTGGTAGATGTGCAGAGCGGTGATGCGTGGAGATGGGCAAGGTGGCGGCTGGTGGCTTGCGCGCGCGGGGCTGCTGGCGGTTGGTGGCGAGGCCTTGCCTGCGTGCGCGCGTGTGTTGGCGTTGCCAGGCTGCGCGCGTGCTGTAGCGGGGGCGCGTGCACCTGCGCGCGTGGAGGTGGCCTGGCGACGGGCGCGGGGGCCAGGCGGAGGCGCTGGTTGCTGGGCGGAGCGGCAGTGGCGAGCGTTGGCTGGCGGCGCGGTAGGCGGTGGTCGAGCGGGAGGGAAGCCAGGGGCGCAAGCGGCCCGATGCGAGCAGCCTGCGACGCGCGTGCGGATGCTGGGCGGCGTGGTGGGTGGGCCAGGCCTGTGGGTGGGGCCAAAAATGCTCAAATTCGCGTCACACTTGATGAAATTGGAGGGGAAAAGATGGGGGAAACATAGATCAACCACAATAACACCAGATCTGTGGACCAAAACCACAAAAAACGCAACAAATTCGCAGATCAAATTTCGAGCTATTTTTTGGGGCAATTTTTGGGGAAAATTTTTGGGCGAAAATTGGAGAGATTTGGGGGTCAAATTCGTGGCAACCTTTGCTCTGGTACCATATGATGAGGCCTAAGGCCACGTGTGTTGCCCGATCTCACGAATTGACCGAGGTAAAGGCGGGGGAGAGGAAGAACACGAAGAACACGGCGATGAACACAATGAACACACGCAAACACACACCAACCCGATACAATTCCGGTTTACTCCCGATAGCCCGAACCACTATCCCGATAGAATCTCTCTAGGGAGAGACACGCGGTAGAATCCCCAAGAGGAAGATCGGTATACGATCGGTGGAATCACACGAGTGAGAGACCGGTGGTAGAATCACAAGTGTGAGAGACTAATCATATAAGGAGTGCCTTGTACAATAGATTTGGGTAAATCTAAGGAGGGGGTTTCCCTAATCCCAAAGGGATGGTGGAGGCATGAGCCTAGGTTCTCTCAAGTTCAACTCTATCTCATGAAGGGGGAGGTGGGAGCCTATATATAGGGAGCCACTAAGGAGGGATAGTTTAGGGAAACAAGGGGGTACATGGGCCTTGGCCCGAATTGACTTGTGGTAGACGCCTTCTCTCGGCGACCTCGGACGCTCTTCTTCCTTCTTCTCTTCCATGCCTCCGTGACCTCGGCCTTGAGTGTGGTTCTTGACGTTGACGCACATGATGAAGCGAAGACCGTAGGTCGGGCTGCATCACCTACTATCCAAAGTCGCATGAAGCAAACGGTGTCATCCACCGCCTCCTCCAAAGCCTCTACGGGATCCTCCAATGTCACTTGCTTCAAGTGTGGCACTCAAGGCCACAAGTCCTTCGAATGCAAGAACACCAAGGTTATGATCACTATGGAGAATGGTGACATAGAAACGCTAAGTGAGGGCGAATATGAAGCCCTAGTACAAGCCGCCGTTGCTAATGAGGAAGAGTATGATGAAGAAAGTGGAGAAGACCCTCTCTTATGCACTCACGACCCAAGCCCTTCACTTGTGGTCACTCGACTGCTCACAACTCAACCCCAAGCTATGGAAGACCAAAGATGCAACATCTTCCAAACTCGTGCCGGAATTGGTGGCAAGTCAATCAAGGTCATCATCGATGGTGGGAGTTGCCACAACTTGGCAAGCACCGAGTTATGTGAGAAGCTCAATCTCACACTTCGCAAGCATCCTCATCCATACCATGTTCAATGGTTGAGTGACAAGGGCAATGTCAAGATTCAACACACCGACACCGTCAACTTCAAGATAGGACCCTATAAAGACACAGTTGAGTGTGACGTGGTGCCTATGACCGTGTGCCAAATGTTGCTTGGCCGCCCATGGCAATTTGACAAGAAGGCCATACATGATGGTTACTCCAATGCATACACCTTCAAGGTCAAGGACAAGAAGTTCGAGCTTCGCCCAATGACTCCTACCCAAATCATCGCCGACAATGCGAAGGCCTTAGCGAGGGCACAACACCACACCCACCATAGTGAGTTGAGAGGAGAGGGAGCGACCCACCAAAAGGAGAGTGAGCGCCACCAACCACATATGAGTGAGCGAAAGAGTGTCCTCTTAGCCACAAAAAGCGAGTGGAGAGAAGTGAAAGACAACCCATCCACCACCATACACTACGTGCTCATTTGCAAGGGCCTCTCGTCGGAGACTAACGACTTATCCAACATTCCTTCGTCTTTGTTGTCTCTTTTGAAGGAGTTCCAAGACGTCTTCCCCGACGAACTACCTCATGGACTACCACCGCTTCGGGGCATCGAGCACCGCATCGACCTCATACCCGGCGCTCCCCTCCCAAACCGCGCCGCATACCGCACCAACCCCGAAGACACAAAGGAGATTCAACGCCAAATACAAGACCTCCTCGCTAAAGGGTACGTTCGAGAAAGCCTTAGCCCTTGTGCCGTTCCCGTGATTCTTGTGCCTAAACCGGATGAGACGCAACGGATGTGTATGGATTGTCGCCCCATCAATGCCATTACCGTCCGTTATCGCCATCCCATTCCGCGTTTAGACGACATGCTTGATGAATTGAGTGGTGCCACCATTTTCTCTAAGATTGATTTGCGTAGTGGCTACCACCAAATTCGCATGGCAATTGGTGATGAATGGAAGACGGCATTCAAGACCAAGCTTGGTCTATATGAATGGCTCGTCATGCCATTTGGTCTTTCAAATGCTCCTTCGACTTTCATGCGTCTTATGAATCACATTTTGAGACCTCTCATTGGCAAGAGCGTGGTTGTTTACTTTGATGACATTCTCATCTATAGCAAAAATCTCGAGGACCATGTTCAACATGTGAGAGAAGTCTTATGCATATTGCGCCACGAGAAGCTCTTTGCCAACCTCCCAAAATGCAACTTCGCTCAAAACAAATTGGTTTTTCTTGGTTTTGTGGTTTCCGCCAACGGGATTGAAGTTGATTCTTCCAAGATTGAGGCCATCCACAATTGGCCCACTCCCACAAATGTTGGTCAAGTTCGGAGTTTTCATGGACTCGCCGGTTTCTACCGCCGCTTTGTGAAAGATTTTAGCACCATCGCTTGCCCTTTAAATGAGCTTACTAAAAAGAATGTTCCGTTTGTTTGGGGCAAAGCACAACAAAACGCTTTTGATGAATTGAAAAAGAGACTCACCGAGGCACCATTACTTGTTCTTCCCGATTTCGCTCAAACATTTGAGATAGAATGTGATGCGAGTGGCCTTGGAATTGGCGGTGTTCTCATGCAAAATGGAAAACCCGTGGCATACTATAGCGAGAAGTTGGATGGCGCACGCCTCAACTATCCTATATATGACAAGGAGCTTTATGCTTTGGTTCGTGTTCTTGAAGTTTGGCAACATTACCTTTGGCCAAAAGAGTTTGTTATCCATTCGGATCATGAGTCCTTGAAGTATTTGAAAAGTCAACACAATTTGAACAAGAGACATGCTAAGTGGGTTGAGTTCATAGAGTCCTTCCCTTATGTTATCAAATACAAAAAGGGCAAGGAAAATGTGGTTGCGGATGCACTTTCCCGCAAGAATACTCTTCTACTCACCCGCTTGGAGTTTCACATTTTGGGTCTTGAGGAGATCAAAGAACTTTACACTTCCGACTCTTTCTTTGGACCAATCTTTGCAAAGTGTTCCGTTGACCGAGGATTTGATGATTTCTATTTGCATGATGGCTACTTGTTTAAAGCTAACAAGATTTGCATTCCCGAGTCTTCTCTTCGTAAGTTGCTTTTGCAAGAGTCACATGGAGGTGGTCTCATGGGTCACTTTGGACGAGGGAAGACATATGCCATGCTCTCAACCCACTACTATTGGCCAAGAATGTACCGCGACGTGGAACGCCTTTGCCGACGGTGTACAACGTGCTTACAAGCTAAGTCTGCATCCAATCCCTATGGTCTTTACATGCCTTTACCCATTCCATATGCACCTTGGTCAGACATAAGCATGGACTTTGTACTTGGCTTACCACGCACAAAACATGGTCATGACTCAATATTTGTGGTAGTGGATAGGTTCTCTAAAATGGCTCATTTCATACCATGTCATAAGAGCGATGATGCTTCACACATTGCTTCATTGTTTTTCAGGGAAGTGGTTCGCCTACATGGAATACCGGCAAGCAGTGTGTCGGATCGAGACGTCAAGTTTATGAGTTACCTATGGAAGTCGCTCATGGCGAAGTTTGGAGTGAAGCTCTTGTTCTCATCGTCCTCGCACCCTCAAACCGATGGACAAACCGAAGTGGTCAATCGAAGCCTCTCAACACTCCTCCGCACACTTGTGAAGACCAATTTGAAGTCATGGGAAGATTGCCTACCCCATGCGGAGTTCGCCTACAATCGAGCCAAGCACTCCACAACTTCACGGAGTCCCTTCATGATCGTCTATGGATTCGAACCTCCAACGGCACTCGACATCCTAGCACTACCTCTTCATGAAAGGACGAACATGGACTTCGACAAGCGCACCACCGCCATGAAGAAACTACATGAATAAACAAGAGCAACCATACAAGAGCATGTACTTCGCCAAGCTAACCGCCTCAACGCCAAGAAAAAGGAACGCGTCTTTGAAGAAGGAGACCTCGTTTGGATCCACCTACGGAAAGAAAGGTTCCCGCAAGAACGCAACTCCAAGCTCAAGCCAAGAGGAGATGGACCTTTCAAGGTCCTCCAGCGCATCAACAACAACGCCTACGTCATCGACATACCAACATCAAAGTACTTGGTGAGCAACACTTTCAACATCTCGGATCTCTCACCCTATCATGGAGATGAGGAGGAACAAGAGTCGAGGACGACTCTCTCCCAAGGGGGGGGAGATGATGCGGGGTGGCCTTCGGACACCTCCTCACCAAGACCAACAAGTCCCCCAAGCGGACCAATGACAAGGGCTCGAGTTAAAGCTCTACATGATAAGGTGAACTCGCTCCTCACCACCCTTGATCTCGGTACGCCTTTGGATGGAATGCTACCTCATGCCGATGTGCTTTGTGTCATTAGGTACAAGGACCATCAAGACCCCGGAGGGGAGGACGCACCATGGTCAAGGGAAGGACAGGAGCAACGGGACAAGGAAATGATCATGAAGCCGAAGTGATGAGGCTAAGCCTGGGGATGTGCCCGATCTTCACGGATTTGGGTGGAGTTCGTGGGGGAGGTGGATGAACACGATGAACACGATGAACTCGGGGATGAACTCGTGGAGATACAACACACACACACACACATACAAACCGGTTCTTTCTCGTAGGCCCGATACACCTACTCGATAGAGGTTGCGAGAAAAGACCTTCCGGTAGAAGTCCCGCAAAGAGATCGACAAATCAAAGCTCGGGAGATCTAGAAGGGCGAAAAGACCGGAAGGTTTGATAGAAGTGCAAGCAAAAGACCAAACAAGGTAGAAGTGCAAGCAAAAGATCAAACAAACGGTAGAAGTCGCCAAAGAGATCTTCACGAGTTGATAAGGAGCCCGGGTGGCGATACAAGATCATAGATCTAGGGTTTCCCTCATGGGTTTGAGCAAAGCTCAGGTTTCTTCTTAGTTCATCTCTAACCCTAATCTGGAGGAAGGGGTGAGGTATTTATAGGCCCAGATTCGTACAGGGGTAAAGTCGGAATTATAGAAAGTATCCTGGTCCATAGATGACAAATCAACGGTTGAGATGCAGTTGACTTTGGTGGGGCCGGCAGTGTCGGCGTGCTCGGGCGCGATGCCGGTTGGGCGCGATGCGGAGCTTGCGTGGGCGCGATGCCGGCCGGGATGCGGCAGCGATGCCGGCTGGAGTGTCCAGCTCCTCTTCTTCCTTCTTCTCTTCCAAGCTTCCGTGACATCGGCCTTGCGTCCTCGGGTCTCCATGGCATCCTCTCTTCTCTCCGTACTTGTCGTCGAGTTCCTATCATCAAGGTATGACGGAGTATGAAGTAGTATATCATTCCAAGTAGGCGATTCGAGGCACGCGTAAAGGAGAAGATTCACCTTTGCGTGTCGTCTTGGCGATGAAGCATATGATGCGGTGTAGACCGAAGGTCGGGCTGCATCATCTCCCCCCACTTGAAAAAGAGTCGTCCTCGACGATAACTCTTCATGAATGTGTAAAGGAGGTAGATGATACCAACGCTTGAATGTCCCTTCACTTGTCAAGAGCCCTATGAATAGCACAAGAAAAGCCAAGCAACACTCAAAGCATAGCCAATGTTCAACGAATTTAGCAATATGTCCCAAGTATAAGGAGGTCACCTTAGTATAATGTCGGTGTGCTCTCATGGAGAGATCTTGTATAGTCGAAGTGTGGGGTTGAACCCATTCGTTGTCGCTCATCCACAAGTCACTTGTACCTTCACACAACAAAGACCAAGCAAAATATGTTTGTGTGTGATATTGGAGCACATCATCGATGACATGTCCTTTCATGTTCACAACACCGTTAGCACAACACAAATATATCAAGAATAATGCATGTGCAAGGTCAATGTGTAAAAACTCCCTATGAACATCTTCCAAATGTGGAAACACAAAAACTCCAAATTGTGAGACGACTATGATGTCCATCTCATGTACAAACTCATGTGCATTATTGCACCCAAGGCATCGGAAAGAGAAATTGTTTGGCATGTTCAATGCAAAGCATGGGAAAGGTATTAGAGCCGGGTTCGATCTTGAACTAGCATGTGTTATGCTCTCAATCAAATACAAAGCATCAAGTCGTTTCTCCAAGAGGCATTTTGCAAAAATGGTGAGCAAAAGAGTTTCAATGTATCCACAATGTGGTAGGACAAAAATTTGTGCAAGTAAAAGTTTGCTTTGGAAGGTGTCAAAAATGTTGGGTATAGCATTGTCCCACACAAATGGAACTATCAAAAGGCAAGTATCGGCGGCAAAATTCGAGGCAAAATTGTTATGTGCAATGGCAAAGCTATGGATACTTCTAGCTTGGGAAAGTATGGTTGGCGTGAGCCGATTATGAGTGTCCTCAAGTGTGAAAGAATCCATTGCAAATGCCAAAGATGAAATGAGAAATCCAAAGAAGAGCAACTTTATGAGTGACATGTGGCACAATATGCATAAGGTGTCTCTCACATGTATGACATGGTCCTTGAGGTTCTCGGAGTGTATGATGATAACATCAATACATACAACAACCATTGTGCCAACAAGATGTGTCAAGATATGTTGCATAAGAGGCAAAAGAGATGACGAGGAATTGGACCAAACCGGAAACTCGACAAGGCAAACCGGAAACACGTGAGGGCGAAGGCTTGTGGGAACATACGCTTTGGTGTGATTCCCATGGGTTGGATCCTTGATGGGGTAGCTCTCAATTGCGCGTTTCGTGAGCTCATGCTCCGTAGCGGTGGAAGTGGTCGTCCGTGTATCTACACATGGAAGAAACAAGACAAAAAGCGTGTGTGCATGGTAGATGAATACATCATCCATCATGATGTTCCATTTCTTGTGCACATCACCATTAGTGTCAAGCAAGATAGTATGAAATGCATGGCGATGGTGCATATGGCAAGAAGGTGCATTCATGGCATGTGGTAACTCATGATCATCAAAGATTGAGAAGGCTATGGGGGCCATCTTGTGAACAATAAAATAAGCATTCTTGCATACCAAGCATAAGAAAGAGCAATTGTTCGCAATCTTGGATGCAAGGATCATGGAAGGGTGTAAACATTTGGGACAAAGCATTTGGAAGCTAATGTCATCCTTGTCATTATCATTGCAAGCATTACATGGGAAAGAGCAAGTGGTCGACATGTTGCAAGTAATGGTAGAAAAATTGAAGCTCTCATAGCATGGCATGTTCATGTTATCACAATCAATCAACTCCACATGATCAACAATGTTAGCAAGCAAAGCATCACATGGGAATATGAAAGAATCAAGTGACGTAGCAAATGTATCATCACGATCATGCATGCACTCATAAGTCATCATGTCCACTAGTGGGATCATGGCATCATCAACACCTATATTGTTACCTTTGTAGTCCGACTCATTTGAGGTAGGTGTTGTGGAAGTTGTAGGATCCATGTGGTCGACATCTTTGACTTCTTGTAAGCATGGTGTGATATCATCATCTTCATGCACCATGTACATCTTCTCCATGATCGGGAACTCGTCCTCCATGGAACCTATTGCAACATGAGAAAACACACTAGAGGTAGAGGTTAAGTTGTTAGAATGTGAAGTGGCCTCCATAGACCTATCAACTACCTCTCTCAACTCACTTGGTGTATCACTCATGTCCTCCATATGGAAGCACTCAAACTCACATATGGGGTGGAAGTCACTCAACTCACTATCACTCTCGCTCAAGTGGGCTAAGTGGCTCTCATGCTCACATGGGGTTGGTACCAACTCATCAATCAAGCATGTAGGAGTAGGTTCGACTTGCTCATCTCCATGCGCCTCCGTGGTTGAAGGGAACTTCCCATGCTCAACCATCTCAACTCCATGCGCCTCCATTGGTGAAGGGATCATCCCATGCTCACCATTCTCAACTCCATCGCCTCCCATGTGGACACCATTTGATAGCGCTATGGTGTTGTTGAGAGCTAGGCTCGAATCAACGTCACCCTTGACTTGGCCTTCTCGTGCTTCATCTTGAAGTGTGAGCTTCATAGTCATCCTCTTGGCCATTTCCTTGCACCATTCTTTGAAGATGATGGTATCTTGAAGTGTCTTATTGGCGAGTTGGGCATCCAATTGGGCGAAGTAGAGCTTGTGGGCTTGAGGTGTGTTGCACTCCCATGTCATGTGCTTGTTGGATGTGCACACATCACAATGGAGATTGGGGCATTCCCAAAGATGATGACCGTCTTGTGTGCAACGAAAACATTGGGAGCTACGTGGTCTTGGTGGACAAATCATTGTCATGTTGGCATAAAGTTGTGTTGACCTTCCTTCATCTTGAAGTGTAGACTCCATGGTCTTCATCTTGGGGCTTGAGCTTCTTGTAGGTGCCATTGTAGTGGTGGCGGTAGTAGGGGAAAGCACCATGATAGGTGGTTCCTCTTGATGTGCACTTGCCACCATCTTCCTTGTTGATGTAGCGTCTTGTCTCGCACCATTGGAGATCTTCTCATGTGTAGGCGGTCTTGGAGATGCCATTGTGGTGGTGGCGCTAGGCTTTGTAGACACCATATGTTTGGTGTTGTTGTTCTTTGTAGCCTTGGCCGCTTCATGTCGAGGCTCTCGTCTTCTTGCATCATCACCATGTCTTGGGGGGTGTCGTCGAAGATCCTTGGGAGGTGTTGGTTGATGGCAAACATGAGGTGACTTGTGTCGGCGATGACCATGTGGTGACGTATGTCGATGGTGATCATGAGGTGGTGATGGTCGACGACGATCATGAGGTGACGAGTGTCGATGACGATCCTCAACATGCCTAGATGATGGTTCATGTAGCTTGGCACTTTGCTTGTGGCGCCTTCTTGAGCTCAGAGGAGAGTGTGGATGGCGATCATGGCGGGGATGCTCTTGTTGTTCCAAAGGACGAGCTCGATGTAGATGATCATGTGCGTAAGCACTCTCATGTTGGCGCCGTCTTGAAGGTCCGCAACCGTCATAAGTAGTTCCCTTGGCCAAGGTGGGGAACTTGTAGGCACCGGTCTTGTGCAAGGTGGTGTCGAAGCTCGGTTCCACCATGGTGTCAATCTCATAGTCGAGGTAGTGCTCGGTGCGGTGCTCCATCATATGGTATCAGCAGCTCTTGGGTTGCCACGGATTTGACCCCCACATCACCAATTTCGCCCAAAAATTTTCCAAAAATTTTCCCAAAAAATAGCCCCAAATTGGCCTTGGATCGATCTCTCGATTTGTTGAGTTATTTGTGGTTTTGCTCCAATAGAAACTTGTCTTGGGTGTTGATCTACTATTCCCCCAACTTTTCCCACCAGTTTGTGCCAATTTTCCCACGAAATCGAAGATTTTCGGGTTAGTTTTCCGCCAAATCGACGAACAGCAGCTGAGGCCGGCACTGCCGCCCCAACATCGCCGGCACTGCCGGTCAGGCCGGCACTGCCGCCCCAACATCGCCGGCACTGCCGCTGGCCCCGAAATTTTTCACACTTTCTTCGTTTTTCGTTTGGCACTAACCCCTTGTGTTTGGACTTCGTTGTGTGTGCCATTTCAGCTACCACTAAGCTTCCGCAACATCAACTACGACGACGACACCCCGAAGATCCAAGCGGTTCATTTGACACCTCCACCATAGCAAGTTCAAGGTCGTCGGCCACCGTCATCAAGTGGTATAACTTGCCCCTAACTTGTAGCCCTAGCTTCCTTTGCGTACCTTTCCTATCGAGAGTGGCTTTCTAGTGTTGCGAAGCATTGCGCAAGCGTCCCGACCGTGAGGGTGTGCGTGTGTTGAGCAAAGCTACGAAGCAAGCTCGTGTGAAAAGATAGGCAAAAGAAGTGTGACATACTTACATAGATAGTGAGAAAAAGAAAGCTTCTAAGCATACAAAAAAAAAGAGGAAAAGAAAAAGAAAAAAGAGTGTGAGTGACACCTATACACAAAAGAGTCCAAAGCTTATAAGCAAAAGAGAGAAAAGAGAAGAGAGGCGTCTTGCGCAAATCTTGTTGCTTCTCAATTTTGCAACCAAGCCACGGTCTCTCTTGCGTTAGCGTGACACCGAGCTAGTAGTCTTCGTTAGGACCAATTTTTGTTCGTGCTCATTTTCCGTCGCGCTAACCCCATTTTGTCCCACGCGTGTGTTCCACCTTGTGTATGCCTTTTGTGATCACCGCCTTTGACTTGTGACTTTTGGATCTTACCCACTTTTGACAATAGACTCTTCGTTTGGTTCTTCCATTGGGCTTTCCACACCCATACCTAACACCATATAGAGTTTTGTTTTGTGTGTGTGCATACATACCGGTTGTTCCTCACCTAGATACATCTTTTCGATTTTGGTTTGCAAGTTTTGACACTTTTGGTAGTTTTCCTTCCACCATATATACACCAATCATGGAGACTAACATGGATAGTGAGGATGAACCTATGGAGGATGACATGGAGTACGATGAGGGTGATAGCTCCGCAAGCGCCAAAGATATGGAGGACCATGTGGAGCTCGACACCGACAATGGCTCCGCATGCATTGGCGACATGACCGACATCGAGCATCTCTACACCGACCATGACTCGCCAAGCATGGACAACATGGTGGACCATCACTCCGAGCTCGACCACGACTATGACTACGACGACATGGTGGAGCACCACCTCGACCACAACTACGACTACGACACCATGATGGAGCACTCTCTTTGTCAACTCGTGCTCAATCGAGGTTGACATTGGCATTCTTGTACCTACACACACAATAGGCAAAGCAAAGAACGTGTGTGCATGGTATATGAACACATCATCCATCATGATGGTCCATCTCTTTTGCACATCACCATTAGCGTTCGGCAAAGCATCATAATAGATATGGTGAATATGCGGGGTAAACACGTGAACATGCTCATCATGGATATAGGCAAAGTATAGGTACCTTTGTAGTCCGACTCATTTGAGGTAGGTGTTGAGGAAGTGGTAGGCTCCATGTGGCCTCCATGTTCATCTTCAAGCAAGCATGGTGTGATAGCATCATCTTCATGCACCATGTACATCTTCTCCATGATCGGGAACTCGTCCTCCATGGAACCTATTGCAACATGAGAAAACACACTAGAGGTAGAGGTTAAGTTGTTAGAATGTGAAATGGCCTCCATGGACCTATCAACTACCTCTCTCAACTCACTCGGTGTATCACTCATGTCCTCCAAATGGAAGCACTCATACTCACATATGGGGTGGGAGTCACTCAACTCACTATCACTCTCACTCAAGTGGGCTAAGTGGCTCTCATGCTCACATGGGATTGGTACCATCTCATCATTCAAGCATATAGGAGTAGGCTCGATTTTCTCATCTCCATGTGCCTCCATTGGTGAAGGGATCATCCCATGCTCACCATTCTCAACTCCATTCGCCTCCTTGGTTGAAGGGAAAATCCCATGCTCAACCTTCGCAACTCCATCTTGAAGTGTGGGCTTCATAGTTGTCATCTTGTCCATTTCCTTGCACCATTCTTTGAACACGATGGTATCTTGAAGTGTCTTATTGGCGAATTGGGCATCCAATTGGGCGAAGTAGAGCTTGTGGGCTTGAGGTGTGTTGCACTCCCATGTCATGTGCTTGTTGGATGTGCACACATCACAATGGAGATTGGGGCATTCCCAAAGATGATGACCGTCTTGTGTGCAACGAAAGCATTGGGAGCTACGTGGTCTTGGTGGACAAATCATTGTCATGTTGGCATAAAGTTGTGTAGACCGTCCGTCATCTTGAAGTGTAGACTCCATGGTCTTCATCTTTGGGCTTGAGCTTCTTGTAGGCGCCATTGTGGTGGTGGCGGTAGGAGGGGAAAGCACCATGAGATGTGGTTCCTCTTTCTTGTCCATTGGCACCATCTTGCTTGTTGGTGTAGCGCCTTGTCTTGCACCATTGGAGATCTTCTCATGTGTAGGCGGTCTTGGAGACGCCATTTTGGTGGTGGCGCTAGGCTTTGTGGACACCATATGGTTGGTGTTGTTGTTCTTTGTAGCCTTGGCCGCTTCATGTCGAGGCTCTCGTCTTCTTGCATCATCACCATGTCTTGGGGGGTGTTGTCGAAGATCCTTGGGAGGTGTTGGTCGATGGCGAACATGAGGTGACTTGTGTCGGCGACGGTCATGTGGTGATGCATGTCGATGGTGGTCATGGGGTGGTGATAGTCGACGACGATCATGAGGCGACGTGTGTTGATGACGATCCTCGGCATGCCTAGATGATGGTTCATGTGGCTTGGCACTTTGCTTGTGGTGCCTTCTTGAGCTCGGAGGAGAGTGTCGATGGCGATCATGGCGGGGACGCTCTTGTTGTTCCAACGGACGAGCTCGATGTAGATGATCATGTGCGTAAGCACTCTCATGGTGGCGCCGTCTTGAAGGTCCGCAACCGTCATAAGTAGTTCCATTGGCCAAGGTGGGGAACTTGTAGGCACCGGTCTTGTTCAAGGTGGGGTCGAAGCTAGGCTCCACCATGGTGTCGATGTCGTGCTCGAGGTAGTGCTCCACCATGTCGTCGTAGTCGTAGTCGTGGTCGAGGTGGTGCTCCACCATGTCGTCGTAGTCGTAGTCGTGGTCGAGCTCGGAGTGGTGGTCCACCATGTTGTCCATGCTTGGCGAGTCATGGTCGGTGTAGAAAAGCTCGATGTCGGTCATGTCGCCAATGCATGTGGAGCCATTGTCGGTGTCGAGCTCCACATGGTCCTCCATATCTTCGGCGCTTGCGGAGCTATCACCCTCATAGTACTCCATGTCGTCCTCCGTAGGCTCATCCTCACTATACATGTTAGTCTCTAGGATTGGTGTATATATGGTGGAAGGAAAACTACCAAAAGGTCAAAACTCGCAAACCAAAATCGAGAAAATGGTTCAAGTTAGAGAATAACCGATATGTACTCACACACACACTCAAAGCACACGCAAAAGGCTAAGAACTCTATATGGTGGTAGGTGAGGAAGTGGATAGCAAACGAAAAGAACCAAAGAAAATGTCTATTGTCAAATGTGGGTAAGATCCAAAGTCAAATGTCAAAAGTGATGATCTATGTCAAGGAAACACGGAAACACACACAAGGAAGAACAATGGGGTTAGCGCGACCAAGGAAGTGAGCAAGTAACAAGGATGGTCCTAACGAAGACTATTAGCTCGGTGTCGCGCCAACACAAGAGAGACCGTAGCTTGGTTGCATATGAGAGAAGCAACTAGATTTGCACAAATGCCACTCTTCTCTTATCTCTCTTAGTGCTCACAAGCTTTGCACTCCTTTGTATCGGTGGACACACACTCTTTTTTATATTTCCTTTTCCTTTTTCTCTTTTTTTTTTCTATGCTTAGAAGCTTTATTTTTCTCTATGTCACACTTTTTCTTCTTTTGTGTATCTTTCTCACCGAGCTTGCTTCGGAGCTTTGCTCAACACAACGCACACACACTCTCACACGGTCGTGACACTTGTGCAATGCTTCGC
Source organism: Lolium perenne (assembly GCF_019359855.2). Classification (NCBI taxonomy): domain Eukaryota; kingdom Viridiplantae; phylum Streptophyta; class Magnoliopsida; order Poales; family Poaceae; genus Lolium; species Lolium perenne. The sequence continues at coordinate 94,525,346 of NC_067248.2, forward strand.
AACACTCGGAAAGCCACTCTCAATGGGATAGGTACACAAAGAAAAAAACGGGGCTACAAGGGGAGGCAAGTTATACCTATTGATGTTAGGCGGTGTCAAGTACACAAACTTGCGATGGCGAAGTGGTGGTGTCGATGACGATGGCGAAGTTGCGCCGGAATCCGGGGTGCCAACGGTGTCGTCGCGGTGTTGATGTAGGCGCGGAAGCGGGATAGACAACCGATGCACTCCAAATCGGAAACCGAGCAAATTATGTCAATGCCCGAAAAGTTGGGTCAAAACGAGCGGCCAAAAGTTGGTGTCCAAAAATCGTCAAAAATTAGACGTAGACTATGTAGAGTCGTTGGAAGGTGTTGTTAAAGTTTGGAGTCAAACGGGCGCCGGAAAGTTGTCAAAATTTGGGGCAAAAAGATGGGTCAGAATTGAGTCAAACTTGAACAGCGTTTGTGTGTAAGGGGCGGCACTGCCGGGGTGGTTCTAACGGCACTGCCGGTCGGATGAAAAAAAAGAAAATCGAGCACGCGCGTGTATTGGTGATGGCTGATGCTGCTGTTGCTGCGCGCGTGGAGCAAGCTGGATGCGTGCGTGGAGGAAGTGGGGCGGGCGCGCGAGGTGGTGTGGCGGGGCCAAGGGCCAGGCGGCGGCGGGCAGGCCAGGGGCCGGCGGATGAGGAGCAGCGCGAGGCGGGCCTGCTGCTGCGAGCGCGCGATGGAGCGGGGCTGGGGCGGCGCTTGCTTGGGCGGCGCGGTGGGCTTGCGCGCGTTGGTGGCTAGCTGGCGGCGCTTGGAGCGAGGAGGGTCGGGGCGGCTTGGGGAAAAGCGGGCGGCAGTGCCGCTCCAATCAAACCGGCAGTGCCGGCGAGCACGGCAGTGCCGCTCTGGACGGGCCGGCAGTGCCGGTGGGCCGGTAGTGCCGGTCAAACGGGGCCGGCAGTGCCGGTCGAGCACGAACTGAACGAACTGGACGAACACGGGGCGGAAAATTGAGCAGAAAATCGTCGATTCTGGGCGAAATACAAGGATTTTGACGGTGAAATTTGGAGGAGATGTAGATCAACACAAGAGACAACAGATCTGTGGACCAAAACCACAAAAAACTCAACAAATCCAGAGATCCAAATTCGAGCTATTTTTTGGGGAAAAATTTTTGGGGAAATTTTTGGGCGAAATTGGTGGAATCGGAGGGTCAAATCCGTGGCAACCTTTGCTCAGATACCATATGATGAGGCTAAGCCTGGGGATGTGCCCGATCTTCACGGATTTGGGTGGATTTCGTGGGGGAGGTGGATGAACACGATGAACACGGGGATGAACTCGTGGAGATACAACACACACACACACACACAAACCGGTTCTTTCTCGTAGGCCCGATACACCTACTCGATAGAGGTTGCGAGAAAAGACCTTCCGGTAGAAGTCCCGTAAAGAGATCGACAAATCAAAGCTCGGGAGATCTAGAAGGGCGAAAAGACCGGAAGGTTTGATAGAAGTGCAAGCAAAAGACCAAACAAGGTAGAAGTGCAAGCAAAAGATCAAACAAACGGTAGAAGTCGCCAAAGAGATCTTCACGAGTTGATAAGGAGCCCGGGTGGCGATACAAGATCATAGATCTAGGGTTTCCCTCATGGGTTGGAGCAAAGCTCAAGTTTCTTCTTAGTTCATCTCTAACCCTAATCTGGAGGAAGGGGTGAGGTATTTATAGGCCCAGATTCGTACAGGGGTAAAGTCGGAATTACAGAAAGTATCCTGGTCCATAGATGACAAATCAACGGTTGAGATGCAGTTGACTTTGGTGGGGCCGGTCTTGGCGTGCTCGAAGCGCGATGCCGGTTGGGCCGGCGATCTTGCTTGCGTGGGCGGCAGCGGCCTTGGCGGCTGCCGGCCAGATGCGGCAGCGATGCCGGCCTGGAGTGTCCAGCTCCTCTTCTTCCTTCTTCTCTTCCAAGCTTCCGTGACATCGGCCTTGCGTCATCGGGTCTCCATGGCATCCTCTCTTCTCTCCGTACTTGTCGTCGAGTTCCTATCATCAAGGTATGACGGAGTATGAAGTAGTATATCATTCCAAGTAGGCGATTCGAGGCACGCGTAAAGGAGAAGATTCACCTTTGCGTGTCGTCTTGGCGATGAAGCATATGATGCGGTGTAGACCGAAGGTCGGGCTGCATCATCTCCCCCCACTTGAAAAAGAGTCGTCCTCGACGATAACTCTTCATGAATGTGTAAAGGAGGTAGATGATACCAACGCTTGAATGTCCCTTCACTTGTCAAGAGCCCTATGAATAGCACAAGAAAAGCCAAGCAACACTCAAAGCATAGCCAATGTTCAACGGATTTAGCAATATGTCCCAAGTATAAGGAGGTCACCTTAGTATAATGTCGGTGTGCTCTCATGGAGAGATCTTGTGTAGTCGAAGTGTGGGGTTGAACCCATTCGTTGTCGCTCATCCACAAGTCACTTGTACCTTCACACAACAAAGACCAAGCAAAATATGTTTGTGTGTGATATTGGAGCACATCATCGATGACATGTCCTTTCATGTTCACAACACCGTTAGCACAACACAAATATATCAAGAATAATGCATGTGCAAGGTCAATGTGTAAAAACTCCCTATGAACATCTTCCAAATGTGGAAACACAAAAACTCCAAATTGTGAGACGACTATGATGTCCATCTCATCTACAAACTCATGTGCATTATTGCACCCAAGGCATCGGAAAGAGAAATTGTTTGGCATGTTCAATGCAAAGCATGGGAAAGGTATTAGAGCCGGGTTCGATCTTGAACTAGCATGTGTTATGCTCTCAATCAAATACGAAGCATCAAGTCGTTTCTCCAAGAGGCATTTTGCAAAAATGGTGAGCAAAAGAGTTTCAATGTATCCACAATGTGGTAGGACAAAAATTTGTGCAAGTAAAAGTTTGCTTTGGAAGGTGTCAAAAATGTTGTGTATAGCATTGTCCCACACAAATGGAACTATCAAAAGGCAAGTATCGGCGGCAAAATTCGAGGCAAAATTGTTATGTGCAATGGCAAAGCTATGGATACTTCTAGCTTGGGAAAGTATGGTTGGCGTGAGCCGATTATGAGTGTCCTCAAGTGTGAAAGAATCCATTGCAAATGCCAAAGATGAAATGAGAAATCCAAAGAAGAGCAACTTTATGAGTGACATGTGGCACAATATGCATAAGGTGTCTCTCACATGTATGACATGGTCCTTGAGGTTCTCGGAGTGTATGATGATAACATCAATACATACAACAACCATTGTGCCAACAAGATGTGTCAAGATATGTTGCATAAGAGGCAAAAGAGATGACGAGGAATTGGACCAAACCGGAAACTCGACAAGGCAAACCGGAAACACGTGAGGGCGAAGGCTTGTGGGAACATACTCTTTGGTGTGATTCCCATGGGTTGGATCCTTGATGGGGTAGCTCTCAATTGCGCGTTTCGTGAGCTCATGCTCCGTAGCGGTGGAAGTGGTCGTCCGTGTATCTACACATGGAAGAAACAAGACAAAAAGCGTGTGTGCATGGTAGATGAATACATCATCCATCATGATGTTCCATTTCTTGTGCACATCACCATTAGTGTCAAGCAAGATAGTATGAAATGCATGGCGATGGTGCATATGGCAAGAAGGTGCATTCATGGCATGTGGTAACTCATGATCATCAAAGATTGAGAAGGCTATGGGGGCCATCTTGTGAACAATAAAATAAGCATTCTTGCATACCAAGCATAAGAAAGAGCAATTGTTCGCAATCTTGGATGCAAGGATCATGGAAGGGTGTAAACATTTGGGACAAAGCATTTGGAAGCTAATGTCATCCTTGTCATTATCATTGCAAGCATTACATGGGAAAGAGCAAGTGGTCGACATGTTGCAAGTAATGGTAGAAAAATTGAAGCTCTCATAGCATGGCATGTTCATGTTATCACAATCAATCAACTCCACATGATCAACAATGTTAGCAAGCAAAGCATCACATGGGAATATGAAAGAATCAAGTGACGTAGCAAATGTATCATCACGATCATGCATGCACTCATAAGTCATCATGTCCACTAGTGGGATCATGGCATCATCAACACCTATATTGTTACCTTTGTAGTCCGACTCATTTGAGGTAGGTGTTGTGGAAGTTGTAGGATCCATGTGGTCGACATCTTTGACTTCTTGTAAGCATGGTGTGATATCATCATCTTCATGCACCATGTACATCTTCTCCATGATCGGGAACTCGTCCTCCATGGAACCTATTGCAACATGAGAAAACACACTAGAGGTAGAGGTTAAGTTGTTAGAATGTGAAGTGGCCTCCATAGACCTATCAACTACCTCTCTCAACTCACTTGGTGTATCACTCATGTCCTCCATATGGAAGCACTCAAACTCACATATGGGGTGGAAGTCACTCAACTCACTAGCACTCTCGCTCAAGTGGGCTAAGTGGCTCTCATGCTCACATGGGTTGGTACCAACTCATCAATCAAGCATGTAGGAGTAGGTTCGACTTGCTCATCTCCATGCGCCTCCGTGGTTGAAGGGAACTTCCCATGCTCAACCATCTCAACTCCATGCGCCTCCATTGGTGAAGGGATCATCCCATGCTCACCATTCTCAACTCCATCGCCTCCCATGTGGACACCATTTGATGGCGCTATGGTGTTGTTGAGAGCTAGGCTCGAATCAACGTCACCCTTGACTTGGCCTTCTCGTGCTTCATCTTGAAGTGTGGGCTTCATAGTCATCCTCTTGGCCATTTCCTTGCACCATTCTTTGAAGATGATGGTATCTTGAAGTGTCTTGTTGGCGAGTTGGGCATCCAATTGGGCGAAGTAGAGCTTGTGGGATTGAGGTGTGTTGCACTCCCATGTCATGTGCTTGTTGGATGTGCACACATCACAATGGAGATTGGGGCATTCCCAAAGATGATGACCGTCTTGTGTGCAACGAAAACATTGGGAGCTACGTGGTCTTGGTGGACAAATCATTGTCATGTTGGCATAAAGTTGTGTTGACCTTCCTTCATCTTGAAGTGTAGACTCCATGGTCTTCATCTTGGGGCTTGAGCTTCTTGTAGGTGCCATTGTAGTGGTGGCGGTAGTAGGGGAAAGCACCATGATAGGTGGTTCCTCTTGATGTGCACTTGCCACCATCTTCCTTGTTGATGTAGCGTCTTGTCTCGCACCATTGGAGATCTTCTCATGTGTAGGCGGTCTTGGAGATGCCATTGTGGTGGTGGCGCTAGGCTTTGTAGACACCATATGTTTGGTGTTGTTGTTCTTTGTAGCCTTGGCCGCTTCATGTTGAGGCTCTCGTCTTCTTGCATCATCACCATGTCTTGGGGGGTGTCGTCGAAGATCCTTGGGAGGTGTTGGTTGATGGCAAACATGAGGTGACTTGTGTCGGCGATGACCATGTGGTGACGTATGTCGATGGTGATCATGAGGTGGTGATGGTCGACGACGATCATGAGGTGACGAGTGTCGATGACGATCCTCAACATGCCTAGATGATGGTTCATGTAGCTTGGCACTTTGCTTGTGGCGCCTTCTTGAGCTCAGAGGAGAGTGTGGATGGCGATCATGGCGGGGATGCTCTTGTTGTTCCAAAGGACGAGCTCGATGTAGATGATCATGTGCGTAAGCACTCTCATGTTGGCGCCGTCTTGAAGGTCCGCAACCGTCATAAGTAGTTCCCTTGGCCAAGGTGGGGAACTTGTAGGCACCGGTCTTGTGCAAGGTGGTGTCGAAGCTCGGTTCCACCATGGTGTCAATGTCATAGTCGAGGTAGTGCTCGGTGCGGTGCTCCATCATGGTGTCGTAGTCGTAGTCGAGGTAGTGCTCGGTGCGGTGCTCCATCATGGTGTCGCAGTCGTAGTTGTGGTCGAGGTGGTGCTCCACCATGTCGTCGTAGTCATAGTCGTGGTCGAGCTCGGAGTGATGGTCCACCATGTTGTCCATGCTTGGCGAGTCATGGTCGGTGTAGAGATGCTCGATGTCGGTCATGTCGCCAATGCATGCGGAGCCATTGTCGGTGTCGAGCTCCACATGGTCCTCCATATCTTCGGCGCTTGCGGAGCTATCACCCTCATCGTACTCCATGTCATCCTCCATAGGTTCATCCTCACTATCCATGTTAGTCTCCATGATTGGTGTATATATGGTGGAAGGAAAACTACCAAAAGTGTCAAAACTTGCAAACCAAAATCGAAAAGATGTATCTAGGTGAGGAACAACCGGTATGTATGCACACACACAAAACAAAACTCTATATGGTGTTAGGTATGGGTGTGGAAAGCCCAATGGAAGAACCAAACGAAGAGTCTATTGTCAAAAGTGGGTAAGATCCAAAAGTCACAAGTCAAAGGCGGTGATCACAAAAGGCATACACAAGGTGGAACACACGCGTGGGACAAAATGGGGTTAGCGACGGAAAATGAGCACGAACAAAATTGGTCCTAACGAAGACTACTAGCTCGGTGTCACGCTAACGCAAGAGAGACCGTGGCTTGGTTGCAAAATTGAGAAGCAACAAGATTTGCGCAAGACGCCTCTCTTCTCTTTTCTCTCTTTTGCTTATAAGCTTTGGACTCTTTTGTGTATAGGTGTCACTCACACTCTTTTTTCTTTTTCTTTTCCTCTTTTTTTTTTGTATGCTTAGAAGCTTTCTTTTTCTCACTATCTATGTAAGTATGTCACACTTCTTTTGCCTATCTTTTCACACGAGCTTGCTTCGTAGCTTTGCTCAACACACGCACACCCTCACGGTCGGGACGCTTGCGCAATGCTTCGCAACACTAGAAAGCCACTCTCGATAGGAAAGGTACGCAAAGGAAGCTAGGGCTACAAGTTAGGGGGCAAGTTATACCACTTGATGGCGGTGGCCGACGACCTTGAACTTGCTATGGTGGAGGTGTCAAATGAACCGCTTGGATCTTCGGGGTGCCGTCGTCGTAGTTGATGTTGCGGAAGCTTAGTGGTAGCTGAAATGGCACACACAACGAAGTCCAAACACAAGGGGTTAGTGCCAAACGAAAAACGAAGAAAGTGTGAAAAATTTCGGGGCCAGCGGCAGTGCCGGCGATGTTGGGGCGGCAGTGCCGGCCTGACCGGCAGTGCCGGCGATGTTGGGGCGGCAGTGCCGGCCTCAGCTGCTGTTCGTCGATTTGGCGGAAAACTGACCCGAAAATCTTCGATTTCGTGGGAAAATTGGCACAAACTGGTGGGAAAAGTTGGGGGAATAGTAGATCAACACCCAAGACAAGTTTCTATTGGAGCAAAACCACAAATAACTCAACAAATCGAGAGATCGATCCAAGGCCAATTTGGGGCTATTTTTTGGGAAAAAATTTTGGAAAATTTTTGGGCGAAATTGGTGATGTGGGGGTCAAATCCGTGGCAACCCAAGAGCTGCTGATACCATATGATGAGGCTAAGCCTGGGGATGTGCCCGATCTTCACGGATTTGGGTGGATTTCGTGGGGGAGGTGGATGAACACGATGAACACGGGGATGAACTCGTGGAGATACAACACACACACACACACACAAACCGGTTCTTTCTCATAGGCCCGATACACCTACTCGATAGAGGTTGCGAGAAAAGACCTTCCGGTAGAAGTCCCGCAAAGAGATCGACAAATCAAAGCTCGCGAGATCTAGAAGGGCGAAAAGACCGGAAGGTTTGATAGAAGTGCAAGCAAAAGACCAAACAAGGTAGAAGTGCAAGCAAAAGATCAAACAAACGGTAGAAGTCGCCAAAGAGATCTTCACGAGTTGATAAGGAGCCCGGGTGGCGATACAAGATCATAGATCTAGGGTTTCCCTCATGGGTTGGAGCAAAGCTCAAGTTTCTTCTTAGTTCATCTCTAACCCAAATCTGGAGGAAGGGGTGAGGTATTTATAGGCCCAGATTCGTACAGGGGTAAAGTCGGAATTACAGAAAGTATCCTGGTCCATAGATGACAAATCAACGGTTGAGATGCAGTTGACTTTGGTGGGGCCGGCAGCCGGCGTGCTCGAAGCGGCATGCTGGTTGGGCCGGCAGTGCCGAGCTTGCGTGGGCGGCGATGCCGGCCTTGGCGGCAATCTTGGCCAGGATGCAGCGGCTGGCTGGAGTGTCCAGCTCCTCTTCTTCCTTCTTCTCTTCCAAGCTTCCGAGACATCGGCCTTGCGTCCTCGGGTCTCCATGGCATCCTCTTTTCTCTCCGTACTTGTCGTCGAGTTCCTATCATCAAGGTATGACAGAGTATGAAGTAGTATATCATTCCAAGTAGGCGATTCGAGGCACGCGTAAAGGAGAAGATTCACCTTTGCGTGTCGTCTTGGCGATGAAGCATATGATGCGGTGTAGACCGAAGGTCGGGCTGCATCATCTTCACGGTTTGACCCGGGTGAGTGTGATTGCGGAGGGGATTCGCGGGGAAGTGGATGAACGCGAAGAACTCGATACAAACACACGCACACAACACAATCGGTTATCCTCCATAGGTTCATCCTCACTATCCATGTTAGTCTCCATGATTGGTGTATATATGGTGGAAGGAAAACTACCAAAAGTGTCAAAACTTGCAAACCAAAATCGAAAAGATGTATCTAGGTGAGGAACAACCGGTATGTATGCACACACACAAAACAAAACTCTATATGGTGTTAGGTATGGGTGTGGAAAGCCCAATGGAAGAACCAAACGAAGAGTCTATTGTCAAAAGTGGGTAAGATCCAAAAGTCACAAGTCAAAGGCGGTGATCACAAAAGGCATACACAAGGTGGAACACACGCGTGGGACAAAATGGGGTTAGCGCGACGGAAAATGAGCACGAACAAAATTGGTCCTAACGAAGACTACTTGCTCGGTGTCACGCTAACGCAAGAGAGACCGTGGCTTGGTTGCAAAATTGAGAAGCAACAAGATTTGCGCAAGACGCCTCTCTTCTCTTTTCTCTCTTTTGCTTATAAGCTTTGGACTCTTTTGTGTATAGGTGTCACTCACACTCTTTTTTCTTTTTCTTTTCCCCTTTTTTTTTGTATGCTTAGAAGCTTTCTTTTTCTCACTATCTATGTAAGTATGTCACACTTCTTTTGCCTATCTTTTCACACGAGCTTGCTTCGTAGCTTTGCTCAACACACGCACACCCTCACGGTCGGGGCGCTTGCGCAATGCTTCGCAACACTAGAAAGCCACTCTCGATAGGAAAGGTACGCAAAGGAAGCTAGGGCTACAAGTTAGGGGGCAAGTTATACCACTTGATGGCGGTGGCCGACGACCTTGAACTTGCTATGGTGGAGGTGTCAAATGAACCGCTTGGATCTTCGGGGTGCCGTCGTCGTAGTTGATGTTGCGGAAGCTTAGTGGTAGCTGAAATGGCACACACAACGAAGTCCAAACACAAGGGGTTAGTGCCAAACGAAAAACGAAGAAAGTGTGAAAAATTTCGGGGCCAGCGGCGATGAGGCGATGTTAGGGGCGAAGTGCCGGCCTGACCGGCAGTGCCGGCGATGTTGGGGCGGCAGTGCCGGCCTCAGCTGCTGTTCGTCGATTTGGCGGAAAACTGACCCGAAAATCTTCGATTTCGTGGGAAAATTGGCACAAACTGGTGGGAAAAGTTGGGGGAATAGTAGATCAACACCCAAGACAAGTTTCTATTGGAGCAAAACCACAAATAACTCAACAAATCGAGAGATCGATCCAAGGCCAATTTGGGGCTATTTTTTGGGAAAAATTTTTGGAAAATTTTTGGGCGAAATTGGTGATGTGGGGGTCAAATCCGTGGCAACCCAAGAGCTGCTGATACCATACGATGAGGCTAAGCCTGGGGATGTGCCCGATCTTCACGGATTTGGGTGGATTTCGTGGGGGAGATGGATGAACACGATGAACACGATGAACTCGGGGATGAACTCGTGGAGATACAACACACACACACACACACATACAAACTGGTTCTTTCTCGTAGGCCCGATACACCTACTCGATAGAGGTTGCGAGAAAAGACCTTCCGGTAGAAGTCCCGCAAAGAGATCGACAAATCAAAGCTCGGGAGATCTAGAAGGGCGAAAAGACCGGAAGGTTTGATAGAAGTGCAAGCAAAAGACCAAACAAGGTAGAAGTGCAAGCAAAAGATCAAACAAACGGTAGAAGTCGCCAAAGAGATCTTCACGAGTTGATAAGGAGCCCGGGTGGCGATACAAGATCATAGATCTAGGGTTTCCCTCATGGGTTTGAGCAAAGCTCAGGTTTCTTCTTAGTTCATCTCTAACCCTAATCTGGAGGAAGGGGTGAGGTATTTATAGGCCCAGATTCGTACAGGGGTAAAGTCGGAATTACAGAAAGTATCCTGGTCCATAGATGACAAATCAACGGTTGAGATGCAGTTGACTTTGGTGGGGCCGGCAGTGCCGGCGTGCTCGGGGCGGCAGTGCCGGTTGGGCCGGCAGTGCCGGGCTTGCGTGGGCGGCAGTGCCGGCCTTGGCGGCAGTGCCGGCCAGGATGCAGCGGCAGTGCCGGCCTGGAGTGTCCAGCTCCTCTTCTTCCTTCTTCTCTTCCAAGCTTCCGTGACATCGGCCTTGCGTCCTCGGGTCTCCATGGCATCCTCTCTTCTCTCCGTACTTGTCGTCGAGTTCCTATCATCAAGGTATGACGGAGTATGAAGTAGTATATCATTCCAAGTAGGCGATTCGAGGCACGCGTAAAGGAGAAGATTCACCTTTGCGTGTCGTCTTGGCGATGAATCATATGATGCGGTGTAGACCGAAGGTCGGGCTGCATCACGAAGTCGCCCGAAGCGCTCCAAGGAAGATACGGACGCTGGCTGGTCCAGGACCCGGTCAGACCGGACCCACAACCGGACGCCCCGGTCAGAGGCCCGGTCAACCGGGCGCAAACCGGGCCTGCTCCATTGTACTGGGCGACGACCGGACCCAGGACCGGAAACTTCGCAGATTTCCGGTTTGCGCCCGGTCAACCGGACCCATGACCGGACGGCCCGGTCCCAGGCCCGGTCGACCGGACCCATGACCGGACAGCCCGGTCACAGGCCCGGTCTGACCGGACACAAACTGGATCTGACGGGAATGCCCCACCAAACTGCCTTAACTTATCCATTCGCGTACCTGTTCGCCCTTGCTGGCCATGTGTGCCTATATAAGTAGCTGGAACCCCTCCTTTACTCTTTAGACTTGTTTAGAACTCAAACCTACCTTTGAGCTTAGTCTCCCTTGGGTATCATCCCTCTGTAATCAAGGCACTCTTGTTGTTGATTTGTGAATTGCTAAGTGAGATTCTAGTGCAAGGCACTCTCTCTCTCTTACCAATCCCCTTCTCTCCAACACCAATCTCTCTCCGGGAATTCTGCCGCGTGCCTCTTCCTTGGAGATTCTATTGGCGTGATCTACCGAGTCACGGGGGTAAGTATCGGGTGTATCGGGTTGGTGTGCGTGCGTGAGTACCGGTGTTCTTCGTGTTCCTCGTGTTCCTCTCGCTCTCCCACCTCTTCCCCTTGGATCGTGGGTCAAATCGCGAGATCGGGCCAATCCCTAGATCTCAGATCTCATCAGGAGGTCTAACACGTGGAAAACAGAATAGCACACCACAGGTCCGAAATGATGGAAAGGGCTAGGCAATCACTTATTATAGATCTCAACAAAAACCACATGAAACTATATTAAACTTATGCGCAACCAAAAGTCAGAAGTGCAGGCTGAGTCCCAAAGGCACAACACAATAAGGAAACTTGTAACCTTATATAAAAGGGGCTATGCAACCCACTTACACACACATTAACAACCATCCTCGTGTGTGACAAGAGAAATTCAACACTGGATTCGGAGGTAGGCACATGAAGCTTTACAAGGGCCAATGGGGCACCAACAATTTAAGGATGAATTGAACCACACCGTCAACAATTCAAACTCGAGACCTTGGCTCTAATACCATTTAAGTTCGAACTGATTGAAAAGGCTAGGCAACCAATTTATAAAACATCCATAGGAATAACTACCAAGTTGATCCCATCCGTAGATAAATGCATCCACCAACAAAATAGGAACAGTGTGTTAAGGTCTAAGACCCCGTGTGTGGCCCGATCTCGCGAATGACCCAAGAATCAAAGGGGGAAAGCGAGGGAGAGGCGGAAGAACACGAAGAACACGAAGAACACAACGCACACCAACCCGATACAATCGATACTTACCCTCGTGGCTCGATGGACCACGCCAATAGAATCACCACGGGAGAGACTCGAGGTAGAATCCCGGAGTGAGAGATCGGTGTTGAGGATGGAGGTAGGTGAGGGAGAGAGAGTGGGCTACACTAGAATCTCACTCACATAGCTCCAATCATCCAACATGGGGTGCCTTGATACAAAGGGGATGAAACCCTAGGGAGACAAAGCTCAAAGTTATGTTTAAGCCTAAATCTTGTCTAACCAGCTATGGGGGCGAGCTGGGGTCTTATATAGGCATACAAGGCAATCTGGGTCGAAAAGGTACAAGTAGGTGGGCCAAACCCGACGGATCCGGTTTGGGGCCGGTCAGACCGGGCTATGGACCGGGTGGTCCGGTCACGGGTCCGGTCGACCGGCCGCCAAACCGGAAGCTTCGCAGTTTCCGTCCGGTTGGCGTCCGGTACGATGCTGGGGCGGGTCCGGTCTGTGGCCCGGTCCAACCGGACCTGGGACCGGCTGGTCCGGTCTGTGGCCCGGTTGACCGGGTCCTGGACCGGCTGGTCCTCCTCCCCCCGCCTCTTCTTCCTCTTCCTTCCTCCTTCTTCTTCTCCTTCTTCCTTGCACCATGGGAGTTCCTTCTCTCTTGGTCCTTGTCGACGTCGGCACCTATAGACATCATGATGATAGGCATGAGGTAGCATACCATTCAAGTTGGTGTTGAGATCGACCATAGAGAGGAAGGAGTTCACCTTGACATAAATGGCGGGGTTTTGTGTTGTTGGTCCACTTGGGGGACTCCTTGGCCATGGTGTAGCGTCGACGATAGGCGGGGATGCACTTGTCGGTCTTGAAGCGGAGGTGTCCAAAAGCCACCCCGCATCATCTCCCCCCCCCTTGGGGAAGAGTCGTCCTCGACTCTTGCTCCTCCTCACCGATGAGGTAGACGGGAAGGACTTGTATAGGTGCCCTTGTGTCCTTAGGGATGCTCGTCGTAGTGCAGGCGTCTTTGTTGTAGTCCATAACGGGTCTCTCATGTAGTGGTGGAGGGTCCAAGTCTCGGACGAAGAAGAACAAGGGGAAAAACAACTTGCAAAAGGAAAGCTTGTGGATGCCAATTTGGTGACCGACGAACAAGAGGCTCTCAATCAAATACGAAGCATCAAGTCGTTTCTCCAAGAGGCATGTGGCAAAAATGGTAATCGAAAGAGTGTCGATGTATCCAAAATTTGGTGGGGCAAAAGTTTGTGCATGTAAAGTGGCAAAAATGTGATATGTCGTATTGTCCCACTCAAATGGAACAATCAAAAGGCGAGTATCGGCGGCAAAATTTGGGGCAAAATTGTTATGTGCAATGGCAAAGCCATGGAGACTTCTAGCTTGGGAAAGTATGGTTGGCGTGAGCCAAGTATGGGTATCCGCAAGTGTCAAAGAATCCATTTCAATTGCCATAGATAAAATGAGAAATCCAAAGAAGGGCAACTTTTTGTGTAACTTGTGGCACAAGATGCATATGGTGTCTCTCACATGTATGACATGGTCCTTGAGAATCTCGGAGTGTATGATGAAAGCATCAATACATACAACAACCATTGTGCCAACAAGATGTTTCAAGATATGTTGCATAAGAAAAAAAAGAGGTGACGAAGAATTGGACCAAACCGAAAGCTCAACAAACCAAGTCGGAAACACATGAGAGTGAAGGCTTGTGGGAACATACCCTTTGGTGTGAGTTCCGCGGGTTAGGTCCTTGAGTGGGTAGCTCTCAATTGCGCGTTTCGTGAGATCATGCTCCGTAGCGGTGGAAGTGGTCGTCCGTGTACCTACACATGGAAGCAACAAGACAAAAAGCGTGTGTGCATGGTAGATGAATACATCATCCATCATGATGTTCCATGTCTTGTGCACATCACCATTAGTGTCAATAAATATAGTATGAAATGCATGGCGATGGTGCATATGGCAAGAAGGTGCATTCATGGCATGTGGTAACTCATGATCATCAAAAATAGAGAAGGCTATGGGGGCCATCTCATGGACAATGAAATAAGCATTCTTGCATACCAAGCATAAGAAAGAGCAATTGTTCGCAATCTTGGATGCAAGGATCATGGAATGGTGTAAACATTTTGGGCAAAGCATGTGAAAGGTAATGTCATCATTGTTGTCGACAACCCTATGGAAAGGGCAAGTGTTCATCAAGGGTGTCACAACACAAGCATGAGCATAATCATTATCATTGCATGCAAGCGGAGCAAATATGAAACTCTCATAGCATGGCATGTTCATGGTATCACAATCAATCAACTCCACATGATCAACAATGTTAGCAAGCAAAGCATCACATGGGAATATGAAAGAATCAAGTGACGTAGCAAATGTATCATCAGGATCATGCATGCACTCATAAGTCATCATGTCCACTAGTGGGATCATGGCATCATCAACACCTATGTTGTTACCTTTGAAGGCCGACTCATGTGAAGTAGGTGTTGTGGAAGTAGGAGGATCCATGTGGTCGACATGTCCATCTTGGAGCAAGCATGGTGAGATATCATCGTCTTCATGCACCATGTACATCTTCTCCATGAGCGGGAACTCGTCCTCCGTGGAACCTAGTGCAACATAAGAAGACACAAACGAGGGAGAGGTTAATGTGTTAGCAAATTCGGTGTCCTCCATGGACCTATCATCTACCTCTCTCGTCTCACTTTGTGTATCACTCATGTCCTCCAAATGGAAGCACTCAAACTCACATATGGGGTGGGAGTCACTCAACTCACTATCACTCTCGCTCAAGTGGGCTAAGTGGCTCTCATGCTCACATGGGATTGGTACCAACTCATCAATCAAGCATGTAGGAGTAGGTTCGACTTGCTCATCTCCATGCGCCTCCTTGGTTGAAGGGAAAATCCCATGCTCAACCATCTCAACTCCATGCGCCTCCGTGGGTGAAGGGAGAATCCCATGCTCACCATGCTCAACTCCATCGCCTCCTAAGTCGTCCTCAAGTGGTGGCATCTTGGAGACTTGTGCATTGAGCTCATCGAAGTAGAGCTTCTTGGCGCTTGGCATTGTGCATTGCCATGCCACGTGACCCTTGGCCTTGCACACCTCACATAGGAGATTGGGACATTCCCGTGGAAGGTGGCCTTGTTGCTTGCACTTGTAGCATCGGAGTCCATAGGCATATGACGAGGTAGGGGCCATTGTGGTGGTGGCGCAAGAGGTAGAAGTCGCCTTATGAGGAAGGTCTTCATGTCGAGGCTCTCGTCTTCTTGCCTCATCACCATGTCTTGAGTGGTGTCGTCGAAGATCATGTGTGGAAGGATGTCGATGTAGACCATGAGGTGGTGGTGGTCGACGACGATCATGAGATGGTGTGAGTCGATGACGGTCCTTGCCTTGCCTAGGTGATGGCTCATGTTGGGGGCGCTCTTGATGCTCCATATGATGTCCGTGATGTCGATGATCTTGTGCATAGGCACTCTCATGATGGCGCCGTGTGGAGCTTGGAGAAGTGTGTCGATGCCGAATATGTTGGGGACGCTCTTGATGATCCACATGATGATGCCATCGTGGAGGTCCTCGATCTTCATATGTAGCCCCATTGGCCAAGTAGGGGTATGTGGGAGCATCGGCGGTATGCATGGTGGGGTCGATGTCGTCCTCGTGGTGGTGCTCCACCATGTCGTCCATGCTTGTTGAGCAAGTGTCGATGTAGAGCTCGTCGATGTCGTCCATGTTGGCGATGCTCGCGGAGCCATAGTCGGTGTAGAGCTCCTCGATGTCGGTCATGTTGGCGATGCTTGCGGAGCCATAGTCGGTGTAGAGCTCCACATGTTCCTCCACATCCGCGGTGCTTGAAGAGGTATCCTCCTCGAAGTGCTCCGTGTACTCCTCCGTATCTTCTTCGTCGCTATACATGTTAGCAAGACAATATCTATATGGTGTATGTTAGTGGAAGAACACTACCTCGCAATCTTACCGTGGTATGACAAGATTGGGGTGATCCAACAAACCAAGAGTTAGAACAATTGTATCGGGTACTCACACAAAGACACACGCAAAAGCTAGCAAATATGGTGTTAGGTGAGTATGGTGGAAAGCCAAAAGATGAAATCCGAAATCAAGTGTATTGTCAAGGGTGGGTAAGATCCAAAAACTCAAATGTCAAAGCGATGATCACTATAAACACGAAAAGATATGGAACTCACACACGGGATAAGCGGGGTTAGTGCGACCAAGGAATGAGCGGAAAAGTGTATGAAGCCCGAAAGCAAGGTTGCTCGGTGTCACACTAACACAAGGAGAGGCAAAGCTTTGGTTGCAAACGAAGAGACAACAAGATTCACACGCGGCCTCTCTTCTCTTTTCTCTCTTTTGCTTAAAAGCTTTTTCCTCTTTTTGTATTTGGTGGCACTTACACTCTTTGTGTATATGTATGTATGATGGCACTCGCACACTTTTGCTCTATGGTGCACTTGCACTCTTTTTTGTATTTTGGCGGCTTTTTCTCGCACTATGTTAGCGTTAGCTCGCTTTTGCTATCTTGCCACACGAGTTTTGCTTAGAAGCTTGACTCCACACTACACACACACCTCACAATCGGGGCCACGTGCAATGTCTCGCAACACTAGATAAGCAATGCTCGATAGGATAGATCGCAAAAGAAGAGGGGTTACAAGGGTTACTGCAAGTTATACCTGCGATGGTGGAGACGATGGTGGTGGTGGTGGTCGGCGGTGGTGTTAGTCGATGTCGAAGACGGGAGCCCGGTCGGTGGTCCGGTCGGACCGGGTTTGGCGCCGGCTGCTCCGCTCTGTGGTCCGGTTGACCGGCTTCTGGGCCGGCTGGTCCGGTTGGCGGCCGGTTGACCGGGTTCTGCGCCGGACGGTCCGGTCTGGGGGCCGGTTGACCGGTTTCGCAACCGGATTTCTCGATTTGGAGCTTTCTCTCTCCTGTTCTTCCCCAAACCAAAACCAAATCGACCAAATCGAAGGAAAACGATGGAATTGGGGGCTAGAAAGTGGGGGAAATAGTAGATCAAGCACCTCAACACCAAATCCATGGACCAAAACCACTCAAAACGCAACCAAATCGCAGATCCATCCAAAGGCAAATTAGGGCTATTTTTTGGGGATTTTTGGGGAAAATTTTCAGAGGGGAAATTGGGTGGGTGGGGGGTCAAATTCGCGGAAACCAAAGGCTGCTGATACCATATGTTAAGGTCTAAGACCCCGTGTGTGGCCCGATCTCGCGAATGACCCAAGAATCAAAGGGGGAAAGAGAGGGAGAGGCGGAAGAACACGAAGAACACGAAGAACACAACGCACACCAACCCGATACAATCGATACTTACCCTCGTGGCTCGATGGACCACGCCAATAGAATCACCACGGGAGAGACTCGAGGTAGAATCCCGGAGTGAGAGATCGGTGTTGAGGATGGAGGTAGGTGAGGGAGAGAGAGTGGGCTACACTAGAATCTCACTCACATAGCTCCAATCATCCAACATGGGGTGCCTTGATACAAAGGGGATGAAACCCTAGGGAGACAAAGCTCAAAGTTATGTTTAAGCCTAAATCTTGTCTAACCAGCTATGGGGGCGAGCTGGGGTCTTATATAGGCATACAAGGGAACCTGGGTCGAAAAGGTACAAGTAGGTGGGCCAAACCCGACGGATCCGGTTTGGGGCCGGTCAGACCGGGCTGTGGACCGGGTGGTCCGGTCACGGGTCCGGTCGACCGGCCGCCAAACCGGAAGCTTCGCAGTTTCCGTCCGGTTGGCGTCCGGTACGATGCTGGGGCGGGTCCGGTCTGTGGCCCGGTCCAACCGGACCTGGGACCGGCTGGTCCGGTCTGTGGCCCGGTTGACCGGGTCCTGGACCGGCTGGTCCTCCTCCTCCCGCCTCTTCTTCCTCTTCCTTCCTCCTTCTTCTTCTCCTTCTTCCTTGCACCATGGGAGTTCCTTCTCTCTTGGTCCTTGTCGACGTCGGCACCTATAGACATCATGATGATAGGCATGAGGTAGCATACCATTCAAGTTGGTGTTGAGATCGACCATAGAGAGGAAGGAGTTCACCTTGACATAAATGGCGGGGTTTTGTGTTGTTGGTCCACTTGGGGGACTCCTTGGCCATGGTGTAGCGTCGACGATAGGCGGCGATGCACTTGTCGGTCTTGAAGCGGAGGTGTCCAAAAGCCACCCCGCATCACAGTGCCTAAGTCTCAGGAAACATTTCACAATACCAAGGTACTCACATGTCAATGTCAGTGTTCATCTCCAATTATCTATGTCATTTTATTAGTCTTTGAGAGATTATAACAAACTTGATTGGCCTCCTGCAGTAGGGCATCACATACTTCTTATCTCGATATCAACATGTCAACTTGGTTTCTTAACACATCTGCTGCAGCTCGTTCTATTTGGAGTTGTTCCTCCAGAACTTGTGCAGAGAAAGACTTGGACTTGGACTTGGACTGCAAAAACCCATCATTTTGCAGGAAAGTGTTTTTGGTGATATCTTTATTTTTAAGTACCATGGTAAATGTCTCCATACATTCTTCTAGAGTTTTTTCCATACCGTCTTTCCTGGGTTTTGCCATCTCCAATTTCATATTTGCCTGAAAAGTTTTCAGTCGTGTAAAAATAAAAGTTATTACAGAGAAACATGCAGACAGTAGATTTAATGTGTATGAACTACTTCTAATCCTACAAGTTGGTATGCTTGATTACACATAAAAAGCATTTTCACAAAAACGCCTACAAGATCATATTGACATGCCCATTATTGCTCCTACAAATTGGCAAGTGTGTCGTTAAAAAATTTAAATCATAAAGAAGACTTACAATAACAATTTCTGCAAGTTCTCCTATCACATTATGTTTGTTCTTCTGGCATGCCTCGAACTGCTCTGCCAGAGTCATCTCTTTGTCTGGTTGCATGTTGTTTGCATGATCTACTTTCTGCATTTTTGTACAATCATATAGAAATCAAATAACATGGTTGAAATGGAGGATGGAAATATAACATGCACACGGAGTTCTACACAATTTACGAGTAACATATGTAGCAGTACAGACCAGCGGGGCATTACTTTTTGTCAGAGATGCCCAACCAAGTGACGATATCCTGTACGGCTTGGTAAACGTTGTTTCAAGCGGTTAGCCTGGTTCTTTTTAGACAACGTCTGCAAAAGGAGACTAGTGAGACACTGGCGCAAAATAAGTATTCGGAATTTAATCAGGTTTCACGGTCCTCATAAGCCATACCACATTCTTTGGATCAGACCAATGATTGACAAGATCTCCCCACTGCTCGTCAGTCATACAGGGTGCAGGAGACTTTGTTCGAACATTGGCAGTAATCTGGCCAGTGAAGTATGTCGCCTTAAGCTTATAGCGGTGCTGGCGCAACAATTCTTTGAATATGGAAGCGATGCCAAACTTTACATCCTCATTATCCTCATCGAATTCAAACCTTAACTGCTCACAACGGTGGAATGATTGGTGAGTTATATAGCATAGAAACAACAGTAAGCTACAAGAAATGGGACAGATCAATGTGGAATAATTCATCATTACCAGGAGAAGCATGACTTCCGTGTAAATTATGCACTAAACTCTCGAACTGTGAAGGGGTGTCAACGTGCTGCTTCCACAATTGGAAGGTAGGAAGTTCATTCCTGATAAAATAGCCAACCTGTGATACAAGATATGAAGATTCATGCGGTTGAAGTGGCCTTCTGCCACCTACAATAGATGTGATGCAAAATATTGAACCCATTCCGGAAATCTTAGCTGCAAGTTTTCTTCCTACCGTTGGCCCCCTCATTTTTATTGATCGTGGCGAACCTACCAAGTTAAGCATTACATCAAGCTATCATGGTATATAGATACATAAGGGAGCATTAAACTACAAGTATTGAAAAAAGTATTACCTTTTTTGGCGTGGGTCTCATCATCGGGAGAGGAGCTGTCTTTCGTAGGACTAAGGGTCGAAGGGAGATCATCACCAATTTGCTGATGTTGTGGCAGCACTGTTTGTACATTTGAGGCGGTATCATCTGGGACTAGCATCATGTGTCCTTGGCCATTATTACCTACCACCACTCCTGATGGTGCCAATTGTTGGCTAGAATTTGCTGCGGAAACTGGTTCTGTTGGCAATTGTTGCTGAGAAACAGTATTGGCAACTGGTGGTTGTGGAATGTGTGGGCTGGAACATGCCGGGGCTACTTCTGTCTGATTCGATGGTTTGTGGTTTTTACGAGACCTTTTACTGTTATCATTCTTGGCTTGTTCACCACCTCGTGTCAGTCTCTTGTTAGACCTTGTAATAGGAGGAGCAGCACGAGCATCAGGCTTAACCCTTTTTTTTTATTACGCACTGACACCCATCCTCCGGTATCAGCCTGAGGTTCCTGTTGAGTGTTCTTCCTCCTATTCGTTCTTGAAAATTTCTTGCCCGAATCTGCAGATGCCTGTCACACATAAATGATATTTCAATGTACAATATTATATGATGATGATATGCAGATGGAATGGAAAAAAAATAGTAAGGCAACATATACCAAAACATATATGATGCGTTAACTAAGCAGGAAAAATTGTAGTAATGAGATTGAACATGGCATGGGTAGCATATTTGGTAGGACTGGGATACAACAAATGGAAGTTTGGACAAATAATTCGATGACAGGACAGAGAAAACTCACCTTGTTGTGTTGCAAAGGATAGTCGACCAGGGCATCTTCCTGAGTAAGCTCGCCATCACAATCAGCAGGATCAAATTCTGAATCAGAGAAATGTTCTGTATCCTTTGTGAGGGAGGTGGGTGGCTGATACGTCTCAAACGTATCTATAATTTCTTATGTTCCATGCCACTTTATTGATGATATCTACATGTTTTATACACATTATATGTCATTATTATGCGTTTTCCGGAACTAACCTATTGACAAGATGCCGAAAGGCCGATTCTTTGTTTTCTGCTGTTTTTGGTTTCGTAAATCCTAGTAACGAAATATTCTCGGAATCGGACGAAATCACCGCCAAAGTTCCTATTGTTCCCGGAAGCTTCCAGAGCACCGGAGGGGGACGAGAGGGGAGCCGGGGGCCCCTGCACCACACCCGGCGCGGGCCAGGGGGGGGGCGCGCCCCCCTATGGTCTGGGCACCCCGTGGCCCCTCCGACTCCCTCTCGGCGCCTATTTAAGCCTCCCTGACCTAAAAACACCGCCAGAGACCACGATACGGAGAAAAAACCTTCCAGAGCTGCCGCCATCGCGAAATCAAGATTCGGGGGACAGAACTCTCTGTTCCGGCACCCTGCCGGACGGGGAATTGCCCCCGGAGCCGTCTCCACCGCCGTCTCCACCGCCATCTTCACCGCCATCGCTGCCTCCATGATGAGGAGGGAGTAATTCACCCCCGGGGCTGAGGGCTCCGCTGTAGCTATGTGGTTCATCTCTCTCTTTATGTGATCTAGTTGAATATCGTCTATGTGCTACTCTAGTGATGTTATTAAAGTACTCTATTCCTCCTCCATGTGTGTAATGGTGATAGTGTGTGCACCGTGTGAGTACTTGGCATAGGCTATGATTATGATCTCTTGTAGATTATGAAGTTAATTATTGCTATGATGGTATTGATGTGTATTATTCCTCCTACATATGCATGATGGTGACAGTGTGCATGCTATGTTAGTTCTTGGTGTAATTATGTTGATCTATCTTGCACTCTAAGGTTATTTAAATATGAACATTGCATTGTGGAGCTTGTTAACTCCGGCATTGAGGGTTCGCGTAATCCTACGCAATGCGTTCATCATCCAACAAAAGAGTGTAGAGTAGTCCTATTATGTGATCATTGTTGAGAGTGTCCACTAGTGAAAGCAGGATCCCTAGGCCTTGTTTCCAATACTGAAAACACCGTTTATTTACTGTTCTGTTGCATGTTTACTCGCTGCCATATTTTATTCAGATTGCTATTACCACTCATATACATCCATATTACTTGTATTTCACTATCTCTTCGCCGAACTAGTGCACCTATACACCTGACAGGTGTAGGTGGTGTGGTGGGGACAGCTGAGACTTCTTGCTTTGGGATTAGTGGGTTGGTTGAGAGGGATATCTTTGACCTCTTCCTCCCCGAGTTCGATAAACCTTGGGTGATCCACTTAAGGGAAACTTGCCGCTGTTCTACAAACCTCTCGCTCTTGGAGGCCCAACACTGTCTACAAGAATAGAAGCACCCGTAGACATCAAGCACTTTTCCTGCGCCGTTGCCGGGGAGGAAAGGTAAAAGGCACTCATACTCCGGTTCAGTAATGATGTTTCTGGCGCCATTGTGTGTGTGCTCGAAGCTATTTCCTTTAGACTCTGCAATTGCATCTTTTTGTTTCTTGTTTTTATTTTTCACTAGTTAGGCATAATGGAAAACAACAAAAAAATTAGTGAGCTTCTTATTCTATTTCCTGATTTAAGACATGGATGGTTTGATGCGAAAATTAAAAAACCTATGGAACCTTATTTACATGATAGTAGCAATGTTATTAGTATGAATGCAATTACTGCTAATGCTATGAAGAAGTCTAAGCTTGGGGAAGCTGGTTTACCTAAAAATAATCTTTTTAGCTCCTCCGCTTTGGAAGAAATATTTTGTTCTGATAATGCTTCATCTCCCATATGCGATAACTTTAATGATGCTTCTGATATTTTAAATCCACCTGCTGAAAGTATTCCGTATAAAATACCTATGAAAATTATTGAACGTGTTATGGATAACCGCTATGAAGGGGATGGAACTGTCCATCCTAGTAATCATTTACTGTTTTTGCATGAATTATGCGGGTTATTCAAGTGTGCAGGTATTTCAATGGATGAAGTTAGAAAGAAATTATTTGATATATCGCTGTCTGGTAAAGCGGCGCATTGGTATAAACTGCTGAAGGACGGGCGCTCTCTTGATTGGAAGGATATTGTGCCTCTATTTTATTCCAAGTTCTATCCTCCAAGTGAAATTCACAAAGATCGAAACCATATATATAATTTTTGGCCTCATGATGGAGAGAGTATTGCCCAAGCATGGGAGAGATTGAAGACTTTAATGCTCAAATGCCCCAATCATGAGCTTCCAGGTAATATCATTATTGATAATTTCTATGCAAGACTTTCTTTTCAAGATAAGACCTTGCTGGATACTACTTGTTCTGGATCATTCACGAGCAATAAAGAAGAGTTTAAAAGGGACCTTCTTGATCGGATTAAGGAGAACGCTGAAGATTGGGTGAACGACAAAGGTAAAGAGTCAGGTATAAATTATGATTATGAATGCATTGAAACTTTTATGGATACCGATAAATTTCAAAATATGAGTGCTACTTATGGTCTTGACTCTCAAGTTGCTGCAAATCTTTATAAAACCTTTGCTTCTCATTTAGAATTGCCTAAAAAGAATTTTGATAAGTATCATGAACCTTTTAAAGAGGCTTGCATGAAGAATGACATTGTTGTTAATAATTGCAATAAGCATGCTCAAACTCCTAAGAATGCTATTTCCTATAAGCATGTTAATTTTTGTGGAATACATAGACCTTGTGGAATTAATCAAATAGAAGATGAATATTGTATCCATCACAGAAATGAAAAAACTAGAAAGTGGTCTAGAGCTCTAGATGATCTTGGAGAAAAAGTGTGTGCCCTCTATCCTTTTATTTGTGAACTTTGCCATAGAGTTGGTCATTTTAATTTTCAATGTTCCTCCAATGATAATTCGAACCCCATAAGTGCTGCAAATTTATATTGTGATGATGAAATTACTCCTAATCAGCATGATGAACTTACCTTATTTTTGAAGTGTGAAGAGCTATCAAGAAAAATTTCTTTGTTAAATATTAACGATCTTGATATTGATGATGTCCTGCATGGTTGTCTTTCTTATTGCATTAATAATAGCCATACAAATACTTACATACAAAATATTTTAGAAGATGACACCTTGCCAAAATATGATAGGACCGCTGTGTGTTTTCAATTAATTAATGAAAAGGAGGGATCCTCCCAAGTTTCTTCTATTGTTTCTAAAAGTAAATCAGGTTATGCGGACAAGCCACCCTTCAAGCCTCTTCCTCCTAAAGAAGGGAATGAGGAGAAGGAAGAGAAGAAGAAGAAGAAGGAGAAGAAGAAGGGAACGAAGAAGAAGAAGAAGAAGAAGGAGAATAAAAAGAAAGAGGTAACGGCGTATCCCCGCGTGAATGAGATAACGCTAGGTAACCGTAAGTATGTTGCTCCTAATGATTATTATGATAATGAATCTGAGTACGATGATCTTCCTATACCCTTTACCCATATTAGTGATCATGATTTGGATGAGCATGCTGCCTTTGATATTGAAAATCTCTTTGGTACTGATTATGAAAGTAATGATGATAGCATTATTCATGTCCCCTTAAACGATGATATTGAAAGCCCTAAGCTTGGGGATGCTGTGCTTGAAGATCCTATATTTGAGACTTCTACTTTTAGTGAAAATGATGATATTACATATTCAGGTTTAGATAGTTACTGTAGAGATGTATATGACACATGCTACAATTATCCTTATGAAACTTGTCATAGTTATGATGGGCTTGCCAAAAACAATTCTTTTAATATGCAACTTGTTTACCATGTTCAAATTCTTGATAATAATCTTGCTCCAATTACTATTAATGAGAATAACTCTTCTTATGCCAAAATTAATGATACTTCTATGCATATGAACCATGATAAGAATGTTTTAAGTGACGGGTATATTGTGGATTTCATCAATGATGCTACTGAAAGTTATTATGAGAGAGGGAAATATGGTTATATGCATCTTAATAATATTAAGTTTCCCCTCTTTATGTTGAGAATCTTTAAGTTACTCGTGTTTTATCCTCTTATGCTTGCCACTTTGCTCTTCATGAATTCATTTGTGTATAAGATTCTTTTGCATAGGAAGCATGTTAGGCTCAAATGTGTTTTGAATTGCCTCTTGAAGCTCTCTTTTGCTTCAAATACTATTTCTTGCGGGTGCATCACCAAAATTGCTGAGCCCATCTTAATGGCTATAAAGAAAGAACTTCTTGGGAGATAACCCATGTGTTATTTTTCTACAGTACTTTGTTTTATATTTGTGTCTTGGAAGTTGTTTACTACTGTAGCAACCTCTCCTTATCATGTTTTTGTGCCAAGTAAAGTTTCTATGTCAAAGTTGATGTTATATTTGGGATCGCTGCGCAGAAACAGCATTGCTGTCTGTCACGAATCTGGGCTCAGTTCTCTGTAGAAAATTCGAAAAAATCTGCCAATTTACGAGCGTGATCCTCAGATATGTACGCAACTTTCATTAGTTTTGAGTTTTTCCATTTGAGCAAGTCTGGTGCCATCTTAAAATTCGTCTTTACGGACTGTTCTGTTTTTGACAGATTCTGCCTTTTATTTCGCATTGCCGCTTTTGTTAAGTTGAATGAGTTTCTTTGTTCCATTAACTTTCAGAAGTTATGTGCAATGTCCAGAAGTGAAAAGAATGTTTGTGTCACCTCTGAACATGTGAATTTTTGATTATGCACTAACCCTCTAATGAGTTTGCTTGAAGTTTGGTGTGAAGGAAGTTTTCAAGGGTCAAGAGAGGAGGATGATATACTACGATCAAGAAGAATGAAAAGTCTAAGCTTGGGGATGCCCCGGTGGTTCATCCCTGCATATTTCAAGAAGACTCAAGCATCTAAGCTTGGGGATGCCCAAGGCATCCCCTTCTTCATCGACAAAGTATCAGGTTCCTTCTCTTGAAACTATATTTTTATTCAGTCACATCTTGTGTTCTTTACTTGGAGCGTCTGTATGCTTTTGTTTTTGTTTTTGTTTGAATAAATGATTGTTTGGGAGAGAGACACGCTCCGCTGGTTCGTATGAACACATGTGTTCTTAGCTTTTAATTTTCATGGCGAAGATTGAAACTGCTTCGTTAATTGTTATATGGTTGGAAACGGGAAATGCTACATGTAGTAATTGGTGTAATGTCTTGAATAATGTGATACTTGGCAATTGTTGTGCTCATATAGATCTTGTTTAAGCTCTTGCATCATGTACCTTGTACCCATTAATGAATAATTACATAGAGCTTGTTAAAGTTTGGTTTGCATGATTGGTCTCTCTAAGTCTAGATATTTTCTGGTTGAGGTGTTTGAACAACAAGGAGACGATGTAAAGTCTTATAATGCTTACAATATGTTTATATGTGAGTCTTGCTGCACCATTTCATACTTGAGTTTGCTTCAAATAACCTTGCTAGCCTAAACCTTGTATCGAGAGGGAATACTTCTCATGCATCCAAATACTTGAGCCAATATTCATGCCATTTGTGTCCACCATACCTACCTACTACATGGTATTTCTCCGCCATTCCAAAGTAAATTGCTTGAGTGCTACCTTTAAACAATTCAAAAGTTATTACCTCTTATTTGTGTCAATGTTTTATAGCTCATGAGGAAGTATGTGGTGTTTATCTTTCAATCTTGTTGGGCAACTTTCACCAATGGACTAGCGGCTTCATCCGCTTATCCAATAATTTTGCAAAAAGAGCTGGCAATGGGATTCCCAGTCCCAAATTAATTAACAAAAATAGACACTCCTCCATGGTATGTGATTGTTGGACGGCACCCGAAGGATTCGGTTAGCCATGGCTTGAGAAAGCAAAGGTGGGGAGGAGTGTCATCATAATAAAACTAAAATAAAAAGGCACTCCTTCATGGTATGAGATTGTTGGCAGGCACCCGAGGATTCGGTTAGCCATGGTTTGTGAAAGAAAGGTTGGAAGGAGTGCCACCTAAAAACAAAATAAAATGGGAGCCGCTCTTTGAAGGTTTGCCTGGCAAGGGGGTTAGAGTACCCGCTACCATTCGTTGACAACAACAAACACTTCTCAAAACTTTACTTTTATGCTCTCTATGTGTTTTTAAAATCAAAGCTCTAGCACAAATATAGCAATCAATGCTTTCCTCTTTGAAGGACCATTCTTTTACCTTATTGTTGAGTCAGTTTACCTATTCTTTCTATCCTAGAAGCAAACACTTGTGTAAATTGTGTGCATTGATTCTTACATGTTTACCTATTGCACTTGTTATATTACTTTGTGTTGACAATTATCCACGAGATATACATGTTAAAGTTGAAAGCAACCGCTGAAACTTATATCTTCTTTTGTGTTGTTTCAAAGCTTTCTACCAAGAATTTATTGCTTATGAGTTAACTCTTATGCAAGACTTATTGATGCTTGGCTTGAAAGTATTATTCATGAAAAGTCTTTGTTATATGATTCATTTGTTTACTCATTATCCTCATCATTGCTTCGAATCTCTGCATTCATCTCATGTGCTTTACAATAGTATGATCAAGGCTATGATGGCATGTCACTTAAGAAATTATCATTTGTTATCGTTTTACCTGCTCGGGACGAGCAGAACTAAGCTTGGGGATGCTTGATACGTCTCAAACGTATCTATAATTTCTTATGTTCCATGCCACTTTATTGATGATATCTACATGTTTTATACACATTATATGTCATTATTATGCGTTTTCCGGAAATAACCTATTGACAAGATGCCGAAAGGCCAGTTGCTGTTTTCTGCTGTTTTTGGTTTCAGAAATCCTAGTAACGAAATATTCTCGGAATCGGACGAAATCACCGCCAAAGTTCCTATTTTTCCCGGAAGCTTCCAGAGCACCGGAGGGGGACGAGAGGGGAGCCAGGGGGGCCCCAGACCACACCCCGGCGCGGGCCAGGGGGGGCGCGCCCCCCTATGGTCTGGGCACCCCGTGGCCCCTCCGACTCCCTCTCGGCGCCTATTTAAGCCTCCCTGACCTAAAAACACCGCCAGAGACCACGATACGGAGAAAAAACCTTCCAGAGCTGCCGCCATCGCGAAATCAAGATTCGGGGGACAGAACTCTCTGTTCCGGCACCCTGCCGGACGGGGAATTGCCCCCGGAGCCGTCTCCACCGCCGTCTCCACCGCCATCTTCACCGCCATCGCTGCCTCCATGATGAGGAGGGAGTAATTCACCCCCGGGGCTGAGGGCTCCGCTGTAGCTATGTGGTTCATCTCTCTCTTTATGTGATCTAGTTGAATATCGTCTATGTGCTACTCTAGTGATGTTATTAAAGTACTCTATTCCTCCTCCATGTGTGTAATGGTGATAGTGTGTGCACCGTGTGAGTACTTGGCATAGGCTATGATTATGATCTCTTGTAGATTATGAAGTTAATTATTGCTATGATGGTATTGATGTGTATTATTCCTCCTACATATGCATGATGGTGACAGTGTGCATGCTATGTTAGTTCTTGGTGTAATTATGTTGATCTATCTTGCACTCTAAGGTTATTTAAATATGAACATTGCATTGTGGAGCTTGTTAACTCCGGCATTGAGGGTTCGCGTAATCCTACGCAATGCGTTCATCATCCAACAAAAGAGTGTAGAGTAGTCCTATTATGTGATCATTGTTGAGAGTGTCCACTAGTGAAAGCAGGATCCCTAGGCCTTGTTTCCAATACTGAAAACACCGTTTATTTACTATTCTGTTGCATGTTTACTCGCTGCCATATTTTATTCAGATTGCTATTACCACTCATATACATCCATATTACTTGTATTTCACTATCTCTTCGCCGAACTAGTGCACCTATACACCTGACAAGTGTATTTGGTGTGTTGGGGACACAAGAGACTTCTTGCTTTGTGATTACAGGGTTGCTTGAGAGGGATATCTTTGACCTCTTCCTCCCTGAGTTCGATAAACCTTGGGTGATCCACTTAAGGGAAACTTGCTGCTGTTCTACAAACCTCTGCTCTTGGAGGCCCAACACTGTCTACAAGAATAGAAGCACCCGTAGACATCAGTGGCGTTTTTGCACTAGACCTTGTAGAAGGATGTAGTGTTAGGCCCAACGAGGCTGCAACTCGGGTATTATGCAGGATAGTTTGCCTCCGTTGCTCTTCGTACTCATTCTCGAGTGGAAGACCTAACATGCATTGGCGAGAAATGCAGATGAGATTTATCATGGAACTGCGCATATAAGAACAAATTAGTAGGAGCAGTGAGACTGCTCAAAAGGTGTAATGACAAACAAACTATGGCTCAAAAATAATTGATGTTCATATTGTCAAGCTTCATGCACTAGCCAACGCAACCGGAAGTCCGGACTGATGGAAAGCACTACAAGAAAAGTTGCCATGGCTGACGAAGTTGAAGTCGCGCCGTGGTTGTTGGTGCACCATGGCCGACGATTTTTGGTCTCTCCGTGGTGCATGTCAAAACTTTTATTTTATCGTTTTTGAGGCCACCTAGCCCGACGAAAGCGGCCAAAACGTCGCGTATGGTGGCCCAGGACGTGGTACATCACGAATTCTCGGGTTCGCCGGCCGAGTCAACGCAAATCCGCACCGCCCAGGGATGTAGGGCCCAGATGGCAGCCTCTCTAGCATTGTTTTTTTCTCGATCGCGCCATCTCGTTCAACGCTCTCCGATCGAGCCGTTTACGATGCAGGATCATGGGTCCCGCATGTCATCCTCTATGAACCAAAATTCTTTCTATTCTTGGATTTTTTTGACCCCCTGATTTCTGGCTACTTCCTTTTTCTTTTGATCTCGTGCCGCCTTGGAAACGTTGAGACCGCTGCAGCTAAATGGGACCCGCATGTCATCCTCTATGAGCAATCAACTTTCTTTTCTTGGAGTTATTTTTGGCACCTCATATTTGGTCACTTGCCTTTTTCTTTCGATCCCCTGCCGCCTCTCAAACGGTGATACCGCTGATGCTAAATGGGACCCGCATGTCATCCTCTATGTACTATAAAACTTTCTTTTCTTGGATTTTTTTGGCACCTCATATTTGGTCACTTGCCTTTTTTCTTTCGATCCCCTGCCGCCTCTCAAACGGTGATACCGCTGATGCTAAATGGGACCCGCATGTCATCCTCTATGTACTATAAAACTTTCTTTTCTTGGATTTTTTTGGCACCTCATATTTGGCCACTTGCCTTTTTCTTTCGATCCCCTGCCGCCTCTCAAACGGTGATACCACTGCTGCTAAATGGGACTAGCATGTCATCCTCTATGTACTATAAAACTTTCTTTTCTTGGATTTTTTTGGCACCTCATATTTGGTCACCTGCCTTTTTCTTTAGATTCCCTGCCGCCTCTCAAACGGTGATACCGCTGATGCTAAATGGGACCCGCATGTCATCCTCTATGTACTATAAAACTTTCTTTTCTTGGATTATTTTTGGCTCCTGATATTTGCTCACTTGCCTTTTTTTCTTTCGATCTCATGCCACGTTTGAAACGTTGAGGAACCTGCTGGCTCATGGGACCCGCATGTCATCCTCTATGTGCTATAAAAGTTTATTTTCTAGGGTTTTTTTCCACTCTCTGATTTTTGGCTATTTCCTTTTTCTTTTGATGCCCTGCCGCCTTGGAAACGTTGAGTAAGCTGCTTACTCATGGGACCCGCATGTCATCCTCTATGTACAATCAAGTTTCTTTTCTTGAATTATTTTTGGCTCCTGATATTTCGTCACTTGCCTTTTTCTTTTGATCTCATGCCACGTTTGAAACGTTGAGCAACCTGCTGGCTCATGGGACCCGCATGTCATCCTCTATGTGCTATAAAAGTTTATTTTCTTGGATTTTTTTCACCCTCTGATATTTGGCTATTTGCCTTTTTCTTTTGATCCCCTGCCCCCTTTGAAACGTTGAGTAAGCTGCTGGCTCATGGGACCCGCATGTCATCCTCTATGTCCATCAACTTTCTTTTCTTAGATTTTTTTGACCCCCTAATTTCTAGCTGCTTTCATTTTATTTTGATCTCAAGCCGCATTCAAACAGTGAGACCGGTGCTGCAAAATGGGACCCGCATGTCATCCTCTATGTACAATAAATCTTGGATTATTTTTGGCACCTCATATTTGGTCACTTGCCTTTTTCTTTCGATCTCATGCCTCCTTTGAAATGT
Source organism: Lolium perenne (assembly GCF_019359855.2). Classification (NCBI taxonomy): domain Eukaryota; kingdom Viridiplantae; phylum Streptophyta; class Magnoliopsida; order Poales; family Poaceae; genus Lolium; species Lolium perenne. Next base: position 94,556,572 of record NC_067248.2, read on the forward strand.
TGAGTAAGCTGCTGGCTCATGGGTCCCGCATGTCATCCTCTACGAACAATAAAAGTTTCCTTTCTTTGAGTTATTTTTGACCCCTAATTTCTGGCTATTTTCCTTTTTCTTTTGATCCCCTTCCCCCTTTGAAACGATGAGGGCGCTGTTGGCAGGTCGGTCCCACATGTCATCCTCTATGAACAATAAAAGTTTCCTTTGGTGGATTTATTTTTGACCCCTAATTAATTTCTGGCTATTTTTTTTTTCTTTTGATCCCCTGCCGCCTTGGAAACGTTGAGGATGCTGCTACCTCATCGGTCCCGCATGTCATCCTCTCAGAACGATAAATGTTTTCTTTTCTTGGATTTTTTTACCAACTGATTTTTGGTTTTTTTTATTTCGATCTCCCGCCGCCTTTGAAACGTTGACGACGCTGCTGGCTCATGGGTCCCCGATGTCAGCCTCCCCGTACTAGAAACATGCGATATCTTGATTATTTTGCAGACAATAAACAATATATTTCGCTCTGAGCTATTGCAAACAGATAAATTAAATCTTGATTTTTACAACTTATATCTTGAATCTCCTTGTTTCTTGTTTTTGCGAAGCATAGAACTTTCCTTTTTTTTTTGAGAAAAATCCGAACTTTCATGTTTTGGAGTGGGCTGAAATTGTACGAGTCAAAAGGCCCAGCAGGATAGTTCGAAGGCCCAGATGCCCAGATGTAGGCCAATTGAAATCTTTCTTTTCTTTGATTTTTTTCACCCCTGATTTCTGGCTACTTCATTTTTCTTTTGGTCCTGTGCCGCCTTGGAAACGCTGAGACCGCTGCTGCAAAATGGGACCCGCATGTCATCCTCTATGTATAATAAAGTTTCTTTTCTTGGATTTTTTTGGCTCCTGATATTTGGTCACTTGACTTTTTCTTTCGATTTCATGCCACGTTTGAAACGTTGAGGAACCTGCTGGCTCATGGGACCCGCATGTCATCCTCTATGTACAATAAAAGTTTAATTTCTTGGATTTTTTTCACCCTCTGATTTTTGGCTATTTCCTTTTTATCTTGATCCCCTGCCGCCTTTGAAACGTTGAGTAAGCTGATGGCTCATAGGCCCCACATGTCAGCCTGTATGAACGATAAAGCTTTCCTTTCTTGGAGTTTTTTTTGACCCCCTAATTTCTGGCTACTTTCTTTTTCTTTTGATCTCAAGCCGCATTTGAAACGTTGGGACCGCTGCTGCAAAATGGGACCTGCATGTCATCCTTTATGTACAATCAAGTTTCTTTTCTTGGATTATTTTTGGCTCCTGATATTTGTCACTTGCCTTTTTTCTTTCGATCTCATGTCACGTTTGAAACGTTGAGGAACCTGCTGGCTCATGGGACCCGCATGTCATCCTCTATGTACTACAAAAGTTTATTTTCTAGGGTTTTTTTCACTATCTGGTTTTTGGCTATTTCCTTTTTCTTTTGATCCCCTGCCGCATTTGAAACTTTGGGACCTCTGCTGCAAAATGGGACCGCATGTCATCCTCTATGTACAATAAAAGTTCCTTTTCTTGGATTATTTTTCACCCTCTGATTTTTTGTCACCTGCCTTTTTCTTTCGATCTCATGCCGCCTTTGAAACTTTGAGTAAGCTGCTGGCTCGTGGGTCCCGCATGTCATCCTCTACGAACAATAAAAGTTTCCTTTTTTGGAGTTATTTTTGACCCCTAATTTCTGGCTACTTCCTTTTTCTTTTGATCCTCTGCCGCCCTTGAAACGTTGAGGATTCTGCTGGCTCATGGGTCCCACATGTCAGCCTCTATGAACAATAAACTTTTCCTTTCTTGGAGTTATTTTGACCTCTAATTTCTGGCTATTTTGCCTTTTTTTTAAATCCTGTGTCGCCTTGGAAACATTGAGGATGCTGCTGCCTCATGGGTCCCGCATGTCATCCTCTCAGAACGATAAATGTTTTTATTTTTTTGGATTTTTTACCAAATGATTTTTGGTTTATTTTTTCTTTCGATCCTCTGTCGTCTTTAAAACGTTGAAGACCCTGCTGGCTCATGGGTCCCCGATGTCAGCCTCCCCGTATAAGAAACATGTGATATCTTGATTATTTTGCAGACAATAAACAGTGTATATCGCTCTGAGCTATTGCAAACGGTAAAAATAAATCTTTATTTTTAAATAAACAAACTTATATGTTGAATCTCCTTGTTTTTTTTTGTTTTTGCGAAGCATAGGAATTTCCTGTTTTGGAGTGGGCTGAAATTGTACGAGTCCAAAGGCGTCCAGCAGGATAGTTCGAAGGCCCAGACGGCCAGATGCAGCCTAATTGAAATCTTTCTTTTCTTGAGTTTTTTTGACCCCCTGATTAGTGGCTACTTCCTCTCTTTTTTTTAGTCCTGTGCTGCCATGGAAACGTTGAGTATGCTGCTACCTCATGGGTCCCGCATGTCATCCTCTATGTACAATCAAGTCTCTTTTCTTGGATTTTTTTACCCCCTTATTTTTGGTCACTTGCCTTTTCTTTCGACCTCATGCAGCCTCTGAAACGTTGAGGAAGCTGCTGGCTCATGGGACCCACATTTTATCCTCTGTACTATAAAAGTTTCTTTTCTTGGATTTTTTTCACCCTCTTATTTTTGGCTATTTCCTTTTTCTTTTGATCCCCTGCCGCCTTGGAAACGTTGAGTAAGTTTCAGACTCATGGAACCCGCATGCCATCCTCTATGTATAATCAACTTTCTTTTCTAGGAGTTTTTTTTACCCCCTAATTTATGGCTACTCTTTTTCTTCTGATCTCAAGCCGCATTTGAAACGTTGACACCGCTGCTGCAAAATGGGACCCGCATGTCATCTTTTATGTACAATAAAGTTTCTTTTCTTGGATTATTTTTGGCTCCTGATATTTGGTCACTTGTCTTTTTCTTTCGATCTCATGCCGCCTTTGAAACGTTGAGGAAGCTGCTAGCGCATGGGTCCCGCATGTCATCCTCTATGAACAATAAAAGTTTCCTTTCTTGGAGTTATTTTTGACCGCTAATTTCTGGCTACTTCCTTTTTCTTTTGATCCCCTGCCGCCTTGGAAACGTTGAGTAAGCTGCTGACACAAGGGGCCCGCATGTCATCCTCTATTTACAATCAACTTGCAAGATCTTGGAGCGAAAGAACTTGTATAAGTGGGACCCATATGTCATCCTCTATGTACAATAAAAGTTTCTTTTCTTAGATTATTTTTTGCTCCTGATATTTGGTCACTTTCCTTTTTCTTTTGATCTCATGCCGCCTCTGAAACGTTGAGTAAGGTGCTGGCTCATGGGACCCGCATGTCATCCTCTATGTACAATAAAGTTTCTTTTCTTAGATTGTTTTACCCCCTGATTTTTGCTCACTTGCCTTTTTATTTCGATCATATGCCGCCTTTGAAATTGAGGTCGCAGTTGGCTCATGGGTCCCACATGTCAGCCTCTATGAACAATAAACCTTTCCTTTGTTGGATTTATTTTTACCCCTAATTTCTGGCTATTTGCCTTTTTTCTTTTGATCCCCTGCGGCCTTTGAAACGATGATGACGCTGCTGGCAGGTCGGTCCCACATGTCATCCTCTATGAAGAATAAAAGTTTCCTTTTTTGTATTTATTTTTGACCCTAATTTCTGGCTATTTGCCTTTTTCTTCCGATCCCTGCCGACTTCGAAATGATGAGGATGCAGCTGGCAGATCGGTCCCACATGTCAGCCTCTATAAACTATAAATGTTTCCTTTCTAGGATTTATTTTTTACCCCTATTTTCGGGCTACTTGCCTTTTTCTTTGAAATGTTGAGGACGCTACTGTCTCATGGGTCCCACATGGCATCCTCTCTGAACGATAAACCTTCATTTCTTGTTAACGACAGGTTTATCTGTACTATTTTTGCAGACTAATACAAGCTCTTTGGCTCCAAGATCTTGCAAGTTGATAGATTAAATCATGGAATTATTAGGATATGTTTTAAATTTCAAATCCACTTTATGAATTTTTTAAAATACCGTTATCCATGTGGGTATGGAGCGATCAAGGATTTTCATATTGGGCATGAGCAGTTTCAAAAATTGGAACCCAATAATTCAAAATAAATAAAAACAACTTTTATGTAGAATCTCCGTGTTTTTTTTTGCCAATCATAGGATCTGTGTTTCATTAGAAAAGGGCCGAAATTGCATGAGCACAAAGGCCCATTTGTAGTTATTGGGCTTCGACAGCCGGAGCAAGTAGACCGATAGCAATTACCATGTAGATGTTCGTTGGCAACCCAAAAGTGAAATATTGGGCCCAACAGGGGAAGGTTGAACAGTACTTTTTCTATTGGGAAGGTGGTACATGGGGTTATCCTGACAAAAAAATGGAACATGGGTTAATGAAGGTTGCCCATTTGTGCCTAATATGTTTGTCAGCAGGAGCTTTACCTTCCGCCGCCGCCGCTCCGCTTCCGCCGCCGTCGCCATGCCTTGTCGCAGGTCGAGCTAGCGGTACGGCGGCGTCTATAGCTCGGGGTACCGCAGCGTCCGCGCGCGCCCCAAATTAAGGTACCTATTATGATAAGGGGTTGCCCGATCTTCTCAGTAAGCGACTGGTGGTGATGAACACGTGATGGTAGCAGCGGATGAAATCGATGATGATGAGGAGGATAACTTGTATGACGCCGACGAAGTCTCTCGATTGATTCCTGATGCCAATGCAACAGCTCTCAACCCTGCAAGATATTCGCAACTCCACACACTTGCGCACGTAGCCGCCGACCACGAAGCGGTAGATTGCAATCTTCTAATCCCAATGGAACAGCAGATCACACAAACTTTCAGTAGCATAAAACTCCAGATCGCAACGAATTGGAGAGTTGGGGAACAATAGTTTTGCTTAGCAAACAACTATGAACTAGGGTTTATCTTAAACGTGGTCTAAAGCAGCTAGGGGGTCGTCCAAGGCACTTATATAGGCGTCCGGGACGAGTTCTGGTCGAAAAGATACAAGAATAACCGACCCAGAATAGATCTGGTCGAGACAGACTCGGACCGGGTCCGGTGCAGGATCCGATCGACCGGGCTGGGGACCGGCCGGTCCGGTTGGTGGTCCGGTCAACCGGGCTGTGGACCGGGCTGTCCGGTCAGTGGTTCGGTCAACCGGGCTGTGGACCGGAAAACTGCGAGGTTTCCGGTTTCCGTCCGGTACGAGGGGCTTCCTCCGGTTGGCGTCCGGTTGGCGGCCGGTTGACCGGGCCAGGGACCGGGCTGGCCGGTCCGGGGGCCGGTCTGACCGGGTTCTGGACCGGCCTGGACTTCCTCTTCTCCTCTCGCGCATGCCTCCCGCTCCTCCCTCGCGCGTCCATGAGATATCTTCATGTCCAGCTCCATGTCCAGCTTCACGTCCATCTTGACGTCCGTCTTCATGTCCAGCTGCTCCTCTCCTCCTCGTGCGATGCTCGTCTCTTCTTGATACCTGATGATACACAAATAATAGGACTTAGGCAGTATAAAGTTCTCATCAATCAAAGTATCGTTTAGAAACAAGTGCACCTGTTGTTTAAGTAGCTTCGCACGAGCCCTTGTAATTGGTCCAATCCGAACTTCATTGGACTTGAGCTTCACAGGAGGTTCATCTTCATTTGTCAATGACGGAGGTAGTGGTGAAGTAGGGATGTCCTCATCATCTCCCCCCCCCTTCAAAAGGCGTCGACCTCGACGCTCCAAGGTCTTCTCCGTCATATGGTGTCAAATCAGCAACATTGAAAGAATTACTGACACCAAACTCATCCTCTGGAAGATCTATCGAGTATGCATTGTCATTGATCTTGGCAAGCACTTTGTAAGGACCAGCACCCCGTGGCTTCAACTTAGACTTCCTCAGCGTTGGGAACCTATCCTTGCGAAAATGTACCTGCACTAAATCACCAGGCTTGAACAACATCTCCTTGCGCTTCTTGTTCTTCTCGTGCGCATTGCTCTTGCCTTTCTTCTCGATCAACTCTTTAGTCTTCACATGGATTTTCTTCACAAAATCTGCCCTCTTGGATGCCTCCATATTGACTCTCTCATGTATGGGCAAAGGCAACAAGTCAAGTGGAGTAATGGGTTTGAAACCATACACCACCTCAAAAGGACACAGCTCCGTGGTAGAGTGTACCGCCCTGTTGTAAGCAAACTCCACATGCGGCAAACACTCTTCCCACTCCTTCAGGTTCTTCTTGATCATGGATCTCAACAGTTGTGACAAGGTTCGATTCACCACCTCGGTTTGACCATCGGTTTGGGGATGACAAGTAGTCTTGAATAGTAGCTTTGTCCCAGCTTTCTCCAAAGCGTCTTCCGAGTAGCTCATGAACTTTACATCACGATCGAAACAATGGTCTTCGGGACTCCATGTAGTCGAACAATCTCCACTGAAAAACAGGTTAGCAATATGCGACGCATCGTCGCTTTTGTGTGAGGCAATAAAGTGTGACATTTTAGAAAATCTGTCCACTACCACAAATATAGAATCATGGCCTCTTTTAGTACGCGGCAAACCCAACACAAAATCCATACTAATATCTTCCCAAGGTGTAGTAGGTGCCTGGTAAAGGAGTATACAAACCGTGAGGCTTCAGCTTGGACTTGGACTTGTTGCAAGTAATGCACCTCTTCACATACCTGTCCACGTCCCGCCTCATCTTTGGCCAATAGAAGTGATCAGCGAGCATGAGTAGCGTCTTCTCACGCCCAAAGTGACCCATTAAACCTCCGAGATGAGATTCCTGCAATAAGAGCAAACGCACGTACGATTCTGGAACACATAGTTTGTTAGCTCTAAACAAGAACCCATCGTGTATGTGATATTTTTCCCATGCTTTACCAATAACACACAAGCGGTACGGTTCAGCAAAAACATGATCAATCGCATATAAATCACATAACACTTCTAATCCAGGAATTTTAACATCAAGATGAGTTAACAACATAGTTTTCCTAGATAGAGCATCGACAACAATATTATCTTTTCCCTTCTTATGCTTAATAATGTACGGAAAAGACTCAATGAACTCAACCCACTTAGCAAGACGCCTATGCAAAGTAGATTGCGCTTTCGAGATATTTCAAAGCTTCATGATCAGTAATGTATGATAAATTCTTTTGGCCACAAGTAATGTTGCCAAACCTCAAGAACTTCGAATTAAAGCATACAATTCTTTATCATATATTGGATAGTTCAACTTAGCACCAGATAATTTCTCAGAAAAATATGCAATTGGGCGACCCTCTTGCATCAACACACCACCAATTCCAATACCACTAGCATCACATTCAATCTCAAATTGCTTATTGAAATCAGGAAGTGCAAGCAACGGTGCAGAAGTTAACAATCGTTTCAGTTCATCAAAAGCATGATCTTGGGCAACGCCCCACTCAAAAACAACACCCTTTTTAGTCAATTCATTCAAAGGTGCAGCAATAGTAGAAAAATTGGGCACAAAACGGCGATAAAACCCAGCTAGACCATGAAAACTTCTAACTTGACTCACATTCATGGGAGTAGGCCAATTTTGAATAGCTTCAATTTTAGACACATCTACTTCTACTCCATGCTTAGAGACAACATAACCCAGAAATATGACCTTATCTTTGCAAAATGTGCACTTCTCAAGATTACCATAGAGTTTACTATCACGCAACACTTGCAAAACATGTCGAATATGTATAATATGATCAGATTCATTGCGGCTGTAGATTAATATGTCATCAAAATACACAACCACAAACTTGCCAATAAAATCACGCAAAACATGGTTCATCAGTCTCATGAAAGTGCTAGGTGCATTAGTCAAACCAAAAGGCATTACTAACCACTCATATAAACCAAATTTTGTTTTAAAGGCGGTTTTCCACTCATCCCCTTCTTTCATCCTAATTTGATGATAACCACTACGCAAATCAATTTTAGTGAAAACAGCACCACTCAATTCATCTAGCATATCCTCTAAACGGGGAATAGGATGACGATATCGAATAGTAATGTTGTTTATCGCTCTACAATCTACGCACATACGCCATGTACCATCTTTCTTAGGAACAAGAATAACAGGAACAACACAAGGACTAAGGCTTATGCGGATATAACCTTTGTCGAGTAGCGCTTGTACTTGCTTCTGTATCTCCTTTGTCTCTTCGGGATTCGTTCTATATGGCGCCCTATTGGGCAGCGATGCTCCGGGGATCAAGTCAATTTGATGCTCAATACCTCGCAATGGTGGAAGTCCTGCGGGTACCGCTTCCGGGAACACGTCACTGAATTCCTGCAAAACATTAGAAACACCAAGAGGAAGAGGGGTCATGTCGTTAGAAACCAAAACCGTACCCTTGTACATGAGCACAATAGGCATGGCTGTAGGATCCTCACAAAATTCTCTCATGTCTTGTTTGGTGGCTAATGAGACTAAGGAATTCACTCTCTCACTTTTTGTTATATCACTCACGGCATTACAATTCTCTCGCCTATCTATGGATGCATCCTCCAAGTTTACTTCAATCTTCTGACGAGACTCATTGACAATTTGCTGTGGTGACATAGGCTGTAAGTTAATTTCCTTGCCCTTGAACTCCAAGTGATATGTATTGGCGCGGCAATTGTGTTGCACAGAACGGTCATAGAGCCATGGCCGGCCCAACAGTAGATGACAAACCGTCATAGGAACCACATCAAAGTCAATGGAATCCTTATACGGTCCAATCTCAAAATCAACACGCACCATGTGGCTCACCTTCATCTCACCATTATTGCTCAACCACTGAATATAATATGGATGCGGGTGCGGTAGATACTTCAGTTTCAACTTGGCACATAACTCTTTGCTTGCTAAATTGCGACAACTTCCGCCATCAATAATAACCTTGCAAGCTTTATCAGGACCAACAAGTGCCTTTGTTTGGAACAAATTGCAGCGCTGCGTAGATGCACTAGGCTGCACATTGAGAACACGCTGTGAAACAACTATAGTTTGAGCCTCTGAAGGATAAGCATCAAAACTATCGCTGTCATAATCATCATCTTCCGGAGCATCCGGATCAGCATCGTCTCCAGTTTCATATTCATTGTCATCATTAATGATCATAACTTTGCGGTTAGGACAATCCTTCTTGAAGTGACCCTTGCCACCACATGTATGACAAAGCATATCACGGTTGCGCGCTGTAGACATACTAGAACCAGTTCCACTTGCTGCAGGGACGGGCTTCTTTGTGTGAGACACATTGGAGACCGGCTTGCTAGACGAAGAAGGAACATCCGTGGGACGCGTAGATGGCGCCGTGGAGGGTGGCGGTCTAGGCGTGTAGCGCCCTGCGCCTGTAGCACGGCCCCTCTGTTGCGCTTCTTCAGCCAACTGGGACTCAGCTTCTCTTGCATGATGTAGCAACTCATTCATTGTAGCATATTTGTGATGACGCACAATGCCTTTGATATTAAACTTGAGCCCATTGAGAAAACGCTGCAGTGTCATCTCCAAAGACTCACGGACACGGGCACGCTGCATAAGCATCTCCATCTCCATATAATAAGCATCAACTGTCATAACACCTTGCTTCAATTGGGTCAACTTATCAAACACAGAACGCAAGTAATTGGTAGGAACAAAACGAGCTCTCATCGCCGCCTTCATAGTACGCCAAGTGATAATAGGCAGCTCACCATCTTCTTCTCGATCCTGAACAAGAGCATCCCACCAACGCAATGCGTAGCCATCAAATTCAGAGGAAGCAAGTTTGATCTTCCTATCTTCAGTATAATCAGGATGTAAACGCCATCTCAATCTTCAGCTCCCATGTAAGATATTCTTCAACATCAGTACCTCCTTCAAATCTGGGAATTGAGAACTTGGGCTTACCCAAACCATCGTCTTGTTGTTGAGGAACACGGCGGGCTCCAATGTCAACAAAACCGCGATTGACTCCACGTGGAAGACCACGACCAACACCACGTCCCATGCCTTGAGCAGCAGCAGCATCCGCATTGTCACCATTGACACTGCCATCTTCATCAAGCGGTTGTTGTGGTTGTTGTTGTACCATAGTACGGATATCCTGGACAGCTTGAGTCAAAGTATTCATAGATGCTTGAAGAGTCGTCATCGATGTTTGAACGGTGTTAATAGCCGTAGTAGCCTCATCGACCTTCAAGTTGACACCCTGAATTTCAGTATCAAATGTCTCCGTATTAACACGAAGTTGACGTGTGAGGTGATCACGCAGAGCCTCATATTCACGCCAAGTAACTGGTGTATCGTCGGGTTTTTTCTGCATCACATCAAACTCAGAAGAAGACATGATTAGTAGGTTAGTGCACTAAACAAAAATCTTTGGTGGTACTCTCACAACTCACTCAAAACTGATAAGAAAGGTGAATCTTACCGCTCCAAAGTGAATTAGTATTGCTTACCAACTTGGATTGACGGACTAGTACACGGATGTAGCGAAGCGAATATCAAGGGTATAAGAACAATCACACGACTAAGCAGGATGTATGTGGGGCTGTAGGTAGGCTACCTATTTGCACCAATAACAAGCTCTAGCGCTGACCGTAGACAACCACAAGATACTCACACAAGGCGATAAAATGGGGCAATGCAACTATATGTTGGAAAAGGTTGCAATGCACACAAGAGACGCTAGCAAAGCTCAACGAGACAGGCACAAGATTGCTCAACTACAGTGCAGAAAGAAAACTTAGGCCTTCACTTGAATTCAACTAGCACGACACTTTTTTTGGATTTTTCTTTTTATAACACACACGCAGCTATGTAGCTCTTTTTGCTTCTTTTCTATTTTCTCTATTTTTTTGATTTTTCTGACTCAACTCCTTGATAACACGGCCAACAAGATATGCAAAGCACCAAAACCCTAATGAGCAGCCTGTAGAAGCGGTAACACTAGTCTCTTCGGGGCAAGTTCCTAGTCCCGAATATCGATAGGCAGGGACTAGGGATGGGAACAAGCACACCGTACCCTATGTCGACTCGGACTAACAAAAAGCGACACACTATGATAAGCTAACACAAGATGATAGAGTAAACTCAAACCCTAAAATACTAGATGAAAGATAAAGTTACGCAAAAACAACTACGAAAAGCAACTAAAACTCGAAATTAGTGCAAGCTATGGCTATGGCAAACCCTAACCCTAATATTTTTTTGGCTTTTTCTGTATAGGAAAACACTCACAACTCAACTATGGGGTGGATTGTGGATGGCTTACCGAGGAAAACTGGAAATCTGATACCAAGATGATAAGGGGTTGCCCGATCTTCTCGATGGCGACGGGTGGTGATGAACACGTGATGGTAGCAGCGGATGAAATCGATGATGATGAGGAGGATAACTTGTATGACGCCAACGAAGTCTCTCGATTGATTCACGATGCCAATGCAACAGCTCTCAACCTGCAAGATATTCGCAACTCCACACACTTGCGCACGTAGCCGCCGACCACGAAGCGGTAGATTGCAATCTTCTAATCCCAATGGAACAGCAGATCACACAAACTTTCAGTAGCATAAAACTCCAGATCGCAACGAATTGGAGAGTTGGGGAACAATAGTTTTGCTTAGCAAACAACTATGAACTAGGGTTTATCTTAAGCGTGGTCTAAAGCAGCTAGGGGGTCGTCCAAGGCACTTATATAGGCGTCCGGGACGAGTTCTGGTCAAAAAGATACAAGAATAACCGACCCAGAATAGATCTGGTCGAGACAGACTCGGACTGGTCCGGTCTGGGATCCGGTCGACCGGGCTGGGGACCGGCCGGTCCGGTTGGTGGTCCGGTCAACCGGGCTGTGGACCGGGCTGTCCGGTCAGTGGTTCGGTCAACCGGGCTGTGGACCGGAAAATTGCGAGGTTTCCGGTTTCCGTCCGGTACGAGGGGCTTCCTCCGGTTGGCGTCCGGTTGGCGGCCGGTTGACCGGGCCAGGGACCGGGCTGGCCGGTCCGGGGGCCGGTCTGACCGGGTTCTGGACCGGCCTGGACTTCCTCTTCTCCTCTCGCGCATGCCTCCCGCTCCTCCCTCGCGCGTCCATGAGATATCTTCATGTCCAGCTCCATGTCCAGCTTCACGTCCATCTTGACGTCCGTCTTCATGTCCAGCTGCTCCTCTCCTCCTCGTGCGATGCTCGTCTCTTCTTGATACCTGATGATACACAAATAATAGGACTTAGGCAGTATAAAGTTCTCATCAATCAAAGTATCGTTTAGAAACAAGTTCACCTGTTGTTTAAGTAGCTTCGCACGAGCCCTTGTAATTGGTCCAATCCGAACTTCATTGGACTTGAGCTTCACAGTAGGTTCATCTTCATTTGTCAATGACGGAGGTAGTGGTGAAGTAGGGATGTCCTCATCATATTACGCGGAGATACGTACCGGCGATGAGCACATCGGCCTCGGGACGGCACCTACGATAGGCTCGGCTGGTCTTGGGGCATTTACCCCTAGCCTCTTCCATACTCAAGTTTTAGAAATGTTTCTGGCTCTGTTCAACACAGGATCAAATTTGTCAACATCACCATTCTTATGGAGTAGCAACGAGTTGAATCTCTCAAAACTCTTTAAGTTCTGCAATATAACGACTAATTGGTACTACCTTATATAAAATGATTACATATCCTTTGTTCTGGTTCCCTGGAAAATCTGATCGCATTAACAGCCGACCCTTCGTTCTCGCTCGTCTCCCCGCGCGAGCGCCTCGCTTCCTGCGCCCGAGTTACAGCACCCGCCACCGCCTCCCATTATAGATGATGGCGCCATGGGAGAGAAGCTCTACTCCTTCACTCTCGGACCTCCTCTCTCCTTTTCTTCCACTCGTTTTCCCGTTAGGTTTCCATGGTGACGACGTTGATGGTGTTGGTGCTGCTGCTGTCCCATGCCGCCTGCGCGAAGGACGATGGCCAGGGATCGTCTAGTGGCAGGGGGATGGACATGGACGAGGCCTTGGTGGGCAGCCATGCCACGGCGGGTCAGGGCGGAGCCCTGCCTAGGGGTCATGGCGACGGAGGCCTGTTCCCGTTCATGCTGGATGGAAGCATGGAGCTGCTCGACGATAACCAATACAACTTCGAGAACAGCGATGTTGCGTTCATGGAAGAACATAGACCGAATATGCAGGTTTGTTTTTAGCTCTGAAAATTGTGACAGAACATGCCAATCGTTTTTAGCTCTGAATATACGCGTGAATTTTGTTTGCAGTGGCTGTGGGATTTGCAAACGAAATTTGAAGCATGGCTTGATAGCATGGAGATCCCACTAGATGTTGAAGATGAAGAACACTTGATGAATGATGGAGTATCAGCTGTTGATGCGGTTCAAGAAGAAGTAGTTGATGAGATGGCGGAGGGAGTAGCAGCTGTTGATGACTGTGCTAATTAATTCTATCCCAGTGCCTACATCCAGCACAAACCTCTGTCATTGCAGCTGTGACTCACCTAGACCATTGGAGCCCAATCACAAGAGCGAGCTCAATCTCAACCAGAGAGGCATGTGTCTCATGGTTAGCTATGTACAACTTGCTGTCTTACTAAAACCGGGCCTATCATAGAGATCACCTCGCTGGTGTAGCAATGGCTGCAAGTAGCTGCTAGCATGAGCGAAGGGGATAAGGAAGAAAAGATTAAACAAATGGGGTGGGGCCAACAAGCAGGAAAGCTATCTATAGCTTTATGGATATTTCTGGAATTGGGTAGAAAATAGTCGATGACACTGTAGCAGCGAATCCTAGAGACCAAGGCCGTTGGATGATGTCTAATGAACGGCAGAATTGTGTTGAAGAAAAAAACGGCAGAACAAAATAGGCGAAATTAGCTTGAATTTTGATAATAAATCTTGGGCATTTTCCCTCAAACATGATTTATCAACTTTGGGTAGTCTCTGGACTAGTCTCCCTCGTCCACCAATTATTATCATACTACTGCGGAAAGTTGAGGGCAGTCCTAGTCCCGAGCACTTCGCCCACTTCCCCTGGCCTCATCCCAGAGATCTCACACCAACCACCTCACCGTCGACTAGCCGCCAGTCTACATCCCTCAAAAGAATCCCCAATGGCGGCGAAGCCCCTACTAGAGCGCTCCTCACGCAAGCGCATCATCGAGTCTGGCCCACATGCCTTCCGTGCCTACCGTGTGTCGGCAAGCACGACCGACTTCTTCGTCGGCGAGCCGCCGACCGTGGGCGAGGGCGAGGCGTCCCCGTACACTATGACAGTGCACATCTTCTTCTCGAGGACGTACGAGCTCAGGAGGATGGCCGGCCCCCTCCCTTCCCCACTGGATGAGGACGATATCACCACTACACCCTGCAAAGAGGTGGTGCTGGATCTTGGCTTGCCTCCGAGGGAGCTGCGTAGTGGGGGCAATGTCGTGCGAACTATGCGCGAGATTCTTGCCCGTGTATGGCTGCTCAAGAAACTAAACCTCACGGAGGAGGAGTGGGACATCATCATGCCTTACGATGTTATGCACCTGATGTGGCAGCAGGCGTGTCGTCGGGTCGGTGGCCTCCACTTCGACCTCACCCTTAGGGTGGACCACCGGCTCATCGTCAACTTGCCGGCGCTGCAGGACAGTTGGGTCCTAGTTGCGCCGGAGGACGGCCACTGCAGCATATGCATGCTGGGGCTATCGCAGAGCACAACGGTGCGTCTCCGGGGATGCAAACACCCGTTCCATAGGAAGTGCATCTTCTCCTGGTTTGTAACGAACGCCAGCTGCCCTATCTGCCGCGATAAAGTGCTGACCCATCTTATTTTCGATTTGTGGCATAGTTTGAATAAAAACCCTGTATGATAGGGATGCCATGCCAACTTGAATCCTATGTCAAGAGAAATTCTATTTGATTGTGGTTATAAGATATTCTGCATTAGTTTGATCTATTATCATTCTATTTTCCTATGGGATATTACCCTATGAATCAAACAGCATGGGATTACTTCCTGATAAGGGGTTGCCCGATCTTCTCAGTAAGCGACGGTGGTGATGAACACAACGGATGTATGCAGCGGAGGGAATCGATGATATGGTGTAGATAACTTGTATGACGCCGACGAAGTCTCTCGATTGATTCCTGTAGCCAATGCAACAGATCTCAACCCTGTAAGATATTCGCAACTCCACACACTTGCGCACGTAGCCGCCGACCACGAAGCGGTAAATTGCAATCTTCTAATCCCCAACGGAACAGCAGATCACACAAACTTTCAGTAGCATAAAACTCCAGATCGCAACGAATTGGAGAGTTGGGGAACAATAGTTTTGCTTAGCAAACAACTATGAACTAGGGTTTATCTTAAACGTGGTCTAAAACAGCTAGGGGGTCGTCCAAGGCACTTATATAGGCGTCCGGGACGAGTTCTGGTCGAAAAGATACAAGTAAAACCGACCCAGAATAGATCTGGTCGAGACAGACTCGGACATGTCCGGTCTGGGGTCCGGTCGACCGGGCTGTGGACCGGGCGGTCCGGTCTGTGGTCCGGTCAACCGGTCGGCAACCGGAAATCTGCGAGGTTTCCGGTTTCCGTCCGTACGAGGGGCTCCGTCCGGTTGGCGTCCGGTTGGCGGCCGGTTGACGGGCCGAGGGGCCGGGCTGGCGGTCTGGGGGCGATCGGCCGGGTTCTGGACCGGCCTGGACTTCTTCTTCTCCTCTCGCGCATGCCTCCCGCTCCTCCCTCGCGCGTCCATGAGATATCTTCATGTCCAGCTCCATGTCCAGCTTCACGTCCATCTTCACGTCCAGCTGCTCCTCTCCTCCTCGTGCGATGCTTGTCTCCTCTTGATACCTGATGATACACAAGTAATAGGACTTAGGCAGTATAAAGTTCTCATCAATCAAAGTATCGTTTAGAAACAAGTTCACCTGTTGTTTAAGTAGCTTCGCACGAGCCCTTGTAATTGGTCCAATCCGAACTTCATTGGACTTGAGCTTCACAGCAGGTTCATCTTCATTTGTCAATGACGGAGGTAGTGGTGAAGTAGGGATGTCCTCATCATCTCCCCCCCCTTCAAAAGGCGTCGACCTCGACGCTCCAAGGTCTTCTCCGTCATATGGTGTCAAATCAGCAACATTGAAAGAATTACTGACACCAAACTCATCAACTGGAAGATCTATCGAGTATGCATTGTCATTGATCTTGGCAAGCACTTTGTAAGGACCAGCACCCCGGGGCTTCAACTTAGACTTCCTCAGCGTTGGGAACCTATCCTTGCGAAAATGTACCCAGACCAAATCACCAGGCTTGAACAACATCTCCTTGCGCTTCTTGTTCTTCCGTGCAGCATTGCTCTTGCCTTTCTTCTCGATCAACTCTTTAGTCTTCACATGGATTTTCTTCACAAAATCTGCCCTCTTGGATGCCTCCATATTGACTCTCTCATGTATGGGCAAAGGCAACAAATCAAGTGGAGTAATGGGTTTGAAACCATACACCACCTCAACAGGACACAGCTCCGTGGTAGAGTGTACCGCCCTGTTGTAAGCAAACTCCACATGCGGCAAACACTCTTCCCACTCCTTCAGGTTTTTCTTGATCATGGATCTCAACAGTTGTGACAAGGTTCGATTGACCACCTCAGTTTGACCATCAGTTTGTGGATGACAAGTAGTACTGAATAGTAGCTTTGTCCCCAGCTTTCTCCAAAGCGTCTTTCAGAAGTAGCTCATGAACTTTACATCACGATCAGAAACAATAGTCTTCAGGACTCCATGTAGTCGAACAATCTCCCTGAAAAACAGGTTAGCAATATGCGACGCATCGTCGCTTTTGTGGCAGGCAATAAAGTGTGACATTTTAGAAAATCTGTCCACTACCACAAATATAGAATCATGGCCTCTTTTAGTACGCGGCAAACCCAACACAAAATCCATACTAATATCTTCCCAAGGTGTAGTAGGTGCCGGTAAAGGAGTATACAAACCGTGAGGCTTCAGCTTGGACTTGGACTTGTTGCAAGTAATGCACCTCTTCACATACCTGTCCACATCCCGCCTCATCTTTGGCCAATAGAAGTGATCAGCGAGCATGAGTAGCGTCTTCTCACGCCCAAAGTGACCCATTAAACCTCCAGCATGAGATTCCTGCAATAAGAGCAAATGCACAGACGATTCTGGAACACATAGTTTGTTAGCTCGAAACAAGAACCCATCGTGTATGTGATATTTTTCCCATGCTTTACCAATAACACACAAGCGGTATGGTTCAGCAAAATCATGATCAGTCGCATATAAATCACATAACACCTCTAATCCAGGAATTTTAACATCAAGATGAGTTAACAACATAGTTTTCCTAGATAGAGCATCAGCAACAATATTATCTTTTCCCTTCTTATGCTTAATAATGTACGGAAAAGACTCAATGAACTCAACCCACTTAGCAAGACGCCGATGCAAAGTAGATTGCGCTTTCAGATATTTCAAAGCTTCATGATCAGAATGTATGATAAATTCTTTTGGCCACAAGTAATGTTGCCAAACCTCAAGAACTCGAATTAAAGCATACAATTCTTTATCATATATTGGATAGTTCAACTTAGCACCAGATAATTTCTCAGAAAAATATGCAATTGGGCGACCCTCTTGCATCAACACACCACCAATTCCAATACCACTAGCATCACATTCAATCTCAAATTGCTTATTGAAATTAGGAAGTGCAAGCAACGGTGCAGAAGTTAACAATCGTTTCAGTTCATCAAAAGCATGATCTTGGGCAACGCCCCACTCAAAAGCAACACCCTTTTTAGTCAACTCATTCAAAGGTGCAACAATAGTAGAAAAATTGGGCACAAAACGGCGATAAAACCCAGCTAGACCATGAAAACTTCTAACTTGACTCACATTCATGGGAGTAGGCCAATTTTGAATAGCTTCAATTTTAGACACATCTACTTCTACTCCATGCTTAGAGACAACATAACCCAGAAATATGACCTTATCTTTGCAAAATGTGCACTTCTCAAGATTACCATAGAGTTTACTATCACGCAACACTTGCAAAACATGTCGAATATGTATAATATGATCAGATTCATTGCGGCTGTAGATTAATATGTCATCAAAATACACAACCACAAACTTGCCAATAAAATCACGCAAAACATGGTTCATCAGTCTCATGAAAGTGCTAGGTGCATTAGTCAAACCAAAAGGCATTACTAACCACTCATATAAACCAAATTTTGTTTTAAAGGCGGTTTTCCACTCATCCCCTTCTTTCATCCTAATTTGATGATAACCACTACGCAAATCAATTTTAGTGAAAACAGCAGCACCACTCAATTCATCTAGCATATCCTCTAAACGGGGAATAGGATGACGATATCGAATAGTAATGTTGTTTATCGCTCTACAATCGACGCACATACGCCATGTACCATCTTTCTTAGGAACAAGAATAACAGGAACAGCACAAGGACTAAGGCTTATGCGGATATAACCTTTGTCGAGTAGCGCTTGTACTTGCTTCTGTATCTCCTTCGTCTCTTCGGGATTCGTTCTATATGGCGCCCTATTGGGCAGCGATGCTCCGGGAATCAAGTCAATTTGATGCTCAATACCTCGCAATGGTGGTAGTCCTGCGGGTACCTCGTCCGGAAACACGTCGCTGAATTCCTGCAAAAGATTATAAACACCAAGAGGAAGAGGGGTCATGTCGTTAGAAACCAAAACCATACCCTTGTACATGAGCACAATAGGCATGGCTGTAGGATCCTCACAAAATTCTCTCATGTCTTGTTTGGTGGCTAATGAGACTAAGGAATTCACTCTCTCACTTTTCGTTATATCACTCACGGCATTACAATTCTCTCGCCTATCTATGGATGCATCCTCCAAGTTTACTTCAATCTTCTGACGAGACTCATTGACAATTTGCTGTGGTGACATAGGCTGTAAGTTGATTTTCTTGCCCTTGAACTCCAAGTGATATGTATTGGCTCGGCCATTGTGTTGCACAGAACGGTCATAGAGCCATGGCCGGCCCATCAGTAGATGACAAACCGTCATAGGAACCACATCAAAGTCAATGGAATCCTTATACGGTCCAATCTCAAAATCAACACGCACCATGTGGCTCACCTTCATCTCACCATTATTGCTCAACCACTGAATATAATATGGATGCGGGTGCGGTAGATACTTCAGTTTCAGCTTGGCACATAACTCTTTGCTTGCTAAATTGCGACAACTTCCGCCATCAATAATAACCTTGCAAGCTTTATCAGGACCAACAAGTGCCTTTGTTTGGAACAAATTGCAGCGCTGCGTAGATGCACTAGGCTGCACATTGAGAACACGCTGTGAAACAACTATAGTTTGAGCCTCTGAAGGATAAGCATCAAAACTATCGCTGTCATAATCATCATCTTCCGGAACATCCGGATCAGCATCGTCTCCAGTTTCATATTCATTGTCATCATTAATGATCATAACTTTGCGGTTAGGACAATCCTTCTTGAAGTGACCCTTGCCACCACATGTATGACAAAGCATATCACGGTTGCGCGCTGTAGACATACTAGAACCAGTTCCACTTGCCGCAGGGACGGACTTCTTTGTGTGAGACACATTGGAGACCGGCTTGCTAGACGAAGAAGGAACATCCGTGGGACGCGTAGATGGCGCCGTGGAGGGTGGCGGTCTAGGCGTGTAGCGCCCTGCGCCTGTAGCACGGCCCCTCTGTTGCGCTTCTTCAGCCAACTGTGACTCAGCTTCTCTTGCATGATGTAGTAACTCATTCATGGTAGCATATTTGTGATGACGCACAATGCCTTTGATATTAAACCTGAGTCCATTTAGAAAACGCTGCAAGGTCATCTCTAAAGACTCACGGACACGGGCACGCTGCATAAGCATCTCCATCTCCATATAATAAGCATCAACTGTCAGAGCACCTTGCTTCAATTGGGTCAACTTATCAAACACAGAACGCAAGTAATTGGTAGGAACAAAACGAGCCCTCATTGCCGCCTTCATAGTACGCCAAGTGATAATAGGCAGCTCACCATCTTCTTCTCGATCCTGAACAAGAGCATCCCACCAACGCAATGCGTAGCCATCAAATTCAGAGGCAGCAAGTTTGATCTTCCTATCTTCAGTATAATCAGGATGTAAACGCCATAATCTCTCAATCTTCAACTCCCATGTAAGATATTCTTCAACATCAGTACCTCCTTCAAATCTGGGAATTGAGAACTTGGGCTTACCCAAACCATCGTCTTGTTGTTGAGGAACACGGCGGGCTCCAATTTCAACAAAACCGCGATTGACGCCACACGGAATACCACGACCAACACCACGTCCCATGCCATGAGCAGCAGCAGCATCCGCATTGTCACCATTGACACTGCCATCTTCATCAAATGGTTGTTGTGGTTGTTGTTGTACCATAGTACGGATATCATGAACAGCTTGCGTCAAAGTATTCATAGATGCTTGAAGAGTCGTCATCGATGTTTGAACGGTGTTAATAGCCGTAGTAGCCTCATCGACCTTCAAGTTGACACCCTGAATTTCAGTATCAAATGTCTCCGTATTAACACGAAGTTGACGTGTGAGGTGATCACGCAGAGCCTCATATTCACGCCAAGTAACTGGTGTATCGTCGGGCTTTTTCTGCATCACATCAAACTCAGAAGAAGACATGATTAGTAGGTTAGTGCACTAAACAAAAATCTTTGGTGGTACTCTCACAACTCACTCAAAACTGATAAGAAAGGTGAATCTTACCGCTCCAAAGTGAATTAGTATTGCTTACCACTTGGATTGAGACTAGTGCACGGATGTAGCGAAGCGAATATCAAGGGTATAAGAACAATCACACGACTAAGCAGGATATATGTGGGGCTGTAGGTAGGCTACCTATTTGCACCAATAACAAGCTCTAGCGCTGACCGTAGACAACCACAAGATACTCACACAAGGCGATATAATGGGGCAATGCAACTATATGTTGGAAAAGATTGCAATGCTCAAGAGAGACGCTAGCAAAGCTCAACGAGACAGGCACAAGATTGCTCAACTACAGGCGCAGTAAAGAAAACTTAGGCCTTCACTTGAATTCAACTAGCACGACACTTTTCTTTTCGGATTTTTTTTTTCTTTTTATAACACACGCAGCTATGTAGCTCTTTTTGCTTCTTTTCTATTTTCTCTTTTTTTTTTCTGACTCAACTCCTTGATAACACGGCCAACAAGATATGCAAAGCACCAAAACCCTAATGAGCAGCCTGCCGAGCGGTAAAACTAGTCTCTTATGGGGAAGTTCCTAGTCACGTATATCGATAGGCTGTGTCTATGGTTGGGAACAAGCACACTGTATGCTATGTGGACTCGGAGTAACAAAAACTGACACCACTAGATATGGTAACACAAGATGATAGAGAAAACTCAAACCCTAAAATACTAGATGAAAGATAAAGTTACGCAAAAACAACTACGAAAAGCAACTAAAACTCGAAATTAGTGCAAGCTATGGCTATGGCAAAACCCTAACCCTAATATTTTTGGCTTTTTCTGTATAGGAAAACACTCACAACTCAACTATGGGGTGGATTGTGGATGGCTTACCGAGGAAAACTGGAAATCTGATACCAAGATGATAAGGGGTTGCCCGATCTTCTCAGTAAGCGACGGTGGTGATGAACACAACGGATGTATGCAGCGGAGGGAATCGATGATATGGTGTAGATAACTTGTATGACGCCGACGAAGTCTCTCGATTGATTCCTGTAGCCAATGCAACAGATCTCAACCCTGTAAGATATTCGCAACTCCACACACTTGCGCACGTAGCCGCCGACCACGAAGCGGTAAATTGCAATCTTCTAATCCCCAACGGAACAGCAGATCACACAAACTTTCAGTAGCATAAAACTCCAGATCGCAACGAATTGGAGAGTTGGGGAACAATAGTTTTGCTTAGCAAACAACTATGAACTAGGGTTTATCTTAAACGTGGTCTAAAACAGCTAGGGGGTCGTCCAAGGCACTTATATAGGCGTCCGGGACGAGTTCTGGTCGAAAAGATACAAGTAAAACCGACCCAGAATAGATCTGGTCGAGACAGACTCGGACATGTCCGGTCTGGGGTCCGGTCGACCGGGCTGTGGACCGGGCGGTCCGGTCTGTGGTCCGGTCAACCGGTCGGCAACCGGAAATCTGCGAGGTTTCCGGTTTCCGTCCGGTATGAGGGGCTCCGTCCGGTTGGCGTCCGGTTGGCGGCCGGTTGACCGGGCCAGGGACCGGGCTGGCCGGTCTGACCGGGTTCTGGACCGGCCTGGACTTCTTCTTCTCCTCTCGCGCATGCCTCCCGCTCCTCCCTCGCGCGTCCATGAGATATCTTCATGTCCAGCTCCATGTCCAGCTTCACGTCCATCTTCACGTCCAGCTGCTCCTCTCCTCCTCGTGCGATGCTTGTCTCCTCTTGATACCTGATGATACACAAGTAATAGGACTTAGGCAGTATAAAGTTCTCATCAATCAAAGTATCGTTTAGAAACAAGTTCACCTGTTGTTTAAGTAGCTTCGCACGAGCCCTTGTAATTGGTCCAATCCGAACTTCATTGGACTTGAGCTTCACAGCAGGTTCATCTTCATTTGTCAATGACGGAGGTAGTGGTGAAGTAGGGATGTCCTCATCACTTCCACACAATTAAGTTTGACCAACTTTTAGTAGGACAACAAACATAAATAATTAGTCATCATGGGATTACAATCCAACAGATAATTGTCTTCAGGACTCATACATTTTCCAAATAGAAAAATCAAAACAAATCATGGTTCTTCATCTCACAGCATGATACAGAGACAAGAGTCTAATCATCATCATCATCATCATCATCATCATCATCATCATCATCATCATCATCATCATCATCATCATCATCATCATCATCATCATCATCATCATCATCATCATCATCATCATCATCATCATCATCATCATCATCATCACCTCCGTCTTCATTCTGAGATTCGTGCATGGTCTCATCCTGCTCGTCGTGTCCATTCTCCTCCTGAGATTCACCAGGTAGCTTCAGTTTATCCATCTCTTTGTCGACTATACTAACCTCAACAGTGAAATCTACTTCTCCATCATGTGCAGGGATACCTGTATCCAACGAGGTTTCATCAATGTAAGCAATTTTAGTTTGCATACAACTAGCGAAATCTACTTCTCCATCATGTGCAGGGATACCTGTATCCAACGAGGTTTCATCAATGTAAGCAATTTTAGTTTGCATACAACTAGCGAAATCATCTTGCTGGGCACCAATTATTGGATCCGCATTCTCATCCAAATCATATATGTTCCTTGCCACAAACTTTTGCACATACTGCCATCCTTTTCTAGATCTGTCTTCCAAGAAAAGTACCTTGGCCGCTTGAGGTACCAAAATATAAGGATCATCCTTGTACCACTGAGCAGTAGTATTGACTGATATGAAATACCCATCATTTCTGGCACCTTTGCCCTTGTTTGGATCTTGGTTGTACCAATAACACTTAAATAGAACCACAGATCGGACAGTAATCTTATCACTATAGAACAACTGAATAGCCTCTTCTATGTGACCATAATGGTCAAATGACTCTGATCTCTTCTTTCTGGTTGTCAAGTGATCTCCACTGGTTGTGATGCCACTATTTCGTGTCTTCAAATGTTGTTCACGCTCATAGGAGCTGTAATGGACACCATTGGCATTGCAAGCTGCAGCTACCAACACCCTCTTATCTGGACCACGTGATAGGACAAGGAGATCAGCACTAACAGCGCCTGGATTCTCCGCATGGAGTTTCGAGATCTACGATTACAAAATAGACAAGAGGTCATCTCATGTGAAAACACATAGACAAGTCAGAGTGCAATTGAACATCTTACATGTTTCTCAAACCAGTCCTGAAACCCACTCCCACGTGCCGATAGCTTTCCATTCGTTTCCATGTACAACCTGCAAAACATAGCCAAGTCAGCTGAATATATTTCATTTTGATACAAGTTCATAGTATATGCGAGGAACTGAGGATTTCGGGTGCATAGTACTCACTTAACATATTCATCATCCTATGTAGCATTATTCAGCACATACAAAGACAACTGTTCAAATTCAGACTGCTCTAATGTTTTTTCGGTCCTCTTTCCTATTAGCTCAACACCATGATTAAAAACAGATCCTCCAACTTCCAAAATTCTGCGACCCCGGTTGAATCTGGTCTCAATATCAGGAATATATCTTGAGGCAAATGTATATGCTTCAGCAGCAATATACGCGACTGCAGCACGTAACCTGATGTTACTCTGCCGGTTGAATCTGGTCTCAATATCACGATTATATCTTGAGGCAAATGCATTATAACCTGATGTTACTCTGCCTGACATAGTGCCCAAAGCTGGATAATCATGGGTGCAATACAGTACAACAACACGTAATAGAAAATTTTGTTCTTTAGGTTGACACACATCCCGTGTAGGGACACTCTCCCATAATGTTTGCAAGTCTCTAATAAGAGGCTGCATGAACACATCAAAATCCTTCCCAGGAGATTTGGGACCTGGGATGAGTAAGGCCATCATACAGTTTGACTGATCGGTGCATGTCCAGGGAGCCTGGTTGTAAGGTGTAACTAGTACTAGCCACATGCTATACGAGTTGCTCATGTTGCCAAATGGGTTGAATCCATCTATAGCAAGGCCAAGTCTCAGGTTCCTTGGATCTGCAGCAAAATCTGGATGATCCAGGTCGAATTGCTTCCATTCATTGCCATCAGCAGGATGCCTCAGTAAATCAGGGTCGGGCTTGAGAATCTCTTTGTGCCATCTTGTTTCTCGAGATGTTTGTTCTGAAGCAAACAATCTCTGCAATCTTTGTACAAGTGGAAAGTATCTCAGAACCTTCCAAGGAATCTTTTTCTTACCACCAGCTCCATCATGTTTCCATCTCGATTCCTTACATACTGGACATTCATCGAGGTCATTATACTCCATCCAAAACAGTGCACAGTTATTTTGGCAAAAATCAATCTTGTCATATCCAAGTCCCAGTACCTTGATGTACTGCTTCACCTCATAAAAGGATTTTGGCAGTCCAGCCCCAGGGGGTGCATCGTTGTATGTCTTCGCAACTGGATTGAAGGCTTTATTGGTAATCCCCTGGTATGACTTGTCATGAAGTAATTTCACAATTAATTCGAATCTTGACACAACAGAACCAGGGGCCATTAAGCGCTTAGCATCTTCTATCAGGTCATGGAAAAGAGGCTTTTTGTGATAACCATGGGGCTGTTGGCTTGCATATGGATACAGATCCCGTAACAAATTAGCAGTAGCCTCATCCTGGACGAGATCTTCAGGCTGATAACCATCAGAATAAAGAGGATCAATAATCTCAGGCTGATCATAGTGTTCACCATGGTTAATCCACCTGATATATGTCTGGTCCATCCCATAAACGAATAAATGATCTGAGACTACATGTTGAGGCTTGGACCCAATATTCAAACATACACGGCATGGACAAATCACTTCCTTTGTCGTGTCGCCGTCAGTAAAATCACTAACGTGCTTCATGAAGTCTTCAATACCACTCAAATATGTTGGTGTGTTTAATGAGCGAAATAATATCCAAGTTCTGTCCATCTGTTGAGGGAATAGATGGTCAGAGAAGCGATAAGATATTTCAGCAAGCAGGTCACCTACGAATGTAAGCAAACATACCTGAGAAACAGGTCGAATATAAAACTATAAATGCTACATTATTTGAGCCGATTTCAGCAAACGAACTTGATGCAGCCCGACCTACGGTCTTCGCTTCATCATGCGCATCAACGTCAAGAACCACACTCAAGGCCGAGGTCACGGAGGCATGGAAGAGAAGAAGGAAGAAGAGCGTCCGAGGTCGCCTAGAAGAGTAGACGCCGGCCACAAGTCAATTTGGGCCAAGGCCCATGTATCCCCTTGTATGCCTAAACTACCCCTCCTTAGTGGCTCCCTATATATAGGCTCCCAACTCCCCCTTCATTAAGATAGAGTTGAACTTGAGAGAACCTAGGCTCATGCCTCCACCATCCCTTTGGGATTAGGGAAACCCCCTCCTTAGATTATCAAATCTATTGTACAAGGCACTCCTTATATGATTAGTCTCTCACACCTGTGATTCTACCACCGGTCTCTCACTCGTGTGATTCAACCGATCGTATACCGATCTTCCTCTCGGGGATTCTACCGCGTGTCTCTCCCTTGAGAGATTCTATCGGGATAGTGGTTTGGGCTATCGGGAGTAAACCGGAATTGTATCGGGTTGGTGTGTGTTTGCGTGTGTTCATCGTGTTCATCGTCGTGTTCTTCGTGTTCATCCCTCACCCCCTCTCGTTCTTGGTCAATTCGTGAGAGCGGGCCACAACCGAGCCCTTAGGGCTTGTTCATATGGTATCAGAGCTCATGTTGCCACGAATTTGACCTTGCAATTTCACCAATTTCGCCCAAAAATTTTCCCAAAAATTTTGCCCCAAAAAATAGCTCGAATTTGGATCTCTGGATTTGTTACGTTTTTTGTGGTTTTGATTCACAGATCTGATGTTTAGGGTGCTGATCTACACTTCTCCATCATTTTCCCTTTGAATTCCGTCCGATTTTGAGCAAATCTAAGCGATTTTTCACCCGATTCCGTGACGAACTGGGAAGAACAGCTCGAGGAGCTTGTTCCCCAGCGCGTCAACGCCCTGCTCGCCTCAACTCGGGCCGCCACCAGCTGCCGCCGCCGCCCCTGGCCCACCCCGCCGTCGCCCCGCACAGCGCGCGCACCATAGCATCCACGCAGCTCGCCTCCGCTCCCGCCGGACCCCACCAGCCGCCGGCCGCTGCCTGATCCCAGCCCCGCTACAACTCCTCTGGCCCGCGCGCGTCCGCATCCACCAAGCTTGGCTGCAGCAAGCGCTCATTCCAGGCCGCCCTGCCTCGCCTCTGCCGCTGCCGGGCCCGCCCCGCCTCCACGAGTCCAGCTCGCCCGCCCACGCTGCGCGTCGCCCGGCGCCCGCCTCCCCGCAGCACGCCCCAGCTCGAGCCGCTGTGCCGGCCACCAACCACCACGCTCCTGCGCTAGCGCCCGCCCTGCTGCCGTGCTGCGCCTCCCCTGGCTCCGCTTGCCACCACGCGCAGCGCACGCTCCTCCCCTGGCCCAAACAGCGCCGCCAGCACGCAAGCAGTAGCCCAGCTCTGCCCCAGCTCGATCGATTTGCTGACCATCCGGTCAACCGGATCCCTGGCCGGACTGTCCGGTCGAGACCGGCTCCCAGGCCGGCTGCAACCGGGCGGGGTACTGGGGCACAGTTTTGAGTTTCGTCCAATTCTGTCACAACTTTTTGCCCCAAATCTTGACAACTTTTCGAAGCCCGTTTGACTCCAAATTTTAACAGCATTTCCCAAATACTCCACATAGCCCATCTATAATTTTTGACGATTTTTGGAGCCCAACTTTTGACCGCTCGTTTTGACCCAACTTTTCGGGCATTGACTTAATTTGCTCGGTTTCTGTTTTGGAGTGCCTTTGGTCCGTGACAATTGCTTCCGCGCCTACATCGACACCGCGGCGACGGCATAGGCACCCCGGATTCCGGCGCAACTTCGACACCACCACTTCGCCATCGCAAGTTCGTGTGTTTGACACCGCCTAACGTCAATAGGTATAACTTGCCCCCCTCACCCCTTGTAGCCCCGTCTCTTCCTTTGTGTACCTATCCCATTGAGAGTGGCTTTCCAAGTGTTGCGAAGCATTGCACAAGTGTCACGACCGTGAGAGGGTGTGTGTGTGCGTTGTGTTGAGCAAAGCTTCGAAGCAAGCTCGGTGAGAAATATACACAAAAGAAGAAAAAGTGTGACATATACATAGAGAAAAATAAAGCTTCTAAGCATAGAGAAAAAAAAAGTGAAAAAAAAAGGAAAAAAAAAGAGAAATAGAAAAAGAAGTGTGTGTCCACCGATACAAAAGAGTGCAAAACTTGTGCGCACTAAGAGAGAAAAGAGAAGAGTGGCATTTGTGCAAATCTTGTTGCTTCCCTCTTATGCAACCGAGCTACCGTCTCTCTTGTGTTGGCGTGACACCGAGCTTATAGTCTTCGTTAGGACCATCCTTGTTACTTGCTCACTTCTTTGGTCACGCTAACCCCATTGTTCTCCTTTGTGTGTGTTTCCGTGTTTCCTTGACATAGATCACCACTTTTGACATTTGACTTTGGATCTTACCCACATTTGACAATAGACTTTTCCGTTGATCTTTTTCGTTTGCTATCCACCCCTTACCCACCACATATAGAGTTCTTAGCCTTTTGCGTGTGCTTTGAGTGTGTGTGTGTGAGTAACCCCGATACATTTTGACTTTGCTCTTGACTTGAACCATTTCCCCGATACTTTCTTGAAAGGTTTGATACTTGTGTAGTTTTCCTTCCACCATACATATACACCTTTCCTAGTGAGAGATATACATGATGACCCCACAAGAGCAAGCCGAGATGAGAGCATACTTCGCCGAGCTAGATGCTCGAGAAGCCCATATGACACCCAAAGATAAAGCCGAGTGCCACGCATACTTCAAACACCTTGAGAGCAAGTGATGAGGTCTAAGACCCCGTGTGTGGCCCGATCTCGCGAATGACCCAAGATCCAAAGGGGAAAGAGAGGGAGGGGCGGAAGAACACGAAGAACACGAAGAACACAACGCACACCAACCCGATACAATCGATACTTACCCTCGTGGCTCGATGGACCACGCCAATATAATCACCACGGGAGAGACTCGAGGTAGAATCCCGGAGTGAGAGATTGGTGTTGAGGATGGAGGTAGGTGAGGGAGAGAGAGTGGGCTACACTAGAATCTCACTCACATAGATCCAATCATCCAACATGGGGTGCCTTGATACAAAGGGGATGAAACCCTAGGGAGACAAAGCTCAAAGTCATGTCTAAGCCTAAATCTTGTCTAACCAGCTATGGGGGCGAGCTGGGGTCTTATATAGGCATACAAGGCGACATGGGTCGAAAAGGTACAAGTTGGTGGGTCAAACCCGACGAATCCGGTCCTGGGGCCGGTCAGACCGGGCCTGGGACCGGCCCATCCGGTTCCAAACCGGATTCTGGGCCGGACGTGACCGGACGGGGCTTCGGGAGCCCCGGGATTGCTTCCGGATGGCACCGGTCGACGTTCCGGTTGAAAACCGGATGGGCCGGTCAGGAGGCCGGTCAGACCGGGCCTGTGACCGGGCGGTCCGGTCAGGAGCCCGGTCGACCGGGCCTGTGACCGGCTGGTCTTCCTCCTCCCGCCTCTTCTTCCTCTTCCTTTCTTCTTCCTTCATTCTTCTTCTTCTCTCTTCCTTGCACCATGGGAGTTCCTTCTCTCCGGTTCCTCGATGACTCTTGTACCTAATGACATGTAACACACCGACATGAGGTAGCATTCCATCCAAGGTATTGACGAGGTCGAGTGTCGAGAGGAAGGAGTTCACCTTGACATATATGGCGGGGGTTGGTGTTGTTGGTCCACTTGGGGGACTCCTTGACCATGGTGTAGCGTCGACGATAGGCGGGGTTGCACTTGACGGTCTTGAGGCGGAGGGGTCCGAAAGCCACCCCGCATCATCTCCCCCCCCTTGGGGAAGAGTCGTCCTCGACTCTTGCTCCTCCTCACCGATGAGGTAGACGGGAAGGACTTGTATAGTTGCCCTTGTGTCCTTAGGGATGCTCGTCGTAGTGCAGGCGTCTTTGTTGTAGTCCATAACGGGTCTCCCATGTAGTGGTGGAGGGGCCAAGTCTCGGTCGAAGAAGAACAAGGGGAAAAACAACTTGCAAAAGGAAAGCTTGTGGATGCCAATTTCGTGACCGGCGAACAAGAGGCTCTCAATCAAATACGAAGCATCAAGTCGTTTCTCCAAAAGGCATTGGGCAAAAATGGTGATCAAAAGAGCGTCGATGTATCCAAAATGTGGTAGGACAAGAATTTGTGCAAGTAAAAGTTTGCTTTGGAAGGTGTCAAAAATGTTGTGTGTAGCATTGTTCCACACAAATGGAACAATCAAAAGGCAAGTATCGGCGGCAAAATTTGGGGCAAAATTGTTATGTGCAATGGCAAAGCTATGGAGACTTCTAGCTTGGGAAAGTATGGTTGGCGTGAGCCGAGTATGGGTATCCTCAAGTGTCAAAGAATCCATTGCAATTGCCAAAGATGAAATGAGAAATCCAAAGGAGAGCAACTTTTGGTTTGACATGTGGCACAAGGTGCATAATGTATCTCTCACATGTATGACATGATCCTTGAGATTCTCGGAGTGTATGATGATATCATCAATACATACAACAACCATTGTGCCAACAAGATGTTTCAAGATATGTTGCGTAAGAAGCAAAAGAGGTGACGAGGAATTGGACCAAACCGGAAGCTCGACAAGAAGCGTCGGAAACACATGAGGGTGAAGGCTTGTGGGAACATACCCTTTGGTGTGAGTCCCGCGGGTTAGGTCCTTGATGGGGTAGCTCTCAATTGCGCGTTTCGTGAGCTCATGCTCCGTAGCGGTGGAAGTGGTCGTCCGTGTATCTACACATGGAAGAAACAAGACAAAAAGCGTGTGTGCATGGTAGATGAATACATCATCCATCATGATGTTCCATGTCTTGTGCACATCACCATTAGTGTCAAGCAAGATAGTATGAAATGCATGGCGATGATGCATATGGCAAGAAGGTGCATTCATGGCATGTGGTAACTCATGATCATCAAAAATAGAGAAGGCTATGGGGGCCATCTCATGGACAATGAAATAAGCATTCTTGCATACCAAGCATAAGAAAGAGCAATTGTTCGCAATCTTGGATGCAAGGATCATGGAATGGTGTAAGCATTTTGGGCAAAGCATGCGGAAGCTAATGTCATTATTGTCAACAAGACATGTCAAAGAGCAAGTAGTCATCAAGGGAGTCACAACACAAGCATGAGCATAATCATTATCATTGCAAGCAAGCGGAGCAAATATGAAACTTTCATAGCATGGCATGTTCATGGTATCACAATCAATCAACTCCACATGATCAACAATGTTAGGAAGCAAAGCATCACATGGGAATATGAAAGAATCAAGTGACGTAGCAAATGTGTCATCAAGATCATGCATGCGCTCATAAGTCATCATGTCCACTAGTGGGACCATGGCATCATCAACACCTATGTTGTTACCTTTGAAGGCCGACTCATGTGATGTAGGTGTTGTGGAAGTAGGAGGATCCATGTGGTCGACATGTCCATCTTGGAGCAAGCATGGTGAGATATCATCGTCTTCATGCACCATGTACATCTTCTCCATGAGCGGGAACTCGTCCTCCGTGGAACCTAGTGCAACATAAGAAGACACAAGCGAGGGAGAGGTTAATTTCGGAACTTCCGCCCACCCGGAACTTCCGCCCAAGTTCCGAAAGTCCGTCAAAATGCCCCTGGATGTTACTGCAAGGAAACGGGCTAATTTCGGAACTTGACCGGAACTTGGCCGGAACTTCCGGCCGGGCCGGAACTTCCGCCTTGCAGGACCGGAACTTCCGCCCCTGACCGGAACTTCCGCCCAAGTCGGCCGGAACTTCCGCCACCGCGAACTTCAGCACATCACTACTTTTCAGCGTGTAACTTACCCCTTCGCCCCCCTACTATAAATAGCCTAGTTGGCTCAGATCTGAGATTAGACATAATTTTGAGCTTAAACCAACTTTGAGCTTAGTCTCCCTAGGGTTAGCATCCATCTTGGACAAGCATCCCTCTGTAATCAAGGCACTCTTGTTGTTGATTTGTGAATTGTTGAGTGAGATTCTAGTGCAAGGCACTCTCTGTTAAGGTCTAAGACCCCGTGTGTGGCCCGATCTTGCGAATGACCCAAGAATCAAAGGGGGAAAGAGAGGGAGAGGCGGAAGAACACGAAGAACACGAAGAACACAACGCACACCAACCCGATACAATCGATACTTACCCTCGTGGCTCGATGGACCACGCCAATAGAATCACCACGGGAGAGACTCGAGGTAGAATCCCGGAGTGAGAGATCGGTGTTGAGGATGGAGGTAGGTGAGGGAGAGAGAGTGGGCTACACTAGAATCTCACTCACATAGATCCAATCATACAACATGGGGTGCCTTGATACAAAGGGGATGAAACCCTAGGGAGACAAAGCTCAAAGTCATGTTTAAGCCTAAATCTTGTCTAACCAGCTATGGGGGCGAGCTGGGGTCTTATATAGGCATACAAGGCAACAGGGGTCGAAAAGGTACAAGTTGGGTGGGTCAAACCCGACGGATCCGGTTTGGGGCCGGTCAGACCGGGCTGTGGACCGGGTGGTCCGGTCACGGGTCCGGTCGACCGGTCGCAAACCGGAAACCTCGCAAATCTCCGTCCGGTCTGTGGCCCGGTCTGACCGGCCTCTGCGCCAGCCTGCCCTGCTCAGGTCTTGGCCTCGACCGGCCTCTGCACCAGGTTGCCTCGGGTTCTGTGGTCTTGCCCGACTGCCTTTGAGCCGGCAGGGCCTCTTCCTCCCTCTTCTTCTTCCTCTTCCTTCTCCTCTTCTTCTTCCTTCTTCCTTGCACCATGGGAGTTCCTTCTCTCTTGGTCCTTGTCGATGTCGGCACCTATAGACACAATGATGATAGGCATGAGGTAGCATGCCATTCAAGTTGGTGTTGAGATTGACCATAGAGAGGAAGGAGTTCACCTTGACATATATGGCGGGGTTTTGTGTTGTTGGTCCACTTGGGGGACTCCTTGGCCATGGTGTAGCGTCGATGATAGGCGGGGCTGCATCATCTCCCCCCCCTTGGGGAAGAGTCGTCCTCGACTCTTGCTCCTCCTCACCGATGAGGTAGACGGGAAGGACTTGTATAGGTGCCCTTTTGTCCTTAGGGATGCTCGTCGTAGTGCGGGCGTCTTTGTTGTAGTCCATACCGGGTCTCCCATGTAGTGGTGGAGGGGCCAAGTCTCGGTCGAAGAAGAACAAGGGGAAAAACAACTTGCAAAAGGAAAGCTTGTGGATGCCAATTTGGTGACCGGCGAACAAGAGGCTCTCAATCAAATACGAAGCATCAAGTCGTTTCTCCAAAAGGCATTGGGCAAAAATGGTGATCAAAAGAGTGTCGATGTATCCAAAATGTGGAAGGACAAAAATTTGTGCAAGTAAAAGTTTGCTTTGGAAGGTGTCAAAAATGTGGCGTGTAGCATTGTCCCACACAAATGGAACAATCAAAAGGCAAGTATCGGCGGCAAAATTTGGGGCAAAATTGTTATGTGCAATGGCAAAGCTATGGAGACCTCTAGCTTGGGAAAGTATGGTTGGCGTGAGCCTATTATGGGTTTCCTCAAGTGTCAAAGAATCCATTGCAAATGCCAAAGATGAAATGAGAAATCCAAAGGAGAGCAACTTTTGGTGTGACATGTGGCACAAGGTGCATAATGTGTCTCTCACATGTATGACATGGTCCTTGAGATTCTCGGAGTGTATGATGATCTCATCAAGACATACAACAACTATTGTGCCAACAAGATGTGTCAAGAGATGTTGCACAAGAAGCAAAAGAGGTGACGAGGATTTGGACCAAACCGAAAGCTCAACAAACCAAGTCGGAAACACATGAGGGCGAAGGCTTGTGGGAACATACCCTTTGGTGTGATTCCCGCGGGTTAGGTCCTTGATGGGGTAGCTCTCAATTGCGCGTTTCGTGAGCTCATGCTCCGTAGCGGTGGAAGTTGTTGTGCGGGTACCTACACATGGAAGAAACAAGACAAAAAGCGTGTGTGCATGGTAGATGAATACATCATCCATCATGATGTTCCATGTCTTGTGCACATCACCATTAGTGTCAAGCAAGATAGTATGAAAAGCATGGTGATGGTGCATATGGCAAGAAGGTGCATTCATGGCATGTGGTAACTCATGATCATCAAAAATAGAGAAGGCTATGGGGGCCATCTCATGGACAATGAAATAAGCATTCTTGCATACCAAGCATAGGAAAGAGCAATTGTTCGCAATCTTGGATGCAAGGATCATGGAGTAGTGCAAACATGTGGGGCAAAGCATGTGAAAGCTAATGTCATCATTGTTGTTGACAACCCTATGGAAAGAGCAAGTGTTCATCAAGGGTGTCACAACACAAGCATGAGCATAATCATTATCATTGCAAGCAAGCGGAGCAAATATGAAGCTCTCATAGCATGGCATGTTCATGTTATCACAATCAATCAACTCCACATGATCAACAATGTTAGCAAGCAAAGCATCACATGGGAATATGAAAGAATCAAGTGACGTAGCAAATGTATCATCAAGATCATGCATGCGCTCATAAGTCATCATGTCCACTAGTGGGATCATGGCATCATCAACACCTATGTTGCTACCTTTGAAGGCCGACTCATGTGAAGTAGGTGTGGTGGAAGTAGGAGGATCCATGTGGTCGACATGTCCATCTTGGAGCAAGCATGGTGAGATATCATCGTCTTCATGCACCATGTACATCTTCTCCATGAGCGGGAACTCGTCCTCCGTGGAACCTAGTGCAACATAAGAAGACACAAGCGAGGGAGAGGTTAATGTGTTAGCAAATACGATGTCCTCCATGGACCTATCATCTACCTCTCTCAACTCACTTTGTGTATCACTCATGTCCTCCAAATGGAAGCACTCAAACTCACATATGGGGTGGAAATCACTCAACTCACTATCACTCTCGCTCAAGTGGGCTAAGTGGCTCTCATGCTCACATGGGGTTGGTACCAACTCATCGATCAAGCATATAGGAGTAGGTTCGACTTGCTCATCTCCATGCGCGTCCTTGGTTGAAGGGAACATCCCATGCTCAACCATCTCAACTCCATGCGCCTCCGTAGGTGAAGGGAGAATCCCATGCTCACCATGCCCAACTCCATCGCCTCCTAAGTCGTCCTCAAGTGGTTGCATCTTGGAGACTTGTGCATTGAGCTCGTCGAAGTAGAGCTTCTTGGCGCTTGGCGTTGTGCATTGCCATGCCACATGACCCTTGGCCTTGCACACCTCACATAGGAGATTGGGACATTCCCGTGGAAGGTGGCCTTGTTGCTTGCACTTGTAGCATCGGAGTCCATAGGCATATGACGAGGTAGGGGCCATTGTGGTGGTGGCGCAAGAGGTAGAAGTCGCCTTATGAGGAAGGTCTTCATGTCGAGGTTCTCGTCTTCTTGCCTCATCACCATGTCTTGAGCGGTGTCGTCGAAGATCATGTGTGGGTGGATGTCGATGTAGACCATGAGGTGGTGGTGGTCGACGACGATCATGAGATGGTGTGAGTCGATGACGGTCCTTGCCATGCCTAGGTGATGGCTCATGCGACTTGGCATGTTGGTTGCGGCGCCTAGAGGAGCTTGGAGAAGCGTGTCGATGGCGATCATGTTGGGGACGCTCTTGATGCTCCATATGATGTCCGTGATGTCGATGATCTTGTGCATAGGCACTCTCATGATGGCGCCTTGTGGAGCTCGGAGAAGTGTGTCGATGCCGAATATGTTGGGGACGCTCTTGATGATCCACATGATGATGCCATCGTGGAGGTCCTCTATCTTCATATGTAGCTCCATTCGCCAAGTAGGGGTATGTGGGAGCATCGGCGGTGGACATGGTGGGGTCGATGTCGTCCTCGTGGTGGTGCTCCACCATGTCATCCATGCTTGTTGAGCAAGTGTCGATGTAGAGCTCGTCGATGTCGTCCATGTTGGCGATGCTCGCGGAGCCATAGTCGGTGTAGAGCTCCTCGATGTCGGTCATGTTGGCGATGCTCGCGGAGCCATAGTCGGTGTAGAGCTCCACCTGTTCCTCCACATCCGCGGTGCTTGAAGAGGTATCCTCCTCGGAGTGCTCCGTGTACTCCTCCGTATCCTCGTCTCCGCTATCCATGTTAGCACGACAAGATCTATATGGTGTATGTTAGTGGAAGAACACTACCTCGCAATCTTACCGTGGTATGACAAAATTGGGGTGATCCAACAAACCAAGAGTTAGAACAATTGTATCGGGCACTCACACAAAGACACACGCAAAAGCTAGCAAATATGGTGTTAGGTGAGTGTGGTGGAAAGCCAAAAGATGAAATCCGAAATCAAGTGTATTGTCAAGGGTGGGTAAGATCCAAAAATTCAAATGTCAAAGCGATGATCACTATAAACACGGAAAAGATGTGGAACTCACACACGAGATGAACGGGGTTAGTGCAACCAAGGAACGAGCGGAAAAGTGTATGAAGCCCGAAAGCAAGGTTGCTCGGTGTCACACTAACACAAGGAGAGGCAAAGCTTTGGTTGCAAACGAAGAGACAACAAGATTCACACGCGGCCTCTCTTCTCTTCTCTCTCTTTTGCTTAGAAGCTTTTTCCTCTTTTGTGTTTGGTGGCACTTACACTCTTTGTGTATATGTATGTATGGTGGCACTCACACACTTTTGTTCTATGGTGCACTTGCACTCTTTTTGTGTTTTGGCGGCTTTTTCTCGCACTATGTTAGCGTTAGCTCGCTTTTGCTATCTTGCCACACGAGTGTCTGCTTGGGTGCCTTACTCAACGCGACACACACACCTCACAATGCGGGGCCACGTGCAATGTCTCGCAACACTAGACAAGCAATGCTCGATGGGATAGATCGCAAAAGGAAGAGGGGTTACAAGGTGGAACCTGCAAGTTATACCTGCGATGATGGTGGTGGTGGTGGTGGTGGTGGTGGAGATCGCCGGATGTCGAGGTCGAAGGAGGGCGTTGCGTCGCCCGGTCGGAGGCCCGGTTGGACCGGGTTGTGGACCGGCCTGGCCGGTTGCGTGGCCGGTTGACCGGATTCTGGACCGGCCCGGCCGGTCAGAGTCTTGCCGATCGACCGGCTGCTCAACCGGACAGCTCGTTTTCTCTCTCCTGTTCTTGAGGAAAACCAAGCCAAATCGACCAAATCGAAGGAAAACGATGGAATTGGGGGCTAGAAAGTGGGGGAAATAGTAGATCAAGCACCTCAACACCAAATCCATGGACCAAAACCACTCAAAACGCAACCAAATCGCAGATCCATCCAAAGGCAAATTAGGGCTATTTT
Source organism: Lolium perenne (assembly GCF_019359855.2). Lineage (NCBI taxonomy): Eukaryota > Viridiplantae > Streptophyta > Magnoliopsida > Poales > Poaceae > Lolium > Lolium perenne. The sequence goes on from NC_067248.2 coordinate 94,593,698, forward strand.
TTGGGGATTTTTGGGGAAAATTTTTAGAGACGAAATTGGGTGGATGGGGGGTCAAATTCGCGGAAACCAAAGGCTGCTGATACCATATGTTAAGGTCTAAGACCCCGTGTGTGGCCCGATCTTGCGAATGACCCAAGAATCAAAGGGGGAAAGAGAGGGAGAGGCGGAAGAACACGAAGAACACGAAGAACACAACGCACACCAACCCGATACAATCGATACTTACCCTCGTGGCTCGATGGACCACGCCAATAGAATCACCACGGGAGAGACTCGAGGTAGAATCCCGGAGTGAGAGATCGGTGTTGAGGATGGAGGTAGGTGAGGGAGAGAGAGTGGGCTACACTAGAATCTCACTCACATAGATCCAATCATACAACATGGGGTGCCTTGATACAAAGGGGATGAAACCCTAGGGAGACAAAGCTCAAAGTCATGTTTAAGCCTAAATCTTGTCTAACCAGCTATGGGGGCGAGCTGGGGTCTTATATAGGCATACAAGGCAACAGGGGTCGAAAAGGTACAAGTTGGGTGGGTCAAACCCGACGGATCCGGTTTGGGGCCGGTCAGACCGGGCTGTGGACCGGGTGGACCGGTCACGGGTCCGGTCGACCGGTCGCAAACCGGAAACCTCGCAAATCTCCGTCCGGTCTGTGGCCCGGTCTGACCGGCCTCTGCGCCAGCCTGCCCGGTCTGTGGCCCGGTCTGACCGGCCTCTGCACCAGGCTGCCTGGTCTGTGGCCCGGTCTGACCGGCCTTTGAGCCGGCAGGGCCTCTTCCTCCCTCTTCTTCTTCCTCTTCCTTCTCCTCTTCTTCTTCCTTCTTCCTTGCACCATGGGAGTTCCTTCTCTCTTGGTCCTTGTCGATGTCGGCACCTATAGACACAATGATGATAGGCATGAGGTAGCATGCCATTCAAGTTGGTGTTGAGATTGACCATAGAGAGGAAGGAGTTCACCTTGACATATATGGCGGGGTTTTGTGTTGTTGGTCCACTTGGGGGACTCCTTGGCCATGGTGTAGCGTCGACGATAGGCGGGGCTGCATCACTCTCTCTCCCTCCCCAATTCCCTTTTCTCCAACACCAATCTCTCTCCGGGAATTCTGCCGCGTGCCTCTTCCTTGGAGATTCTATTGGCGTGATTTACCGAGTCACGGGGGTAAGTATCGGGTGTATCGGGTTGGTGTGCGTGCGTGAGTACCGGTGTTCTTCGTGTTCCTCGTGTTCCTCTCGCTCTCCCACCTTTTCCCCTTGGATCTTGGGTCAAATCGCGAGATCGGGCCAAACCCTAGATCTCAGATCTCATCATATGGTATCAGCAGCCTTTGGTTACCGCGATTTTGCCCCTCCACCCACCCGATTTCGTTTCTAGAAAATTTTCCAAAAAATAGCCCAAATTGCCTTTGGACCGATCTGTGATTTGGTTGAGTTTTGAGTGGTTTTGGTCCAATAGAAACTTGTCTTTGGTGTTGATCTGCAATTCCCCACCTTCCCACCGCTCTTAGTGCCAAATTTTCCACGAATTCGAAGATTTTCGGCCCAGATTTCCGCCCAAATCGAAGAACAGCCCGCAGATCTGATTGCGACCGGAAGTTTCGCCCGGCAGGACCGGAAGTTCCGCCCCCGGACCGGAAGTTCCGCCCCTCAGGACCGGAATTTCCGCCTGACCGAAATTTTCACAGCTAACTTCGTTTTTCGTTTTGGCACTAACCCCTTGTGTTTGGACTTCGTAGTGTGTGCCATTTCAGCTACCATAAAGCTTCCGCAACATCAACTACGACGACGGCACCCCGAGGATCCAAGCGGTTCATTTGACACCTTCCACCATAGCAAGTTCAAGATCGTCGGCCACCGTCATCACGTGGTATAACTTGCCCCTAACTTGTAGCCTAAGCTTCCTTTGCGTACCTTTCGTATCGAGAGTGGCTTTCTTGTGTTGCGAAGCATTGCGCAAGCGTCCCGACCGTGAGGGTGTGCGTGTGTTGAGCAAAGCTACGAAGCAAGCTTGTTGTGAAAAGATAAGCAAGAGAAGTGTGACATACTTACATAGATAGTAGTAGCCTTCCATAGTGAGAAAAAGAAAAAGAAAAGAAAAAGAAAAAGAAAAAGAGTGTGAGTGACACCTATACACAAAAGAGTCCAAAGCTTCTAAGCAAAAGAGAGAAAAGAGAAGAGAGGCGTCTTGCGCAAATCTTGTTGCTTCTCATTTTTGCAACCAAGCCACGGTCTCTCTTGCGTTAGCGTGACACCGAGCTAGTAGTCTTCGTTAGGACCAATTTTGTTCGTGCTCATTTTCCGTCGCGCTAACCCCATTTTGTCCCACGTGCGTGTTCCACATTGTGTATGCCTTTTGTGATCATTGAATCTTACCCACTTTTAACAACATACTCGATTTTGGATTTCGTCTTTTGGCTTTCCACCATCCACACCTAACACCATATTTGCTAGCTTTTGCGTGTGCCTTGGCGTGTGTCCCGATACACTTGGTCTTACTTTTGGCTTGGTTGATTGTCAATACTATCTTACCAAGGTAAGAGTGCGAGGTAGTCTCCTTCCACTAACATCAACCACATAGTTCTTGTCTTGTTATCATGGATAGGCACGGAGACCAAGGAAAGGAAGATGAAGTCCTACGCACCTCCGAGAGGTTGGCCACCCAACACAATCTATGGGTGCAACGACAAGAGTTCAAGGAGCAACTTACCTTGTTCGAGACTCGCATCGACGAGCAATATGAAGAAGTGGCTCACAACTTCGCTCAAGTGAACCAAGATATGAATCTTCTTCGTGAAGCTACGGACAACTTGCATGACCAAGTGACGGCCAATGATGCAAACATGGAGCGGCGCATGGATGGCCTCGAGCGCGCCATCACCAACTTGGGACGTCGACATCGCCATCGCTCTACTTCTTCATCGTCATCAACCTCATCACACGGTGACTACTCCCATGATCGCCATTCCTCCTCAAGCTCCGACTCAAGGCATGGAGATCATCATCGACCTCGTCGCCCGCATGTTCGTCAAGATGACTCTCGCTCAAACTCGAGGCGCGGAGAGTTCCATCGCCATGCTCGTCCTCATGAACGTCCTCAACAAGACCAAGCTCTTCACCAAGATCATCATCAAGCGGCTCGCCATGCCCACCATGGGCATGACGACCAACCCCAAGACAACGTCCTCCACAACATGGAACCGACACCTCATCGTCAAGCCCATGTTGATGCTCAAGACCAAGGTCATCAAGATCCACCAAGGCGTGACCTCCGAAACCATCCTCGTCATGACCAAAGGGGCCGAGAACAACCACAACATGAGCAAGACGAGAGGGCCATCATTGGGCAACGCCAACAACCTCGTCAAGATCCGCAACAACATCATCAACGTGAGCCAAGCGAAGCTAGTGTTCAACTCCACCGCCAACCCAATGCTATGGTTGGCCGTGGAAGACCTCCTCTACCACCCCAAGCCGCAAGAGATGAAGGTTTCCGTCCTCGCCGAAGAAACATGGAAGATGAAGAGAATATGTATGGAAAGCTCAAGTTCAACATGCCCAAGTTCAAGGGTGAAGACGATGCCGAGGCCTACCTCTCATGGGCACTCAAGTTTGACAAGATCTTCCGCATCCACAACTACTCCGGTGCCAAGAAAGTAGCCATGGCCTCCCTTGAGTTTGAAGAGTATGCCAACACATGGTGGGAACAAGTTGTCACTCAAAGGGAAGAAAAGGGTGAACCTCCAATTGACACTTGGGAAGATATGAAGGAGGAGATGCAAGCTCGCTTTGTCCCAACACACTACAAGACCGATCTCTTCAACAAGCTCCAAAAGTTGAAGCAAGGCACCAAGACCGTTGAGGAGTTCTTCAAGGAAATGGAGTTAACTATGATGCGAGCAAACATCCAAGAGTCCGAGAACCAAACCATTGCTAGGTTCTTCAATGGCCTCAACTACCCCATCAAGAGGATTGTGGAGTTCCAAAAATACTCCAACATGGTTGAGTTGGTTCACCAAGCTTCCAAGGCCGAGCGTCAAGTGAATGAGGACATCAAGTACTCGAAGTCCAAGCAATACTTCGCCTCCAAACTTGCTACAACAACTCCCACAACAAGCGTCAAGCCAACCGCATCCTCTACACCTTCCAAGCAACCTACTATCCAAAGTCGCATGAAGCAAACGGTGTCCTCCACCGCCTCCTCCAAAGCCTCTACGGGATCCTCCAATGTCACTTGCTTCAAGTGTGGCACTCAAGGCCACAAGTCCTTCGAGTGCAAGAACACCAAGGTTATGATCACTATGGAGAATGGTGACATAGAGACGCTAAGTGAGGGCGAATATGAAGCTCCAGTACAAGCCGCCGTTTCTAATGAGGAAGAGTATGATGAAGAAAGTGGAGAAGACCCTCTCTTATGCACCCACGACCCAAGCCCTTCACTTGTGGTCACTCGAGTGCTCACAACTCAACCCCAAGCTATGGAAGACCAAAGATGCAACATCTTCCAAACTCGAGCCGGAATTTGTGGCAAGTCAATCAAGGTCATCATCGATGGTGGGAGTTGCCACAACTTGGCAAGCACCGAGTTATGCGAGCAGCTCAACCTCTCACTTCGCAAACATCCTCATCCATACCATGTCCAATGGTTGAGTGATAAGGGCAATGTCAAGATACAACACACCGTCACCGTCAACTTCAAGATAGGCCCCTATGAAGACACCGTTGAGTGTGACGTGGTACCCATGACCGTGTGTCACATGTTGCTTGGCCGCCCATGGAAATTTGACAAGAAGGCCATACATGATGGTTACTCCAATGCATACACCTTCAAGGTCAAGGACAAGAAGTTCGAGCTTCGCCCAATGACTCCTAGCCAAATCATCGCCGACAATGCGAAGGCTTTAGCGAGGACACAACACCACACCCACCATAGTGAGTTGAGAGGAGAGGGAGCGACCCACCAAAAGGAGAGTGAGCACCACCATCCACATATGAGTGAGAGAAAGACTGTCCTCTTAGCCACAAAAAGAGAGTGGAGAGAAGTGAAAGACAACCCATCCACAACCATACACTACGTGCTCATTTGCAAGGGCCTCTCGTCGGAGATTAACGACTTATCCAACATTCATTCATCTTTGTTGTCTCTTTTGAGGAGTTCCAAGACGTCTTCCCCGACGAGCTACCTCATGGACTACCACCGCTTCGGGGCATCGAGCACCGCATCGACCTCATACCCGGCGCTCCCCTTCCAAACCATGCCGCATACCGCACCAACCCCGAAGACACCAAAGAGATTCAATGCCAAATACAAGACCTCCTCGCTAAAGGGTACATTCGAGAAAGCCTTAGCCCTTGTGCCGTTCCCGTGATTCTTGTGCCTAAACCGGATGAGACGCAACGGATGTGTATGGATTGTCGCCCCATCAATGCCATTACCGTCCGTTATCGCCATCCCATCCCGCGTTTAGACGACATGCTTGATGAATTGAGTGGTGCCACCATTTTCTCTAAGATTGATTTGCGTAGTGGCTACCACCAAATTCGCATGGCAATTGGTGATGAATGGAAGACGGCATTCAAGACCAAGCTTGGTCTATATGAATGGCTCGTCATGCCATTTGGTCTTTCAAATGCTCCTTCGACTTTCATGCGTCTTATGAATCACATTTTGAGACCGCTCATTGGCAAGAGCGTGGTTGTTTACTTTGATGACATTCTCATCTATAGCAAAAATCTCGAGGACCATGTTCAACATGTGAGAGAAGTCTTGTGCATATTGCGCCACGAGAAGCTCTTTGCCAACCTCCCAAAATGCAACTTTGCTCAAAACAAATTGGTTTTTCTTGGTTTTGTGGTTTCCGCCAACGGGATTGAAGTTGATTCTTCCAAGATTGAGGCCATCCACAATTGGCCCACTCCCACAAATGTTGGTCAAGTTCGGAGTTTTCATGGACTCGCCGGTTTCGACCGCCGCTTTGTGAAAGATTTTAGCACCATCGCTTGCCCTTTAAATGAGCTTACTAAAAAGAATGTTCCGTTTGTTTGGGGCAAAGCACAACAAAACGCTTTTGATGAATTGAAAAAGAGACTCACCGAGGCACCACTACTTGTTCTCCCTGATTTTGCTAAAACATTTGAGATAGAATGTGATGCGAGTGGCCTTGGAATTGGCGGTGTTCTCATGCAAAGTGGAAAACCCGTGGCATAATATAGCGAGAAGTTGGACGGCGCACGACTCAACTATCCTATATATGACAAGGAGCTTTATGCTTTGGTTCGTGTTCTTGAAGTTTGGCAACATTACCTTTGGCCAAAAGAGTTTGTTATCCATTCGGATCATGAGTCCTTGAAGTATTTGAAAAGTCAACACAATTTGAACAAGAGACATGCTAAGTGGGTTGAGTTCATAGAGTCCTTCCCTTATGTTATCAAATACAAAAAGGGCAAGGAAAATGTGGTTGTGGATGCACTTTCCCGCAAGAATACTCTTCTACTCACCCGCTTGGAGTTTCACATTTTGGGTCTTGAGGAGATCAAAGAACTTTACACTTCCGACTCTTTCTTTGGACCAATATTTGAAAAGTGTTCCATTGACCGAGGTTTTGATGATTTCTATTTGCATGATGGCTACTTGTTTAAAGCTAACAAAGTTTGCATACCCGAGTCTTCTCTTCGTAAGTTGCTTTTGCAAGAGTCACATGGAGGTGGTCTCATGGGTCATTTTGGACGCGACAAGACTCTCTCGATGCTATCCACACACTATTATTGGCCACGCATGAAGCGAGACGTGGAGCGCCTTTGCAACCGTTGCAACACATGCTTACAAGCTAAGTCGACATCCAACCCCCATGGTCTTTACATGCCCTTACCCATTCCATATGCACCTTGGTCGGACATAAGCATGGACTTTGTACTTGGTTTACCACGCACAAAACATGGGCATGATTCAATCTTTGTGGTAGTGGATAGGTTCTCAAAAATGGCTCATTTCATACCATGTCATAAGAGCGATGATGCTTCACACATTGCTTCATTGTTTTTCAGGGAAGTGGTTCGCCTACACGGAATACCGGCAAGCATTGTGTCGGATCGAGACGTCAAGTTCATGAGTTATCTATGGAAGTCGCTCATGGCAAAGTTTGGAGTGAAGCTCTTATTCTCATCGTCCTCGCACCCTCAAACCGATGGACTGACCGAAGTGGTCAATCGAAGCCTCTCCACACTACTCCGCACACTTGTGAAGAAAAACTTGAAGTCATGGGAAGATTGCCTCCCCCACGCGGAGTTCGCCTACAATAGAGCCAAGCACTCCACAACATTACGGAGTCCCTTCATGATCGTCTATGGATTCGAACCTCCAACGGCACTCGACATCCTCCCACTACCTCTTCCTCAAAGGACGAACATGGACTTCGACAAGCGCACCACCGCCATGAAGAAACTACATGAAGAAACAAGAGCAACCATACAAGACCATGTCCTTCGCCAAGCTACCCGCCTCAACGCCAAGAAGAAATAACGAGTGTTTGAAGAAGGAGACCTCGTTTGGGTTCACCTAAGGAAAGAAAGGTTCCCTCAAGAACGCAACTCCAAGCTCAAGCCAAGAGGAGATGGGCCTTTCAAGGTACTCAAGCGCATCAACAACAACGCCTACGTCATCGACATACCAACATCCACGTACTTGGTGAGCAACACTTTCAACATCTCGGATCTATCCCCACATCATGGAGATGAGGAGGAACAAGTGTCGAGGACGACTCTCTCCCAAGGGGGGGGGGAGATGATGTAGCCCCGCTCGCCAACGACACTACATCAAGACCAACAAGCCCTCCTCGTGGTCCAATGACACGAGCTAGAGCCCAAGCGCTATGCCAAGAGGTGAATTCGCTCCTCTCTACCTATGCCTTTGACACACCCTTGGACGGCTTGCTACTTCATGCAAATACACTATGTTCAATCAGGTACATCGGTCAAGACACAAGCCATGGAGTCCAAGCCAATGGAGAAAGAGCTGGAAATGATGAAGATGGAGCTCCAGCGCACAGGCCGGAACTTCCGCCCTCCAGGACCGGAACTTCCGGCCAGATTCCTCCCAGATGCTGCCAAGATGCCGTCCAGCGCCCAGAGAAGTGGAGCCAGCCGGAACTTCCGCCCCGAGGGACCGGAACTTCCGCCCACCCGGAACTTCCGCCCAAGTTCCGCCCAAGTTCCGAAAGTCCGTCAAAACGCCCCTGGATGTTACTGCAAGGAAACGGGCTTGATGCGGGGTGGCCTTCGGACACCTCCTCACCAAGACCAACAAGTCCCCCAAGTGGACCAATGACAAGGGCTCGAGCTAAAGCGATACATGACAAGGTGAACTCGCTCCTCACTACCCTCGACCTCGGTACCCCATTGGATGGAATGCTACCTCATGCCGAAATGCTATGTGTCATTAGGTACAAGGCACATCAAGACCCTGGAGAGGAGGACAAGCCAAGGTCAAGGGAAGGAGAGAAGCAGCTGGACATAGAGATGATCATGAAGCCGAAGCCAACGTTGCCCGAAGAGCTCCAAGGAAGAGATGGACGCTGGCCGGTCCAGGACCCGGTCAGACCGGACCCACGACCGGACGCCCCGGCCACAGGCCCGGTCAACCGGGCGCAAACCGGGCCAGCTCCCTCGTACCGGACGACGACCGGGCCCAAGAACGGATTCTTCGCAGATTCCCGGTTGGCGACCGGTCGACCGGACCCATGACCGGGCAGCCCGGTCACAGGCCCGGTCAGACCGGACCCCTGGCCGGACAGCCCGGTCACAGGCCCGGTCTGACCGGACGCAAACCGGATCCGACGGGAATACCCCACCAAACTGCCTTAACTTATCCATTCGCGTACCTGTTCGCCCTTGCTGGCTGGGTGTACCTATATAAGTAGCTGGAACCCCTCCTTTATTTCTTAGACTTGTTTAGAACTCAAACCTACCTTTGAGCTTAGTCTCCCTTGGGTATCATCCCTCTGTAATCAAGGCACTCTTGTTGTTGATTTGTGAATTGCTAAGTGAGATTCTAGTGCAAAACACTCTCTCTCCTATCAATCCCCTTCTCTCCAACACCAATCTCTCTCCGGGAATTCTGCCGCGTGCCTCTTCCTTGGAGATTCTATTGGCGTGATCTACCGAGTCACGGGGGTAAGTATCGGGTGTATCGGGTTGGTGTGCGTGCGTGAGTACCGGTGTTCTTTGTGTTCCTCGTGTTCCTCACGTTCTCCCTCGTTTTCCCCTTGGTCCTTGGGTCGAATCGCGAGATCGGGCCACATCCGGGATCTTAGATCTCATCATATGGTATCAGCAGCTTTTGGTTTCCGCGAATTTGACCCCCCACCCATCCGATTTCGTTTCTAGAAAATTTTCCAAAAAATAGCCCCAAATTGCCTTTGGACGGATCTGTGATTTGGTTGAGTTTTGAGTGGTTTTGCTCCGTGGATCTGGTGTTGTTGTGCTTGATCTACTATTTCCCCAACTTTGAGCCTCCGATTCCATCGTTTCCCTTCGTTTTGGTCGATTTGGTTTTGGTTTGGGGAAGAACAGGAGAGAGAAAGCTTCAAATCGAGAAACCCGGTTTCGAACCCGGTCAAGCAAGACCTGAACCGGACGAGCCAGCAGAGAACCCGGTCCGACCGGGCGGCAACCGGACAGGCCGGTCCAGGATCCGATCCAACCGGGCCCCAGACCGGGCGCATCTTCGCGCCCTCCTTCGACCTCGACATCCGGCGATCTCCACCACCACCACCACCACCACCACCATTGCAGGTATAACTTACAGTACCCCTTGTAGCCCTCTTCTTTTTGCGATCTATCCCACGAGCAAAGCTTTTCGAGTGTTGCGAAACATCGCACGAGGTCCCGACCGTGAGGTTGTGCGTTGTGTGAGTAAAGCTCATAAGTGGAGCTCGTGAGTGGCCAGCAAAAGAGTAAGAGCATAGTGTGCTAGTGAAAAAAAAAGAAGCAAAGTGCAAAGTGCCACCGATACAAAAAGAGTGAAAAGCTTTTAAGCAAGCAAGAGAGATAGAGAAGAGAGACCTCGTGCGAATCTTGGTGTTTCTCCTCTATGCAACCTAGCTTCGATCTCTTCTTGCGTTAGTGTGACATTGAGCACCCTTGCTTAGGGGTTTTTCATTTTTCCGCTCGTTCCTTGGTTGCACTAACCCCGCTCATCTCGTGTGTGAGTTCCACATTTTTCCGTGTTTGTAGTGATCTCCACTTTGACACTTGATTTTTGGACCTTACCCACTCTTAACAACATACTCGATTTTGGATTTCGTCTTTTGGCTTTCCACCATCCACACCTAACACCATATTTGCTAGCTTTTGCGTGTGCCTTTGTGTGTGTCCCGATACACTTGATCTTACTTTGGTTTTGGTTGATTTCCTCAATACTATCTTACCAAGGTAAGAGTGCGAGGTAGTCTCCTTCCACTAACATCCACAACATAGTTCTTGTCTTGTGATCATGGATAGGCACGGAGACCAAGCAAAGGAGGATGAGGTCCTACACCCCTCCGAAAGGTTGGCCACCCAACACAACCTATGGGTGCAACGCCAAGAGTTCAAGGACCAACTCAACTTGTTCGAGACACGCATCGACGAACAATATGAAGAAGTGGCTCACAACTTCGGCCAAGTGAACCAAGATATGAATCTTCTTCGTGAAGCTACGGACAACTTGCATGAACAAGTGACGGCCAATGATGCAAACATGGAGCGGCGCATGGATAGCCTCGAGCGCGCCATCAACAACTTGGGACGCCGACATCGACATCGCTCTACTTCCTCATCGTCATCGACCTCGTCACACGGTGACTACTCCCATGATCGCCATTCCTCCTCAAGCTCCGACTCAAGGCATGGAGATCATCATCGACCTCGGCGCCCGCATGCTCGTCAAGATGACTCTCGCTCAAACTCAAGGCGCGGAGAGTTCCATCGCCATGCTCGTCCTCATGAACGTCCGCAACAAGAACAAGCTCTTCACCAAGATCGTCAACAAGCGGCTCGCCATGCCCACCGGCCATGGGCATGACGACCAGCCCCAAGACAACGTCCTCCACAACATGGACCCGGCACCTCATCGTCAAGCCCATGTGGATGCTCAAGACCAAGGTCATCAAGATCCACCAAGGCGTGATCTCCGGAATCATCCTCGCCATGACCAAAGGGGCCGAGGACAACCACAACATGATCAAGATGTGATGAGGTCTAAGACCCCGTGTGTGGCCCGATCTCGCGAATGACCCAAGAATCAAAGGGTGAAAGAGAGGGAGAGGCGGAAGAACACGAAGAACACGAAGAACACAACGCACACCAACCCGATACAATCGATACTTACCCTCGTGGGTCGATGGACCACGCCAATAGAATCACCATGGGAGAGACTCGAGGTAGAATCCCGGAGTGAGAGATCGGTGTTGGGGACGGAGACCGGTGAGGGAGAGAGAGTGGGCTACACTAGAATCTCACTCACATAGATCCAATCATCCAACATGGGGTACCTTGATACAAAGGGGATGAAACCCTAGGGAGACAAAGCTCAAAGTTATGTTTAAGCCTAAATCTTGTCTAACCAGCTATGGGGGCGAGCTGGGGTCTTATATAGGCATACAAGGCGACACGGGTCGAAAAGGTACAAGTAGTTGGGTCAAACCCGACGAATCCGGTTTGGGGCCGGTCAGACCGGGCTATGGACCGGGTGGTCCGGTCACTGGTCCGGTCGACCGGTCGCAAACCGGAAACCTCGCAGATTCCGTCCGGTTGGCTTCCGGTACGAGGCCTGGGTGTGCCCGGTCTGTGGCCCGGTCTGACCGGCCTCTGCGCCGGCCTGTCCGGTCTGTGGCCCGGTCTGACCGGCCTCTGGGCTGGCCGGCCTGTTCCTCCCTCCTCTTCTTCCTCTTCCTTCTCCTCTTCTTCCCTTCTTCTTCTTCCTTCTTCCATGCACCATGGTGGTTCCTTCTCTCTTGGTCCTTGTCGATGTCGGCACCTATAGACATCAAGATGATAGGCATGAGGTAGCATACCATTCAAGTTGGTGTTGAGATCGACCATAGAGAGGAAGGAGTTCACCTTGACATATATGGCGGGGGTTTGTGTTGTTGGTCCACTTGGGGGACTCCTTGGCCATGGTGTAGCGTCGACGATAGGCCGGGCTACATCATCTCCCCCCTTGGGGAAGAGTCGTCCTCGACTCTTGCTCCTCCTCACCGATGAGGTAGACGGGAAGGACTTGTATAGGTGCCCTTGTGTCCTTAGGGATGCTCGTCGTAGTGCGGGCGTCTTTGTTGTAGTCCATAACGGGTCTCCCATGTAGTGGTGGAGGGGCCAAGTCTCGGTCGAAGAAGAACAAGGGGAAAAACAACTTGCAAAAGGAAAGCTTGTGGATGCCAATTTGGTGACCGGCGAACAAGAGGCTCTCAATCAAATACGAAGCATCAAGTCGTTTCTCCAAAAGGCATTGGGCAAAAATAGTGATCAAAAGAGTGTCGATGTATCCAAAATGTGGGAGGACAAAAATTTGTGCAAGTAAAAGTTTGCTTTGGAAGGTGTCAAAAATGTTGTGTGTAGCATTGTCCCACACAAATGGAACAATCAAAAGGCAAGTATCGGCGGCAAAATTTGGGGCAAAATTTTTATGTGCAATGGCAAAGCTATGGAGACTTCTAGCTTGGGAAAGTATGGTTGGCGTGAGCCGAGTATGGGTTGATGTGGTCTGAGACCCCGATTGTGGCCCGATCTCGCGATTGACCCAAGGAATCAAGGGGGAAAGAGGGGGGAGAGGCGGAAGGACACGAAGAACGCGAAGAACACACGAAGAACCACGCACACCAACCCGATACAATCGATGCTTACCCTCACGACTCGATGGACCGTGCCAATAGAATCCGCCCGGAAGAGACTCGAGGTAGAATTCCGAGAGGAGAGACCGGTGAGGAGGACGAATCAAGGAGTGGGAGAGAGAGTGTAAAACACTAGAATCTCACACTACCAAATCCATACATCCACAAGGGTTGCCTTGATTACAGAGGGATGATACCCAAGGGAGACTAAGCTCAAAGTTAGGTTTGAGTTCTAAACAAGTCCCAACAGTAAAGGAGGGGGTCCAGCTACTTAAATAGGCAAGCTCAGCCAGCAAGGGCGTACAGGTACGCGAATGGATAAGTCAAGGCAGTTTGGTGGGGTATTCCCGTCGGATCCGGTTGGGCGTCCGGTCAGACCGGGCCTGTGACCGGGCTGTCCGGTCAGGGGTCCGGTCTGACCGGGCCTGTGACCGGGCTGTCCGGTCATGGGTCCGGTCGACCGGCCGCCAACCGGGATTCTGCGAAGAGTCCGGTCCTGGGTCCGGTCGTCGTCCGGTACGAGGGAGTTGGCCCGGTTTGCGCCCGGTTGACCGGGCCTGTGGCCGGGGAGTCCGGTCGTGGGTCCGGTCTGACCGGGTCCTGGACCGGCCAGCGTCCTTCTCTTCCTTGGCGCTCTTCGGGTGACGTCGGCTTAGGCTTCATGTTCATCTCCAGGTTCCGCTGCTCCTCTCCTTCCCTTGACCATGACGTCTCATCCTCTCCGGGGTCTTGATGCTCCATGTACCTAATCACACAAAGTGTTTCGGCATGAGGTAGCATTCCATCCAATGGGGAATCGAGGTCGAGGGTAGTGAGGAGCGAGTTCACCTTGTCATGTATTGCTTTGGCTCGAGCCCGTGTCATGGGTCCACTTGGGGGACTTGTTGGCCTTGATGTAGTGTCGTTGGCGAGCGGGGCTACATCATCTCCCCCCCCTTGGGAGAGAGTCGTCCTCGACTCTTGTTCCTCCTCATCTCCATGATGTGGGGAGAGGTCCGAGATGTTGAAAGTGTTGCTCACCAAGTACTTGGATGTTGGTATGTCGATGACGTAGGCGTTGTTGTTGATGCGCTTGAGTACCTTGAAAGGCCCATCTCCTCTTGGCTTGAGCTTGGAGTTGCGTTCTTGAGGGAACCTTTCTTTCCTTAGGTGAACCCAAACGAGGTCTCCTTCTTCAAACACTCGTTCTTTCTTCTTGGCGTTGAGTCGGGTGGCTTGGCGAAGGACATGGTTTTGTATGGTTGCTCTTGTTTCTTCATGTAGTTTCTTCATGGCGGTGGTGCGCTCGTCGAAGTCCATGCTGGTCCTTTGATGAAGAGGGAGTGGTAGGATGTCGAGTGCCGTTGGAGGTTCGAATCCATAGACGATCATGAAGGGACTCCGTAATGTTGTGGAGTGCTTGGCTCTATTGTAGGCGAACTCCGCGTGGGGGAGGCAATCTTCCCATGACTTCAAGTTTTTCTTCACAAGTGTGCGAACGAGTGTGGAGAGGCTTCGATTGACCACTTCGGTTTGTCCATCGGTTTGAGGGTGCGAGGACGATGAGAACAAGAGCTTGACTCCAAACTTTGCCATAAGCGACTTCCATAGATAACTCATGAACTTGACGTCTCGATCCGACACAATGCTTGCCGGTATCCCATGTAGGCGAACCACTTCCCTGAAAAACAATGAAGCAATGTGTGAAGCATCATCGCTCTTATGACATGGTATAAAATGTGCCATTTTTGAGAACCTATCCACTACCACAAAGATTGAATCATGCCCATGCTTTGTTCTTGGTAAGCCTAACACAAAGTCCATGCTTATATCCGACCAAGGTGCATATGGAATGGGTAAAGGTATGTAAAGACCATGGGGGTTGGATGTTGACTTAGCTTGTAAGCACGTTGTGCAACGGTTGCAAAGGCGCTCCACGTCTCGCTTCATGCGTGGCCAATAGTAGTGTGTGGATAGCATCGAAAGAGTCTTGTCGCGTCCAAAATGACCCATGAGGCCACCTCCATGTGACTCTTGCAAAAGCAACTTACGAAGAGAAGACTCGGGTATGCAAACTTTGTTAGCTTTAAACAAGTAGCCATCATGCAAATAGAAATCATCAAAACCTCGGTCAACGGAACACTTGGCAAAGATTGGACCAAAGAAAGAGTCGGATGCATAAAGCTCTTTGATCTCCTCAAGACCCAAGATGTGAAACTCCAAGCGGGTGAGTAGAAGAGTAATCTTGCGGGAAAGTGCATCCGCAACCACATTTTCCTTGCCCTTTTTGTATTTGATAACATAAGGGAAGGACTCTATGAACTCAACCCACTTAGCATGTCTCTTGTTCAAATTGTGTTGACTTTTCAAATACTTCAAGGACTCATGATCCGAGTGGATGACAAACTCTTTTGGCCAAAGGTAATGTTGCCAAACTTCAAGAACACGAACCAAAGCATAAAGCTCCTTGTCATATATAGGATAGTTGAGGCGTGCGCCATCCAACTTCTCGCTATAGTATGCCACGGGTTTTCCATTTTGCATGAGAACACCACCGATTCCAAGGCCACTCGCGTCGCATTCTATCTCAAATGTTTTGGCAAAATCGGGAAGAGCAAGTAGTGGTGCCTCGGTGAGTCTCTTTTTCAATTCATCAAAAGCTTTTTGTTGTGCTTTGCCCCAAACGAACGGAACATTCTTTTTTGTAAGCTCGTTTAAAGGGCAAGCAATGGTGCTGAAATCTTTCACAAAGCGGCGGTAAAATCCGGCAAGTCCATGGAAGCTTCGAACTTGGCCAACATTTGTGGGAGTGGGCCAATTGTGGATGGCCTCAACTTTGGAAGAATCAACTTCAATCCCGTTGGCGGAAACCACAAAACCAAGAAAAACCAATTTGTTTTGAGCGAAATGGCATTTTGGAAGGTTGGCAAAGAGCTTCTCGTGGCGCAAGATGCATAAGACTTCTCTCACATGTTGAACATGGTCCTCGAGATTTTTGCTATAGATGAGAATATCATCAAAGTAAACAACCACGCTCTTGCCAATGAGAGGTCGCAAAATGTGATTCATAAGACGCATGAAAGTGGAAGGAGCATTGGAAAGACCAAATGGCATGACGAGCCATTCATAGAGACCAAGCTTGGTCTTGAATGCCGTCTTCCATTCATCACCAATTGCCATGCGAATTTGGTGGTAGCCACTACGCAAATCAATCTTAGAGAAAATGGTGGCACCACTCAATTCATCAAGCATGTCATCTAAACGCGGAATGGGATGTCGATAATGGACGGTAATGGCATTGATAGGGCGGCAATCCATACACATCCGTTGCGTCTCATCCGGTTTAGGCACAAGAATGACGGGAACGGCACAAGGGCTAAGGCTTTCTCGGACATACCCTTTAGCGAGGAGGTCTTGTATTTGTCGTTGTATCTCCTTGGTATCTTCGGGGTTGGTGCGGTAGGCGGCGCGGTTTGGTAGTGGCGCGCCGGGTATGAGGTCGATGCGATGCTCGATGCCCCGAAGCGGTGGTAGTCCATGAGGTAGCTCGTCGGGGAAGACGTCTTGGAACTCCTTCAAAAGAGACAACAAAGACGAAGGAATGTTGGTTAAGTCGTTAGTCTCCGACGAGAGGACCTTGCAAATGAGCACGTAGTGTATGGTGGTGGATGGGTTGTCTTTCACTTCTCTCCACTCGCTTTTGGTGGCTAGGAGGACACTCTTTCGCTCACTCATATGTTGGTGGTGGCGCTCACTCTGATTTTGGTGGGTAGCTCCCTCACCTCTCATCTCACTATGGTGGGTGTGGTGTTGTGCCCTCGCTAAAGCCTTCGCATTGTCGGCGATGATTTGGCTAGGAGTCATTGGGCGAAGCTCGAACTTCTTGTCCTTGACCTTGAAGGTGTATGCATTGGAGAAACCATCATGTATGGCCTTCTTGTCAAATTGCCATGGGCGGCCAAGCAACATGTGGCACACGGTCATAGGCACCACGTCACACTCGACGGTGTCTTCATAGGGTCCTATCTTGAAGTTGACGGTGACGGTGTGTTGAATCTTGACATTGCCCTTGTCACTCAACCATTGGACATGGTATGGATGAGGATGCTTGCGAAGCGTGAGGTTGAGCTTCTCACATAGCTCGGTGCTTCCCAAGTTGTGGCAACTCCCACCATCGATGATGACCTTGATTGACTTGCCACCAATGCCGGCACGCGTTTGGAAGATGTTGCATCTTTGGTCTTCCATAGCTTGGGGTTGAGTGGTGAGCACTCGAGTGACCACAAGAGAAGGGCTTGGATCATGTGTGCATAAGAGGGGGTCTTCTCCACTTTCTTCATCATACTCTTCCTCATTAGCAACGACGGCTTGCACTAGGGTTTCATATTCACCTTCACTTAGAGTCTCTATGTCACCATTCTCCATAGTGATCATGACCTTGGTGTTCTTGCACTCAAAGGACTTGTGGCCTTGGGTGCCACACTTGAAGCAAGTGACATTGGAGGGTCCCGTAGAGGCCTTAGAGGAGGCGGTGGAGGATACCGTTTGCTTCATGCGACTTTGTATGGAAGGTTGCTTGGAAGGTGTAGAGGATGCGGTTGGCTTGACACTTGTTGTAGGAGTTGATGTGGCAAGCTTGGAGGCGAAGTATTGCTTGGACTTCGAGTACTTGATGTCCTCATTCACTTGACGCTCGGCCTTAGAAGCTTGGTGAACCAACTCAACCATGTTGGAGTATTGTTGGAACTCCACAATCCTCTTGATGGGGTAGTTGAGGCCATTGAAGAACCTAGCGATGGTTTGGTTCTCGGACTCTTGGATGTTTGCTCGCATCATGGTTAACTCCATCTCCTTGAAGAATTCCTCAACGGTCTTGGTGCCTTGCTTCAACTTTTGTAGCTTGTTGAAGAGATCGGTCTTGTAGTGTTTAGGGACAAAGCGAGCTTCCATCTCCTCCTTCATGTCTTCCCAAGTATCAATTGGAGGATCACCCTTTTCTTCCCTAAGAGTGACAACTTGTTCCCACCAAGTGTTGGCATAATCTTCAAACTCGAGGGAGGCCATGGCTACTTTCTTGGCACCGGAGTAGTTATGGATGCGGAAGATCTTGTCAACCTTGAGTGCCCATGAGAGATAGGCCTAAAGCGTCGTCTTCACCCTTGAACTTGGGCATGTTGAACTTGAGCTTTCCATACATATTCTCTTCATCTTCCATGTTCCTTCGGCGAGGACGGATGCCTTCATCTCTTGCGGCTTGAGGTGGTAGAGGAGGTCTTCCACGACCAACCATAGCATTGGGTTGGCGTTGGAGGTGAACGCTAGCTTCACTTGGCTCATGTTGAGGATGTTGTTGCGGGTCTTGGCGAGGTTGTTGGCGTTGCCCAATTATGGCCCTCTCATCTTGATCATGTTGTGGTTGCCCTCGGCCCCTTTGGTCATGGCGAGGATTGTTCCGGAGGTCACGCCTTGGTGGATCTTGATGACCTTGGTCTTGAGCATCCACATGGGCTTGACGATGAGTTGCCGGGTCCATGTTGTGGAGGACGTTGTCTTGGGGTTGGTCGTCATGCCCATGGTGGGCATGGCGAGCCGCTTGATGACGATCTTGGTGAAGAGCTTGTTCTTGTTGCGGACGTTCATGAGGACGAGCATGGCGATGGAACTCTCCGCGCCTTGAGTTGGAGCGAGAATCATCATGACGAGCGTGCGGTCGACGAGAGTGATGATGATCTCCATGCCTTGAGTCGGAGCTTGAGGACGAATGGTGATCATGGGAGTAGTCATCATGTGAGGTAGTCGATGACGATGAGGAAGTAGAGCGATGTCGATGTCGGCGTCCCAAGTTGTTGATGGCGCGCTCGAGGCTATCCATGCGCCGCTCCATGTTTGCATCATTGGCCGTCACTTGGTCATGCAAGTTGTCCGTAGCTTCACGAAGAAGATTCATATCTTGGTTCACTTGGCCGAAGTTGTGAGCCACTTCTTCATATTGTTGGTCGATGCGTGTCTCGAACAAGTTGAGTTGGTCCTTGAACTCTTGGCGTTGCACCCATAGGTTGTGTTGGGTGGCCAACCTCTCGGAGGGGTGTAGGACCTCGTCTTCCTTTGCTTGGTCTCCGTGCCTATCCATGATCACAAGACAAGAACTATGTTGTGGATGTTAGTGGAAGGAGACTACCTCTCACTCTTACCGTGGTAAGATAGTATTGAGGCAATCAACCAAGCCGAAAGTAAGACCAATTGTATCGGGACACACACAAAGGCACACGCAAAAGCTAGCAAATATGGTGTTAGGAGTGGATGGTGGAAAACCAAAAGACGAAATCCAAAATCGAGTATGTTGTTAAGAGTGGGTAAGGTCCAAAAATCCAAGTGTCAAAGTGGCGATCACTATAAACACGGAAAAATGTGGAACTCACACACGGGATGAACGGGGTTAGTGCAACCAAGGAACGAGCGGAAAAATGAAAAACCCCTAAGCAAGGGTGCTCAATGTCACACTAACGCAAGAAGAGATCGAAGCTAGGTTGCATAGATTAGAAACACCAAGATTCGCACGAGGTCTCTCTTCTCTATCTCTCTTGCTTGCTTAAAAGCTTTTCACTCTTTTTGTATCGGTGGCACTTTGCACTTTGCTTTTCTCTCTTTTTTTTTCACTAGCACACTATGCTCTTACTCTTTTGCTGGCCACTCACGAGCTCCACTTATGAGCTTTACTCACACAACGCACACCCTCACGGTCGGGACCTCGTGCGATGTTTCGCAACACTCGGAAGCTTCGCTCGTGGGATAGATCGCAAAAAAAAGAGGGCTACAAGGGTTACTGCAAGTTATACCTGCGATGGTGGAGATGGTGGTGGTGGTGGTGGTCGGCGGTGGTGTTAGACGATGTCGAAGACGAGGAGCCCGGTCGGTGGTCCGGTCGGACCGGGTGTGGCGCCGGCTGCTCCGGTCTGGGGTCCGGTTGACCGGCTTCTGGACCGGCTGCTCCGGTTTGCGTCCGGTTGACCGGGTTCTGCGCCGGGCGGTCCGGTCTGGGGGGCGGTTGACCGGGTTCGAAACCGGGTTCGTCGATTTGGAGCTTTCTCTCTCCTGTTCTTCCCCAAACCAAAACCAAATCAACCAAAACGAAGGGAAAAGATGGAATTGGAGGCTAAAAGTTGGGGAAATAGTAGATCAAGCACAACAACACCAGATCCACGGAGCAAAACCACTCAAAACTCAACCAAATCACAGATCCGTCCAAAGGCAATTTAGGGCTATTTTTTGGAAAATTTTCTAGAAACAAAATTGGGTGGGTGGAGGGTCAAATCCGCGGAAACCAAAGGCTGCTGATACCATATGATGTGGTCTGAGACCCCGATTGTGGCCCGATCTCGCGATTGACCCAAGGAATCAAGGGGGAAAGAGGGGGGAGAGGCGGAAGGACACGAAGAACGCGAAGAACACACGAAGAACCACGCACACCAACCCGATACAATCGATGCTTACCCTCACGGCTCGATGGACCGTGCCAATAGAATCCGCCCGGAGAGACTCGAGGTAGAATTCCGAGAGGAGAGACCGGTGAGGAGGACGAATCAAGGAGTGGGAGAGAGAGTGTAAAACACTAGAATCTCACACTACCAAATCCATACATCCACAAGGGTTGCCTTGATTACAGAGGGATGATACCCAAGGAAGACTAAGCTCAAAGTTAGGTTTGAGTTCTAAACAAGTCCCAACAGTAAAGGAGGGGGTCCAGCTACTTAAATAGGCAAGCTCAGCCAGCAAGGGCGTACAGGTACGCGAATGGATAAGTCAAGGCAGTTTGGTGGGGTATTCCCGTCGGATCCGGTTGGGCGTCCGGTCAGACCGGGCCTGTGACCGGGCTGTCCGGTCAAGGGTCCGGTCTGACCGGGCCTGTGACCGGGCTGTCCGGTCATGGGTCCGGTCGACCGGCCGCCAACCGGGATTCTGCGAAGAGTCCGGTCCTGGGTCCGGTCGTCGTCCGGTACGAGGGAGTTGGCCCGGTTTGCGCCCGGTTGACCGGACCTGTGGCCGGGGAGTCCGGTCGTGGGTCCGGTCTGACCGGGTCCTGGACCGGCCAGCGTCCTTCTCTTCCTTGGCGCTCTTCGGGTGACGTCGGCTTCGGCTTCATGTTCATCTCCAGGTTCCGCTGCTCCTCTCCTTCCCTTGACCATGACGTCTCATCCTCTCCGGGGTCTTGATGCTCCATGTACCTAATCACACAAAGTGTTTCGGCATGAGGTAGCATTCCATCCAATGGGGAATCGAGGTCGAGGGTAGTGAGGAGCGAGTTCACCTTGTCATGTATTGCTTTGGCTCGAGCCCGTGTCATGGGTCCACTTGGGGGACTTGTTGGCCTTGATGTAGTGTCGTTGGCGAGCGGGGCTACATCATGGGTATCCTCAAGTGTCAAAGAATCCATTGCAATTGCCAAAGATGAAATGAGAAATCCAAAGGAGAGCAACTTTTGGTGTGACATGTGGCACAAGGTGCATAAGGTGTCTCTCACATGTATGACATGATCCTTGAGATTCTCGGAGTGTATGATGATGTCATCAATACATACAACAACCATTGTGCCAACAAGATGTGTCAAGAGATGTTGCATAAGAAGCAAAAGAGGTGACGAGGAATTGGACCAAACCGGAAGCTCGACAAGAAATGTCGGAAACACACGATGGCGAAGGCGTTGGGAAACATACCCTTTGGTGTGAGTCCCGCGGGTTAGGTCCTTGATGGGGTAGCTCTCAATTGCGCGTTTCGTGAGATCATGCTCCGTAGCGGTGGAAGTGGTCATCCGTGTACCTACACATGGAAGAAACAAGACAAAAAGCGTGTGTGCATGGTAGATGAATACATCATCCATCATGATGTTCCATGTCTTGTGCACATCACCATTAGTGTCAAGCAAGATAGTATGAAATGCATGGCGATGGTGCATATGGCAAGAAGGTGCAT
This sequence comes from Lolium perenne, assembly GCF_019359855.2. Lineage (NCBI taxonomy): Eukaryota > Viridiplantae > Streptophyta > Magnoliopsida > Poales > Poaceae > Lolium > Lolium perenne. The sequence goes on from NC_067248.2 coordinate 94,615,505, forward strand.
TCATGGCATGTGGTAACTCATGATCATCAAAAATTGAGAAGGCTATGGGGGCCATCTCGTGAACAATAAAATAAGCATTCTTGCATTCCAAGCATACGAAAGAGCAATTGTTAACAATCTTGGATGCAAGGATCATGGAGTGGTGTAAACATTTGGGGCAAAGCATGTTAAGGTCTAAGACCCCGTGTGTGGCCCGATCTCGCGAATGACCCAAGAATCAAAGGGGGAAAGAGAGGGAGAGGCGGAAGAACACGAAGAACGCGAAGAACACAACGCACACCAACCCGATACAATCGATACTTACCCTCGTGGCTCGATGGACCACGCCAATAGAATCACCACGGGAGAGACTCGAGGTAGAATCCCGGAGTGAGAGATCGGTGTTGAGGATGGAGGTAGGTGAGGGAGAGAGAGTGGGCTACACTAGAATCTCACTCACATAGATCCAATCATCCAACATGGGGTGCCTTGATACAAAGGGGATGAAACCCTAGGGAGACAAAGCTCAAAGTCATGTTTAAGCCTAAATCTTGTCTAACCCTAATCTGGAGGAAGGGAAGAGGTATTTATAGGTCCAGATTCGTACAGGGGTAAAAGGGGCATTACAGAAAGTATCCTGGTCCATAGATGACAAATCAACGGTTGAGATGCAGTTGACTTTGGTGGGGCCGGCGATGCCCGGCATGCTCGAAGCGGCGATGCGGTTGGGCGGCGATGCAGCGTTGCTGGCGGCGATGCCGGCCATGGCGGCGATCTTGGCCTGTTAGAAGCGGCGATGCCGGCTTTGTGCTATGGCCGGCGGCTGGAGCACTTCTTCTCCCTCTCTTTGGTCTTTCCTTCTTCTTCCTTGAACCGTGTTGATCTCCCTCTCCTTGGTTCCTTGACGCTCCCTTCGGGTCCTTGACGAGATTGGTACCTAATTGTAGGATAACGTAGCATAGAAAACAAAAATTTTCCTACGGCGAACACGCAATCCAAGCCAAGATGCAATCTAGAAGACGGTAGCAACGAGGGGATTATCGAGACTCACCCTTGAAGAGATTCCAAAGCCTACAAGAGGAGGCTCTTGTTGCTGCGGTAGACGTTCACTTGCCGCTTGCAAAAGCGCGTAGAAGGTCTTGATCACGATCGGTTCCGGCGCCACGAACGGGCAGCACCTCCGTACTCGGTCACACGTTCGGTTGTTGATGAAGACGACGTCCACCTCCCCGTTCCAGCGGGCAGCGGAAGTAGTAGCTCCTCTTGAATCTGACAGCACGACGGCGTGGTGTCGGTGGCGGTGGAGAAATCCGGCGGAGCTTCGCTAAGCGTGCGGGATATGGTGGAGGAGCGGGGCGCTAGGGTTTGGGGAGAGGGGGTGGCCGGCCACTATAGGGGGCGGCCAAGCTTGAGGCTTTGGTGTGGCCGGCCCCCTCCCCTTGGCCCTCTATATATAGGTGGAAGCCCCAAGTGTTGGACTACAAGTCTTCGAATAAGACCCGAACCCAAAACCTTCCATATGGTGGGAAACCTTCCCAAGCTAGGATTCCCACTAGAGGTGGGAATTCCACCTTCCATAAGGGGGGGTGGCCGGCCCCCAAAGGGGGAGTCCACTTGGGACTCCTCCCCCACTAGGGTTGGCCGGCCATGGAGGTGGAGTCCCATGTGGACTCCACCTTCCTTGGTGGTTTCTTCCGGACTTTTCTAGAACCTTCTAGAACCTTCCATAGAACCTTCCGCATCATTTTAATTCACATAAAATGACATCCTATATATGAATCTTATTCTCCGGACCATTCCGAACTCCTCGTGATGTCCGGGATCACATCCGGACTCCGAACAAATATTCGAACTCCATTCCATATTCAAGTTCTACCATTACAACATCCAACTTTAAGTGTGTCACCCTACGGTTCGCGAACTATGCGGACATGGTTGAGTACTCACTCCGACCAATAACCAATAGCGGGATCTGGAGATCCATAATGGCTCCCACATATTCAACGATGACTTTAGTGATCGAATGAACCATTCACATACGATACCAATTCCCTTTGTCACGCGATATTTTACTTGTCCGAGGTTTGATCATCGGTATCACACTATACCTTGTTCAACCTCGTCTCTTGACAAGTACTCTTTACTCGTACCGTGGTATGTGGTCTCTTATGAACTTATTCATATGCTTGCAAGACATTTAGACGACATTCCACCGAGAGGGCCCAGAGTATGTCTATCCGTCATCGGGATGGACAAATCCCACTATTGATCCATATGCCTCAACTCATACTTTCCGGATACTTAATCCCACCTTTATAACCACCCATTTACGCAGTGGCGTTTGATGTAATCAAAGTACCTTTCCGGTATAAGTGATTTACATGATCTCATGGTCATAAGGACTAGGTAACTATGTATTGAAAGCTTATAGCAAATAACTTAATGACGTGATCTTATGCTACGCTTAATTGGGTGTGTCCATTATATCATTCATACAATGATATAACCTTGTTATTAATAACATCCAATGTTCATGATTATGAAACTAATCATCTATTAATCAACAAGCTAGTTAAGAGGCTTACTAGGGACTCTTTGTTTGTTTACATATCACACATGTATCAATGTTTCAGTTAATACAATTATAGCATGGTATATAAACTTTTATCATAAACATAAAGATATATAATAACCACTTTTATTATTGCCTCTTGGGCATATCTCCAACAGTCTCCCACTTGCACTAGAGTCAATAATCTAGATTACATTGTAAGGTACCTAACACCCATGGCATTCTGGTGTTGGTCATGCTTTGCCCTAGGGAGAGCTTTAGTCAACGGATCTGCTACATTCGGATCAGTGTGTACTTTGCAAATCTTTACTTCTCCATCTTCGATGTACTCGCGAATCGAGTGGTAACGCAGCTTGATATGCTTCAGCCTCTTGTGTGACCTTGGTTCTTGTGCATTGGCGATGGCACCCATGTTGTCACAGTAGATGACTAGTGGGTCCAATGCACTAGGAACCACACCGAGCTCTACAATGAACCTCTTCATCCATACCGCTTCTGATGAAGCCTCTGAAGCCGCTATGTACTCCGATTCTGTTGAGGATTTCGCCACCGTGCACTGCTTCGAGCTTGCCCAGCTTACTGCAGCACCATTCAATATAAACACGTACCCAGATTGTGACTTAGAGTCATCAGGATCAGTGTTCCAACTTGCATCGGTGTAACTTGTTACAACGAGCTCTTGGTCACCTCCATAACAAAGAAACATATCCTTAGTTCTTTTCAAGTACTTCAGGATATTCTTGACCGCTGTCCAGTGTTCTATTCCTGGATCACTTTGATATCTGCTAGTCAAACTAACAGCATGTGCTATATCCGGTCTTGTACATAGCATGGCATACATGATAGAGCCTACTGCCGAGGCATAGGGGATCTGACTCATCCTTTCTCTTTCTTCTGCCGTAGCCGGTCCTTGAGTCTTACTCAAGACCTTGCCTGGTAACATAGGTAAGAATCCTTTCTTACTTTCGTCCATTCTAAACTTCTTCAGAATCTTGTCCAGGTATGTACTCTGTGATAGCCCTATTAGACGTCTTGATCTATCTCTATAAATCTTGATGCCTAATATGTATGATGCTTCACCAAGGTCTTTCATTGAAAAACTATTATTCAAATAACCCTTTACACTGCTTAATAGTTCTATATCATTCCCAATCAATAATATGTCATCTACATATAATATCAGGAATGCTACAGAGCTCCCACTCACTTTCTTGTAAATACAGGCCTCTCCATGACACTGTATAAACCCGAAGTCTTTGATCACCTTATCAAAACGTCGGTTCCAACTTCTCGATGCTTGCTTCAGTCCATAGATTGAACGCTGAAGTTTGCATACTTTGTCAGCATTTTTAGGATCGACAAAACCTTTGGGTTGTACCATATACAACTCTTCCTCAATGTCTCCATTAAGGAACACCGTTTTGACATCCATCTGCCAAATCTCATAATCGAAAAATGCAGCTATTGCTAACAAAATCCTCACAGATTTTAGCTTCGCTACTGGTGAGAAAGTCTCATCGTAGTCAACACCTTGAATTTGTCGGAAACCCTTTGCGACAAGTCGAGCTTTATAGACAGTAATATTGCCATCAGCATCTGTTTTTCTCTTGAAGATCCATTTATTCTCGACAGCCTTTCGGCTATCAGGTAAGTCTACCAAAGTCCATACTTTGTTATCATACATGGATCCCATTTCGGATTTCATGGCTTCTTGCCATTTGTTGGAATCTGGGCTCATCATCGCTTCTTCATACGTCGCAGGGTCTTCATCATTGTTATCCACAATCATGACATTTAGACAAGGATCATACCAATCTGGAGTGGCACGATCCCTTGTCGATCTGCGAGGTTCAGTAGCTGTCTCATTTGAAGTTTCATGATCATTATCATTAGCTTCCTCTATTGCCGGTGTAGGTGGTACAGGAACATTTTCCGGTACTGTGCTACTCTGATCAACGAGTAGAGATTCTTCAATCTCATCGAGTTCTACTTTTCTTCCAGTCACTTCTTTAGTGAGAAATTCTTTCTCAAGAAAGGTTCCGTTCTTAGCAACAAAGATCTTGCCTTCGGATCTGTGATAGAAAGTGTACCCTATAGTTTCCTTAGGGTATCCTATGAAGACGCATTTCTCCGCTTTGGGTTCTAGCCTGTCCGGTTGTAACTTTTTTACATAGGCTTCGCAACCCCAAACTTTTAGGAACGACAGCTTAGGTTTCTTATTAAACCATAATTCATACGGCGTCGTTTCAACGGATTTTGATGGTGCTCTATTTAAAGTGAATGCGGCTGTCTCTAATGCATAACTCCAAAATGATAACGGCAAATCAGTAAGAGACATCATAGAACGAACCATATCTAAGAGAGTTCGATTACGACGTTCGGACACACCGTTTCGTTGTGGTGTTCCCGGCGGTGTCAATTGTGAAAGTATTCCGCATTTCTTTAAATGCATGCCAAACTCATAACTCAGATATTCACCTCCGCGATCAGATCGTAGAAATTTAATCTTCTTGTTACGTTGATTTTCTACTTCACTTTGGAATTCCTTAAACTTCTCGAAAGTTTCGGATTTATGTTTCATTAAATAGATATACCCATATCTACTTAAATCATCTGTGAAGGTTAGAACATAACGATAACCACCGCGCGATGCTACACTCATTGGTCCACACACATCTGTATGTATGATTTCCAATAAGTCAGTAGCTCGCTCCATCATACCCGAGAATGGAGTCTTAGTCATTTTTCCCATCAGACATGCTTCGCATCTATCAAGTGACTCAAAGTCAAGTGATTCAAGTAATCCATCAGTATGGAGTTTCTTCATGCGTTTCACTCCAATATGACCAAGACGACAGTGCCACATATAAGTAGAATTATCATTCAATTTAATTCGCTTAGCATCAATGTTATGTATATGCGTATTACTACTATCGAGATCTAACAGAAATAAGCCATTCTTTTGTGGTGCTCGACCATAAAAGATATTATTCATAAAAATAGAACAACCATTATTCTCAGACTTGAATGAATAACCGTCTTGCATTAAACAAGATCCAGATATAATGTTCATGCTTAACGCAGGTACATAATAACAATTATTTAGGCTTAAAACTAATCCCGAAGGTAGATGTAGAGGAAGTGTCCCGACTGCGATCACATTGACCTTGGATCCGTTTCCAACGCGCATCGTCACTTCATCTTTCAGCAGTTGTCGTTTATTCTTTAGTTCCTGTTTCGAGTTACAAATATGAGCAACCGAACCAGTATCAAATACCCAGGTACTAGAACGAGAACTAGTGAGATAAACATCTATAACATGTATATCAGATATACCTTCTTTCTTCTTCTTGACAAGGCCGCTCTTCAGATCTGCCAAATACTTGGAGCAATTACGCTTCCAGTGTCCCTTCTCCTTGCAGTAATAGCACTCAGCATCAGGCTTAGGGCCGTTCTTAGGTTTCATAGGAGGCGTGGCAGCTTTCTTGCCACCCTTCTTGAATTTTCCCTTAGACTTGCCCTGTTTCTTGAAACTGGTGGTCTTGTTGACCATCAACACTTGGTGCTCTTTCTTGATCTCAATCTCAGCAGCTTTTAGCATGCCAAAGAGTTCAGGAAACTCCTTGTTCATGTTCTGCATATTGTAGTTCATCACAAAGTTCTTGTAACTTGGTGGCAGTGATTGAAGGACACGATTAATCCCCAGTCTGTTAGGAATCACTATTCCCAAGTCACTGAGTTTCTTCGCATGCCCGGTCATAACGAGCATGTGCTCACTAATGGAGCTGCCTTCTTCCATCATACAGCTGAAAAAGTGTTTCGATGCTTCATAGCATTCCACGGCCGCATGAGTCTCAAAAATAGTCTTCAACTCTTTCATCAACTCATGAGGATCGTGGTGCTCAAAACGTTTTTGAAGATCGGATTCCAGACTGCATAAGATGGCACACTGAACTTGAGAGTACCGAGTTTTCCGAGTCGCGTAAACATTCTTTACTTCATCGGTTTCAGTTTCTGCAGGAGGGTCACCTAGCGGTGCATCAAGCACATATTGCAGATTTCCGCCATTGAGGAAGATCCTCACATGACGGAACCAGTCGGTGAAGTTGCTACCGTTGCTCTTAAGCTTTTCTTTCTCTAGGAACTGGTTAAAATTGATTGGGGACGCCATATCTACAACATATTTGCAATAGTTTAGACTAAGTTTATGACAATTTGAGTTCAAATTTTAATTCTACATAATTAAAAATCTAGGTGAACTCCCACTCAAAACAATATCCCTCGCATTGTCTTAGTGATCACACGAACCAAATCCATCACACCTATGCCCGATCATCACGAGACAAGATGTAATTTCAATGGCGAACACTCAAAGTGTTCATCATATCAATCATATGATTCATGCTCTACCTTTCGGTATCACGTGTTCCGAGACCATGTCTGTACATGCTAGGCTCGTCAAGGCCACCTTAGTATCCGCATGTGCAAAACTGTCTTGCACCCGTTATATGTACTTATCGAATCTATCACACCCGATCATCACGAGATGCTTCGAAACGATAAGACTTGATAACGGTGCTACTAAGGATGAACACTTTATTATCTTGAGATTTTAGTGAGAGGGATCATCTTATAATGCTACCGTCGCGATCTAAGCAAAATAAGATGCATAAAAGGATTAACATCACATGCAGTTCATATGTGATATGATATGGCCCTTTTGTCTTTGCGCCTTTGATCTTCATCTCCAAAGCACGGACATGATCTCCATCATCAACGGGCATGATCTCCATCATCGTCGGCGAAGCACCAAGGTCAATGGCGCCGTCTTCATGATCGTCCTCCATGTAGCAACTATTACAACTACTTTGAAATACTACTCAACATGAAATTTAAAGACAACCATAAGGCTCCTGCCGGTTGCCACAATACAATAATGATCATCTCATACATATTCATCATCACATTATGGCCATATCACATCACCAAACCCTGCAAAAACAAGTTAGACGTTCTCTAATTTGGTTTGCATATTTTACGTGGTTTAGGGTTTTCGAGCAAGATCCAATCTACCTACGAACATGAACCACAACGGTGATACTAGTGTTGTCAATAGAAGAGTAAATTGAATCTTCACTATAGTAGGAGAGACAGACACCCGCAAAGCCACTTATGCAATACAAGTTGCATGTCAAGCGTGGAGCAAATCTCATGAACGCGGTCATGTAAAGTTAGCCCGAGCCGCTTCATCCCACTATGCCACAAAGATGCAAAGTACTCAACTAAAGATAACAAGAGCATCAACGCCCACAAACCATTGTGTTCTACTCGTGCAACCATCTATGCATAGACACGGCTCTGATACCCACTGTAGGATAACGTAGCATAGAAAACAAAAATTTTCCTACTGGCGAACACGCAATCCAAGCCAAGATGCAATCTAGAAGACGGTAGCAACGAGGGGATTATCGAGACTCACCCTTGAAGAGATTCCAAAGCCTACAAGAGGAGGCTCTTGTTGCTGCGGTAGACGTTCACTTGCCGCTTGCAAAAGCGCGTAGAAGATCTTGATCACGATCGGTTCCGGCGCCACGAACGGGCAGCACCTCCGTACTCGGTCACACGTTCGGTTGTTGATGAAGACGACGTCCACCTCCCCGTTCCAGCGGGCAGCGGAAGTAGTAGCTCCTCTTGAATCCGACAGCACGACGGCGTGGTGTCGGTGGCGGTGGAGAAATCCGGCGGAGCTTCGCTAAGCGTGCGGGATATGGTGGAGGAGCGGGGCGCTAGGGTTTGGGGAGAGGGGGTGGCCGGCCACTATAGGGGGCGGCCAAGCTTGAGGCTTTGGTGTGGCCGGCCCCCTCCCCTTGGCCCTCTATATATAGGTGGAAGCCCCAAGTGTTGGACTACAAGTCTTCGAATAAGACCCGAACCCAAAACCTTCCATATGGTGGGAAACCTTCCCAAGCTAGGATTCCCACTAGAGGTGGGAATTCCACCTTCCATAAGGGGGGGTGGCCGGCCCCCTAAGGGGGAGTCCACTTGGGACTCCTCCCCCACTAGGGTTGGCCGGCCATGGAGGTGGAGTCCCATGTGGACTCCACCTTCCTTGGTGGTTTCTTCCGGACTTTTCTAGAACCTTCTAGAACCTTCCATAGAACCTTCCGCATCATTTTAATTCACATAAAATGACATCCTATATATGAATCTTATTCTCCGGACCATTCCGGAACTCCTCGTGATGTCCGGGATCACATCCGGGACTCCGAACAAATATTCGAACTCCATTCCATATTCAAGTTCTACCATTACAACATCCAACTTTAAGTGTGTCACCCTACGGTTCGCGAACTATGCGGACATGGTTGAGTACTCACTCCGACCAATAACCAATAGCGGGATCTGGAGATCCATAATGGCTCCCACATATTCAACGATGACTTTAGTGATCGAATGAACCATTCACATACGATACCAATTCCCTTTGTCACGCGATATTTTACTTGTCCGAGGTTTGATCATCGGTATCACACTATACCTTGTTCAACCTCGTCTCTTGACAAGTACTCTTTACTCGTACCGTGGTATGTGGTCTCTTATGAACTTATTCATATGCTTGCAAGACATTTAGACGACATTCCACCGAGAGGGCCCAGAGTATATCTATCCGTCATCGGGATGGACAAATCCCACTATTGATCCATATGCCTCAACTCATACTTTCCGGATACTTAATCCCACCTTTATAACCACCCATTTACGCAGTGGCGTTTGATGTAATCAAAGTAACTTTCCGGTATAAGTGATTTACATGATCTCATGGTCATAAGGACTAGGTAACTATGTATTGAAAGCTTATAGCAAATAACTTAATGACGTGATCTTATGCTACGCTTAATTGGGTGTGTCCATTATATCATTCATACAATGATATAACCTTGTTATTAATAACATCCAATGTTCATGATTATGAAACTAATCATCTATTAATCAACAAGCTAGTTAAGAGGCTTACTAGGGACTCTTTGTTTGTTTACATATCACACATGTATCAATGTTTCAGTTAATACAATTATAGCATGGTATATAAACTTTTATCATAAACATAAAGATATATAATAACCACTTTTATTATTGCCTCTTGGGCATATCTCCAACACTAATGACATATAGACATAGGTATGAGGTAGCAATCCGTCCAAGGTTATGTCGATTTCAAGTTTAGAAAGGAGTGAATTCACCTTATCATATATGGTTTTGGCCCGAGATCGTGCCCTTGGCCTACGAGGAGGGTTTGACGGTCTTGAGGCGGAGGTGTCCGAAAGCCACCCCGCATCATCTCCCCCCCCCCTTGGGGAAGAGTCGTCCTCGACTCTTGTTCCTCCTCACAAACGGTGTAGACGTTGATCCTTGTAGCTTGGTGAAGGACTTGTATAGGTGCCCTTGTGTCCTTAGGGATGCTCGTCGTAGTGCAGGCGTCTTTGTTGTAGTCCATAATAGGTCTCCCATGTAGTGGTGGAGGGACAAAGTCTTGGTCGAAGAAGAACATGGGGAAAAACAACTTGCGAAAGGAAAGCTTGTGTATGCCAATTTGGTGACCGGCGAACAAGAGGCTCTCAATAAAATACGAAGCATCAAGTCGTTTCTCCAAGAGGCATTGGGCAAAAATGGTGATCAAAAGAGTGTCAATGTATCCAAAATGTGGTGGGACAAAAATTTGTGCACGTAAGAGTTGTATGGTGTCAAAAATGTGTGGTGTAGCCTTGTCCCAAGCAAATGGAACAAACAAAAGGCAAGTATCGGCGGCAAAATTTGGGGCAAAATTGTTATGTGCAATGGCAAAGCGATGGAGACTTCGAACTTGGGAGAGTATGGTTGGCTTGAGCCGAGTATGAGTGTCCTCAAGTGTGAAAAAATCCATTGCAAATGCCAAATATGAAATGAGAAATCCAAAGAAGAGCAACTTTATGAGTGACATGTGGCACAAGATGCATAAGGTGTCTCTCACATGTATGACATGGTCCTTGAGATTCTCGGAGTGTATGATGATAACATCAATACATACAACAACCATTGTGCCAACAAGATGTGTCAAGATATGTTGCATAAGAGGCAAAAGAGATGACGAGGAATTGGACCAAACCGGAAACTCGACAAGGCAAACCGGAAACACATGAGGGCGAAGGCTTGTGGGAACATACTCTTTGGTGTGATTCCCATGGGTTGGATCCTTGATGGGGTAGCTCTCAATTGCGCGTTTCGTGAGCTCATGCTCCGTAGCGGTGGAAGTGGTCGTCCATGTACCTACACATGGAAGAAACAAGACAAAAAGCGTGTGTGCATGGTAGATGAATACATCATCCATCATGATGTTCCATGTCTTGTGCACATCACCATTAGTGTCAAGCAAGATAGTATGAAATGCATGGCGATGGTGCATATGGCAAGAAGGTGCATTCATGGCATGTGGTAACTCATGATCATCAAAAATTGAAAAGGCTATGGGGGCCTTCTCATGAACAATAAAATAAGCATTCTTGCATACCAAGCATAAGAAAGAGCAATTGTTCACAATCTTGGATGCTAGGATCATGGAATGGTGTAAGCATTTTGGGCAAAGCATGCGGAAACTAATGTCATCATTGTCAACAAGACATGTCAAAGAGCGAGTAGTCATCAAGGGAGGCACAACACAAGCATGAGCATAATCATTATCATTGCAAGCAAGCGGAGCAAATATGAAACTTTCATACCATGGCATGTTCATGGTATCACAATCAATCAACTCCACATGATCAACAATGTTAGGAAGCAAAGCATCACATGGGAATATGAAAGAAGCATGTGACGTAGCAAATGTATTATCAAGATCATGCATGCGCTCATAAGTCATCATGTCCACTAGTGGGATCATGGCATCATCAACACCTATGTTGTTACCTTTGAAGGCCGCCTCATGTGATGTAGGTGTTGTGGAAGTAGGAGGATCCATGTGGTCGACACGTCCATCTTGGAGCAAGCATGGTGAGATATCATCGTCTTCATGCACCATGTACATCTTCTCCATGAGCGGGAACTCGTCCTCCGTGGAACCTAGTGCAACATAAGAAGACACAAACGAGGGAGAGGTTAAGGTGTTAGCAAATGCGATGTCCTCCATGGACCTGTCATCTACCTCTCTCAACTCACTTTGTGTATCACTCATGTCCTCCAAATGGAAGCACTCAAACTCACATATGTGGTGGAAGTCACTCAACTCACTATCACTCTCGCTCAAGTGGGCTAAGTGGCTCTCATGCTCACATGGGATTGGTACCAACTCATCAATCAAGCATGTAGGAGTAGGTTCGACTTGCTCATCTCTATGCGCCTCCTTGGTTGAAGGGAAAATCCCATGCTCAACCATCTCAACTCCATGCGCCTCCGTAGGTGAAGGGAGAATCCCATGCTCACCATGCTCAACTCCATCGCCTCCTAAGTCGTCCTCAAGTGGTGGCATCTTGGAGACTTGTGCATTGAGCTCATCGAAGTAGAGCTTCTTGGCGCTTGGCGTTGTGCATTGCCATGCCACGTGACCCTTGGCTTTGCACACCTCACATAGGAGATTGGGACATTCCCGTGGAGGGTGGCCTTGTTGCTTGCACTTGTAGCATCGGAGTCCATAGGCATATGACGAGGTAGGGGCCATTGTGGTGGTGGCGCAAGAGGTAGAAGTTGCCTTATGAGGAAGGTCTTCATGTCGAGGTTCTCGTCTTCTTGTCTCATCACCATGTCTTGAGTGGTGTCGTCGAAGATCATGCGTGGGCGGATGTCGATGTAGACCATGGGGTGGTGGTGGCCGACGACGATCATGAGATGGTGATAAGGGCTAAGCCCAGGGATGTGCCCGATCTTCACGGATTTGAAGGGATTCGTGGGGGTAGGTGGATGAACGCGATGAACACGTGGGGGAATCGCGGGGATACACACACACACACGGATACAATTTGAGTTTTCCCTCGTTGGCTCGAAACACCAACTCGATAGAGGTTGCAGGAAAAGACCTTCCGGTAGAAGTCCCGCAAAGAGATCGACAAATCAAAGCTCGGGAGATCTAGAAGGGCGAAAAGACCGGAAGGCTTGATAGAAGTGCAAGCAAAAGACCAAATAGGTAGAAGTGCAAGCAAAAGATCAAACAAACAGTAGAAGTCGCCAAAGAGATCTTCACGAGTTGATAAGGAGCCCGGGTGGGGATACAAGATCATAGATCTAGGTAGGGTTCCCACAAGGGTGAGCCATGCTCAGGTTTAAGTTCACATCAAGTCTAATCTCAGATCTGAGCCAACTAGCCTATTTATAGGTGGGGGCGAAGGGATAAGTTACACGCTGAAAAGTGTTGTTGTGCTGAAGTTCGGTAGGGCGGAAGTTCCGGCCGTCTTGGGCGGAAGTTCCGGTCAGGGGCGGAAGTTCCGGTCTTCGGGGCCGGAAGTTCCGGTCCGACCGGAAGTTCCGGTCAAGTTCCGGCCAAGTTCCGAAAATGGCCCATTTCCTTGCAGTAACATCCAGGGGCGTTTTGGTGGACTTTCGGAGCTTGGGCGGAACTTGGGCGGAAGTTCCGAGTGGGCGGAAGTTCCGGTCCCTCGGGGCGGAAGTTCCGGCCTGATCCATTTCTCTGGGCGCTGGAAGGCATCTTGGCGGCATCTGGGCGGAAGTTCCGGTCCTTGGGGGCGGAAGTTCCGGTGGGGCGGAAGTTCCGGCCATCAGGGGCGAAAGTTCCGGCCTGGAGCGTCCAGCTCCTCTTTCTCCTTCTCTTCCATGCTTCCGTGACATCGGCCTTGCGTCCTCGGGTCTCCATGGCATCCTCTCTTGGCGATGAAGTGTATGATGCGGTGTAGACCGAAGGTCGGGCTGCATCATCTCCCCCCACTTGAAAAAGAGTCGTCCTCGACGATAACTCTTCATGAATGTGTAAAGGAGGTAGATGACACCAACGCTTGAATGTCCCTTCACTTGTCAAGAGCCCTATGAATAGCACAAGAAAAGCCAAGCAACACTCAAAGCGTAGCCAATGTTCAACGGATTTAGCAATATGTCCCAAGTATAAGGAGGTCACCTTAGTATAATGTCGGTGTGCTCTCATGGAGAGATCTTGTGTAGTCGAAGTGTGGGGTTGAACCCGTTCGTTGACGCTCATCCACAAGTCACTTGTACCTTCACACAACAAAGACCAAGCAAAATATGTTTGTCTGTGATATTGGAGCACATCATCGATGACATGTCCTTTCATGTTCACAACACCGTTAGCACAACACAAATATATCAAGAATAATGCATGTGCAAGGTCAATGTGTAAAAACTCCTTATGAACATCTTCCAAATGTGGAAACACAAAAACTCCCAATTGTGAGACAACCGTGGTGTCCATCTCATGTAGGAAGTCATTTTCATTGTTGCTCTCAAGGCATCGGAAAGAGAAATTGTTCAACATCCTTGAAGCAACAAGTGGAGAATTTGGCAAAAACACATACGAAAGAGTGTCCAAAATGTCATCAACGTGCGTGCACACAAACCATTGGAAAGAGAAATTGGTCCTCCTATTTGGTGCGCCACACAACATATCTTCCAACATGTTCATCAAAACAATATTTGCACAACCGCGCGTGCCAACAAACCAAATGAAAGAGCAATTGTCCCACTTGTTTGAGGCAACACCAACGGTAAGAATCACATCATCATGCTTGCAAAAGAACCATAAGAAAGAGAAATTGTTCGGCATGTTCAATGCAAAGCATGGTAAAGGTATTAGAGCCGGGTTCGATCTTGAACTCACTTGTCTTATGCTCTCAATCCAATACGAAGCATCAAGTTGTTTCTCCAAGAGGCATTTTGCAAAAATGGTGATCAAAAGAGTTTCGATCTATCCTAAATGTGGTAGGGCAAAAATGTTGTGTATAGCATTGTCCCACACAAATGGAACAATCAAAAGGCAAGTATCGGTGGCAAAATTTGGGGCAAAATTGTTATGTGCAATGGCAAAGCTATGGAGACTTCTAGCTTGGGAACGTATGGTTGGCGTGAGCCGAGTATGGGTATCCTCAAGTGTCAAAGAATCCATTGCAATTGCCAAAGATGAAATGAGAAATCCAAAGGAGAGCAACTTTTGGTGTGACATGTGGCACAAGGTGCATAATGTGTCTCTCACATGTATGACATGATCCTTGAGATTCTCATAGTGTATGATGATATCATCAATACATACAACAACCATTGTGCCAACACGATGTTTCAAGATATGTTGCATAAGAAGCAAAAGAGGTGACGGGGAATTGGACCAAACCGGAAGCTCGACAAGAAATGTCGGAAACACATGATGGCGAAGGTGTTGGGAAACATACCCTTTGGTTTGAATCCCACGGGTTTGGTGATGGAGGTTGTCCTTGGTGGGGTAGCTCTCGATGGCACGTGTCGTCAACTCATGCTCCGTGGCGGTGGATGTTGTCGTTCGGGTACCTCTACACATAATGGAGAAAACAAAAAGCGTGTGTGCATGGTAGATGAATACATCATCCATCATGATGTTCCATGTCTTGTGCACATCACCATTAGTGTCAAGCGAGATAGTATGAAATGCATGGTGATGGTGCATATGGCAAGAAGGTGCATTCATGGCATGTGGTAACTTAGGATCATCAAAAATTGAGAAGGCTATGGGGGCCATCTCATGGACAATGAAATGAGCATTCTTGCATACCAAGCATAAGAAAGAGTCATTATTCACAATCTTGGATGCAAGGAACATGGAGTAGTGCAAACATTTTGGGCAAAGCATGTTTAACATGTTATCATTGTTGTCGACAACCCTATGGAAAGAGCAATTGTTCATCAAGGGTGTCACAACACAAGCATTAGCATCATCATTTTCATTGCAAGCAATACATGGTAAAGAGCAATTGTTCGACATATTGCAAGCAATAGGAGAGAAAGTGAAACTCTCATAGCATGGCATGACCATATTGTCACAAGCAAGTAATTCCACATGATCAACAATGTTATCAAGCAAAGCATCACATGGGGGAATGAACAAAGCATGTGGCATAGCAATTGTATCCTCAAGATCATGCATGCACTCATAAGTCATCATGTCCACTAGTGGGATCATGGCATCATCAACACCCATATAGGTACCTTTGTAGTCCGACTCATTTGAGGTAGGTGTTGTGGAAGTGGTAGGATCCATGTGGTCGACATCTTTGACTTCTTGTAAGCATGGTGTGATATCATCATCTTCATGCACCATGTACATCTTCTCCATGATCGGGAACTTGTCCTCCATGGAACCTATTGCAACATAAGAAGACACAAACGAGGGAGAGGTTAATGTGTTAGCAAATGCGATGTCCTCCGTGGACCTATCATCTACCTCTCTCAACTCACTTTGTGTATCACTCATGTCCTCCAAATGGAAGCACTCAAACTCACATATGGGGTGGAAGTCACTCAACTCACCATCACTCTCGCTCAAGTGGGCTAAGTGGCTCTCATGCTCACATGGGTTTGGTACCAACTCATCAATCAAGCATGTAGGAGTAGGTTCGACTTGCTCATCTCCATGCGCCTCCGTGGTTGAAGGGAACTTCCCATGCTCAACCATCTCAACTCCATGCGCCTCCGTGGGTGAAGGGAGAATCCCATGCTCACCATTCTCAACTCCATTCGCCACCTTGGTTGAAGGGATCATCCCATGCTCAACCTTCTCAACTCCATCTTGAAGTGTGGGCTTCATAGTCGTCATCTTGTCCATTTCCTTGCACCATTCTTTGAAGATGATGGTATCTTGAAGTGTCTTGTTGGCGAATTGGGCATCCAATTGGGCGAAGTAGAGCTTGTGGGCTTGAGGTGTGTTGCACTCCCATGTCATGTGCTTGTTGGATGTGCACACATCACAATGGAGATTGGGGCATTCCCAAAGATGATGACCGTCTTGTGTGCAACGAAAGCATTGGGAGCTACGTGGTCTTGGTGGACAAATCATTGTCATGTTGGCATAAAGTTGTGTAGACCGTCCTTCCTCTTGAAGTGTAGGCTCCATGGTCTTCATCTTGGGGCTTGAGCTTCTTGTAGGCGCCATTGTGGTGGTGGCGGTAGGAGGGGGAAGTACCATGATAGGTGGTTCCTCTTTATGTGCACTTGCCACCATCTTCCTTGTTGATGTAGCGTCTTGTCTCGCATCATTGGAGATCTTCTCATTTGTAGGAGGTCTTGGAGATGCCATTTTGGTGTTGGTGCTAGGCTTTGTAGACACCATATGTTTGGTGTTGTTGACCTTTGTAGCCTTGGCCGCTTCATGTCGAGGTTCTCGTCTTCTTGTATCATCACCATGTCTTGGGGGGTGTCGTCGAAGATCCTTGGGAGGTGTTGGTCGATGGCGAACATGAGGTGACTTGTGTCGGCGATGATCATGTGGTGACGTATGTCGATGGTGATCATGAGGTGGTGATGGTCGACGACGATCTTGAGGTGACGAGTGTCGATGACGATCATGAGGTGGTGATGGTCGACGACGATCTTGAGGTGAAGAGTGTCGATGACGATCCTCAACATGCCTAGATGATGGTTCATGTATCTTGGCACTTTGCTTGTGGTGCCTTCTTGAGCTCGGAGGAGAGTGTCGATGGCGATCATGGCGGGGACGCTCTTGTTGTTCCAAAGGACGAGCTCGATGTAGATGATCATGTGCGTGAGCACTCTCATGGTGGCGCCGTCTTGAAGGTCAGCAACCGTCATAAGTAGTTCCATTGGCCAAGGTGGGGAACTTGTAGGCACCGGTCTTGTGTAAGGTGGTGTCGAAGCTCGGTTCCACCATAGTGTCGATGTCATAGTCGAGGTAGTGCTCGGTGCGGTGCTCCATCATGGTGTCGTAGTCGTAGTCGAGGTAGTGCTCGGTGCGGTGCTCCATCATGGTGTCGTAGTCGTAGTCGAGGTAGTGCTCGGTGCGGTGCTCCATCATGTCGTCGATGTTGTCGTCGAGCTCGGAGTGGTAGTCCACCATGTTGTCCATGCTTGGCGAGTCATGGTCGGTGTAGAGATGCTCGATGTCGGTCATGTCGCCAATGCTTGCGGAGCCATTGTCGGTGTCGAGCTCCACATGGTCCTCCATATCCGCGGTGCTTGCGGAGCTATCACCCTCATCGTACTCCATGTCGTCCTCCGTAGGTTCATCCTCACTATCCATGTTAGTCTCTATGATTGGTGTATATATATGGTGGAAGGAAAACTACCAAAAGTGTCAAAACTTGCAAACCAAAATCAAAAAGGTGTTTCAAGTCGAGGAACAACCGATATGTATGCACACACACAAAACAAAACTCTATATGGTGTTAGGTATGGATGCGGAAAGCCAAATGGAAGAACCAAACGAAAAGTCTATTGTCAAAAGTGGGTAAGATCCAAAAGTCACAAGTCAAAGGCGGTGATCACAAAAGGCATACACAAGGTGGAACACACGCGTGGGACAAAATGGGGTTAGCGCGACGGAAAATGAGCACGAACAAAATTGGTCCTAACGAAGACTACTAGCTCGGTGTCACGCTAACGCAAGAGAGACCGTGGCTTGGTTGCAAAATTGAGAAGCAACAAGATTTGCGCAAGACGCCTCTCTTCTCTTTTCTCTCTTTTGCTTATAAGCTTTGGACTCTTTTGTGTATAGGTGTCACGCACACTCTTTTTCTTTTTGTTTCTCTTTTTTTTTTGTATGCTTAGAAGCTTTCTTTTTCTCACTATCTATGTAAGTATGTCACACTTCTTTTGCCTATCTTTTCACACGAGCTTGCTTCGTAGCTTTGCTCAACACACGCACACCCTCACGGTCGGGACGCTTGCGCAATGCTTCGCAACACTAGAAAGCCACTCTCGATAGGAAAGGTACGCAAAGGAAGCTAAGGCTACAAGTTAGGGGGCAAGTTATACCACTTGATGACGGTGGCCGACGATGTTGAACTTGCTATGGTGGAAAGTGTCAAATGAACCGCTTGGATCCTCGGGGTGCCGTCGTCGTAGTTGATGTTGCGGAAGCTTGTGGTAGCTGAAATGGCTCACACAACGAAGTCCAAACACAAGGGGTTAGTGCAAAAACGAAAAACGAAGAATGCTGTCAAAATTTCGGCCAGGCGGAACTTCCGGTCCTGAGGGGCGGAACTTCCGGTCCGGGGCGGAACTTCCGGTCCTCAGGGGCGGAACTTCCGGTCCCGGGCGGAACTTCCGGTCCTCAGGGGCGGAACTTCCGGTCGCAATCAGATCTGCGGGCTGTTCTTCGATTTGGGCGGAAATCCAGGCCGAAAATCTTCGAATTCGTGGAAAATTTGGCACTAAGAGCGGTGGGAAGGTGGGGGAATTGCAGATCAACACCAAAGACAAGTTTCTATTGGACCAAAACCACCAAAAACTCAACAAATCGCGAGATCCAACCAAGGCCAATTTGGGGCTATTTTTTGGGAAATTTTTTTTTTGGGCGAAATTGGTGGAATTGGTGGGTGTGGGGGTCAAATCCGTGGCAACCAAGGAGCTCTTGATACCATATGATAAGGGCTAAGCCCAGGGATGTGCCCGATCTTCACGGATTTGAAGGGATTCGTGGGGGTAGGTGGATGAACGCGATGAACACGTGGGGGAATCGCGGGGATACACACACACACACGGATACAATTCGAGTTTTCCCTCGTTGGCTCGAAACACCAACTCGATAGAGGTTGCAGGAAAAGACCTTCCGGTAGAAGTCCCGCAAAGAGATCGACAAATCAAAGCTCGGGAGATCTAGAAGGGCGAAAAGACCGGAAGGCTTGATAGAAGTGCAAGCAAAAGACCAAATAGGTAGAAGTGCAAGCAAAAGATCAAACAAACGGTAGAAGTCGCCAAAGAGATCTTCACGAGTTGATAAGGAGCCCGGGTGGGGATACAAGATCATAGATCTAGGTAGGGTTCCCACAAGGGTGAGCCATGCTCAGGTTTAAGTTCACATCAAGTCTAATCTCAGATCTGAGCCAACTAGCCTATTTATAGGTGGGGGCGAAGGGATAAGTTACACGCTGAAAAGTGCTATTGTGCTGAAGTTCGGTAGGGCGGAAGTTCCGGCCGTCTTGGGCGGAAGTTCCGGTCAGGGGCGGAAGTTCCGGTCTTCGGGGCCGGAAGTTCCGGTCCGACCGGAAGTTCCGGTCAAGTTCCGGCCAAGTTCCGAAAATGGCCCATTTCCTTGCAGTAACATCCAGGGGCGTTTTGGTGGACTTTCGGAGCTTGGGCGGAACTTGGGCGGAAGTTCCGAGTGGGCGGAAGTTCCGGTCCCTCGGGGCGGAAGTTCCGGCCTGATCCATTTCTCTGGGCACTGGAAGGCATCTTGGCGGCATCTGGGCGGAAGTTCCGGTCCTTGGGGGCGGAAGTTCCGGTGGGGCGGAAGTTCCGGCCATCAGGGGCGGAAGTTCCGGCCTGGAGCGTCCAGCTCCTCTTTCTCCTTCTCTTCCATGCTTCCGTGACATCGGCCTTGCGTCCTCGGGTCTCCATGGCATCCTCTCTTGGCGATGAAGTGTATGATGCGGTGTAGACCGAAGGTCGGGCTGCATCAGATGGTGTGAGTCGATGACGGTCCTTGCCATGCCGAGATGATGGCTCATGCGACTTGGCATGTTGCTTGCGGCGCCTTGTGGAGCTTGGAGAAGAGTGTCGATGACGCTCATGATGGGGACGCTCTTGATGCTCCATATGGTGTACTTGAAGTCGATGATCTTGTGCATAGGCACTCTCATGATGGCGCCTTGTGGAGCTCGGAGAAGTGTGTCGATGCCGAATATGTTGGAGACGCTCTTGATGATCCACATGATGGTGCCATCGTGGAGGTCCTCTATCTTCATATGTAGCTCCATTGGCCAAGTAGGGGTATGTGGGAGCATCGGCGGTGTACATGGTGGGGTCGATGTCGTCCTCGTGATGGTGCTCCACCATGTCGTCCAAGCTTGTTGAGCAAGTGTCGATGTAGAGCTCGTCGATGTCGTCCATGTTGGCGATGCTCTCGGAGCCATAGTCGGTGTAGAGCTCCTCGATGTCGGTCATGTTGGCGATGCTCGCGGAGCCATAGTCGGTGTAGAGCTCCACATGTTCCTCCACATCCGCGGTGCTTGAAGAGGTATCCTCCTCGGAGTGCTCCGTGTACTCCTCCATATCTTCTTCGTCGTTATACATGTTAGCAAGACAATATCTATATGGTGTATGTTAGTGGAAGAACACTACCTCGCAATCTTACCGTGGTATGACAAGATTGGGGTGATCCAACAAAGCCGAAAGTGATAAGGGCTAAGCCCAGGGATGTGCCCGATCTTCACGGATTTGAAGGGATTCGTGGGGGTAGGTGGATGAACGCGATGAACACGTGGGGGAAGCGCGGGGATACACACACACACGGATACAATTCGAGTTTTCCCTCGTTGGCTCGAAACACCAACTCGATAGAGATTGCAGGAAAAGACCTTCCGGTAGAAGTCCCGCAAAGAGATCGACAAATCAAAGCTCGGCAGATCTAGAAGGGCGAAAAGACCGGAAGGCTTGATAGAAGTGCAAGCAAAAGACCAAATAAGGTAGAAGTGCAAGCAAAAGATCAAACAATCGGTAGAAGTCGCCAAAGAGATCTTCACGAGTTGATAAGGAGCCCGGGTGGGGATACAAGATCATAGATCTAGGTAGGGTTCCCACAAGGGTGAGCTAAGCTCAGGTTTTCTTTCAAATCAAGTCTAATCTCATATCTGAGCCAACTAGGCTATTTATAGGTAGGGGGCGAAGGGTTAAGTTACATGCTGAAAAGTGCTGATGTGCTGAAGTTCGCGGTGGCGGAAGTTCCGGTCATCTTGGGCGGAAGTTCCGGTCCTGGGGGCCGGAAGTTCCGGCCAGGCCGGAAGTTCCGGCCAAGTTCCGAAATTGGCCCGTTTCCTTGCAGTAACATCCAGGGGCGTTTTGACGGACTTTTGGAACTTAGGCGGAACTTGGGCGGAAGTTCCGGCCGGGCGGAAGTTCCGGTCCCTCGGGGCGGAAGTTCCGGTCCGATGCTTTTTCCTGCGCGCTGGAGGGCATCTTGGGGGCATCTTGGAGGAATCTGGGCGGAAGTTCCGGTCCTGGGGGGGCGGAAGTTCCGGCCTGGGCGCTGTAGCTCCATCTTCATCGTTTCCAGCTCTCTCTCCAACGTCTTGGTCTCCATGGCTTGTGTCTTGTCCGATGTACCTGATTGAACATAGGGTATTTGCATGAAGTAGCAAGCCATCCAAGGGGGTGTCAAAGTCATAGGTAGAGAGGAGCGAATTCACCTCTTGGCGTAGTGCTTGGGCTCGAGCTCGTGTCATTGGACCACGAGGAGGGCTTGTTGGTCTTGAGGCGGCGGTGTCCATAGGCCACCCCGTATCAGAAAGTTAGAACAATTGTATCGGGCACTCACACAAAGACACACGCAAAAGCTAGCAAATATGGTGGTAGGTGAGTGTGGTGGAAAGCCAAAAGACGAAATCCGAAATCAAGTGTATTGTCAAGAGTGGTGGAAATCCAAAAATCAAATGTCAAAGCGATGATCACTATAAACACGGAAAAGATATGGAACTCACACACGGGATAAGCGGGGTTAGTGCGACCAAGGAATGAGCGGAAAAGTGTATTAAGCCCGAATGCAAGGGTGGCTCGGTGTCACACTAACACAAGGAGAGGCAAAGCTTTGGTTGCAATATGAGAGACAACAAGATTCACACGCGGCCTCTCTTCTCTTTTCTCTCTTTTGCTTAAAAGCTTTTTCCTCTTTTTGTATTTGGTGGCACTTACACTCTTTGTGTATATGTATGTATGATGGCACTCGCACACTTTTGCTCTATGGTGCACTTGCACTCTTTTTGTGTTTTGGCGGCTTTTTCTCGCACTATGTTAGCATTAGCTCGCTTTTGCTATCTTGCCACACGAGTTTTGCTTAGAAGCTTGACTCCACACTACACACACACCTCACAATCGGGGCCACGTGCAATGTCTCGCAACACTTGATAAGCAATGCTCGATAGGATAGATCGCAAAAGAAGAGGGTTACAAGTGGAATGCAAGTTATACCTAGATGTTAGGCGGTGTCGGAACACACAACTTGCGATGATGGCGGTGGTGTCAAGAGTACGTTTGCAAGTCCGGGGTGCCGAGGATGTCGTCGCTTGCTTTGGAGCTGCGGGTTAGTTTCACAAACAAGGCACTCAAACCGGAACAAGCAAACACAAGTTAGCGGAAGAAAACGGTCAAAGTAGCTTGGCGGTGGTGGCGGTGGTAAGCCGGTGGTGGTGGTGTCGATGCTCTTGCGGATGAGGCGGTGTTTGTTGGGGCCGCTGTGGTGTTTGCCGGTGGTTGGGGATGATGGCGGTGCTTGCCGGCGGAGGAGAGGAGTGGCGGTGGTCGAAATCTGGCTGGTCGAGCTTGGCTGGTCCCTGGCGGCAGTGCCGGCCTGGATCGGGCGGCAGTGCCGGCCTGTGCGGCAGTGCCGGCCTGGATGTGGCGGCAGTGCCGGCCCGGGCGGCAGTGCCGGCCTGATGGGGGCGGCAGTGCCGGTCCCCGACGAACAGCTCGAGCTGTTCTTCGCGAAAAGCGGGCCAAATCCGACCAAAACGTCAAAAATCGATGGAATTGAGGGCTAAAAGTTGGGGAGATAGTAGATCAAGCACTCCAACACCAAATCCATGGACCAAAACCACTCAAAACGCAACCAAATCACAGATCGGTCCAAAGGCAAATTAGGGCTATTTTTTGGGAATTTTTTTGGAAAAATTTTAGAGGGCAAATCCGGTGGGTGGAGGGTCAAATCCGCGGAAACCAAAGGCTGCTGATACCATATGTTAAGGTCTAAGACTCCGTGTGTGGCCCGATCTCGCGAATGACCCAAGAATCAAAGGGGGAAAGAGAGGGAGAGGCGGAAGAACACGAAGAACGCGAAGAACACAACGCACACCAACCCGATACAATCGATACTTACCCTCGTGGCTCGATGGACCACGCCAATAGAATCACCACGGGAGAGACTCGAGGTAGAATCCCGGAGTGAGAGATCGGTGTTGAGGATGGAGGTAGGTGAGGGAGAGAGAGTGGGCTACACTAGAATCTCACTCACATAGATCCAATCATCCAACATGGGGTGCCTTGATACAAAGGGGATGAAACCCTAGGGAGACAAAGCTCAAAGTCATGTTTAAGCCTAAATCTTGTCTAACCCTAATCTGGAGGAAGGGAAGAGGTATTTATAGGTCCAGATTCGTACAGGGGTAAAAGGGGCATTACAGAAAGTATCCTGGTCCATAGATGACAAATCAACGGTTGAGATGCAGTTGACTTTGGTGGGGCCGGCAGTGCCGGCATGCTCGGGGCGGCAGTGCCGGTTGGGCCGGCAGTGCCGGCGTTGCTTGGGCGGCAGTGCCGGCCATGGCGGCAGTGCCGGCCTGTGCTATGGCCGGCGGCTGGAGCACTTCTTCTCCCTCTCTTTGGTCTTTCCTTCTTCTTCCTTGAACCGTGTTGATCTCCCTCTCCTTGGTTCCTTGACGCTCCCTTCGGGTCCTTGACGAGATTGGTACCTAATGACATATAGACATAGGTATGAGGTAGCAATCCGTCCAAGGTTATGTCGATTTCAAGTTTAGAAA
Organism: Lolium perenne; assembly: GCF_019359855.2. Lineage (NCBI taxonomy): Eukaryota > Viridiplantae > Streptophyta > Magnoliopsida > Poales > Poaceae > Lolium > Lolium perenne. Next base: position 94,639,715 of record NC_067248.2, read on the forward strand.
GGAGTGAATTCACCTTATCATATATGGTTTTGGCCCGAGCTCGTGCCCTTGGCCTACGAGGAGGGTTTGACGGTCTTGAGGCGGAGGTGTCCGAAAGCCACCCCGCATCAAAGCATGTGAAAGCTAATGTCATCATTGTTGTCGACAACCCTATGGAAAGAGCAAGTGTTCATCAAGGGTGTCACAACACAAGCATGAGCATAATCATTATCATTGCATGCAAGCGGAGCAAATATGAAACTCTCATAGCATGGCATGTTCATGGTATCACAATCAATCAACTCCACATGATCAACAATGTTAGCAAGCAAAGCATCACATGGGAATATGAAAGAATCAAGTGACGTGGCAAATGTATCCTCAAGATCATGCATGCACTCATAAGTCATCATGTCCACTAGTGGGATCATGGCATCATCAACACCTATGTTGTTACCTTTGTAGGCCGACTCATGTGAAGTAGGTGTTGTGGAAGTAGGAGGATCCATGTGGTCGACATGTCCATCTTGGAGCAAGCATGGTGAGATATCATCATCTTCATGCACCATGTACATCGTCTCCATGAGCGGGAACTCGTCCTCCGTGGAACCTAGTGCAACATAAGAAGACACAAACGAGGGAGAGGTTAATGTGTTAGCAAATGCGATGTCCTCCATGGACCTATCATCTACCTCTCTCAACTCACTTTGTGTATCACTCATGTCCTCCAAATGGAAGCACTCAAACTCACATATGGGGTGGAAGTCACTCAACTCACTATCACTCTCGCTCAAGTGGGCTAAGTGGCTCTCATGCTCACATGGGGTTGGTACCAACTCATCAAACAAGCATATAGGAGTAGGCTCGACTTTCTCATCTCCATGCGCCTCCTTGGTTGAAGGGAAAATCCCATGCTCAACCATCTCAACTCCATGCGCCTCCTTGGGTGAAGGGAGAATCCCATGCTCAGCATGCTCAACTCCATCGCCTCCTAAGTCGTCCTCAAGTGGTGGCATCTTGGAGACTTGTGCATTGAGCTCGTCGAAGTAGAGCTTCTTGGCGCTTGGCGTTGTGCATTGCCATGCCACGTGACCCTTGGTCTTGCACACCTCACATAGGAGATTGGGACATTCCCGTGGAAGGTGGCCTTGTTGTTTGCACTTGTAGCATCGGAGTCCATAGGCATATGACGAGGTAGGGGCCATTGTGGTGGTGGCGCAATAGGTAGAAGTCGCCTTATGAGGAAGGTCTTCATGTCGAGGCTCTCGTCTTCTTGCCTCATCACCATGTCTTGAGTGGTGTCGTCGAAGATCATGAGTGGAAGGATGTCGATGTAGACCATGAGGTGGTGGTGGTTGATACGTCCAATTTGCATCACTATTTTGTATCATAATTTGCTGTTATTCATTGATATATTTCATATTGGGGCACAATACTTATGTTATTTCATCTATTTTGCATGTTTCATCATCATTGGAGGATCAAGCACCGGAGCCAGGATTCTGCTGGAAAAAGCACCGTCAGAACGCAATATTTCGGAAGATCAACTGTGGAAGGGAATTTCACGTAAATTCCTATTTTTCCAGATGACGGAGGGAGCCAAAAGGGGGAGCAGAGAGGAGCCACTGTGGGCCCAGACCACAGGGCGGCGCGGCCCAAGGCCTGGCCGCGCCACCCTGTGCTCTGGGGGCCCCACAGCCCCTTTCGCCTCCTTTTCTTCGCGTACTCCTTCGTCCCGAAAACCTAAGCCACAGAGAGGACCTCACGAAGGGTTACAGCCACCTCTGCGGGGCGGAGAACACCAGAGAGAAAAGAGCTCTCCGGCGGGCAGGAATCCGCCGGGGAAATTCCCTCCCGGAGGGGGAAATCGACGCCATCGCCATCGTCATCGAGCGGGACATCATCTCCATCATCATCATCATCATCTCCACCATCTACACCGCCATCACCACCGCTGCACCTCGTCATCGCTGTAGCAATTCGGGTTAAATCTTGATTGTTTGATAGGGGAAACTCTCCCGGTGTTATTCTATACTTGTTGTAGATGCTATTGAGTGAAACCATTGAACCAAGGTTTATGTTCAGATTGTTATTCATCATCATATCACCTCTGATTGTATTCCATATGATGTTTCGTGAGTAGTTCGTTTAGTTCTTGAGGACATGGGTGAAGTCTAAATGCTAGTAGTGAATTATGGTTGAGTAATATTCAATGTTATGATATTTAAGTTGTGGTGTCATTCTTCTAGTGGTGTCGTGTGAACGTCGACTACACGACACTTCACCATTTATGGGCCTAGGGGAGTGCATCTTGTATTCGGTTGCTAATTGCGGGGTTGCCGGAGTGACAGAAACCTGAGCCCCCGTTAGTATATCGATGCAGGAGGGATCGCAGGATCTCAGAGTTTAAGGCTGTGGTTAGATTTATCTTAATTACTTTCTTGTAGTTGCGGATGCTTGCAAGGGGTATAATCACAAGTATGTATTAGTCCTAGGAAGGGCGGTGCATTAGCATAGGTTCACCCACACAACACTTATCAAAACAATGAAGATTATTAAACCACATGAAGCGAAAGTACTAGACTAAAATCCCCGTGTGTCCTCAGGAACGTTTGGTCATTATAAGTAATCAAACCGGCTTGTCCTTTGTGTTAAAAAGGATTGGGCCACTCGCTGCAATTATTTCTCTCGCATTTTATTTACTTGTACTTTATTTATCTGCAATATCAAAACCCCCTGAATACTTGTCTGTGAGCATTTACAGTGAATCCTTCATCGAAACTGCTGCCAACACCTTCTGCTCCTCGTTGGGATCGACATTCTTACTTATCGAAGATACTACGATACACCCCCTATACTTGTGGGTCATCAAGACTATTTTCTGGCGCCGTTGCCGGGGAGTGAAGCGCTATTGGTAAGCGGAATTGGTAAGGAAATTTACTGTTTGTGCTGATTTTATTTCTGCCTGCTGCTATAAATCATTATGGAGAGATCTTCTCTTCAATTTCTATTTGGGAAATCTACTACTACTGCAACGGTAGTGGATGAAGCGCCAGGTGAGGAAGTAGTACCATATAAAATACCTATGAAAATTATTGAACGAGTTATGGATAACCGCTATGAAGGGGATGGAACTGTCCATCCTGGTGATCATTTATTGTTTTTGCATGAATTATGCGGGTTATTCAAATGTGCAGGTATTTCTATGAATGAAGTTAGGAAGAAACTATTCACTATATCGCTGTACAGTAAAGCGGCGCACTGGTATAAATTCTTTGAAGAATGGTGATTCTATTGATTGGGAGGACATTGTGCCTTTATTTTATTCCAAATTTTATCCTCCAAGTGAAATTCACAAAGATCGGAACCGCATATATAATTTCTGGCCTCATGATGGAGAAAGTATTGCCCAAGCTTGGGGGAGATTGAAGTCTTTAATGCTCAAATGCCCCATTCATGAGCTTCCTGGTAATGTTATTATTGATAATTTCTATGCAAGACTTTCTTTTCAAGACAAGACCTTGCTGGATACTTCTTGTTCTGGATCATTTACACGCAAGAATGAAGAGTTTAAAAGAGACCTTCTTGATCGGATCCAAGAAAATACTGAAGGATGGGAGAACGACAAAGATAGAGAATCAGGTATAATTTATGATTATAAATGCATTGAAGCTTTTATGGATACTGATAAATTTCGTAATATGAGTGCTACATATGGTCTTGATTCCCAAGTTGTTGCAAATCTTTATAAAGCTTTTGCCTCTCATTATGAACTGCCTAAGAAGAATTTTGATAAGTATCATGAACCGTATAAAGATAAAGTTGATTCATCTGTAAACAAATGTGTAGTGGTTGAAACTGTTGATAATGTTATTCCTGAAGCTTATATTGAAAAAACTCCTTTCCCTGCTAAAATGAAGGAGTACTCTGTCATATCTAGTGCGGTTAATAAAAGTGAAAAGAAACCTAAAGAACCTGAAGAACAAATTAAAATTGAACCTGCTGTTGCAATAGTTAAAGATCTTGTGACTGAAAATGTGGAGGATGGTCATATTATTTTCTGTGAAGATGCTTCTAATATTGTTTCACATCCTAATAAATCCAAACAAGTTAGTGTTCCTATGCTATCTGTTAGAATTGGTGATCATTGCTATTATGGTTTATGTGATATTGGTGCAAGTGTTAGTGCTATTCCTTATGAGCTTTACACGGAGATTATGCACGAAATTGGTTCTTGTGAACTTGAAGATATTGATGTGGTTATTCATCTGGCTAATAGAGAAACTATTTCTCCAATTGGTATTGTTCGAGATGTGGAAGTTCTATGTGGTAAGATTAAATATCCTGCTGACTTTTTGGTACTTGGTTCTGCTGCTAGTGATCATTGTCCTATCATTTTTGGTAGACCTTTTCTAAATACTTGTGGAGCTATTATAGATTGTAAGAAAGAGAAAATTTTGACTAGATTTGCTGGTGAACCTTATGAATTTAACTTTTCTAAATTTACCAAAACTCCTTACAAAGCTGACTTGCCTAGTAATGATTTTAAAATGGAGCAGTGTGCATCTATTGTTCTTGTTCCTAATAATCCCTTGCAGCAACATTTGGAGAATAGTGAAAGTGAAGCTTTTAGGAAAGAAAGAGATGAGCTTGAGGAAATTTTTCGTCGCCAACCTATTCTCAAGCATGATTTACCGGTGGAAGATTTGGGTACAACACCGCCACCAAAGGAAGATCCTGTTTTTGATTTAAAGCCTTTACCTGATAATCTTAAATATGCTCATATTGATGATAAGAAAATATATCCTGTTATTATTAGTTCTAAGCTTTCAGAGGTTGAGGAAGAAAGGTTATTGGAAATATTGAAGAAACACCGAGGAGCTATTGGCTATACTCTTGATGATTTGAAAGGGATTTCTCCTTCTATTTGCCAACATGCTATTAATATGGAAGATGATGCAAAGCCTGTTGTTGAACATCAACGTCGTCTAATTCCGAAGATGAAGGAAGTGGTAAGGAACGAGGTATTAAAACTCCTTGAAGCTGGTATTATATATCCTATTGCTGATAGTAGATGGGTTAGCCCTGTGCATTGCGTTCCTAAGAAAGGAGGAATGACTGTTGTGCCTAATGATAATGATGAGCTTATTCCTCAAAGAATAGTTGTAGGTTATAGAATGTGCATTGATTTTCGAAAAGTTAATAAAGTTACTAAGAAAGATCATTACCCTTTACCCTTTATTGATCAAATGTTAGAGAGGTTGTCTAAAAATACTCATTTTTGCTTTCTTGATGGTTATTCGGGGTTTTCACAAATTGCTGTTAAAGCTAAAGATCAAGAGAAAACCACGTTTACTTGTCCTTATGGAACCTATGCTTATAGGCGTATGCCTTTTGGTTTATGTAATGCTCCTGCTACTTTTCAAAGATGCATGTCTGCTATTTTTCATGGTTTTTGCGAAAGTATTGTAGAGGTGTTCATGGATGATTTTTCTGTCTATGGGAATTCTTTTGATAATTGCCTGCGAAACCTCGATAAAGTTTTGCAGAGATGTGAAGAAACTAACCTTGTTCTTAATTGGGAGAAATGCCACTTTATGGTTAATGAAGGAATTGTATTGGGACATAAAATTTATGAGAGAGGTATTGAAGTTGATAGAGCTAAAGTTGAAGCAATTGAGAAGATGCCCTATCCGAGGGATGTTAAAGGTATTCGTAGTGTTCTTGGTCATGCTGGGTTTTATAGGAGATTTATTAAAGATTTCTCTAAAATTTCAAAGCCTCTTACTAATCTTCTTCAAAAAGATGTACCTTTTGTTTTTGATGATGATTGTAAGGAAGCTTTTGAAACTCTAAAGAAAGCCTTAACAACTGCTCCTGTAGTTGAACCTCCTGATTGGAACTTGCCTTTTGAAATTATGTGTGATGCTAGTGATTTTGCTGTAGGCGCTGTTCTTGGACAGCGGGTAGATAAAAAATTAAATGTTATTCATTATGCTAGTAAGACTCTTGATGCTGCTCAAAGAAATTATGCTACAACTGAAAAGGAATTGTTAGCTGTAGTCTTTGCTTGTGATAAGTTTAGACCCTATATTGTTGATTCGAAAGTTACAATTCATACTGATCATGCTGCAATTAGATACCTTATGACAAAGAAAGATGCTAAGCCAAGGCTTATTAGATGGGTACTTCTTTTGCAAGAATTTGATTTACATATTATAGATAGGAAAGGTGCTGATAATCCTGTTGCTGATAATTTGTCTAGATTGGAAAATATTGCTTATGATCCTGTTCCTGTTAATGATAGTTTTCCAAATGAACAATTGGCTGTAATAAAGGTGAGCTCGCGAGAGAGCCCTTGGTATGCAGATTATGCTAACTTTATTGTTTCGAAGTATTTGCCTCCAACCTTTTCAGCTCAGCAAAGGAGGAAATTCTTTTATGACTTGAGGCATTATTTTTGGGATGACCCACACTTATATAAAGAAGGAGTGGATGGTATTATGCGAAGATGTGTTCCTGAATATGAACAACAGGAGATATTGAATAAATGTCATGGAAGTGTTTATGGAGGACATCACGCTGGAGATAGAACCGCGCAAAAGGTTCTACAATCAGGTTTTTATTGGCCAACACTCTTCAAAGATGCAAGGAAATTTATTTTATCTTGTGATGAATGTCAAAGAGTTGGTAATATCTCTAGACGCAATGAAATGCCTATGAATTATACTCTTGTTATTGAACCATTCGATTGTTGGGGATTCGACTTCATGGGTCCTTTCCCTTCTTCAGACGGTAACACTCATATACTTGTCGCTGTTGATTATGTTACTAAATGGGTAGAAGCTATACCTACAAAGAGTACTGATGGTGAGACCTCTATAAAAATGCTTGTAGATGTTATATTTCCTAGATTTGGAGTACCTAGATATATTATGACTGATGGAGGTTCTCATTTTATTCATGGAGGTTTTAGAAAAACTCTTGCTAAGTATGGTATTAATCATAGAATTGCTTCTGCTTATCACCCTCAAACTAGTGGTCAAGTAGAATTATCAAATAGAGAGATTAAAGCTATCTTAGGTAAGACCGTTAATAAATCTAGAAAGAATTGGCCTAGCAAATTGAAAGAAGCATTATGGGCTTATAGAACTGCTTATAAAAATCCTATGGGGATGTCACCTTATAAAATGGTTTATGGAAAAGCTTGTCATTTACCTCTAGAACTAGAGCACAAAGCTTATTGGGCTGTTAGAGAACTAAATAAAGATCCTAAATTAGCCGGTAATAAGAGGTTGTTGCAATTAAGTTCTCTAGATGAATGGAGAAGTGAAGCTTATGAAAATGCTAAACTCTTTAAAGAAAAAGTTAAGAAATGGCATGATAGAAGGATCATCAAAAGAGAATTTAATGTTGGAGATCAAGTTCTATTGTATTGGTCTCGTCTCAGATTCTTTGTAGGGAAATTACTCTCGAAGTGGGAAGGACCATATGTTGTTGAGGAGGTGTATCGTTCAGGAGCAATTAAAATTAGCTCTCTCCAAGGCAATGCCACACAAGTGGTGAATGGACAAAGACTCAAGCATTATATCTCGGGCGATTCTTATAATGTTGATGTTGATATTATTCAAGTGGAAACACCGGAGGCCTTCATCAAAGGACAAATTGATAGTCCGCCAGAACTGGACTTTGAATAGGTAACAGTATAGGTAATAAAAAGTCCGCGTTTACCTTTCCGAACATTATTTTTGCTGTTTTTGGAAAATATGAAAAATTACGGAATCGAAACGGAGTGGAAAAGACGCACGAGGGCGTGCCACCATAGGCCGGCGCGGGCCCCACCCTGGCCGCGCTGACCTATGGTCTGGCCGCCTCGTTGCCCCTTTCCGACTCGTTTTCGACCTGGAACCTTCCTTTTGTCGTAAAAATATTTGCTATATAATCCCCCGGACCCCTGGAGGTCCGTAATATCGTTTTCTCGTCGTGTTTTGTTTCAAGCTGTTTTCTGCCAGATTTGTTTTGATCTAGAAGCACCATGGTCTCCAACAACAAAGACAAGGGGCCTTGGAGGGAAGAGATGGATGAAAGGATCAATAAGGAGAAGGAGAAGATAGCATCAGCAAAAGGAGAGTGGGAAACTACGAGGAGTAAGCCAATCTTGGTGGGATCGGTTAACACTGGGCGTTCTTTTTCTCATAACTTGCAGGGAGCTCTTCCGCCTGCTCTGGACCTCGACTCTTTCCCGTGTGTGGAGGAAGCAATACGTGTTGCTGATGAGTTCTGTGATCAATATCGTGCTCTCAAAAGGGAAGTGGAGATACTTCAGGAGGAGAACCAGCGACTTCGCAGAATGCTGGAATATTACTCAAACCTCAGCACAAGACCGTCACCGCCACACTCGGGTAACAATGAGTCTCTTCAGGTTTTGGTGCAGAATTACAAAATTGAGAAGCTGAAGCTGAAGGAGATCCTTATGAAGCGCGAGAGGAATTCATCACCATCATCACCGAAGGAGTAATTCATCATCGGTATTGGCATCCCCTTGGTTTGTTCCAAGCTTGGGGGAGTGCCGCGGTATCACATCATCACCACCTTTATCTTTTACTATCAAGTAGTGTCATATCATGAGTAGGGAAGTTATCGTATGGAATAGTATGCAATGTGGAAGTATCTCTCTTAGTTAGTTATCTATGTATCCGTTGGTGTGAGTTATCGTTATGGAATATTAATGAGAAGTCTTATCATTTACTTTTTGCACACCTTATTTTAGTTTGCAATCTCCATTATATGATTACTCTTGACATGAGTATTGATATCACTTTGGGAGCATCAAGTAAATCTATTTGGTTTTGGCAAACTTAGCATTGGTCAATAGCAACAACATCTTGATGTTTAATGAAGGAGAGAAATACACTTAGATACATTATTCTATTATCTCTATGCTTAGTATTCTAAAGTTAAAATTGCTTGTGCTTATGAGAAAGATGCATGATTGTTTCTATCATATGTATATTTGTTTGTTTCCCTCAACCTTTATGCTTGCTATCAAACCTTGCTAGCCAAAGACCTGTATCGAGAGGGAATGCTTCTCATACATCCATAACCTTAGACCAAACCTATGCCATTTGTGTCCACCATACCTACCTACTACATGGTATTTTCTGCCATTCCAAGTAAATACTTCATGTGCTACCTTTAAATTATTCAAACTACTACTCCTTATTTGTGTCAATGTTTTATAGCTCATGAGGAAGTATGTGGTGTTTTATCTTTCAATCTTGTTGGGCGGACTTTCACCAATGGACTAGCGGCACATCCGCTTATCCAATAACTTTGCAATAAGAGCTGGCAATGAGGTTCCCAGCCTCAATTAATAACCTTCATTAATAATTCCGGAAATACTTTTGTACACCCACGCATGGGTGTGGGTGTTTCTATCACCGTTCATTTATTCCTCGAGATTCGTGCCCACCATGAAAGAGAGAAAGATTCCTTTCTCTCTCCTCTTTTTATCCGAATCTTAAAGCACAATGAACGGTGACGGAAACACCCACACCCATGCGTGGGTGTACAAAATCCACTCTCTTAATAATTCTCTTCACATGTTTTGCTCTGATTCATCAGTAAGCAACTTAATTTTGCAATAGACACTCCTCCATGGTATGTGAATGTTGGAAGGCACCCGAGGATTCGGTTAGCCATGGATTGAGAAAGCCAAGGTTGGGGGGAGTGTCACCCATAATAAAACTAAAATACATGTGTAAACAAAAGAGAAGGGGGATGATCTACCTTGCTGGTAGAGATGCCGTCCCTCATGGGAGCCGCTCTTTGAAGGTTCGTTTGGCAAGGGGGTTAGAGTGCCCGCTACCATTCGTTGACAACAACAAGCACCTCTCAAAATCTTACTTTTATTCTCTTTATATGATTTCAAAACTTGAAAAGCTCTAGCACATGATTTAATCCCTGCTTCCCTCTGCGAAGGGCCTATCTTTTACTTTTATGTTGAGTCAGTAAACCTATTTCCCTCTATCTCAAGCAAGCAATTGAGTTGTTGTGAACCAATCATTTATGCTGTGATCCAGTTAATCATGTCTTTTATACTTTCTTGTTTAATACCAATTTTACCTGAATGAATATGACTTTGAAGTTATCAATGATTATGAAGAGATTGTCATGCTTAAATATGAAAGCTCAGCTATAAAATCTAATATGAAAGCTTTGCTTAGAAGTACAATCCGTTAGTGGTTCTCTGACCAAGAACAAAGTTTGCCATCACCAATTATGATTTCTTATGCACCTTTACTTGTGATTTCTCTTTACTTATTTCAAGATGAGTTATATGAGGAAGTTGTTTACTAGAATGTCTTGTGTGAATGAATATGATGCTTCTTGTCCGTATTTTATTTATCGACTCTTCACTCCATAAACATGTGGTCTTGTTTATCGAGCTCAGTTTCGCTTGGGGACAAGCGAGGTCTAAGCTTGGGGGGAGTTGATACGTCCAATTTGCATCACTATTTTGTATCATAATTTGCTGTTATTCATTGATATATTTCATATTGGGGCACAATACTTATGTTATTTCATCTATTTTGCATTTTTCATCATCATTGGAGGATCAAGCACCGGAGCCAGGATTCTGCTGGAAAAAGCACCGTCAGAACGCAATATTTCGGAAGATCAACTGTGGAAGGGAATTTCACGTAAATTCCTATTTTTCCAGATGACGGAGGGAGCCAAAAGGGGGAGCAGAGAGGAGCCACTGTGGGCCTAGACCACAGGGCGGCGCGGCCCAAGGCCTGGCCGCGCCACCCTGTGCTCTGGGGGCCCCACAGCCCCTTTCGCCTCCTTTTCTTCGCGTACTCCTTCGTCCCGAAAACCTAAGCCACAGAGAGGACCTCACGAAGGGTTACAGCCGCCTCTGCGGGGCGGAGAACACCAGAGAGAAAAGAGCTCTCCGGCGGGCAGGAATCCGCCGGGGAAATTCCCTCCCGGAGGGGGAAATCGACGCCATCGCCATCGTCATCGAGCGGGACATCATCTCCATCATCATCATCATCATCTCCACCATCTACACCGCCATCACCACCGCTGCACCTCGTCATCGCTGTAGCAATTCGGGTTAAATCTTGATTGTTTGATAGGGGAAACTCTCCCGGTGTTATTCTATACTTGTTGTAGATGCTATTGAGTGAAACCATTGAACCAAGGTTTATGTTCAGATTGTTATTCATCATCATATCACCTCTGATTGTATTCCATATGATGTTTCGTGAGTAGTTCGTTTAGTTCTTGAGGACATGGGTGAAGTCTAAATGCTAGTAGTGAATTATGGTTGAGTAATATTCAATGTTATGATATTTAAGTTGTGGTGTCGTTCTTCTAGTGGTGTCGTGTGAACGTCGACTACACGACACTTCACCATTTATGGGCCTAGGGGAGTGCATCTTGTATTCGGTTGCTAATTGCGGGGTTGCCGGAGTGACAGAAACCTGAGCCCCCGTTAGTATATCGATGCAGGAGGGATCGCAGGATCTCAGAGTTTAAGGCTGTGGTTAGATTTATCTTAATTACTTTCTTGTAGTTGCGGATGCTTGCAAGGGGTATAATCACAAGTATTTATTAGTCCTAGGAAGGGCGGTGCATTAGCATAGGTTCACCCACACAACACTTATCAAAACAATGAAGATTATTAAACCACATGAAGCGAAAGTACTAGACTAAAATCCCCGTGTGTCCTCAGGAACGTTTGGTCATTATAAGTAATCAAACCGGCTTGTCCTTCGTGTTAAAAAGGATTGGGCCACTCGCTGCAATTATTTCTCTCGCATTTTATTTACTTGTACTTTATTTATCTGCAATATCAAAACCCCCTGAATACTTGTCTGTGAGCATTTACAGTGAATCCTTCATCGAAACTGCTGCCAACACCTTCTGCTCCTCGTTGGGATCGACATTCTTACTTATCGAAGATACTACGATACACCCCCTATACTTGTGGGTCATCAGTGGTCGACGACGATCATGAGATGGTGTGAGTCGATGACGGTCCTTGCCTTGCCTAGGTGATGGCTCATGTTGGGGGCGCTCTTGATGCTCCATATGATGTCCGTGATGTCGATGATCTTGTGCATAGGCACTCTCATGATGGCGCCTTGTGGAGCTCGTAGAAGTGTGTTGATGCCGAACATGTTGGGGACGCTCTTGATGATCCATATGGTGGTGCCATCGGGGAGGTCCTCGATCTTCATATGTAGCTCCATTGGCCAAGTAGGGGTATGTGAGAGCATCGGCGGTGTTCATGGTGGGGTCGATGTCGTCCTCGTGGTGGTGCTCCACCATGTCGTCCATGCTTGTTGAGCAAATGTCGATGTAGAGCTCGTCGATGTCATCCATGTTGGCGATGCTCTCGGAGCCATAGTCGGTGTAGAGCTCCTCGATGTCGGTCATGTTGGCGATGCTCGCGGAGCCATAGTCGGTGTAGAGCTCCACATGTTCCTCCACATCCGCGGTGCTTGAAGAGGCATCCTCCTCGAAGTGCTCCGTGTACTCCTCCGTATCTTCTTCTTCACTATCCATGTTAGCACGACAATATGTATATGGTGTATGTTAGTGGAAGAACACTACCTCGCAATCTTACCGTGGTATGACAAGATTGGGGAGATCCAACAAACCGAGAGTTAGAACAATTGTATCGGGCACTCACACAAAGACACACGCAAAAGCTAGCAAATATGGTGGTAGGTGAGTGTGGTGGAAAGCCAAAAGACGAAATCCGAAATCAAGTGTATTGTCAAGAGTGGGTGAAGTCCAAAAACCAAATGTCAAAGCGATGATCACTATAAACACGGAAAAGATATGGAACGCACACACGAGATGAACGGGGTTAGTGTGACCAAGGAATGAGCGGAAAAGTGTAAGAAGCCCGAAAGCAAGGTTGCTCGGTGTCACACTAACACAAGGAGAGGCAAAGCTTTGGTTGCAAACGAAGAGACAACAAGATTCACACGCGGCCTCTCTTCTCTTATCTCTCTTTTGCTTAAAAGCTTTTTCTCTTTTGTATTTGGTGGCACTTGCACTCTTTTGTATCTATGGTGGCACTTTGTACACTTTGGTAGGTATGATGGCACTTTGCACACTTTTGCTCTTTTTGTGTTTTGGCGGCTTTTTCTCGCACTATGTTAGCGTTAGCTCGCTTTTGCTATCTTGCCACACGAGTTTTGCTTAGAAGCTTGACTCCACACTACACACACACCTCACAATCGGGGCCACGTGCAATGTCTCGCAACACTAGATAAGCAATGCTCGATAGGATAGATCGCAAAAGAAGAGGGGTTACAAGGGTAGAGCAAGTTATACCTAAGATGTTAGGCGGTGATGGACACCAACTTGCGATGACGGCGGTGGTGTCAAGAGTACGTTTGCAATTCCGGGGTGCCGAGGATGTCGTCGCTTGCTTCGGAGCTGCGGGTTAGTTTCACAAACAAGGCACTCAAACCGGAACAAGCAAACACAAGTTAGCGGATAAGATGGGTCAATGTAGCTTGGCGGTGGTGGCGGTGGTATGCCAGTGGTGGGTGGTGTCGATGCTCTTGCGGATGCGGTGGTGGTGGTGGGGTCGCTGCGGTGTTTGCCCGTGGGATGGAGGGTGGCGGTGCTTGCCGGCGATGGGGAGGAGTGGCGGTGGTTGGCGGTGGTGTTGGCTGTGTGGCGGCGCCCGGTCTGGGGCCCGGTTGACCGGCTCCTGGACCGGCCTGCCCGGTTTGGCGGCCGGTTGACCGGGTTCTGGGCTGGCCTGCCCGGTCTGCAGCCCGGTCGACCGGGTTCTGTGCTAGCTCGTCCGGTCTGTGGCCCGGTTGACCGGGTTCGAAACCGGGTTTCACGATTTGTAGCTTTCTCTCTCCTGTTCTTGAGGCAAACCAAGCCAAATCGACCCAAATCGAAAGAAACGATGGAATTGGGGGCTAGAAAGTGGGGGAAATAGTAGATCAAGCACCTCAACACCAAATCCATGGACCAAAACCACTCAAAACTCAACCAAATCACAGATCCGTCCAAAGGCAATTTAGGGCTATTTTTTGGAAAAATTTCTAGAAACGAAATTGGGTGGGTGGAGGGTCAAATCCGCGGAAACCAAAGGCTGCTGATACCATATGATGAGGTCTAAGACCCCGTGTGTGGCCCGATCTCGCGAATGACCCAAGAATCAAAGGGTGAAAGACAGGGAGAGGCGGAAGAACACGAAGAACGCGAAGAACACAACGCACACCAACCCGATACAATCGATACTTACCCTCGTGGCTCGATGGACCACGCCAATAGAATCACCACGGGAGAGACTCGAGGTAGAATCCCGGAGTGAGAGATCGGTGTTGGGGACGGAGACCGGTGAGGGAGAGAGAGTGGGCTACACTAGAATCTCACTCACATAGATCCAATCATCCAACATGGGGTACCTTGATACAAAGGGGATGAAACCCTAGGGAGACAAAGCTCAAAGTTATGTTTAAGCCTAAATCTTGTCTAACCAGCTATGGGGGCGAGCTGGGGTCTTATATAGGCATACAAGGCGACACGGGTCGAAAAGGTACAAGTAGTTGGGTCAAACCCGACGAATCCGGTTTGGGGCCGGTCAGACCGGGCTGTGGACCGGGTGGTCCGGTCACTGGTCCGGTCGACCGGTCGCAAACCGGAAACCTCGCAGATTCTGTCCGGTTGTGATAAGGGCTAAGCCCGGGGATGTGCCCGATCTTCACGGATTTGAAGGGATACATGGGGGTAGGTGGATGAACGCGATGAACACGTGGGGGGAACGCGGGGATACAACACACACACGCACACAATTCGAGTTTTCCCTCGTTGGCTCGAAACACCAACTCGATAGAGATTGCAGGAAAAGACCTTCCGGTAGAAGTCCCGCAAAGAGATCGACAAATCAAAGCTCGGGAGATCTAGAAGGGCGAAAAGACCGGAAGGCTTGATAGAAGTGCAAGCAAAAGACCAAATAAGGTAGAAGTGCAAGCAAAAGATCAAACAATCGGTAGAAGTCGCCAAAGAGATCTTCACGAGTTGATAAGGAGCCCGGGTGGGGATACAAGATCATGGATCTAGGTAGGGTTCCCACAGGGGTGAGCTAAGCTCAGGTTTTCTTTCAAATCAAGTCTAATCTCAGATCTGAGCCAACTAGGCTATTTATAGGTAGGGGGCGAAGAGTTAAGTTACACGCTGAAAAGTAGTCTTGTCTTTGAAGTTCGCGGTGGCGGAAGTTCCGGTCATCTTGGGCGGAAGTTCCGGTCAGGGGCGGAAGTTCCGGTTCTGGGGGCCGGAAGTTCCGGCCAGGCCGGAAGTTCCGGCCAAGTTCCGGCCAAGTACCGAAATTAGCCCGTTTCCTTGCAGTAACATCCAGGGGCGTTTTGACGGACTTTCGGAACTTGGGCGGAACTTGGGCGGAAGTTCCGACCGGGCGGAAGTTCCGGTCCCTCGGGGCGGAAGTTCCGGTCCGATGCTTTTCTGCTACTGGAGGGCATCTTGGGGGCATCTTGGAGGAATCTGGCCGGAAGTTCCGGTCCTGGGGGGCGGAAGTTCCGGCCTGGGCGCTGTAGCTCCATCTTCATCGTTTCCAGCTCTCTCTCCAACGTCTTGGTCTCCATGGCTTGTGTCTTGGTCGATGTACCTGATTGAACATAGGGTATTTGCATGAAGTAGCAAGCCATCCAAGGGGGTGTCAAAATCATAGGTAGAGAGGAGCGAATTCACCTCTTGGCGTAGTGCTTGGGCTCGAGCTCGTGTCATTGGACCACGAGGAGGGCTTGTCGGTCTTGATGTAGTGTCGGCCTTGGTTGGGGCTGCATCATCTCCCCCCCTTGGGAAAGAGTCGTCCTCGACTCGATGTTCTCCTCATCTCCATGGTATGGTGAGAGGTCGGACACATTGAACGTGTTGCTCACCAAGTACTTGGATGTTGGTATGTCGACGATGTAGGCGTTGTCTTTGATGCGCTTGAGGACCTTGAAGGGACCATCACCTCGGGGCTTGAGCTTGGAGTTTCTTTCTTGAGGGAAGCGGTCCTTGCGAAGGTCTAACCACACTAGGTCGCCTTCATTGAAGATCCGTGCTTTTTTCTTCAAGTTTAGTCTAGTGGCTTGACGAAGAACTTGTTGCTCGATCGTTGCCCTTGTGTCTTCATGGAGTTTCTTCATGTATTGTGCTCGCTTGTCGATGTCCATGTTCACTTGCTCGTGTAGCGGAAGAGGTAGGAGGTCAATCGCCGTAGGTGGTTCAAACCCGTAGACGACCATGAATGGGCTTCTCATTGTTGTGGAGTGCTTGGCGCGGTTGTAGGCAAACTCCGCATGTGGGATGCAATCTTCCCATGCTTTCAAATTCTTCTTGACAAGGACTCGTAGTAGTGTGGAGAGGCTTCGGTTCACCACTTCGGTTTGCCCATCGGTTTGGGGGTGCGAGGATGATGAGAACAAAAGCTTGACGTTGAACTTGGCCATTAGTGTCTTCCAAAGATAACTCATGAACTTGACATCTCGGTCGGAGACAATTCTTCTTGGTACACCGTGGAGTCTCACAATTTCCCTAAAAAACAAGGAGGCAATGTGTGAAGCATCATCCGTTCGGGAACATGGTATAAAATGAGCCATTTTTGAGAATCTATCCACTACCACAAAGATGGAATCACGACCATATTTAGTTCGAGGTAATCCTAGTACAAAATCCATGCTTATATCGGACCAAGGAGCATAAGGAATAGGCAACGGTGTATAAAGACCATAAGAATTGGAGGTGGACTTAGCTTGTAAACATGTCGTGCAACGGTTGCATAGGCGCTCCACATCGCGCTTCATTCGTGGCCAATAGTAATGGGTGGAGAGCATAGAGAGCGTCTTGTCACGTCCAAAGTGACCCATGAGACCACCACCATGCGATTCTTGTAAGAGCAAAAGGCGAAGCGAGGACATTGGAACACAAAGTTTGTTGCCCTTAAACAAGAATCCTTGGTGCAAATAGAAATCATCGATGCCCTTTTCAATGGAACACTTTGCAAAAATTGGGCCAAAGAAGGTATCGGAGGCATATTGTTCTTTGATTTCATCAAGACCCAACACATGGAAATCCAAACGAGTGAGTAAAAGGGTGAGCTTGCAGGAAAGGGCATCCGCAACGACATTGTCCTTGCCCTTCTTGTATTTGATTACATATGGAAAGGACTCAATGAACTCAACCCATTTTGCATGTCTTTTGTTCAAAGTGTGTTGACTTTTCAAATACTTCAAAGATTCATGGTCGGAGTGAATAATGAACTCTCTTGGCCAAAGATAATGTTGCCAAACTTCAAGAACACGAACCAAAGCGTAAAGTTCCTTGTCATAAATAGGATAGTTGAGGCGTGCGCCGTCCAACTTCTCACTATAATATGCCACGGGTTTTCCATTTTGCATGAGGACACCACCGATTCCAAGGCCACTCGCGTCACATTCTATCTCAAATGTTTTAGCAAAATCGGGAAGAACAAGTAGTGGTGCCTCGGTGAGTCTCTTTTTCATTTCATCAAAAGCTTTTTGTTGTGCTTTGCCCCAAACAAACGGAACATTCTTTTTAGTAAGCTCGTTTAAAGGGCAAGCGATGGTGCTAAAATCTTTCACAAAGCGGCGGTAAAATCCGGCGAGTCCATGTGATATGGGCTAAGCCCAGGGATGTGCCCTATCTTCACGGATTTGAAGGGATTCGTGGGGGTAGGTGGATGAACGCGATGAACACGTGGGGGAAGCGCGGGGATAAACACACACACGGATACAATTCGAGTTTTCCCTCGTTGGCTCGAAACACCAACTCGATAGAGATTGCAGGAAAAGACCTTCCGGTAGAAGTCCCGCAAAGAGATCGACTAAACGAAGCTCGGGAGATCTAGAAGGGTGAAAAGACCGGAAGGTTTGATGGAAGTGCAAGCAAAAGACCAAATAGGTAGAAGTGCAAGCAAAAGATCAAACAAACGGTAGAAGTCACCAAAGAGATCTTCACGAGTCGATAGGAGCCCGGGTGGCGATACAAGATCATAGATCTAGGTAAGGTTCCCACAAGGGTGAGCTAAGCTCAGGTTTTCTTTCAAATCAAGTCTAATCTCAGATCTGAGCCAACTAGGCTATTTATAGGTGGGGGCGAAGAGTTAAGTTACATGCTGAAAAGTGCTGTTGTGCTGAAGTTCGCGGTGGCGGAAGTTCCGGCCATCTTGGGCGGAAGTTCCGGTCAGGGGCGGAAGTTCCGGTCCTGGGGGCCGGAAGTTCCGGCCAGGCCGGAAGTTCCGGCCAAGTTCCGGCCAAGTTCCGAAAGTCGTCCATTTCCTTGCAGTAACATCCAGGGGCCTTTTCGTGGACTTTCGGAGCTTGGGCGGAACTTGGGCGGAAGTTCCGACCGGGCGGAAGTTCCGGTCCCTCGGGCGGAAGTTCCGGTCCGATGCTTTTCCTGCGCGTTGGAGGGCATCTTGGGGGCATCTTGGAGGAATCTGGCCAGAAGTTCCGGTCCTGGGGCGGAAGTTCCGGCTTTGTCTTGTTGTAGCTCCGTCTTCATCGTTTCCAGCTCTCTCTCCAACGCCTTGGTCTCCATGGCTTGTGTCTTGGTCGATGTACCTGATTGAACATAGGGTATTTGCATGAAGTAGCAAGCCATCCAAGGGGGTGTCAAAGTCATAGGTAGAGAGGAGCGAATTCACCTCTTGGCGTAGTGCTTGGGCTCGAGCTCGTGTCATTGGACCACGAGGAGGGCTTGTCGGTCTTGAGGCGGCGGTGTCCATAGGCCACCCCGTATCATCTCCCCCCCCCTTGGGAAAGAGTCGTCCTCGACTCTATGTTCTCCTCATCTCCATGATATGGTGAAAGGTCGGACACATTGAATGTGTTGCTCACCAAGTACTTGGATGTTGGTATGTCAACGACGTAGGCGTTGTCGTTGATGCGCTTGAGGACCTTGAAGGGACCATCACCTCGGGGCTTGAGCTTGGAGTTTCTTTCTTGAGGGAAGCGGTCCTTGCGAAGGTGTATCCACACTAGGTCGCTTTCATTGAAGATCCGTGCCTTTTTCTTCAAGTTTAGTCTTGTGGCTTGACGGAGAACTTGTTGCTCGATCGTTGCCCTTGTGTCTTCATGGAGTTTCTTCATGTATTGTGCTCGCTTGTCGATGTCCATGTTCACTTGCTCATGTAGCGGAAGAGGTAGGAGGTCAATCGCCGTAGGTGGTTCAAACCCGTAGACGACCATGAAGGGGCTTCTCATTGTTGTGGAGTGCTTGGCGCGGTTGTAGGCAAACTCCGCATGTGGGATGCAATCTTCCCATGCTTTCAAATTCTTCTTGACAAGGACTCGTAGTAGTGTGGAGAGGCTTCGGTTCACCACTTCGGTTTGCCCATCGGTTTGGGGGTGCGAGGATGATGAGAACAAAAGCTTGACGTTGAACTTGGCCATTAGTGTCTTCCAAAGATAACTCATGAACTTGACATCTCGGTCGGAGACAATGCTTCTTGGTACACCGTGGAGTCTCAGAATTTCCCTAAAAAACAAGGAGGCAATGTGTGAAGCATCATCCGTTCGGGAACATGGTATAAAATGAGCCATTTTTGAGAATCTATCCACTACCACAAAGATGGAATCATGACCATATTTAGTTCGAGGTAATCCTAGTACAAAATCCATGCTTATATCGGACCAAGGAGCATAAGGAATAGGCAACGGTGTATAAAGACCATAAGAATTGGAGGTGGACTTAGCTTGTAAACATGTCGTGCAACGGTTGCATAGGCGCTCCACATCGCGCTTCATTCGTGGCCAATAGTAATGGGTGGAGAGCATAGAGAGCGTCTTGTCACGTCCAAAGTGACCCATGAGACCACCACCATGCGATTCTTGTAAGAGCAAAAGGCGAAGCGAGGACATTGGAACACAAAGTTTGTTGCCCTTAAACAAGAATCCTTGGTGCAAATAGAAATCATCGATGCCCTTTTCAATGGAACACTTTGCAAAAATTGGGCCAAAGAAGGTATCGGAGGCATATTGTTCTTTGATTTCATCAAGACCCAACACATGGAAATCCAAACGAGTGAGTAAAAGGGTGAGCTTGCGGGAAAGGGCATCCGCAACGACATTGTCCTTGCCTTTCTTGTATTTGATTACATATGGAAAGGACTCAATGAACTCAACCCATTTTGCATGTCTTTTGTTCAAAGTGTGTTGACTTTTCAAATACTTCAAAGATTCATGGTCGGAGTGAATAATGAACTCTCTTGGCCAAAGATAGTGTTGCCAAACTTCAAGAACACGAACCAAAGCGTAAAGTTCCTTGTCATAAATAGGATAGTTGAGGCATGCGCCGTCCAACTTCTCACCACCGATTCCAAGGCCACTCGCGTCACATTCTATCTCAAATGTTTTAGCAAAATCGGGAAGAACAAGTAGTGGTGCCTCGGTGAGTCTCTTTTTCAATTCATCAAAAGCTTTTTGTTGTGCTTTGCCCCAAACAAACGGAACATTCTTTTTTGTAAGCTCGTTTAAAGGGCAAGCGATGGTGCTAAAATCTTTCACAAAGCGGCGGTAAAATCCGGCGAGTCCATGGAAGCTTCGAACTTGACCAACATTTGTGGGAGTGGGCCAATTGTGGATGGCCTCAACCTTGGAAGAATCAACTTCAATCCCGTTGGCGGAAACCACAAAACCAAGAAAAACCAATTTGTTTTGAGCGAAATGGCATTTTGGAAGGTTGGCAAAGAGCTTCTCGTGGCGCAAGATGCATAAGACTTCTCTCACATGTTGAACATGGTCCTCGAGATTTTTGCTATAGATGAGGATATCATCAAAGTAAACAACCACGCTCTTGCCAATGAGAGGTCGCAAAATGTGATTCATAAGACGCATAAAAGTGGAAGGAGCATTGGAAAGACCAAAAGGCATGACGAGCCATTCATAGAGACCAAGCTTGGTCTTGAATGCCGTTTTCCATTCATCACCAATTGCCATGCGAATTTGGTGGTATCCACTACGCAAATCAATCTTAGAGAAAATGGTGGCACCACTCAATTCATCAAGCATGTCATCTAAACGCGGAATGGGATGTCGATAACGGACGGTAATGGCATTGATGGGTCGACAATCCATACACATCCGTTGCGTCTCATCCGGTTTAGGCACAAGAATCACGGGAACGGCACAAGGGCTAAGGCTTTCTCGAACGTACCCTTTGGCGAGGAGGTTTTGTATTTGGCGTTGAATCTCCTTTGTGTCTTCGGGGTTGGTGCGGTAGGCGGCTCGGTTTGGAAGGGGAGCGCCGGGTATGAGGTCGATGCGGTGCTCGATTCCCCGAGCGGTGGTAGTCCATGAGGTAGCTCGTCGGGAAGACGTCTTGGAATTCCTTCAAAATAGACAACAAAGACGAAGGCATGTTGGTTAAGTCGTTAGTCTCCTCCGAGGGGCCCTTGCAAATGAGCACGTAGTGTAGGGTGGTGGATGGGTTGTGGTGCACTTCTCTCATCTCACTCTTGGTAGCTAGGAGGACACTCTTCATCTCACTCACATATGGTTTGTGGCGCTCACTCTCTTTTGGTGGATCACTCTCTCACCTCTCAACTCACTAGTGATAGTGGCTTCCTTAGCCCTCGCTAAAGCCTTTGCATTGTCCGCAATTACTTGGCTAGGAGTCATTGGGCGTAGGATGTAGGTCTTGTCGTTGACCTTGAAGCTATAGGCATTTGTGTAGCCATCATGGTTGGCTTTCTTGTCATATTGCCAAGGGCGACCAAGTAACATGTGGCACACCGTCATAGGCACGACGTCACAATCAACGGTGTCTTCATAAGCGCCAATCTTGAAGGATATCGTGACGGTGTGTTGGATCTTCACATTTCCATTGTCGCTTAGCCATTGCACATGGTAGGGATGGGGGTGTTTCCGGAGCGGGAGGTTGAGCTTGGTGCATAGTTCGGTGCTTGCAAGATTGTGGCAACTCCCTCCATCGATGATAACCTTTATTGACTTGCCATTGATTCCGGCTCTTGTTTGGAAGATATTGCACCTTTGGTCTTCATTGGGAAGTGCATGGGTTGTCAACACTTTGGTCACCACAAGAGAAGGGCTTGCATCATGCACACATAGGACTTGCTCTTGGTCTTCCAAGGCATCATCTTCATGAGAGGTTGCGGCTTGTACCAAGGCTTCATATTCACCTTCACTCAAGTACTCCACATCTCCATCATCTCGAGTGATCATAACTCTTGTGTTCTTGCATTCAAAGGATTTATGTCCTTGAGCACCACACTTGAAGCAAGTGATGTTACTAGATCCAGTGGAAGCTTTGGAGGACATGGTTGATTGCTCCGGCTTGAAGCTTGTTGTCTTGATGGCACTTCTTGCTTGCTTTGGAGGATCCTTGGAGGTAAGTGTACTTGTGTTTTTGATGCTTGAGGAGGCATTCATAGCATTTCTTGCGGCGAAGAAGGTCTTTGTCTTTGCACTTGCTAAGTCTTCTCGCACTTGGCGCTCGGCCCTTGTTGCTTGGTGGAGTAGCTCAACCATGTTTTTGTAAGGCAAGAATTCCACTATCCTCTTGACGGGGATGTTCAAGCCATTCAAGAATCTTGCCATAGTTTGCTCTTCTCGCTCATCCACATTTGCACTCATCATGGTCATGTGCATCTCCTTCTAATATTCCTCAACGGACTTGTAGCTTTGCTTGAGTTGAGTGAGCTTGTTGAAGAGGTCACGCTTGTGGTGAGTTGGTACAAAGCGGGTGTGCATGACTTCTTGCATCTCTTCCCATGTGTCAATGGGTGCTAAGTCTTCCTTCTCACGCTTCTTGTTGACCTCTTCCCACCAAACATTGGCATATCCTTCAAACTCAAGTGATGCCATGGCAACTTTCTTTGCTTCGGAGAAGTTGTGGATGCGGAATATCTTATCAACCTTGAGGACCCAAGACAAGTATGCGTCGGGATCTTCCTCTCCTTGGAACTTGGGCATGGTGAATTTGAGCTTCCCAAAGATTTCTTCCTCATTGCGGTCATTGCGTCTAGGAGGTGGTCTTTCTTCACCATGAGCTTGACGTTGTTGAGGTTGAGGTTGTGGACCTTGAGCATCTTCATTGTTGTTTCTTTGTTGTTGAGGAGGAGGTGGTCTTCCATGACCTTCATCTTGATCATCATTGTTGTGGCGTTGATGAGGCCTCACACTTTCTTCACTTGATGCTTGGTGATGATTTGAGTCTTCTTCCATCTCAACATATCGTGCTTGATGATGTGGTCTTATACCATGAGGGCGATCATCATGATGACGACGGTTGTCTTGACCTTGACGCCGTGGTGCCCTATCACGAGGAGGTTGATCAACATTGATGATGCGGCGGTCTTGGTTCACTTCTTGTTCGGCATTAGGGTGGTGCCTTTGAGCATTGGCCACTTGAGATGGGCGAGGTTGCCCTTGATGATGTCGTGCCTCTTGCTCTTGGCGGAGCCTTTCTTGCTCACGTGCATGAAGGAGATCTTGATCATGACGAAGACGTTGTTGTTCCTCTTGGAATTGAGCATGGAGATGTTCTTGTTGAAGGCGTTCTTCTTCAAGGCGTAGACGT
Source organism: Lolium perenne (assembly GCF_019359855.2). NCBI lineage: Eukaryota > Viridiplantae > Streptophyta > Magnoliopsida > Poales > Poaceae > Lolium > Lolium perenne. The sequence goes on from NC_067248.2 coordinate 94,663,307, forward strand.
TCGTGGACAAGTCGAAGTCGTGCTTGCTCCGCTTCTTGAGCTTGTTGTTGAAGCACTTGAGCATCCACATTATGGTGGCGTGGGTTTTGATTGGAATCATGATGCGACGATGTAGGAGCTCGTGACCTTGAGCTATGAGAGCGCGAAGACCTTGAATGGTGTCTTCTATCTTCTTGACGGTTGAGTGTATGGAGGATGTTGTCCAACGCCGTCTTCATTTCTCTTGTTTCTTGACCTTGTATGGCGAGTGTTGCCTTCAACTCATTGCCTTGAGTTTCAATCTTCTCATTGAGTTCTTGAACTTGATTGTTGAGGTCAATCCTTTGCACTTGAGCTCTTTCTTCATAGCGGACGTTGGTATCCTTGAGCATGGCTTCAAATTGATTGAGCTTGGCGTGGACGGCTTGAGTAGCTATCCAATGTTGGTGCCGCGTCATCGGTAGTTGGTTCCCTTCTCCACTAGACATGGTTACAACTAAAACAAGAACTATGTGGTGGGTGGTTAGGAAAGACTACCAAAAGTGTCAAAACTTGCAAACCAAAATCGAAAAGGTGTTTCAAGTCGAGGAACAACCGATATGTATGCACACACACAAAACAAAACTCTATATGGTGTTAGTATGGATGTGGAAAGCCAAATGGAAGAACCAAACGAAAAGTCTATTGTCAAAAGTGGGTAAGATCCAAAAGTCACAAGTCAAAGGCGGTGATCACAAAAGCCATACACAAGGTGGAACACACACGTGGGACAAAATGGGGTTAGCGCGACGGAAAATGAGCACGAACAAAATTGGTCCTAACGAACACTACTAGCTCGGTGTCACGCTAACGCAAGAGAGACCGTGGCTGGGTTGCAACATTGAGAAGCAACAAGATTTGCGCAATACGCCTCTCTTCTCTTTTCTCTCTTTTGCTTATAAGCTTTGGACTCTTTTGTGTATAGGTGTCACTCACACTCTTTTTTTTTTGTATGCTTAGAAGCTTTCTTTTTCTCACTATCTATGTAAGTATGTCACACTTCTTTTGCCTATCTTTGTACACGAGCTTGCTTCGTAGCTTTGCTCAACACACGCACACCCTCACGGTCGGGACGCTTGCGCAATGCTTCGCAACACTAGAAAGCCACTCTCGATAGGAAAGGTACGCAAAGGAAGCTAAGGCTACAAGTTAGGGGGCAAGTTATACCACTTGATGACGGTGGCCGACGATGTTGAACTTGCTATGGTGGAAGGTGTCAAATGAACCGCTTGGATCCTCGGGGTGCCGTCGTCGTAGTTGATGTTGCGGAAGCTTAGTGGTAGCTGAAATGGCACACACAACGAAGTCCAAACACAAGGGGTTAGTGCCAAAACGAAAAACGAAGTGTGCTGTCAAAAATTCGGCCAGGCGGAACTTCCGGTCCTGAGGGGCGGAACTTCCGGTCCCCGGGCGGAACTTCCGGTCCTTCCGGGCGGAACTTCGGTCTGAGGCGGAACTTCCGGTCCTGCGGGGCGGAACTTCCGGTCGCAATCAGATCTGCGGGCTGTTCTTCGATTTGGGCGGAAATCCGGGCCGAAAATCTTCGAATTCGTGGAAAATTTGGCACTAAGAGCGGTGGGAAGGTGGGGGAATTGCAGATCAACACCAAAAACAAGTTTCTATTGGACCAAAACCACCAAAAACTCAACAAATCGCGAGATCCAACCAAGGCCAATTTGGGGCTATTTTTTGGGAAAATTTTTTGGAAATTTTTTTTTTGGGCGAAATTGGTGGAATTGGTGGGTGTGGGGGTCAAATCCGTGGCAACCAAGGAGCTCTTGATACCATATGATATGGGCTAAGCCCAGGGATGTGCCCGATCTTCACGGATTTGAAGGGATTCGTGGGGGTAGGTGGATGAACGCGATGAACACGTGGGGGAAGCGCGGGGATAAACACACACACGGATACAATTCGAGTTTTCCCTCGTTGGCTTGAAACACCAACTCGATAGAGATTGCAGGAAAAGACCTTCCGGTAGAAGTCCCGCAAAGAGATCGACTAAACGAAGCTCGGGAGATCTAGAAGGGTGAAAAGACCGGAAGGTTTGATGGAAGTGCAAGCAAAAGACCAAATAGGTAGAAGTGCAAGCAAAAGATCAAACAAACGGTAGAAGTCACCAAAGAGATCTTCACGAGTCGATAGGAGCCCGGGTGGCGATACAAGATCATAGATCTAGGTAAGGTTCCCACAAGGGTGAGCTAAGCTCAGGTTTTCTTTCAAATCAAGTCTAATCTCAGATCTGAGTCAACTAGGCTATTTATAGGTGGGGGCGAAGAGTTAAGTTACATGCTGAAAAGTGCTGTTGTGCTGAAGTACGCGGTGGCGGAAGTTCCGGCCATCTTGGGCGGAAGTTCCGGTCAGGGGCGGAAGTTCCGGTCCTGGGGGCCGGAAGTTCCGGCCAGGCCGGAAGTTCCGGCCAAGTTCCGGCCAAGTTCCGAAAGTCGTCCATTTCCTTGCAGTAACATCCAGGGGCCTTTTCGTGGACTTTCGGAGCTTGGGCGGAACTTGGGCGGAAGTTCCGACCGGGCGGAAGTTCCGGTCCCTCGGGGCGGAAGTTCCGGTCCGATGCTTTTTCCTGCGCGCTGGAGGGCATCTTGGGGGCATCTTGGAGGAATCTGGCCGGAAGTTCCGGTCCTGGGGGGCGGAAGTTCCGGCCTGTGCGCTGTAGCTCCGTCTTCATCGTTTCCAGCTCTCTCTCCAACGCCTTGGTCTCCATGGCTTGTGTCTTGGTCGATGTACCTGATTGAACATAGGGTATTTGCATGAAGTAGCAAGCCATCCAAGGGGGTGACAAAGTCATAGGTAGAGAGGAGCGAATTCACCTCTTGGCGTAGTGCTTGGGCTCGAGCTCGTGTCATTGGACCACGAGGAGGGCTTGTCGGTCTTGAGGCGGCGGTGTCCATAGGCCACCCCGTATCACCATGGAAGCTTCGAACTTGACCAACATTTGTGGGAGTGGGCCAATTGTGGATGGCCTCAACTTTGGAAGAATCAACTTCAATCCCGTTGGCGGAAACCACAAAACCAAGAAAAACCAATTTGTTTTGAGCAAAGGTGCATTTTGGGAGGTTGGCATAGAGCTTCTCGTGGCGCAATATGCATAAGACTTCTCTCACATGTTGAACATGGTCCTCGAGATTTTTGCTATAGACGAGAATGTCATCAAAGTAAACAACCACGCTCTTGCCAATGAGTGGTCTCAAAATGTGATTCATAAGACGCATGAAGGTCGAAGGAGCATTAGAAAGACCAAATGGCATGACAAGCCATTCATATAGACCAAGCTTGGTCTTGAATGTCGTCTTCCATTCATCACCAATTGCCATGCGAATTTGGTGGTAGCCACTACGCAAATCAATCTTTGAGAAAATGGTGGCACCACTCAATTCATCAAGCATGTCGTCTAAACGCGGAATGGGATGGCGATAACGGACGGTAATGGCATTGATGGGTCGACAATCCATACACATCCGTTGCGTCTCATCCGGTTTAGGCACAAGAATCACGGGAACGGCACAAGGGCTAAGGCTTTCTCGAACGTACCCTTTAGCGAGGAGGTCTTGTATTTGTCGTTGAATCTCCTTTGTGTCTTCGGGGTTGGTGCGGTAGGCGGCTCGGTTTGGAAGGGGAGCGTCGGGTATGAGGTCGATGCGGTGCTCGATGCCCCGAAGCGGTGGTAGTCCATGAGGTAGCTCGTCGGGGAAGACGTCTTGGAATTCCTTCAAAAGAGACAACAAAGACGAAGGAATGTTGGTTAAGTCGTTAGTCTCCGTCGAGGGTCCCTTGCAAATGAGCACGTAGTGTAGGGTGGTGGATGGGTTGTGGTGCACTTCTCTCATCTCACTCTTGGTAGCTAGGAGGACACTTTTCATCTCACTCACATATGGTTTGTGGCGCTCACTCTCTTTTTGGTGGATCACTCTCTCACCTCTCAACTCACTAGTGATAGTGGCTTCCTTAGCCCTCGCTAAAGCCTTTGCATTGTCCGCAATTACTTGGCTAGGAGTCATTGGGCGTAGGATGTAGGTCTTGTCGTTGACCTTGAAGCTATAGGCATTTGTGTAGCCATCATGGTTGGCTTTCTTGTCATATTGCCAAGGGCGACCAAGTAACATGTGGCACACCGTCATAGGCACGACGTCACAATCAATGGTGTCTTCATAAGCGCCAATCTTGAAGGATATCGTGACGGTGTGTTGGATCTTCACATTTCCATTGTCGCTTAGCCATTGCACATGGTAGGGATGGGGGTGTTTCCGGAGCGGGAGGTTGAGCTTGGTGCATAGTTCGGTGCTTGCAAGATTGTGGCAACTCCCTCCATCGATGATAACCTTTATTGACTTGCCATTGATTCCGGCTCTTGTTTGGAAGATATTGCACCTTTGGTCTTCATTTGGAAGTGCATGGGTTGTCAACACTTTGGTCACCACAAGAGAAGGGCTTGCATCATGCACACATAGGACTTGCTCTTGGTCTTCCAAGTCATCTTCTTCATGAGAGGTTGCGGCTTGTACCAAGGCTTCATATTCACCTTCACTCAAGTACTCCACATCTCCATCATCTCGAGTGATCATAACTCTTGTGTTCTTGCATTCAAAGGATTTGTGTCCTTGAGCACCACACTTGAAGCAAGTGATGTTACTAGATCCGGTGGAAGCTTTGGAGGACATGGTTGATTGCTCCGGCTTGAAGCTTGTTGTCTTGATGGTACTTCTTACTTGCTTTGGAGGATCCTTGGAGGCAAGTGCACTTGTGTTCTTGATGCTTGAGGAGGCATTCATGGCATTTCTTGCGGCGAAGAAGGTCTTTGTCTTTGCACTTGCTAGGTCTTCTCGCACTTGGCGCTCGGCCCTTGTTGCTTGGTGGAGTAGCTCAACCATGTTTTTGTAAGGCAAGAATTCCACTATCCTCTTGACGGGGATGTTCAAGCCATTCAAGAATCTTGCCATAGTTTGCTCTTCTCGCTCATCCACATTTGCACTCATCATGGTCATGTGCATCTCCTTGTAATATTCCTCAACGGAGGTTGATCAACATTGATGATGCGGCGGTCTTGGTTCACTTCTTGTTCGGCATTAGGGTGGTGCCTTTGAGCATTGGCCACTTGAGATGGGAGAGGTTGCCCTTGATGATGTCGTGCCTCTTGCTCTTGGCGGAGCCTTTCTTGCTCACGTGCATGAAGGAGATCTTGATCATGACGAAGACGTTGTCGTTCCTCTTGGAATTGAGCATGGAGATGTTCTTGTTGAAGGCGTTCTTCTTCAAGGCGTAGACGTTCTTGGACAAGTCGAAGTCGTGCTTGCTCCGCTTCTTGAGCTTGTTGTTGAAGCACTTGAGCATCCACATTATGGTGGCGTGGGTCTTGATTGGAATCATGATGCGACGATGTAGGAGCTCGTGACCTTGAGCTATGAGACCGCGAAGACCTTGAATGGTGTCTTCTATCTTCTTGACGGTTGAGTGTGTGGAGGATGTTGTCCAACGCCGTCTTCATTTCTCTTGTTTCTTGACCTTGCATGGCGAGTGTTGCCTTCAACTCATTGCCTTGAGTTTCAATCTTCTCATTGAGTTCTTGAACTTGATTGTTGAGGTCAATCCTTTGCACTTGAGCTCTTTCTTCATAGCGGACGTTGGTATCCTTGAGCATGGCTTCAAATTGATTGAGCTTGGCGTGGACGGCTTGAGTAGCTATCCAATGTTGGTGCCGCGTCATCGGTAGTTGGTTTCCTTCTCCACTAGACATGGTTACAACTAAAACAAGAACTATGTGGTGGGTGGTTAGGAAAGACTACCAAAAGTGTCAAAACTTGCAAACCAAAATCAAAAAGGTGTTTCAAGTCGAGGAACAACCGATATGTATGCACACACACAAAACAAAACTCTATATGGTGTTAGGTATGGATGTGGAAAGCCAAATGGAAGAACCAAACGAGAAGTCTATTGTCAAAAGTGGGTAAGATCCAAAAGTCACAAGTCAAAGGCGGTGATCACAAAAGGCATACACAAGGTGGAACACACGCGTGGGACAAAATGGGGTTAGCGCGACGGAAAATGAGCACGAACAAAATTGGTCCTAACGAAGACTACTAGCTCGGTGTCACGCTAACGCAAGAGAGACCGTGGCTTGGTTGCAAAATTGAGAAGCAACAAGATTTGCGCAAGACACCTCTCTTCTCTTTTCTCTCTTTTGCTTAGAAGCTTTGGACTCTTTTGTGTATAGGTGTCACTCACACTCTTTTTCTTTTTCTTTTTCTCTTTTTCTCTTTTTTTTTGTATGCTTAGAAGCTTTCTTTTTCTCACTATCTATGTAAGTATGTCACACTTCTTTTGCCTATCTTTTCACATGAGCTTGCTTCGTAGCTTTGCTCAACACACGCACACCCTCACGGTCGGGACGCTTGCTTAATGCTTCGCAACACTAGAAAGCCACTCTCGATAGGAAAGGTACGCAAAGGAAGCTAAGGCTACAAGTTAGGGGGCAAGTTATACCACTTGATGACGGTGGCCGACGATGTTGAACTTGCTATGGTGGAAAGTGTCAAATGAACCGCTTGGATCCTCGGGGTGCCGTCGTCGTAGTTGATGTTGCGGAAGCTTGTGGTAGCTGAAATGGCACACACAACGAAGTCCAAACACAAGGGGTTAGTGCCAAAACGAAAAACGGAGAATGCTGTCAAAAATTCGGCCAGGCGGAACTTCTGGTCCTGAGGGGCGGAACTTCCGGTCCCGGGCGGAACTTCCGGTCCTCCGGGGCGGAACTTCCGGTCGCAATCAGATCTGCGGGCTGTTCTTCGATTTGGGCGGAAATCCGGGCCGCAAATCTTCGAATTCGCGGAAAATTTGGGACTAGAAGCTGTGGGAAGGTGGGGGAATTGTAGATCAACACCAGAGACAATTTTCTATTGGAGCAAAACCACCAAAAACTCAACAAATCGCGAGATCCAACCAAGGCCAATTTGGGGCTATTTTTTGGGAATTTTTTTTTTTGGAAATTTTTTTTTTGGGCGAAATTGGTGGAATTGGTGGGTGTGGGGGTCAAATTCGTGGCAACCAAGGAGCTCTTGATACCATATGATAAGGGCTAAGCCCGGGGATGTGCCCGATCTTCACGGATTTGAAGGGATACGTGGGGGTAGGTGGATGAACGCGATGAACACGTGGGGGAAACGCGGGGATACAACACACACACGCACACAATTCGAGTTTTCCCTCGTTGGCTCGAAACACCAACTCGATAGAGATTGCAGGAAAAGACCTTCCGGTAGAAGTCCCGCAAAGAGATCGACAAATCAAAGCTCGGGAGATCTAGAAGGGCGAAAAGACCGGAAGGCTTGATAGAAGTGCAAGCAAAAGACCAAATAAGGTAGAAGTGCAAGCAAAAGATCAAACAATCGGTAGAAGTCGCCAAAGAGATCTTCACGAGTTGATAAGGAGCCCGGGTGGGGATACAAGATCATAGATCTAGGTAGGGTTCCCACAAGGGTGAGCTAAGCTCAGGTTTTCTTTCAAATCAAGTCTAATCTCAGATCTGAGCCAACTAGGCTATTTATAGGTAGGGGGCGAAGAGTTAAGTTACACGCTGAAAAGTAGTGCTGTGCTGAAGTTCGCGGTGGCGGAAGTTCCGGTCATCTTGGGCGGAAGTTCCGGTCGAGAAGCGGAAGTTCGATTACGGGGGCCGGAAGTTCCGGCCAGGCCGGTAGTTCCGGCCAAGTTCCGAAATTAGCCCGTTTCCTTGCAGTAACATCCAGGGGCGTTTTGACGGACTTTCGGAACTTGGGCGGAACTTGGGCGGAAGTTCCGACCGGGCGGAAGTTCCGGTCCCTCGGGGCGGAAGTTCCGGTCCGATGCTTTTTCCTGCGCGCTGGAGGGCATCTTGGGGGCATCTTGGAGGAATCTGGCCGGAAGTTCCGGTCCTGGGGGGCGGAAGTTCCGGCCTGGGCGCTGTAGCTCCATCTTCATCGTTTTCAGCTCTCTCTCCAACGTCTTGGTCTCCATGGCTTGTGTCTTGGTCGATGTACCTGATTGAACATAGGGTATTTGCATGAAGTAGCAAGCCATCCAAGGGGGTGTCAAAATCATAGGTAGAGAGGAGCGAATTCACCTCTTGGCGTAGTGCTTGGGCTCGAGCTCGTGTCATTGGACCACGAGGAGGGCTTGTCGGTCTTGATGTAGTGTCGGCCTTGGTTGGGGCTGCATCAGGTTGGCTTCCGGTACGAGGCCTGGGTGTGCCCGGTCTGTGGCCCGGTCTGACCGGCCTCTGCGCCGGCCTGTCCGGTCTGTGGCCCGGTCTGACCGGCCTCTGGGCTGGCCGGCCTGTTCCTCCCTCCTCTTCTTCCTCTTCCTTCTCCTCTTCTTCCCTTCTTCTTCTTCCTTCTTCCATGCACCATGGTGGTTCCTTCTCTCTTGGTCCTTGTCGACGTCGGCACCTATAGACATCAAGATGATAGGCATGAGGTAGCATACCATTCAAGTTGGTGTTGAGATCGACCATAGAGAGGAAGGAGTTCACCTTGACATATATGGCGGGGGTTTGTGTTGTTGGTCCACTTGGGGGACTCCTTGGCCATGGTGTAGCGTCGACGATAGGCGGGGCTACATCAAGATGAGAGGGCCATCATTGGGCAACGCCAACAACCTCGTCAAGATCCGCAACAACATCCTCAACATGAGCCAAGTGAAGCTAGTGTTCAACTCCACCGTCAACCCAATGCTATGGTTGGCCGTGGAAGACCTCCTCTACCACCCCAAGCCGCAAGAGATGAAGGTTTCCGTCCTCGCCGAAGGAACATGGAAGATGAAGAGAATATGTATGGAAAGCTCAAGTTCAACATGCCCAAGTTCAAGGGTGAAGACGATGCCGAGGCCTACCTCTCATGGGCACTCAAGGTTGACAAGATCTTCCGCATCCACAACTACTCCGGTGCCAAGAAAGTAGCCATGGCCTCCCTTGAGTTTGAAGAGTATGCCAACACGTGGTGGGAACAAGTTGTTACTCAAAGGGAAGAAAAGGGTGAACCTCCAATTGACACATGGGAAGATATGAAGGAGGAGATGCAAGCTCGCTTTGTCCCTACACACTACAAGACCGATCTCTTCAACAAGCTACAAAAGTTGAAGCAAGGCACCAAGACCGTTGAGGAATTCTTCAAGGAGATGGAGCTAACTATGATGCGAGCAAACATCCAAGAGTCCGAGAACCAAACCATTGCTAGGTTCTTCAATGGCCTCAACTACCCCATCAAGAGGATTGTGGAGTTCCAACAATACTCCAACATGGTTGAGTTGGTTCACCAAGCTTCCAAGGCCGAGCGTCAAGTCAATGAGGACATCAAGTACTCGAAGTCCAAGCAATACTTCGCCTCCAAACTTGCTACAACAACTCCCACAACAAGCGTCAAGCCAACCGCATCCTCTACACCTTCCAAGCAACCTACTATCCAAAGTCGCATGAAGCAAACGGTGTCCTCCACCGCCTCCTCCAAAGCCTCTACGGGATCCTCCAATGTCACTTGTTTCAAGTGTGGCACTCAAGGCCACAAGTCATTCGAGTGTAAGAACACCAAGGTTATGATCACTATGGAGAATGGTGACATAGAGACGCTAAGTGAGGGCGAATATGAAGCCCTAGTACAAGCCGCCGTTGCTAATGAGGAAGAGTATGATGAAGAAAGTGGAGAAGACCCTCTCTTATGCACACACGACCCAAGCCCTTCACTTGTGGTTACTCGAGTGCTCACAACTCAACCACAAGCTATGGAAGACCAAAGATGCAACATATTCCAAACTCGTGCCGGCATTGGTGGCAAGTCAATCAAGGTCATCATCGATGGTGGGAGTTGCCACAACTTGGCAAGCACCGAGTTATGTGAGAAGCTCAACCTCCCACTTCGCAAACATCCTCATCCATACCATGTCCAATGGTTGAGTGACAAGGGCAATGTCAAGATTCAACACACCGTCACCGTCAACTTCAAGATAGGACCCTATGAAGACACCGTCGAGTGTGACGTGGTGCCTATGACCGTGTGCCACATGTTGCTTGGCCGCCCATGGCAATTTGACAAGAAGGCCATACATGATGGTTACTCCAATGCATACACCTTCAAGGTCAAGGACAAGAAGTTCGAGCTTCGCCCAATGACTCCTAGCCAAATCATCGCCGACAATGCGGAGGCTTTAGCGAGGGCACAACACCACACCCACCATAGTGAGTTGAGAGGAGAGGGAGCTACCCACCAAAAAGAGAGTGAGCGCCACCACCCACATATGAGTGAGAGAACGAGTGTCCTCTTAGCCACAAAAAGCGAGTGGAGAGAAGTGAAAGACAACCCATCCACCACCATACACTACGTGCTCATTTGCAAGGGCCTCTCGTCGGAGACTAACGACTTAACCAACATTCCTTCGTCTTTGTTGTCTCTTTTGAAGGAGTTCCAAGACGTCTTCCCCGACGAGCTACCTCATGGACTACCACCGCTTCGGGGCATCGAGCATCGCATCGACCTCATACCCGGCGCTCCCCTACCAAACCGCGCCGCTTACCGCACCAACCCCGAAGATACCAAGGAGATACAACGCCAAATACAAGACCTCCTCGCTAAAGGGTACGTCCGAGAAAGCCTTAGCCCTTGTGCCGTTCCCGTCATTCTTGTGCCTAAACCGGATGAGACGCAACGGATGTGTATGGATTGTCGACCTATCAATGCCATTACCGCCGTTATCGCCATCCCATTCCGCGTTTAGACGACATGCTTGATGAATTGAGTGGTGCCACCATTTTCTCTAAGATTGATTTGCGTAGTGGCTACCACCAAATTCGCATGGCAATTGGTGATGAATGGAAGACGGCATTCAAGACCAAGCTTGGTCTATATGAATGGCTCGTCATGCCATTTGGTCTTTCAAATGCTCCTTCGACTTTCATGCGTCTTATGAATCACATTTTGCGACCTCTCATTGGCAAGAGCGTGGTTGTTTACTTTGATGACATTCTCATCTATAGCAAAAATCTCGAGGACCATGTTCAACATGTGAGAGAAGTCTTATGCATATTGCGCCACGAGAAGCTCTTTGCCAACCTCCCAAAATGCCATTTCGCTCAAAAAAAATTGGTTTTTCTTGGTTTTGTGGTTTCCGCCAACGGGATTGAAGTTGATTCTTCCAAGATTGAGGCCATCCACAATTGGCCCACTCCCACAAATGTTGGTCAAGTTCGGAGTTTTCATGGACTTGCCGGTTTCTACCGCCGCTTTGTGAAAGATTTTAGCACCATCGCTTGCCCTTTAAATGAGCTTACTAAAAAGAATGTTCCGTTTGTTTGGGGTAAAGCACAACAACAAGCTTTTGATGAATTGAAAAAGAGACTCACCGAGGCACCATTACTTGTTCTTCCCGATTTCGCTCAAACATTTGAGATAGAATGTGATGCGAGTGGCCTTGGGATTGGCGGTGTCCTCATGCAAAATGGAAAACCCGTGGCATACTATAGCGAGAAGTTGGATGGCGCACGCCTCAACTATCCTATATATGACAAGGAGCTTTATGCTTTGGTTCGTGTTCTTGAAGTTTGGCAACATTACCTTTGGCCAAAAGAGTTTGTTATCCATTCGGATCATGAGTCCTTGAAGTATTTGAAAAGTCAACACAATTTGAACAAGAGACATGCTAAGTGGGTTGAGTTCATAGAGTCCTTCCCTTATGTTATCAAATACAAAAAGGGCAAGGAAAATGTGGTTGCGGATGCACTTTCCCGCAAGAATACTCTTCTACTCACCCGCTTGGAGTTTCACATTTTGGGTCTTGAGGAGATCAAAGAACTTTACCCTTCCGACGTTTTCTTTGGACCAATATTTGCCAAGTGTTCCGTTGACCGCGGATTTGGTGATTTCTATTTGCATGATGGCTACTTGTTTAAAGCTAACAAGATTTGCATTCCCGAGTCTTCCCTTCGTAAGTTGCTTTTGCAGGAGTCACATGGAGGTGGTCTCATGGGTCACTTTGGACGAGAGAAGACATATGCCATGCTCTCAACCCACTACTATTGGCCAAGAATGTACCGCGACGTGGAACGCCTTTGCCGACGATGTACAACATGCTTACAAGCTAAGTCTACTTCCAATCCCTATGGTCTATACATGCCTTTACCCATTCCATATGCACCTTGGTCGGACATAAGCATGGACTTTGTACTTGGCTTACCACGCACAAAACATGGTCATGACTCAATATTTGTGGTAGTGGATAGGTTCTCTAAAATGGCTCATTTCATACCATGTCATAAGAGCGATGATGCTTCACACATTGCTTCATTGTTTTTCAGGGAAGTGGTTCGCCTACATGGAATACCGGCAAGCATTGTGTCGGATCGAGACGTCAAGTTTATGAGTTACCTATGGAAGTCGCTCATGGCGAAGTTTGGAGTGAAGCTCTTGTTCTCATCGTCCTCGCACCCTCAAACCGATGGACAAACCGAAGTGGTCAATCGAAGCCTCTCCACACTTCTCCGCACACTTGTGAAGACAAATTTGAAGTCATGGGAAGATTGCCTACCCCATGCGGAGTTCGCCTACAATCGAGCCAAGCACTCCACAACTTCACGGAGTCCCTTCATGATCGTCTATGGATTCGAACCTCCAACGGCACTCGACATCCTCCCACTACCTCTTCATGAAAGGACGAACATGGACTTCGTCGAGCGCACCACCACCATGAAGAAACTACATGAAGAGACAAGAGCAACCATACAAGAGCATGTACTTCGCCAAGCTAACCGCCTCAACGCCACGAAAAAGGAACGTATGTTTGAAGAAGGAGACCTCGTTTGGATCCACCTAAGGAAAGAAAGGTTCCCGCAAGAACGCAACTCCAAGCTCAAGCCAAGAGGAGATGGGCCTTTCAAGGTCCTCAAGCGCATCAACAACAACGCCTACGTCATCGACATACCAACATCCAAGTACTTGGTGAGCAACACTTTCAACATCTCGGATCTCTCACCCTATCATGGAGATGAGGAGGAACAAGAGTCGAGGACGACACTCTCCCAAGGGGGGGAGATGATGCGGGGTGGCCTTCGGACACCTCCTCACCAAGACCAACAAGTCCCCCAAGTGGACCAATGACAAGGGCTCGAGCTAAAGCGATACATGACAAGGTGAACTCGCTCCTCACTACCCTCGACCTCGGTACCCCATTGGATGGAATGCTACCTCATGCCGAAATGCTATGTGTCATTAGGTACAAGGCACATCAAGACCCCGGAGAGGAGGACAAGCCAAGGTCAAGGGAAGGAGAGAAGCAGCTGGACATAGAGATGATCATGAAGCCGAAGCCGACGTTGCCCGAAGAGCTCCAAGGAAGAGATGGACGCTGGCCGGTCCAGGACCCGGTCAGACCGGACCCACGACCGGACGCCCCGGCCACAGGCCCGGTCAACCGGGCGCAAACCGGGCCAGCTCCCTCGTACCGGACGACGACCGGGCCCAAGACCGGATTCTTCGCAGATTCCCGGTTGGCGACCGGTCGACCGGACCCATGACCGGGCAGCCCGGTCACAGGCCCGGTCAGACCGGACCCCTAGCCGGACAGCCCGGTCACAGGCCCGGTCTGACCGGACGCAAACCGGATCCGACGGGAATACCCCACCAAACTGCCTTAACTTATCCATTCGCGTACCTGTTCGCCCTTGCTTGCTGGGTGTACCTATATAAGTAGCTGGAACCCCTCCTTTATTTCTTAGACTTGTTTAGAACTCAAACCTACCTTTGAGCTTAGTCTCCCTTGGGTATCATCCCTCTGTAATCAAGGCACTCTTGTTGTTGATTTGTGAATTGCTAAGTGAGATTCTAGTGCAAAACACTCTCTCTCCCTTATCAATCCCCTTCTCTCCAACACCAATCTCTCTCCGGGAATTCTGCTGCGTGCCTCTTCCTTGGAGATTCTATTGGCGTGATCTACCGAGTCACGGGGGTAAGTATCGGGTGTATCGGGTTGGTGTGCGTGCGTGAGTACCGGTGTTCTTCGTGTTCCTCGTGTTCCTCACGTTCTCCCTCCTTTTCCCCTTGGTCCTTGGGTCGAATCGCGAGATCGGGCCACATCCGGGATCTCAGATCTCATCAGGGCTAATTTCGGAACTTGACCGGAACTTGGCCGGAACTTCCGGCCGGGCCGGAACTTCCGCCTTCCAGGACCGCAACTTCCGCCCCTGACCGGAACTTCCGCCCAAGTCGGCCGGAACTTCCGCCACCGCGAACTTCAGCACAGCACTACTTTTCAGCGTGTAACTTACCCCTTCGCCCCCCTACTATAAATAGCCTAGTTGGCTCAGATCTGAGATTAGACATAATTTTGAGCTTAAACCAACTTTGAGCTTAGTCTCCCTAGGGTTAGCATCCATCTTGGACAAGCATCCCTCTGTAATCAAGGCACTCTTGTTGTTGATTTGTGAATTGTTGAGTGAGATTCTAGTGCAAGGCACTCTCTCCCTCCCAATTCCCTTTTCTCCAACACCAATCTCTCTCCGGGAATTCTGCCGCGTGCCTCTTCCTTGGAGATTCTATTGGCGTGATTTACCGAGTCACGGGCGTAGGTATCGGGTGTATCGGGTTGGTGTGCGTGCGTGAGTACCGGTGTTCTTCGTGTTCCTCGTGTTCCTCACGCTCTCCCACCTTTTCCCCTTGGATCTTGGGTCAAATCGCGAGATCGGGCCAAACCCTAGATCTCAGATCTCATCAGAACTTATAAGGGCTGGGCGACGGCGACTGACTTCGATTGAGCTATAATGAATCGTACTTGCCCAGGCCTGAAGATAGCATGCATACCGTGAGGATCTACCAGCTGACCGCGACTGCCGGTGCGGCTGGAGAAGAACGGCACCAACAGCAATCGCCGGCTGACGCGGCTGATAGACAGCGTGGGGAAGTTTTGGTGCGCGGCTTGGTTCACCGAGGGTGTGTCTAGAGAAGAACATGGCGCCGAAGGAGGTGTCTAGAGAAGAACAAGGTGGGCTGGGTGCTGGGTTAAAGGCGAGCGTTCGAAATATTGGGCGCGCGTTCGAAAGTTTAGGTGCGCGAGGGAGGTGTCTGCTGGTGTAAATTTCCCCGTCCTCTTCTTTTTTGGGCTAATCTATTTATCTATAATATCTATCTATACCTCTATCTATTTACATGTTTTTTACTTTTTTTCTATTCTATACATGAGTTTTTTAATTTGAATTTTTTCACTCTATCAGCCTTCCGGCCAATGCTCATTTGAAGTAATTGAAGCCGTTGATTTGCAGCTTAGAGGTGCTACCTATCGCTCAGCATACAAGGACTCTTCAGATCTAACGGCTGTGAATGCACGGATTCGTCACCCATCCTTCCCTTGGACTGGTGATGCTGAAAGCCTGAAACACTGGAACCTTCTAGATACTTCGGGGTACCTCACTGCTCCACATTATTAAACAGGCCTTTTCCGACATGGGAAGTCAAAAGTTGGGGGCTCCATGCAGTACATATGAATACTCGCTAGCTGCATGGTCTAGAAGCAGACAAGAGTAAATCATCAATTCATCAAATCAATTGGTGTATAATTTTTTTAGGAGCTAAGACGCCGGCATGAACCATTTTCAAGCGTTTAAATTCCTCCTACCTGAAAAATGATTCTTTAGATTGACACCAACAAGAGAACTCTTTTAGAAAGAGTGAGAGAAAGGGAGATATGATTGTATACACTATTCTTAGAAGGGAAATCATGTACTTGTTCATGGAGAGATACAAGTATATCGACTATCTACACTACAATTTTGAAATAAAAGAAACAAAATTGCAAATGTCTATTCTAACTAGATATTTGATATTTCTAAATAGTACCATAGCAATACTTATTCTAAGCTGGGCACTCAACTTCTGAAATGTGCGAGTATTCGTAGGTTGATTTTTTTACGATTTTATTATTATTACTAGGCAGCACATGTGTTTGCCCGTCCAGTGAAACTCTTTCATTTCATTTTTCTTTTCCGCAAGGTCGGGAGTCGGAGGAAGAGGGATCACACGGGAGGAGACGAAGGGAGAGCATTCACGGGGCCCCACTTATTTATGGTGTCTAGATTTTTTCGGGTGATGTTGACTGTTGTGCAGGGTTGTCAGTGCGCAGGGGGTGCAAGCGAGCGAGGCCGAGAATGAGAGTGATTTTTTTTAGAGGGACAACCGAACGATCCTCAAGGACGCAGATTTCCAATACGCATCAGAGCAGAATTTACAGCAGGACACAAAATAAACAGGAAATTACGTCTAAATCCCTAAGATTTACATGGTAGACCTCAGGCTGAAAGCAAGAAATGCGATCGGGTCCTTAACAGCCACCGTCCGGATTGATCCTCGTCGCAACCGGGCACAAACCACTTGGCGTGACCAAATCGCCATGGCTACAGAGCCTGCACACCATGGCCTCCGAGCTGAGCTAGAAACGCCCTGCCAAAACCGGCAGCCAATGGAGGTGGATAATTGCAGAGATGGAGAGAGAGAGAGAGTCTTGATGCCTCTCTCTTGACAAAGAAGATGGCTGGGAGTTTGCCTACCTAGCGTACGTGACTTGTGCTAACTGAAGTGTGGGACCTCACGCATGAGAACCACACGTAAGTGACAGACATGTTGCTCTAATAACTCGGGTGATTATTATACTGTATTAGTACATAGTTTCCTATGGATCCTTCTTAGTCACTCCAAAATGAAGCTTTTGGGAGGTTTTTGAAATTTCCATGTTTGAAACCAAAAACCACTTCTCTTCATGCATGCTTGTCTTCATAAGACAGGGTTTAGCTAGGGTTAGGGGGTAGATACATGATTTACCTGGTTTGAATATGTCTAGACCTTGCTTATCAACTTAATTGAATGCTTACCATATGACATAAGAAGACTATGTGCCTTGGTTTTTATTTTTTTTTGATTTTTAAAAAAATTTATGCCCATTTGAATCTTGGTCAAATCCTAGGTTTGACCATGGTTTAAACAAGTTTAAATCATGAATATGAAAAATTAAGCATCTATCCTTCTTAGTCACTCCAAAATGTAAATCTTGGGAGGGTTTTTAAAATTTCCATGTTTGAAACCAAAAACCACTTCTCTTCATGCATGCTTGACTTCATAAGACAGAGTTTAGGGTTAGGGGTAGATATATACATGATTTTCTGGTTTGAATATGTGATATGGGCTAAGCCCAGGGATGTGCCCGATCTTCACGGATTTGAAGGGATTCGTGGGGGTAGGTGGATGAACGCGATGAACACGTGGGGGAAACGCGGGGATACAACACACACACGCACACAATTCGAGTTTTCCCTCGTTGGCTCGAAACACCAACTCGATAGAGATTGCAGGAAAAGACCTTCCGGTAGAAGTCCCGCAAACAGATCGACAAATCAAAGCTCGGGAGATCTAGAAGGGCGAAAAGACCGGAAGGTTTGATAGAAGTGCAAGTGATGTGGTCTAAGACCTAGATTGTGGCCCAATCTTGCGAATTCGACCCAAAATCAAAAGGGGAAAAGAGGGGAAACGAAGAACACGATGAACACGACGAACGCGAAGAACACGAGGACACACGCACGCACACCAACCCGATACAATCGATACTTACCCCCGTGGCTCGATGGACCACGCCAATAGAATCACCCACGGAAGAGACCGCGGTAGAATTCCGAGGTGAGAGACCGGTGTTGGAGACGGAGATCGGTGAGGGAGAGAGAGTGCACACACTAGAATCTCACTCACAAATCCAATCAACAACAAGGGTGGCCTTGATTACAGAGGGATGATACCCTAGGGAGACAAAGCTCAAATCTATTCTAAGCTAAATCTTGTCTAACCTAACAAAGAGGAGGTACGGGAGCACATATAGGCTCAATTCCAGGCAGGGGTACTTTAGGCATTACATGGCATGAAAGCATAGACGTTCAGATATGAATCAACGGCTCAGATCTGAGTTCATTGGCGTGCGAGCGGTACCACGGGCGGTACCTCCGGTGGTGGTACCGGAAAGTCATCGAATTGGAGAGCAAGTGTCCAGGGTACTTGGGCGCGCGAGCGGTACCTCGGGCGGTACCTTGGCCGGAGGTACCGGCCAGGCCTGGGTGGAGGCTCCAGGCAAGGTACCGGAGTCACTCCTTCCCGCGCGGCCATTGTGGCTGAGGCTGGGCGCGCCTTGGCCGGCCGGTAGTACCGGCCAGAGGTGGCCGGTAGTACCGGGCCTGCCTCCTCCCGCGTGGCCACCTCCTGTGTGTGGTACCGGCCACCATTGGATGGTGGTGCCGGCCACTTCTGGCTGGAGGTACCGGCCACCATTGGGTGGAGGTGCTGGCCACCACTCCTCTTCTCTTCCTTTCCTCCCTTCTTCTTCTTTCTTCTTCTCTCTTTCTCTTCTTCTTTCTTCTCCTTCTCCCTCTTCAATGGTGTGTCCTCCTCCTCCTCATGTCCTTGATGAGACTTGTACCTAATGACACATAACACATTGGCATGAGGTAGCATTCCATTCAAGTGGGCGTTGAGGTCGAGTATCGAGAGGAAGGAGTTCACCTTGTCACGTGTAGCGTGGGTTAGGGTTGTCGGTCCACTTGGGGGACTCTGTGGCCATGGTGTAGCGTCGTCGTTAGGCGGGGCTGCACTTGACGGTCTTGAGGTGGAGGTGTCCGAAAGCCACCCCGCATCATCTCCCCCCCCCTTGGGGAAGAGTCGTCCTCGACTCTTGCTCCTCCTCACCGATGAGGTAGACGGGAAGGACTTGTATAGGTGCCCTTGTGTCCTTAGGGATGCTCGTCGTAGTGCAGGCATCTTTGTTGTAGTCCATAACAAGTCTCCCATGTAGTGGTGGAGGGGCCAAGTCTCGGTCGAAGAAGAACAAGGGGAAAAACAACTTGCAAAATGAAAGCTTGTGGATGCCAATTTGGTGACCGGCGAACAAGAGGCTCTCAATCAAATACGAAGCATCAAGTCGTTTCTCCAAAAGGCATTGGGCAAAAATGGTGATCAAAAGAGTGTCGATGTATCCAAAATGTGGTAGGACAAATGTTTGTGCAAGTAAAAGTTTGCTTTGGAAGGTGTAAAAAATGTTGTGTGTAGCATTGTCCCACACAAATGGAACAATCAAAAGGCAAGTATCGGCGGCAAAATTTGGGGCAAAATTGTTATGTGCAATGGCAAAGCTATGGAGACTTCTAGCTTGGGAATGTATGGTTGGCGTGAGCCGAGTATGGGTATCCTCAAGTGTCAAAGAATCCATTGCAAATGCCAAAGATGAAATGAGAAATCCAAAGGAGAACAACTTTTGGTGTGACATGTGGCACAAGGTGCATAAATTGTCTCTCACATGTATGACATGATCCTTGAGATTCTCGTAGTGTATGATGATATCATCAATACATTCAACAACCATTGTGCAAACAAGATGTTTCAAGAGATGTTGCATAAGAAGCAAAAGAGGTGACGAGGAATTGGACCAAACCGGAAGTTCGACAAGAAATGTCGGAAACACACGATGGCGAAGGCGTTGGGAAACATACCCTTTGGTGTGAGTCCCGCGGATTTGGTGATGGAGTTCGTCCTTGGTGGGGTAGCTCTCAATTGCACGTGTCGTCAACTCATGCTCCGTGGCGGTGGATGTTGTCGTTCGGGTACCTATACACACAATGGAGAAAACAAAAAGCGTGTGTGCATGGTAGATGAATACATCATCCATCATGATGTTCCATGTCTTGTGCACATCACCATTAATGTCAAGCAAGATAGTATGAAATGCATGGTGATGGTGCATATGGCAAGAAGGTGTATGTGTGTCATGTGGTAACTCATGATCATCAAAAAGTGAAAAGGCTATGGGGGCCTTCTCATGAACAATAAAATAAGCATTCTTGCATTCCAAGCATAAGAAAGAGCAATTGTTCACAATCTTGGATGCAAGGATCATGGAATGGTGTAAACATTTTGGGCAAAGCATGTGAAATCTAATGTCATCATTGTTGTCGACAACCCTATGGAAAGAGCAAGTGTTCATCAAGGGAGTCACAACACAAGCATGAGCATAATCACTATCATTGCAAGCAAGCGGAGCAAATATGAAACTCTCATAGCATGGCATGTTCATGTTATCACAATCAATCAATTCCACATGGTCAACAATGTTAGCAAGCAAAGCATCACATGTGAATATGAAAGAATCAAGTGACGTAGCAAATGTATCATCAAGATCATGCATGCACTCATAAGTCATCATGTCCACTAGTGGGATCATGGCATCATCAACACCTATGTTGTTACCTTTGTAGGCCGACTCATGTGAAGTAGGTGTTGTGGAAGTAGGAGGATCCATGTGGTCGACATGTCCATTGCGGAGCAAGCATGGTGAGATATCATCATCTTCATGCACCATGTACATCTTCTCCATAAGCGGGAACTCGTCCTCCGTGGAACCTAGTGCAACATAAGAAGACACAAACGAGGGAGAGGTTAATGTGTTAGCAAATGCGATGTCCTCCATGGACCTATCATCTATCTCTCTCAACTCACTTTGTGTATCACTCATGTCCTCCAAATGGAAGCACTCAAACTCACATATGGGGTGGAAGTCACTCAACTCACTATCACTCTCGCTCAAGTGGGCTAAGTGGCTCTCATGTTCACATGGGATTGGTACCAACTCATCGATCAAGCATATAGGAGTAGGTTCGACTTTCTCATCTCCATGCGCCTCCGTAGGTTAAGGGAGAATCCCATGCTCACCATGCTCAACTCCCTCGCCTCCTAAGTCGTCCTCAAGTGGTGGCATGTTGGAGACTTGTGCATTGAGCTCGTCGAAGTAGAGCTTCTTAGCGCTTGTCGTTGTGCATTGCCATGCCATGTGACCCTTGGTCTTGCACACCTCACATAGGAGATTGGGACATTCCCGTGGAAGGTGGCCATGTTGCTTGCACTTGTAGCATCGGAGTCCATAGGCATATGACGAGGTAGGGGCCATTGTGGTGGTGGCGCAAGAGGTAGAAGTCGCCTTATGAGGAAGGTCTTCATGTCGAGGCTCTCGTCTTCTTGCCTCATCACCATGTCTTGAGTGGTGTCGTCGAAGATCATGTGTGGAAGGATGTCGATGTAGACCATGAGGTGGTGGTGGTCGACGACGATCATGAGATGGTGTGAGTCGATGACGGTCCTTGCCTTGCCTAAGTGATGGCTCATGTTGGGGGCGCTCTTGATGCTCCATATTATGTCCATGATGTCGATGATCTTGTGCATAGGCACTCTCATGATGGCGCGTTGTGGAGCTCGGAGAAGTGTGTCGATGCCGAATATGTTGGGGACGCTCTTGATGATCCACATGATGATGCCATCGTGGAGGTCCTCGATCTTCATATGTAGCTCCCTTGGCCAAGTAGGGGTATGTGGAAACATCGGCGGTATGCATGGTGGGGTCGATGTCGTCCTCGTCGTGGTGCTCCACCATGTCGTCCATGCTTGTTGAGCAAGTGTCGATGTAGAGCTCGTCGATGTCGTCCATGTTGGCGATGCTCGCGGAGCCATAGTCGGTGTAGAGCTCCTCGATGTCGGTCATGTTGGCGATGCTTGCGGAGCCATAGTCGGTGTAGAGCTCCACATGTTCCTCCACATCCGCGGTGCTTGAAGAGGTATCCTCCTCGAAGTGCTCCGTGTACTCCTCCGTATCTTCTTCGTCGCTATACATGTTAGCAAGACGGTATCTATATGGTGTATGTTAGTGGAAGAACACTACCTCGCAATCTTACCGTGGTATGACAAGATTGGGGTGATCCAACAAACCGAGAGTTAGAACAATTGTATCGGGCACTCACACAAAGACACACGCAAAAGCTAGCAAATATGGTGTTAGGTGAGTGTGGTGGAAAGCCAAAAGATGAAATCCGAAATCAAGTTTGTTGTTAAGGGTGGGTAAGATCCAAAAACTCAAATGTCAAAGTGATGATCACTATAAACACGGAAAAGATATGGAACTCACACACGGGATAAGCGGGGTTAGTGCGACCAAGGAATGAGCGGAAAAGTGTATGAAGCCCGAAAGCAAGGGTGGCTCGGTGTCACACTAACACAAGGAGAGGCAAAGCTTTGGTTGCAAACGATGAGACAACAAGATTCACACGCGGCCTCTCTTCTCTTTTCTCCCTTTTGCTTAAAAGCTTTTTCTCTTTTGTGTTTGGTGGCACTTACACTCCTTTGTGTATTTGTATGTATGATGGCACTCGCACACTTTTGCTCTATGGTGCACTTGCACTCTTTTTGTGTTTTGGCGGCTTTTTCTCGCACTATGTTAGCGTTAGCTCGCTTTTGCTATCTTGCCACACGAGTTTTGCTTAGAAGCTTGACTCCACACTACACACACACCTCACAATCGGGGCCACGTGCAATGTCTCGCAACACTCAATAAGCAATGCTCGATAGGATAGATCGCAAAAGAAGAGGGGTTACAAGGTGGGGAGCAAGTTATACCTAGATGAAAATGTTAGGCGGTGTCGGAACACACAACTTGCGATGATGGCGGTGGTGTCAAGAGTACGTTTACAAGTTCGGGGTGCCGATGATGTCGTCGCTTGCTTCGGAGCTGCGGGTTAGTTTCACAAACAAGGCACTCAAACCGGAACAAGCAAACACAAGTTAGCGGATAAGATCGATCAAAGTAGCTTGGCGGCGGTGGCGGTGGTATGCCGGCGGTGATATCGGTGAGCTAGCGGTGGCGGTGGTGGTGGTGGGGCAGCGGTGGTGTTTGCCGGTGGTATGCCGATGGCGGTATCGGTGAGCTTGCGGTGGCGGCGGTGGTGGTGGTGGTGCCGCGGCGGTGTTTCCCGATGGTTTGGGAGGGTGGCGGTGCTTGCCGGTGATGAAGGGGGGTGGCGGTGCTTGCCTACTGCGGAGAGGAGTGGTGGTGGTCGGCGGTGGTGGGGCGGAAATGGTGGTGGTGGCCGATGTGCAGCGCCGGTGGAGGTGCGGGCGGTACCTGGGGTAGAGGCTCCAGCCTGCCCCTGGGTGGAGGCTCCAGTGGAGGTACCGCTCGTACCTGGGGTAGAGGCTCCAGTTGAGGTACCGCTCGTGGCTGCCTGGAGCCTCCACTGGAGGTACCGGCCACTATGTCCTTTCCCTGGGAGCACGCGTTCTCTCTCCTGTTCTTGCTTGTTCTTGAGCCAAGCAAGCCAAATTGACCCAAATCTCGAAAATTGATGGAATTGGAGGCTAAGAAGTGGGGGAAATAGTAGATCAACACTAGAAACACCGAATCAATGGACCAAAACCACTCAAAACGCAACAAAATCGCAGATCCATCAAAAGGCAAATTAGGGCTATTTTTGGGGAATTTTTTGGGAAATTTTTTAGAGACGAAATTGGGTGGGTGGGGGGTCAAATTCGCGGTAACCTTGAGCTGCTGATACCATATGATGTGGTCTAAGACCTAGATTGTGGCCTAATCTTGCGAATTCGACCCAAAATCAAAAGGGGAAAAGAGGGGAAACGAAGAACACGATGAACACGACGAACGCGAAGAACACGAGGACACACGCACGCACACCAACCCGATACAATCGATACTTACCCCCGTGGCTCGATGGACCACGCCAATAGAATCACCCACGGAAGAGACCGCGGTAGAATTCCGAGGTGAGAGACCGGTGTTGGAGACGGAGATCGGTGAGGGAGAGAGAGTGCACACACTAGAATCTCACTCACAAATCCAATCAACAACAAGGGTGGCCTTGATTACAGAGGGATGATACCCTAGGGAGACAAAGCTCAAATCTATTCTAAGCTAAATCTTGTCTAACCTAACAAAGAGGAGGTACAGGAGCACATATAGGCTCAATTCCAGGCAGGGGTACTTTAGGCATTACATGGCATGAAAGCATAGACGTTCAGATATGAATCAACGGCTCAGATCTGAGTTCATTGGCGTGCGAGCGGTACCACGGGCGGTACCTCCGGTGGTGGTACCGGAAAGTCATCGAATTGGAGAGCAAGTGTCCAGGGTACTTGGGCGCGCGAGCGGTACCTCGGGCGGTACCTTGGCCGGAGGTACCGGCCAGGCCTGGGTGGAGGCTCCAGGCAAGGTACCGGAGTCACTCCTTCCCGCGCGGCCATTGTGGCTGAGGCTGGGCGCGCCTTGGCCGGCCGGTAGTACCGGCCAGAGGTGGCCGGTAGTACCAGGCCTGCCTCCTCCCGCGTGGCCACCTCCTGTGTGTGGTACCGGCCACCATTGGATGGTGGTGCCGGCCACTTCTGGCTGGAGGTACCGGCCACCATTGGGTGGAGGTGCTGGCCACCACTCCTCTTCTCTTCCTTTCCTCCCTTCTTCTTTCTTCTTCTCTCTTTCTCTTCTTCTTTCTTCTTCTTCTCCCTCTTCAATGGTGTGTCCTCCTCCTCCTCATGTCCTTGATGAGACTTGTACCTAATGACACATAACACATTGGCATGAGGTAGCATTCCATTCAAGTGGGCGTTGAGGTCGAGTATCGAGAGGAAGGAGTTCACCTTGTCACGTGTAGCGTGGGTTAGGGTTGTCGGTCCACTTGGGGGACTCTGTGGCCATGGTGTAGCGTCGTCGTTAGGCGGGGCTGCACTTGACGGTCTTGAGGTGGAGGTGTCCGAAAGCCACCCCGCATCAGCAAGCAAAAGAACAAATAGGTAGAAGTGCAAGCAAAAGATCAAACAAACGGTAGAAGTCGCCAAAGAGATCTTCACGAGTTGATAAGGAGCCCGGGTGGGGATACAAGATCATAGATCTAGGTAGGGTTCCCACAAGGGTGAGCTAAGCTCAGGTTTTCTTTCAAATCAAGTCTAATCTCAGATCTGAGCCAACTAGGCTATTTATAGGTAGGGGGCGAAGGGTTAAGTTACATGCTGAAAAGTGCTGTTGTGCTGAAGTTCGCGGTGGCGGAAGTTCCGGCCATCTTGGGCGGAAGTTCCGGTCAGGGGCGGAAGTTCCGGTCCTGGGGGCCGGAAGTTCCGGCCAAGTTCCGGCCAAGTTCCGGCCAAGTTCCGAAAGTCGTCCATTTCCTCGCAGTAACATCCAGTGTTGTTTTCGTGTATTTTCGGAACTTGGGCGGAAGTTCCGACCGGGCGGAAGTTCCGGTCCCTCGGGGCGGAAGTTCCGGTCCAATGCTTTTTCCTGCGCGCTGGAGGGCATCTTGGGGGCATCTTGGAGGAATCTGGCCGGAAGTTCCGGTCCTGGGGGGCGGAAGTTCCGGCCTGGGCGCTGTAGCTCCATCTTCATCGTTTCCAGCTCTCTCTCCAACGTCTTGGTCTCCATGGCTTGTGTCTTGGTCGATGTACCTGATTGAACATAGGGTATTTGCATGAAGTAGCAAGCCATCCAAGGGGGTGTCAAAGTCATAGGTAGAGAGGAGCGAATTCACCTCTTGGCGTAGTGCTTGGGCTCGAGCTCGTGTCATTGGACCACGACGAGGGCTTGTCGGTCTTGAGGCGGCGGTGTCCATAGGCCACCCCGTATGATGTAGCCCCGCTCAAGGACGAAACTACATCATGGCCAACGTTTCCCCCAAGTGAACCAATGACCCGAGCCCGAGTGAAATCCATACATGATAAGGTGAATTCACTCCTTTCTACACTTGAACTCGACATAACCTTGGACGGATTGCTACCTCATGCCTACGTCTATATGTCATTAGGTACCAATCTCGTCAAGGAGCCGAGGAGGGAAAGAAGCCTCATTGCTCATGAACAAGGAGAAGAAGAAGAAGACGAAGGAGGAGGGCCCCAGCCGCCTGCATCGACGCTCCGGCACTGCCGGCCTCTGGAGGCCGGCACTGCCGGCCTGCTCACCCCGGCACTGCCGGCCCCCGTACGCCGGCACTGCCGGCCCCTCCCGAGTTGACTTCATCCCAACCGTCTATTTAGCATCTATGGTCACCAATACTTTATTGTAATTCCCCTTTTACCCCTGGGCGGATCTGGGCCTATATATAGCTCATCCCTCTCCCCCAATTAGGGTTAGACAAGATTTAGGCTTAAACTACTTTGAGCTTTGTCTCCCTAGGGTTTCATCCCCTTTGTATCAAGGCTCTCCTGTGGATTTCTACTCTTCATGGATGATTCAAGGCTATCACCTCTCTCATCCAAGTTCTAGTTGGATCTCCTCACCAATCTCCCATTTCTTAGATTCTACCCAAGGGTCTCTCTAAGAAGTGGTTCTATTGGCTTGGACTAACCTACCAAGGGAGTAAATTGGTCTGTGTTGGGTTGTGTGTGTGTTTTGATTTGTGTTTGTGTGAGTTCTTCCTCTTTCCCATCTCTCCCCATCCACTCACTTGGTCAAATTCGTGGGATCTGGGCAAACCCTAGCCCTCAGGCCTTATCAAATGGTATCAGAAGCTCTTGGTTAGCACGGATTTGACCCCCACCCATCCAATTTCGCCCCAAAAATTTTCCAAAATTTTTCCCAAAAAATAGCCCTAAAACTGCCTTTGGTCAGATCTGCAATTTTGTTGAGTTTTTAGTGGTTTTGATCCATTGATTTCGTGTTCCTAAGGTTGATCTATCATTTCCCCATCATTTCCCCTTCAAATTCATCCGATTTCGCGCAAATCCGAGGATTTTTGGTCCGCCCGTGGTCAAAATCGACGAACAGTTCGAGCTGTTCTTGCTCGGCCGGCACTACCGGGCAGGACAGGCCGGCACTGCCGCTCAACCGGCACTGCCGGTGAGGCTTGGCCGGCACTGCCGCCAGCCTCCATCTTCCTCCATCTCGCCACCACGACTCCAATCCTGCCAGCAGCTGCGCGCCCGCTCGCCACCAGCAATCTCCTCCCGCGCAACACACGACCATCCTCCGCTCACCTTGGCCGACCGCCCCCCAGGCCGCTCCACGCCCAAGTCGCCGCTGCTCAGCAGCACGCCGCCAGCCGCAGCACAGCCCCGCCTTCCAACCCTCGCGCGCTGGCCCCACGCCGCCCCTGGCTCCGCCTCGCTCGCCCCGTGGCCTCCCTGCCGGCCTCACCACGCGCGCCCGAGCGAGCCACCACCATGTTTCGCACGCACAGGCCACGCGGCCGCACCCGCGCGAGCTCTCCCCTGGCCGCCTTGCCCCGCCCACCTCCGCTGACCCCAGCTCTGCGCGCCGCCCACGCACAGCAAGCCACCGAGCCGCCCGCTCGATCCCATCCACCGCGCGCAGGTCAACGCCCAGACCTCAGCCCGGCAGTGCCGCCAAGACGACACCGGCAGTGCCGTGCTGCTCACCCCGGCATTGCCGCCAGATGCACCCCGGCAGTGCCGGCCCTGACTGTCCACGCTGTTTCAGTTTCGCTCCATTCTGACTCACATTTTTGCCCCAAATTTTGACAACTTTCCGGCGTCCGTTTGACCCCAAACTTTCACAGTTATCCCTTTTCATAGTGACTCTAATTTAGACACCGTTTCCGAAATTTTTCGACTCCAAAATTTTGACACCTTCGATCGCTCGTCGTGACCCAAATTTTCGGGCATTGACTTATTTTGCTCGGTTTCCGTTTTGGAGTGCAAGGTTTGTCTCTCAAGCTTCCGCGTCTACATCAACACCGCGGCGACACCTTGGGCACCCCGGATGCCGGCGCAACTACGACACCATCGTCGTCATCACCGCAAGTTGTGTGTTCCGACACCGCCTAACATCTAGGTATAACTTGCATTCCCCTTGTAACCCCTCTTCTTTTGCGATCTATCCTATCGAGCATTGCTTGTCTAGTGTTGCGGGACATTGCACGTGGCCCCGCATTGTGAGGTGTGTGTGTCGTGTGGAGTAAAGCTTCTAAGCAAACACTCGTGTGGCAAGATAGCAAAAGCGAGCTAACGCTAACATAGTGCGAGAAAAAGCCGCCAAAACACAAAAAGAGTGCAAGTGCACCATAGAGCAAAAGTGTGCGAGTGCCATCATACATACAAAGACACAAAGAGTGTAAGTGCCACCAAATACAAAAAGAGGAAAAAGCTTTTAAGCAAAAGAGGGAAAAGAGAAGAGAGGCCGCGTGTGAATCTTGTTGTCTCTCATGTTGCAACCAAAGCTTTGCCTCTCCTTGTGTTAGTGTGACACCGAGCAACCTTGCTTTCGGGCTTCATACACTTTTCCGCTCATTCCTTGGTCGCACTAACCCCATTTATCTCGTGTGTGAGTTCCACATCATTCGTGTTTCCGTGATCACCATTTGGACATTTGATTTTCGGAGCTTACCCACTCTTAACAACAAACTTGATTTCGGATTTTGACTTTTGGCTTTCCACCATTCCTCACCTACCACCATATTTGCTAGCTTTTGCGTGTGTTTTTGTGTGTGTACCCCAACACAAATCATTTTGCTCTCGGTATCGTTAGTTGACCCAATTCCATCACTTCAAGGTAAGACCCGAAGGTAGTCTCTCCACTAACACCCACCATATAGCTTTTGTCGTGCTAACATGGATAGTGAAGAAGAGGAGATGGAAGACTACATGGAGCACTTTGAGGAGGATTCCTCTTCAAGCACCGCGGATGTGGAAGAACATGTGGAGCTCTACACCGACTATGGCTCCGGGAGCGACGCCAACATGTCCGACATCGAGGAGCTCTACACCGACTATGGCTCCGCGAGCGTCACCAACATGGACGACTTGGTGGAGCACCACCTTGAGGACGACATCGACGAGCTCTACATCGACAATGGCTCATCAAGCATGGACGTCATGGTGGAGCACCGCCACGACTACGACATCGACACCATGGCGGAGCCTCACCTCGACTCCACCTTGAACAACGCCGAGGCGCCAACATACTCCTACTTGGCCAATGGAGCTACATATGAAGATAGAGGACCTCCACGATGGCATCATCATGTGGATCATCAAGAGCGTCCCCAACATGTTCGGCCTCGACACACTTCTCCGAGCTCCACAAGGCGCCATCATGAGAGTGCTTATGCACAAGATCATCGACATCAAGTACATCATATGGAGCATCAAGAGCGTCCCCAACATGAGCCATCACCTAGGCAAGGCAAGAACCGTCATCGACTCACACCATCTCATGATCGTCGTCGACCACCACCACCTCATGGTCTACATCGACGTCCTTCCACACATGATCTTCGACGACACCACTCAAGACATGGTGATGAGGCAAGAAGACGAGAGCCTCGACATGAAGACCTTCCTCATAAGGCGACTTCTACCTCTTGCGCCACCACCACAATGGCCCCTACCTCGTCATATGCCTATGGACTCTGATGCTACAAGTGCAAGCAACAAGGCCACCTTCCACGGGAATGTCCCAATCTCCTATGTGAGGTGTGCAAGGCCAAGGGTCACGTGGCATGGCAATGCACAACGCCAAGCGCCAAGAAGCTCTACTTCGACGAGCTCAATGCACAAGTCTCCAAGATGCCACCACTTGAGGACGACTTAGGAGGCGATGGAGTTGAGCATGGTGAGCATGGGATTCTCCCTTCACCTACGGAGGCGCATGGAGTTGAGATGGTTGAGCATGGGAAGTTCTCTTCAACCAAGGAGGCGCATGGAGATGAGCAAGTCGAGCCTACTCCTATATGCTTGATTGATGAGTTGGTACCAATCCCATGTGAGCATGAGAGCCACTTAGCCCACTTGAGCGAGAGTGATAGTGAGTTGAGTGACTTCCACCCCATATGTGAGTTTGAGTGCTTCCATTTGGAGGACATGAGTGATACACAAAGTGAGTTGAGAGACGTAGATGATAGGTCCATGGAGGACATCGCCTTTGCTAACACATTAACCTCTCCCTCGTTTGTGTCTTCTTATGTTGCACTAGGTTCCACGGAGGACGAGTTCCCGCTCATGGAGAAGATGTACATGGTGCATGAAGATGATGATATCTCACCATGCTTACTCCGCGATGGACATGTCGACCACATGGATCCTCCTACTTCCACAACACCTACTTCACATGAGTCGGCCTACAAAGGTAACAACATAGGTGTTGATGATGCCATGATCCCACTAGTGGACATGATGCCTTTGGAATGCATGCATGATCTTGATGATACATTTGCTATGTCACTTGATTCTTTCATATTCCCATGTGATGCTTTGCTCGCTAACATTGTTGACCATGTGGAATTGATTGATTGTGATACCATGAACATGCCATGCTATGAGAGTTTCATATTTGCTCCGCTTGCTTGCAATAATAATGATTATGCTCATGCTTGTGTTATGACACCCTTGATGAACACTTGCTCTTTCCATAGGGTTGTCGACAACCATGATGACATTAGCTTTCACATGCTTTGCCCAAAATGTTTACACCATTCCATGATCCTTGCATCCAAGATTGTGAACAATTGCTCTTTCTTATGCTTGGTATGCAAGAATGCTTATTTCATTGTCCATGAGATGGCCCCCATAGCCTTCTCTATTTTTGATGATCATGAGTTACCACATGCCATGAATGCACCTTCTTGCCATATGCACCATCGCCATGCATTTCATACTATCTTGCTTGACACTAATGGTGATGTGCACAAGACATGGAACATCATGATGGATGATGTATTCATCTACCATGCACACACGCTTTTTGTCTTGTTTCTTCCATGTGTAGGTACACGGACGACCACTTCAACCGCTACGGAGCATGAGCTCACGAAACGCGCAATTGAGAGCTACCCCAACAAGGACCTAACCCGTGGGAATCACACCAAAGGGTATGTTCCCACAAGCCTTCGCCCTCATGTGTTTCCGACTTGGTTTGTCGAGCTTCCGGTTTGGTCCATGATATGGGCTAAGCCCAGGGTTGTGCCCGATCTTCACGGATTTGAAGGGATACGTGGGGGTAGGTGGATGAACGCGATGAACACGTGGGGGAATCGCGGGGATACAACACACACACGCACACAATTCGAGTTTTCCCTCGTTGGCTCGAAACACCAACTCGATAGAGATTGCAGGAAAAGACCTTCCGGTAGAAGTCCCGCAAAGAGATCGACAAATCAAAGCTCGGGAGATCTAGAAGGGCGAAAAGACCGGAAGGCTTGATAGAAGTGCAAGCAAAAGACCAAATAAGGTAGAAGTGCAAGCAAAAGATCAAACAAATGGTAGAAGTCGCCAAAGAGATCTTCACGAGTTGATAAGGAGCCCGGGTGATGCAGCCCGACCTTCGGTCTTCACCGCATCATATGCTTCATCGCCAAGACGACACGCAAAGGTGAATCTTCTCCTTTATGCGTGCCTACAATCGCCTATGTGGAACGATATACTACTTCATACTCCGTCATACCTTGATGATAGGAACTCGACGACAAGTACGGAGGGAAGGGAGGATGCCATGGAGACCCGAGGACGCAAGGCCGATGTCACGGAAGCATGGAAGAGAAGGAGAAAGAGGAGCTGGACGCTCCAGGCCGGAACTTCCGCCCTACATCGCCGGAACTTCCGCCCAGATGCTGTCAAGACTGAAGATGCTCGCGCAGGAGAGCTGTGGACGGAACTTCCGCCCCTGATTGCCGGAACTTCCGCCTAGGACCGGAACTTCCGCCCCGGACGGCCGGAACTTCCGCCCCATCGAACCTCAGCCAGATCTCAGCCCCCTTTGGCTTGTAACTTACCCCTTCATCCCCTTGCCTATAAATAGACACCTACCCCCACCTTCATGAGGGAGAGATGATGTTTAGATGAATTGGCTTATGCCTCTATTATCCCTTTGTGGATTTGGGAAACCCCCACCTTAGGTTAATTCCTATTGTACCACCCGGGCTCCTTATCGAATCCTATTGTATCTCTTTGGTGACTTCTACCAATCTTAGTCTTTTGCTTGCACTTCTACCTATTTGGTCTTTTGCTTGCACTTCTATTGAGTTTGGTCTTTTCACCCTTCTAGATTCATAGGATCTTCGATTTGTCGATCTTTTTGCGGGACTTCTACCGAAAGGTCTTTTCCTGCAACTTCTATCGAGTTGGTGTTTCGGGCCAACGAGGATAACCGATTGTGTTGTGTGCGTGTGTTTGTATCGTGTTCTTCGCGTTCATCCACTTCCCCGCGAATCCCCCCTCCGCAATCACACTCACCCGGGTCAAACCGTGAAGATTGGGCACACCCTCGGGCTTAGCCCGCATCATATGGTATCTGAGCAAAGGTTGCCACGGATTTGACCCTCCGATTCTACCAATTTCGCCCAAAAATTTCCCCAAAAAAATTTCCCAAAAAATAGCTCGAATTTGGATCTGAAGATTTGTTGCGTTTTTTGTGGTTTTGGTCCACAGATCTTGTGTTATTGGTGTTGATCTATCATCCCTCCAATTTTTACCGTCAAATTCCACCGTTTACCCCTCCAAATCCATCGTTTTCTGCTCCATTTTCCGCCCCGAGTTCGTGCTGTTCTTCGTGCAGATCTCAGATCTAAAATCTGTGCTATTTCCGGAACTTCCGCTCACATCAACCGGAACTTCCGGCCGAGCCCAAAAATCCCCAAATTCACCATCTTCATCCTCGCGCAGCAGCTCCACCCACCCACCTCGCGAACGCCCAGCAGCGCGCCTCGATTCCGCCCCTGCCTTCCGCTCACGCGCTCACCAAATCGGCCACGCCACCATCGCCTCCGCACCTCACCAGCAGTGCCGCGCCGCGCCAAATCGCGCTCCAGCAGCAACCGCCGCATCACGCACGCGCTCCCGGCCGCGTTTCCCTGCACAGCAAACAGGCGCGGCCCACCTTCCACCTTGCGTGCGCCTGCACCAAGCGCCCGTCCGGCCAAGCACACCCGCGCGCCCCGCTCACGCAAGGCCACCAGGCCTCACGGCCGCTTCCGCGCCGGCCCACCTCCATGTTGCCCGCACACGCCGAGCCGCTCCACGCGCAGCAGCGCCCAACCGCCTGACCCACATCGCCAGCACACGCACGCCTGCTCAAAGCCGCACACCGCGCAGCTCCTTGACCCGCTTCCATCGCCCCACGGCTGCACCTGATCCAATTCCCCAGCTCAATTCCGCTGCACAGAACAGCAAAACCAGCTCCAAATCGTGCGTTTGTTTTCCCAGTTCTGCAGAAAATTCCCCACCGGAACTTCCGGCAAAAATCGGCGGTACTTCCGGTCTGCCGGTACTTCCGGCTAACATCCGCCCATGTTCCAAAAATGCACGTTTTGACTCGCAGTAAGCCCCTGGACACTAGCCGTATATTTTCGGAAGTTGACCGGAACTTGACCGGAAGTTCCGGCCCGGCGCGCAGTTTTGACCCAAAATTCGTCCAGTTTTGACTCCTCTTTTTTCCCCAAATTTTGACAACTTTTCGGAGCCCGTTTGACTCCAAACTTTAACAACATACTCCAACAACTCCACATAGTCTACGTCTAATTGTTGACGATTTTTGGAGCCCAACATTTGACCGCTCGTTTTGACCCAACTTTTCGGGCATTGACTTAATTTGCTCGGTTTTCGATTTGGAGTGCATTGGTTGTCTAATCCGCTTCCGCGCCTACACCAACACCGCGACGACACCTTTGGCACCCCGGATTCCGACGCAACTTCGACATCATCATCGACACCACTTCGATCATCGCAAGTTCGTGTGCTTGACACCGCCTAACATCAATAGGTATAACTTGCCCCACCCCTTGTAGCCCCGTTTCTTTCTTTGTGTACCTATCCCATTGAGAGTGGCTTTCCGAGTGTTGCGAAGCATTGCACAAGTGTCACGACCGTGAGAGGGTGTGTGTGTGCGTTGTGTTGAGCAAAGCTCCGAAGCAAGCTCGGTGAGAAAGATACACAAAAGAAGAAAAAGTGTGACATAGAGAAAAATAAAGCTTCTAAGCAAAGAAAAAAAAGTGAAGAAAAAGAGAAAAATAAAAATAAATAGAAAAAGAGTGTGTGTCCACCGATACAAAGGAGTGCAAAGCTTGTACGCACTAAGAGAGAAAAGAGAAGAGTGACATCTTGTGCAAATCTAGTTGCTTCTCTCATATGCAACCAAGCTACGGTCTCTCTTGTGTTGGCGTGACACCGAGCATATAGTCTTTGTTAGGACCATCCTTGTTACTTGCTCACTTCCTTGGTCGCGCTAACCCCATTGTTCTTCCTTGTGTGTGTTTCCGTGTTTCCTTGACATAGATCACCGCTTTTGACATTTGACTTTGGATCTTACCCACATTTGACAATAGACATTTTCTTTGGTTCTTTTCGTTTGCTATCCACTTCCTCACCTACCACCATATAGAGTTCTTAGCCTTTTGCGTGTGCTTTGAGTGTGTGTGTGAGTACATATCGGTTATTCTCTAACTTGAACCATTTTCTCCATTTTGTTGTGAGTTTTGACCTTTTGGTAGTCCTCTTTCCACCATACATACACCCATCCTAGTGAGAGCCACCCAAAATGACACTGCAAGAACAAGCCGAGATGAGAGCCTACTTTCCCGAGCTAGATGCTCGAGAAGCCACAATGACCCTCCAAGACAAAGCCGAGTGCAAATCCTATTTCAAACACCTTGAGAGTAAGAGTGACACACCCCATGAGTCGAGTGAGGACACTTTGATTTCTAACAACTTAACCTCTACTCCTCTTGTGTTGTCTTCCTCTTTGCTAGGTTGCTCGGACATCGACGACGTCATTACCATGGAGATGAGGGACTCTACTATATGTGAGATGAGCGACTCCACTATATGTGAGATGAGCGACTCCACTATATGTGAGATGAGCGACTCCACTATATGTGACAAGAGTGCATCCACTATATGTGAGCTTGAGTGCATACACTTTGAGGATATGAGTGATACACCAAGTGAGATGAGAGTGGTAGTTGATAGGTCATGTGAGGCCATTTCAAATTCTAACAACTTACCCTCTACCTCTAGTGTGTTCCCTTATGTCTCATTAGGTTCCATGGATGACGAGAAGCCGATCACGGAAAAGAAGATGTACATGGTGCATGAAGATGATGCTATCACACCATGCTTGTTTGAAGATGAACATGGAGGCCACATGGAGCCTAGCTCTTCCACAACACCTACCTCATATGAGCGAGACTACAAAGGTACCTATATAGGTGTTGATGATGCCGTGATCCCACTAGTGGACATGATGACTTATGAGTGCATGCATGATCTTGATGATACAATTGCTATGTCATATGCTTCGTTCATTTCCCCATGTGATGCTTTGCTTGATAACATTGTTGATCATGTGGAATTACTTGCTTGTGACAATATGATCATGCCATGCTATGAGTGTTTCAATATATCTCCCATTGCATGCAACTTGTTGAACAATTTCTCTTTCCCATGTGTTGCTTGCAATGATGATGATGATGATGATGCTTGTGTTGTGACACCCTTGATGAACAATTGCTCTTTCCCTTGGTGTGTTGACAATAATGATAATACCTTGAACATGTTTTGTGAAAAATGTTTGCAATACTCTCCCATTAAGGCAACCAAAATGTTGAACACTTTCTCTTTCCAATGCTTGGTTTGCAACAATGTTAATATGCTTGTAAATGAGATTGCCCCCATAGCTCTCTCAAATTTTGGAGACTTTGCATATATCCATGTTGAGCATGTTCCCATGTTTACTCCGCATATTCACCATATCTATTATGATGCTTTGCTTAATGCTAATGGTGATGTGCAAAAGAAATGGACCATCATGATGGATGATGTGTTCATATACCATGCACACACGTTCTTTGCTTTGCCTATTGTGTGTGTAGGTACAAGAATGCCAATGTCAACCTCGATTGAGCACGAGTTGACAAAGAGAGCTCTTGAGAGCATAATACAAGTGAGTTCAAGATCGAACCCGGCTCTAATACCTTTCCCATGCTTTGCATTGAACATGCCGAACAATTTCTCTTTCTTATGGTTCTTTGGCAAGCATGATGATGTGATTCTTACCGTTGGTGTTGCCTCAAACAAGTTGACTAATTTCTCTTTCATTTGTTTTGTTGGCACGCACGGTTGTGCAAATGTTTCCTTGATGAACTTGTTGGATGATATGTTTTGTGTGGCACCAAATATGAGGACCAATTTCTCTTTCCAATGGTTTGTGTGCACACATGTTGATAATATTTTGGACACTTCCTCTTATGCGTTTTGGCCAAATTCTCCACTTATTGCTTCAAGGATGTTGAACAATTTCTCTTTCCGATGCCTTGAGTGCAATAATGCACATGAGTTTCTACATGAGATGGACATCATAGTCGTCTCACAATTTGGAGTTTTTGTGTTTCCACATTTGGAAGATGTTCATATGGAGTTCTTACACATTGACCTTGCACATGCATTATTCTTGATAAATTTGTGTTGTGCTAACGGTGTTGTGAACATGAATGGACATGTCGTTGATGATATGCTCCTCTATCACGCACACATATACTTTGCTTGGTCTTTGTTGTGTGAAGGTACACGTGACATATGGATGAGCGTCAACGAATGGGTTCAACCCCATACATCTACTACACAAGACCTCTCAATGAGAGCACACCGACATTATGCTAAGGTGACCTCCTTATACTTGGGACATATGGCTAAATCCGTTGAACATTGGCTACGCTTTGAGTGTTCTCTTGCTTCTCTTGTGCTATTGATAGGGCTCTTGACAAGTGACGGGACATTCAAGCGTGGTTGCCATCTACCTCCTATACATGTTCATGAAGAGTTATCGTCGAGGACGACTCTTTTTCAAGTGGGGGGAGATGATGCAGCCCGACCTTCGGTCTTCACCGCATCATATGCTTCATCGCCAAGACGACACGCAAAGGTGAATCTTCTCCTTTATGCGTGCCTACAATCGCCTATGTGGAACGATATACTACTTCATACTCCGTCATACCTTGATGATAGGAACTCGACGACAAGTACGGAGGGAAGGGAGGATGCCATGGAGACCCGAGGACGCAAGGCCGATGTCACGGAAGCATGGAAGAGAAGGAGAAAGAGGAGCTGGACGCTCCAGGCCGGAACTTCCGCCCTACATCGCCGGAACTTCCGCCCAGATGCTGTCAAGACTGAAGATGCTCACGCAGGAGAGCTGTGGCCGGAACTTCCGCCCCTGATGGCCGGAACTTCCGCCTAGGACCGGAACTTCCGCCCCGGACGGCCGGAACTTCCGCCCCATCGAACCTCAGCCAGATCTCAGCCCCCTTTGGCTTGTAACTTACCCCTTCATCCCC
Organism: Lolium perenne; assembly: GCF_019359855.2. Classification (NCBI taxonomy): domain Eukaryota; kingdom Viridiplantae; phylum Streptophyta; class Magnoliopsida; order Poales; family Poaceae; genus Lolium; species Lolium perenne. Next base: position 94,700,460 of record NC_067248.2, read on the forward strand.
TTGCCTATAAATAGACACCTACCCCCACCTTCATGAGGGAGAGATGATGTTTAGATGAATTGGCTTATGCCTCTATTATCCCTTTGTGGATTTGGGAAACCCCCACCTTAGGTTAATTCCTATTGTACCACCCGGGCTCCTTATCGAATCCTATTGTATCTCTTTGGTGACTTCTACCAATCTTAGTCTTTTGCTTGCACTTCTACCTATTTGGTCTTTTGCTTGCACTTCTATTGAGTTTGGTCTTTTCACCCTTCTAGATTCATAGGATCTTCGATTTGTCGATCTTTTTGCGGGACTTCTACCGAAAGGTCTTTTCCTGCAACTTCTATCGAGTTGGTGTTTCGGGCCAACGAGGATAACCGATTGTGTTGTGTGCGTGTGTTTGTATCGTGTTCTTCGCGTTCATCCACTTCCCCGCGAATCCCCCCTCCGCAATCACACTCACCCGGGTCAAACCGTGAAGATTGGGCACACCCTCGGGCTTAGCCCGCATCACCGGGTGGGGATACAAGATCATAGATCTAGGTAGGGTTCCCACAAGGGTGAGCTAAGCTCAGGTTTTCTTTCAAATCAAGTCTAATCTCAGATCTGAGCCAACTAGGCTATTTATAGGTAGGGGACGAAGAGTTAAGTTACATGCTGAAAATGTTGTCTTTGAAGTTCGCGGTGGCGGAAGTTCCGGTCATCTTGGGCGGAAGTTCCGGTCAGGGGCGGAAGTTCCGGTCCTAGGGGCCGGAAGTTCCGGCCCGGCCGGAAGTTCCGGCCAAGTTCCGGCCAAGTTCCGAAATTAGCCCGTTTCCTTGCAGTAACATCCAGGGGCGTTTTGACGGACTTTCGGAACTTAGGCGGAACTTAGGCGGAACTTGGGCGGAAGTTCCGGGTGGGCGGAAGTTCCGGTCCCTCGGGGCGGAAGTTCCGGTCCGATGCTTTTTCCTGCGCGCTGGAGGGCATCTTGGGGGCATCTTGGAGGAATCTGGCCGGAAGTTCCGGTCCTTGGGGGCGGAAGTTCCGGCCTGGGCGCTGTAGCTCCATCTTCATCGTTTCCAGCTCTCTCTCCAACGTCTTGGTCTCCATGGCTTGTGTCTTGGTCGATGTACCTGATTGAACAGAGGGTATTTGCATGAAGTAGCAAGCCATCCAAGCGGGTGTCAAAGTCATAGGTGGAGAGGAGCGAATTCACCTCTTGGCGTAGTGCTTGGGCTCGAGCTCGTGTCATTGGACCACGAGGAGGGCTTGTCGGTCTTGAGGCGGCGGTGTCCATAGGCCACCCCGTATCATCTCCCCCCCTTGGGAAAGAGTCGTCCTCGACTCTATGTTCTCCTCATCTCCATGATATGGTGAAAGGTCGGACACATTGAATGTGTTGCTCACCAAGTACTTGGATGTTGGTATGTCGACGACGTAGGCGTTGTCGTTGATGCGCTTGAGGACCTTGAAGGGACCATCACCTCGGGGCTTGAGCTTGGAGTTTCTTTCATGGGGGAAGCGGTCCTTGCGAAGGTGTATCCACACTAGGTCGCCTTCATTGAAGATCCGTGCCTTTTTCTTCAAGTTTAGTCTTGTGGCTTGACGGAGAACTTGTTGCTCGATCGTTGCCCTTGTGTCTTCATGTAGTTTCTTCATGTATTGTGCTCGCTTGTCGATGTCCATGTTCACTTGCTCATGTAGCGGAAGAGGTAGGAGGTCAATCGCCGTAGGTGGTTCAAACCCGTAGACGACCATGAATGGGCTTCTCATTGTTGTGGAGTGCTTGGCGCGGTTGTAGGCAAACTCCGCATGTGGGATGCAATCTTCCCATGCTTTCAAATTCTTCTTGACAAGGACTCGTAGTAGTGTGGAGAGGCTTCGGTTCACCACTTCGGTTTGCCCATCGGTTTGGGGGTGCGATGATGATGAGAACAAAAGCTTGACGTTGAACTTGGCCATTAGTGTCTTCCAAAGATAACTCATGAACTTGACATCTCGGTCGGAGACAATGCTTCTTGGTACACCGTGGAGTCTCACAATTTCCCTAAAAAACAAGGAGGCAATGTGTGAAGCATCATCCGTTCGGGAACATGGTATAAAATGAGCCATTTTTGAGAATCTATCCACTACCACGAAGATTGAATCATGACCATATTTAGTTCGAGGTAATCCTAGTACAAAGTCCATGCTTATATCGGACCAAGGAGCATAAGGAATAGGCAATGGTGTATAAAGACCACATGGATTAGAAGAGGACTTAGCTTGTAAGCATGTTGTGCACCGGCGGCAAAGGCGTTCCACGTCTCGGTACATTCTTGGCCAATAGTAATGAGTGGATAGCATGGCATATGTCTTCTCTCGTCCAAAGTGACCCATGAGACCACCACCGTGCGATTCTTGTAAGAGCAAGAGGCGAAGCGAAGACATTGGAACACAAAGTTTGTTGCCCTTGAACAAGAATCCTTGGTGCAAATAGAAATCATCGATGCCCTTTTCAATGGAACACTTTGCAAAAATTGGGCCAAAGAAGGTATCGGAGGCATATTGTTCTTTGATTTCATCAAGACCCAACACATGGAAATCCAAACGAGTGAGTAAAAGGGTGAGCTTGCGGGAAAGTGCATCCGCAACGACATTGTCCTTGCCCTTCTTGTATTTGATTACATATGGAAAGGACTCAATGAACTCAACCCATTTTGCATGTCTTTTGTTCAAAGTGTGTTGACTTTTCAAATACTTCAAAGATTCATGGTCGGAGTGAATAATGAACTCTCTTGGCCAAAGATAATGTTGCCAAACTTCAAGAACACGAACCAAAGCATAAAGTTCCTTGTCATAAATAGGATAGTTGAGGCGTGCGCCGTCCAACTTCTCACTATAATATGCCACGGGTTTTCCATTTTGCATGAGGACACCACCGATTCCAAGGCCACTCGCGTCACATTCTACCTCAAATGTTTTAGCAAAATCGGGAAGAACAAGTAGTGGTGCCTCGGTGAGTCTCTTTTTCAATTCATCAAAAGCTTTTTGTTGTGCTTTGCCCCAAACAAACGAAACATTCTTTTTTGTAAGCTCGTTTAAAGGGCAAGCGATGGTGCTAAAATCTTTCACAAAGCGGCGGTAAAATCCGGCGAGTCCATAGAAGCTTCGAACTTGACCAACATTTGTGGGAGTGGGCCAATTGTGGATGGCCTCAACTTTGGAAGAATCAACTTCAATCCCGTTGGCGGAAACCACAAAACCAAGAAAAACCAATTTGTTTTGAGCAAAGGTGCATTTTGGGAGGTTGGCATAGAGGTTCTCGTGGCGCAATATGCATAAGACTTCTCTCACATGTTGAACATGGTCCTCGAGATTTTTGCTATAGACGAGAATGTCATCAAAGTAAACAACCACGCTCTTGCCAATGAGTGGTCTCAAAATGTGATTCATAAGACGCATGAAAGTTGAAGGAGCATTAGAAAGACCAAATGGCATGACAAGCCATTCATATAGACCAAGCTTGGTCTTGAATGCCGTCTTCCATTCATCACCAATTGCCATGCGAATTTGGTGGTAGCCACTACGCAAGTCAATCTTAGAGAAAATGGTGGCACCACTCAATTCATCAAGCATGTCGTCTAAACGCGGAATAGGATGGCGATAACGGACGGTAATGGCATTGATGGGGCGATAATCCATACACATCCGTTGCGTCTCATCCGGTTTAGGCACAAGAATCACGGGAACGGCGCAAGGGCTAAGGCTTTCTCGAACGTACCCTTTGGCGAGGAGGTCTTGTATTTGTCGTTGAATCTCCTTTGTGTCTTCGGGGTTGGTGCGGTAGGCGGCTCGGTTTGGAAGGGGAGCGCCGGGTATGAGGTCGATGCGGTGCTCGATTCCCCGAAGCGGTGGTAGTCCATGAGGTAGCTCGTCGGGGAAGACGTCTTGGAACTCCTTCAAAATAGACAACAAAGACGAAGGAATGTTGGTTAAGTCGTTAGTCTCCTCCGAGGGGCCCTTGCAAATGAGCACGTAGTGTAGGGTGGTGGATGGGTTGTGGTGCACTTCTCTCATCTCACTCTTGGTAGCTAGGAGGACACTTTTCATCTCACTCACATATGGTTTGTGGCGCTCACTCTCTTTTTGGTGGATCACTCTCTCACCTCTCAACTCACTAGTGATAGTGGCTTCCTTAGCCCTCGCTAAAGCCTTTGCATTGTCCGCAATTACTTGGCTAGGAGTCATTGGGCGTAGGATGTAGGTCTTGTCGTTGACCTTGAAGCTATAGGCGTTTGTGTAGCCATCATGGTTGGCTTTCTTGTCATATTGCCAAGGGCGACCAAGTAACATGTGGCACACCGTCATAGGCACGACGTCACAATCAATGGTGTCTTCATAAGCGCCAATCTTGAAGGATATCGTGACGGTGTGTTGGATCTTCACATTTCCATTGTCGCTTAGCCATTGCACATGGTAGGGATGGGGGTGTTTCCGGAGCGGGAGGTTGAGCTTGGTGCATAGTTCGGTGCTTGCAAGATTGTGGCAACTCCCTCCATCGATGATAACCTTTATTGACTTGCCATTGATTCCGGCTCTTGTTTGGAAGATATTGCACCTTTGGTCTTCATTTGGAAGTGCATGGGTTGTCAACACTTTGGTCACCACAAGAGAAGGGCTTGCATCATGCACACATAGGACTTGCTCTTGGTCTTTCAAGTCATCTTCTTCATGAGAGGTTGCGGCTTGTACCAAGGCTTCATATTCACCTTCACTTAAGTATTCCACATCTCCATCATCTCGAGTGATCATAACTCTTGTGTTCTTGCATTCAAAGGATTTATGTCCTTGAGCACCACACTTGAAGCAAGTGATGTTACTAGATCCGGTGGAAGCTTTGGAGGACATGGTTGATTGTTCCGGCTTGAAGCTTGTTGTCTTGATGACACTTCTTGCTTGCTTTGGAGGATCCTTGGAGGCAAGTGCACTTGTGGTCTTGATGTTTGAGGAGGCATTCATGGCATTTCTTGCGGCGAAGAAGGTCTTTGTCTTTGCACTTGCTAGGTCTTCTCGCACTTGGCGCTCGGCCCTTGTTGCTTGGTGGAGTAGCTCAACCATGTTTTTGTAAGGCAAGAATTCCACTATCCTCTTGACGGGGATGTTCAAGCCATTCAAGAATCTTGCCATAGTTTGCTCTTCTCGCTCATCCACATTTGCACTCATCATTGTCATGTGCATCTCCTTGTAATATTCCTCAACGGACTTGTAGCTTTGCTTGAGTTGAGTGAGCTTGTTGAAGAGGTCACGCTTGTGGTGAGTTGGTACAAAGCGGGTGTGCATGACTTCTTGCATCTCTTCCCATGTGTCAATGGGTGCTAAGTGTTCCTTCTCACGCTTCTTGTTTACCTCTTCCCACCAAACATTTGCATATCCTTCAAACTCAAGTGATGCCATGGCAACTTTCTTTGCTTCGGAGAAGTTGTGGATGCGGAATAGCTTATCAACCTTGAGGACCCAAGACAAGTATGCGTCGGGATCTTCCTCTCCTTGGAACTTGGGCATGGTGAATTTTAGATTCCCAAAGATTTCTTCCTCATTGCGGTCATTGCGTCTAGGAGGTGGTCTTTCTTCACCATGAGCTTGACGTTGTTGAGGTTGAGGTTGTGGACCTTGAGCATCTTCATTGTTGTTTCTTTGTTGTTGAGGAGGAGGTGGTCTTCCATGACCTTCATCTTGATCATCATTGTTGTGGCGTTGATGAGGCCTCACACTTTCTTCACTTGATGCTTGGTGATGATTTGAGTCTTCCTCCATCTCAACATCTCGTGCTTGATGAGGTGGTCTTCTACCATGAGGGCGATCATCATGATGACGACGGTTGTCTTGACCTTGACGGCGTGGTGCCCTATCACGAGGAGGTTGATCAACATTGATGATGCGGCGGTCTTGGTTCACTTCTTGTTCGGCATTATGGTGGTGCCTTTGAGCATTGGCCACTTGAGATGGGCGAGGTTGCTGATGTAGCCCCGCTCACCAACGACACTACATCAAGGCCAACAAGTCCCCCAAGTGGACCAATGACAAGGGCTCGAGTTAAAGCTCTACATGATAAGGTGAATTCGCTCCTCTCTACCTCTACCTTTGACACCCCCTTGGATGGCTTGCTACTTCATGCAAATACACTATGTTCAATCAGGTACATCGGTCAAGACACAAGCCATGGAGTCCAAGCCAATGGAGAGAGAGCTGGAAATGATGAAGATGGAGCTCCAGCGCACAGGCCGGAACTTCCGCCCTCCAGGACCGGAACTTCCGGCCAGATTCCTTCCAGATGCTGCCAAGATGCCGTCCAGCGCCCAGAGAAGTGGAACCAGCCGGAACTTCCGCCCCCAGGGACCGGAACTTCCGCCCAAGCTCCGAAAGTCCGTCAAAACGCCCCTGGATGTTACTGCAAGGAAATGGGCTAATTTCGGAACTTGACCGGAACTTGGCCGGAACTTCCGGCCGGGCCGGAACTTCCGCCTTCCAGGACCGGAACTTCCGCTTCGACCGGAACTTCCGCCCAAGTCGGCCGGAACTTCCGCCACCGCGAACTTCGCACAAAGACTACTTTTCAGCGTGTAACTTACCCATTCGCCTACCCGACTATAAATAGCCTAGTTGGCTCAGATCTGAGATTAGACTTGTTTAGAACTCAAACCTAACTTTGAGCTTAGTCTCCCTTGGGTATCATCCCTCTGTAATCAAGGCCATCCTTGTTGTTGATTTGTGAATTGCTAAGTGAGATTCTATTGCAAGGCACTCTCTCTCCCTTACCAATCCCCTTCTCTCCAACACCAATCTCTCTCCGGGAATTCTGCCGCGTGCCTCTTCCTTGGAGATTCTATTGGCGTGATCTACCGAGTCACGGGGGTAAGTATCGGGTGTATCGGGTTGGTGTGCGTGCGTGAGTACCGTGTTCATCGTGTTCTTCGTGTTCCTCACGTCCTCCCACCTTTTCCCCTTGATCCTTGGGTTGAATCGCGAGATCGGGCCACATCCGGGATCTCAGACCTCATCATATGGTATCAGCAGCCTTTGGTTACCGCGATTTTGACCCTCCACCCACCCGATTTCGTTTCTAGAAAATTTTGCAAAAAAATAGCCCAAATTGCCTTTGGACCGATCTGTGATTTGGTTGAGTTTTGAGTGGTTTTGGTCCAATAGAAACTTGTTTTGGATGTTGATCTACAATTCCCCCACCTTCCCACAGCTTCTAGTGCCAAATTTTCCGCGAATTCGAAGGTTTTCGGCCCGGATTTCCGCCCAAATCGAAGAACAGCCCGCAGATCTGATTGCGACCGGAAGTTCCGCCCGGAAGGACCGGAAGTTCCGCCCGGGACCGGAAGTTCCGCCCCTCAGGACCGGAACTTCCGCCCCCGGACCGGAAGTTCCGCCCCTCAGGACCGGAACTTCCGCCTGGCCGAAATTTTCACAGCTAACTTCGTTTTTCGTTTTGGCACTAACCCCTTGTGTTTGGACTTCGTCGAGTGTGCCATTTCAGCTACCAGAAAGCTTCCGCAACATCAACTACGACGACGGCACCCCGAGGATCCAAGCGGTTTATTTGACACCTTCCACCATAGCAAGTTCAAGCTCGTCGGCCACCGTCATCAAGTGGTATAACTTGCACCTAACTTGTAGCCCTAGCTTCCTTTGCGTACCTTTCCTATCGAGAGTGGCTTTCTAGTGTTGCGAAGCATTGCGCAAGCGTCCCGACCGTGGGGGTGTGCGTGTGTTGAGCAAAGCTACGAAGCAAGCTCGTTGTGAAAAGATAGGCAAAAGAAGTGTGACATACTTACATAGATAGTAGTAGCCTGCCATAGTGAGAAAAAGAAAAAGAAAAAGAAAAAGAAAAAGAAGAAAAAAAAAGAGTGTGAGTGACACCTATACACAAAAGAGTCCAAAGCTTATAAGCAAAAGAGAGAAAAGCGAAGAGAGGCGTCTTGCGCAAATCTTGTTGCTTCTCAATTTTGCAACCAAGCCACGGTCTCTCTTGCGTTAGCGTGACACCGAGCTAGTAGTCTTCGCTAGGACCATTTTTGTTCGTGCTCATTTTCCGTCGCGCTAACCCCATTTTGTCCCACGTGTGTGTTCCACATTGTGTATGCCTTTTGTGATCACCGCTTTTGACTTGTGACTTTTGCATCTTACCCACTCTTAACAACATACTCGATTTTGGATTTCGTCTTTTGGCTTTCCACCATCCACACCTAACACTATATTTGCTAGCTTTTGCGTGTGCCTTTGTGTGTGTCCCGATACACTTGGTCTTACTTTGGTCTTGGTTGATTACCTCAATACTATCTTACCAAGGTAAGAGTGCGAGGTAGTCTCCTTCCACTAACATCCACAACATAGTTCTTGTCTTGTGATCATGGATAGGCACGGAGACCAAGCAAAGGAGGATGAGGTCCTACACCCCTCCGAGAGGTTGGCCACCCAACACAACCTATGGGTGCAACGCCAAGAGTTCAAGGACCAACTCAACTTGTTCGAGACACGCATCGATGAACAATATGAAGAAGTGGCCCACAACTTCGGCCAAGTGAACCAAGATATGATCCTTCTTCGCGAAGCTACGGACAACTTGCATGACCAAGTGACGGCCAATGATGCAAACATGGAGCGGCGCATGGATAGCCTCGAGCGCGCCATCAACAACTTGGGACGTCGACATCGACATCGCTCTACTTCATCATCGTCATCGACCTCCTCACATGATGACTACTCCCGTGATCACCATTCGTCCTCAAGCTCCGACTCAAGGCATGGAGATCATCACCGCTCTCGTCGACCGCACGCTCGTCATGATGATTCTCGCTCAAACTCAAGGCGCGGAGAGTTCCACCGCCATGCTCGTCCTCATGAGCGTCCTCAACAAGACCAAGCTCTTCACCAAGATCGTCATCAAGCGGCTCGCCATGCCCACCACGGGCATGACGACCAACCCCAAGACAACGTCCTCCACAACATGGACCCGGCACCTCATCGTCAAGCCCATGTGGATGCTCAAGACCAAGGTCATCAAGATCCACCAAGGCGTGACCTCCGGAACCATCCTCGCCATGACCAAAGGGGCCGAGGACAACCTCAACATGATCAAGATGAGAGAGCCAACATTGGACAACGTCAACAACCTCGTCAAGATCCGCAACAACATCCCCAACATGAGCCAAGTGAAGCTAGTGTTCACCTCCAACGCCAACCCAATGCTATGGTTGGTCGTGGAAGACCTCCTCTACCACCTCAAGTCGCAAGAGATGAAGGCATCCGTCCTCGCCGCCGCAACTTGGAAGATGAAGAGAACAAGTATGGGAAACTCAAGTTCAACATGCCCAAGTTCAAGGGTGAAGACGACGCCGAGGCCTACCTCTCATGGGCACTCAAGGTTGACAAGATCTTCCGCATCCATAACTACTCCGGTGCCAAGAAAGTAGCCATGGCCTCCCTCGAGTTTGAAGATTATGCCAACACTTGGTGGGAACAAGTCGTCAATCTTAGGGAAGAAAAGGGTGATCCTCCAATTGATACTTGGGAAGACATGAAGGAGGAAATGCAAGCTCGCTTTGTCCCTACACACTACAAGACCGATCTCTTCAACAAGCTACAAAAGTTGAAGCAAGGCACCAAGACCGTTGAGGAATTCTTCAAGGAGATGGAGTTGACTATGATGCGAGCAAACATCCAAGAGTCCGAGAACCAAACCATCGCTAGGTTCTTCAATGGCCTCAACTACCCCATCAAGAGGATTGTGGAGTTCCAACAATACTCCAACATGGTTGAGTTGGTTCACCAAGCTTCTAAGGCCGAGCGTCAAGTGAATGAGGACATCAAGTACTCGAAGTCCAAGCAATACTTCGCCTCCAAGCTCGCCACATCAACTCCTACAACAAGTGTCGAGGCAACCACATCCTCTACACCTTCCAAGCAACCTTCCATACAAAGTCGCATGAAGAAAACGGTATCCTCCACCGCCTCCTCTAAGGCCTCTACGGGACCCTCCAATGTCACTTGCTTCAAGTGTGGCACCCAAGGCCACAAATCCTTTGAGTGCAAGAACACCAAGGTCATGATCACTATGGAGAATGGTGACATAGAGACTCTAAGTGAAGGTGAATATGAAGCCCTAGTGCAAGCCGCCGTTGCTAATGAGGAAGACTATGATGAAGAAAGTGGAGAAGACCCTCTCTTATGCACACATGATCCAAGCCCTTCTCTTGTGGTCACTCGAGTGCTCACCACTCAACCCCAAGCTATGGAAGACCAAAGATGCAACATCTTCCAAACGCGTGCGGGCATTGGTGGCAAGTCTATCAAGGTCATCATCGATGGTGGGAGTTGCCACAACTTGGCAAGCACCGAGCTATGTGAGTAGCTCAACCTCACGCTTCGCAAACATCCTCATCCATACCATGTCCAATGGTTGAGTGACAAGGGCAATGTCAAGATTCAACACACCGTCACCGTCAACTTCAAGATAGGACCCTATGAAGACACCGTCGAGTGTGACGTGGTGCCTATGACCGTGTGCCACATGTTGCTTGGCCGCCCATGGCAATTTGACAAGAAGGCCATACATGATGGTTTCTCCAATGCTTACACCTTCAAGGTCAAGGACAAGAAGTTCGAGCTTCGCCCAATGACTCCTAGCCAAATCATCGCCGACAATGCGAAGGCTTTAGCGAGGGCACAACACCACACCCACCATAGTGAGATGAGAGGTGAGGGAGCTACCCACCAAAATGAGAGTGAGCGCCACCACCAACATATGAGTGAGCGAAAGAGTGTCCTCCTAGCCACCAAAAGCGAGTGGAGAGAAGTGAAAGACAACCCATCCACCACCATACACTACGTGCTCATTTGCAAGGGCCTCTCGTCGGAGACTAACGACTTAACCAACATTCCTTCGTCTTTGTTGTCCCTTTTGAAGGAGTTCCAAGACGTCTTCCCCGACGAGCTACCTCATGGACTACCACCGCTTCGGGGCATCGAGCATCGCATCGACCTCATACCCGGCGCTCCGCTACCAAACCGCGCCGCCTACCGCACCAACCCCGAAGATACCAAGGAGATACAACGACAAATACAAGACCTCCTCGCTAAAGGGTATGTCCGAGAAAGCCTTAGCCCTTGTGCCGTTCCCGTCATTCTTGTGCCTAAACCGGATGAGACGCAACGGATGTGTATGGATTGCCGCCCTATCAATGCCATTACCGTCCGTTATCGACATCCCTTTCCGCGTTTAGATGACATGCTTGATGAATTGAGTGGTGCCACCATTTTCTCTAAGATTGATTTGCGTAGTGGCTACCACCAAATTCGCATGGCAATTGGTGATGAATGGAAGACGGCATTCAAGACCAAGCTTGGTCTCTATGAATGGCTCGTCATGCCATTTGGTCTTTCCAATGCTCCTTCCACTTTCATGCGTCTTATGAATCACATTTTGCGACCTCTCATTGGCAAGAGCGTGGTTGTTTACTTTGATGATATCCTCATCTATAGCAAAAATCTCGAGGACCATGTTCAACATGTGAGAGAAGTCTTATGCATCTTGCGCCACGAGAAGCTCTTTGCCAACTTACCAAAGTGCCATTTCGCTCAAAACAAATTGGTTTTTCTTGGTTTTGTGGTTTCCGCCAACGGGATTGAAGTTGATTCTTCCAAAGTTGAGGCCATCCACAATTGGCCCACTCCCACAAATGTTGGCCAAGTTCGAAGCTTCCATGGACTTGCCGGATTTTACCGCCGCTTTGTGAAAGATTTCAGCACCATTGCTTGCCCTTTAAACGAGCTTACAAAAAAGAATGTTCCGTTTGTTTGGGGCAAAGCGCAACAAAAAGCTTTTGATGAATTGAAAAAGAGACTCACCGAGGCACCACTACTTGCTCTTCCCGATTTTGCAAAAACATTTGAGATAGAATACGACGCGAGTGGACTTGGAATCGGTGGTGTTCTCATGCAAAATGGAAAACCCGTGGCATACTATAGCGAGAAGTTGGATGGCGCACGCCTCAACTATCCTATATATGACCAGGAGCTTTATGCTTTGGTTCGTGTTCTTGAAGTTTGGCAACATTACCTTTGGCCAAAAGAGTTTGTTATCCACTCGGATCATGAGTCCTTGAAGTATTTGAAAAGTCAACACAATTTGAACAAGAGACATGCTAAGTGGGTTGAGTTCATAGAGTCCTTCCCTTATGTAATCAAATACAAAAAGGGCAAGGAAAATGTGGTTGCGGATGCACTTTCCCGCAAGATTACTCTTCTACTCACCCGCTTGGAGTTTCACATTTTGGGTCTTGAGGAGATCAAAGAACTTTACCCCTCCGATTCTTTCTTTGGACCAATCTTTGAAAAGTGTTCCATTGACCGAGGTTTTGATGACTTCTACTTGCATGATGGCTACTTGTTTAAACAAGTAGCCATCATGCAAATAGAAATCATCAAATCCGCGGTCAACGGAACACTTGGCAAAGATTGGACCAAAGAAAGCGTCGGAAGGGTAAAGTTCTTTGATCTCCTCAAGACCCAAAATGTGAAACTCCAAGCGGGTGAGTAGAAGAGTAATCTTGCGGGAAAGTGCATCCGCAACCACATTTTCCTTGCCCTTTTTGTATTTGATTACATAAGGGAAGGACTCTATGAACTCAACCCACTTAGCATGTCTCTTGTTCAAATTGTGTTGACTTTTCAAATACTTCAAGGACTCATGATCCGAGTGGATAACAAACTCTTTTGGCCAAAGGTAATGTTGCCAAACTTCAAGAACACGAACCAAAGCATAAAGCTCCTGGTCATATATAGGATAGTTGAGGCGTGCGCCATCCAACTTCTCGCTATAGTATGCCACGGGTTTTCCATTTTGCATGAGAACACCACCGATTCCAAGTCCACTCGCGTCGTATTCTATCTCAAATGTTTTTGCAAAATCGGGAAGAGCAAGTAGTGGTGCCTCGGTGAGTCTCTTTTTCAATTCATCAAAAGCTTTTTGTTGTGCTTTGCCCCAAACAAACGGAACATTCTTTTTTGTAAGCTCGTTTAGAGGGCAAGCAATGGTGCTGAAATCTTTCACAAAGCGGCGGTAAAATCCGGCAAGTCCATGGAAGCTTCGAACTTGACCAACATTTGTGGGAGTGGGCCAATTGTGGATGGCCTCAACCTTGGAAGAATCAACTTCAATCCCGTTGGCGGAAACCACAAAACCAAGAAAAACCAATTTATTTTGAGCGAAATGGCACTTTGGTAGGTTGGCAAAGAGCTTCTCGTGGCGCAAGATGCATAAGACTTCTCTCACATGTTGAACATGGTCCTCGAGATTTTTGCTATAGATGAGGATATCATCAAAGTAAACAACCACGCTCTTGCCAATGAGAGGTCGCAAAATGTGATTCATAAGACGCATGAAAGTCGAAGGAGCATTGGAAAGACCAAATGGCATGACGAGCCATTCATAGAGACCAAGCTTGGTCTTGAATGCCGTCTTCCATTCATCACCAATTGCCATGCGAATTTGGTGGTAGCCACTACGCAAATCAATCTTAGAGAAAATGGTGGCACCACTCAATTCATCAAGCATGTCATCTAAACGCGGAATGGGATGGCGATAACGGACGGTAATGGCATTGATAGGTCGGCAATCCATACACATCCGTTGCGTCTCATCCGGTTTAGACACAAGAATGACGGGAACGGCACAAGGGCTAAGGCTTTCTCGGACATACCCTTTAGCGAGGAGGTCTTGTATTTGTCGTTGTATCTCCTTGGTATCTTCGGGGTTGGTGCGGTAGGCGGCGCGGTTTGGTAGGGGAGCGCCGGGTATGAGGTCGATGCGATGCTCGATGCCCCGAAGCGGTGGTAGTCCATGAGGTAGCTCGTCGGGGAAGACGTCTTGGAACTCCTTCAAAAGAGACAACAAAGACGAAGGAATGTTGGTTAAGTCGTTAGTCTCCGACGAGAGGCCCTTGCAAATGAGCACGTAGTGTATGGTGGTGGATGGGTTGTCTTTCACTTCTCTCCACTCGCTTTTGGTGGCTAGGAGGACACTCTTTCTCTCACTCATATGTGGGTGGTGGCGCTCACTCGCTTTTTGGTGGGTAGCTCCCTCTCCTCTCAACTCACTATGGTGGATGTGGTGTTGTGCCCTCGCTAAAGCCTTCGCATTGTCGGCGATGATTTGGCTAGGAGTCATTGGGCGAAGCTCGAACTTCTTGTCCTTGACCTTGAAGGTGTATGCATTGGAGTAACCATCATGTATGGCCTTCTTGTCAAATTGCCATGGGCGGCCAAGTAACATGTGGCACACGGTCATAGGCACCACGTCACACTCGACGGTGTCTTCATAGGGTCCTATCTTGAAGTTGACGGTGACGGTGTGTTGAATCTTGACATTGCCCTTGTCACTCAACCATTGGACATGGTATGGATGAGGATGTTTGCGAAGCGTGAGGTTGAGCTTCTCACATAGCTCGGTGCTTGCCAAGTTGTGGCAACTCCCACCGTCGATGATGACCTTGATTGACTTGCCACCAATGCCGGCACGCGTTTGGAAGATGTTGCATCTTTGGTCTTCCATAGCTTGGGGTTGAGTGGTGAGCACTCGAGTGACCACAAGAGAAGGGCTTGGATCATGTGTGCATAAGAGAGGGTCTTCTCCACTTTCTTCATCATAGTCTTCCTCATTAGCAACGGCGGCTTGCACTAGGGCTTCATATTCACCTTCACTTAGCGTCTCTATGTCACCATTCTCCATAGTGATCATGACCTTGGTGTTCTTGCACTCAAAGGATTTGTGGCCTTGAGTACCACACTTGAAGCAAGTGACATTGGAGGGTCCCGTAGAGGCCTTGGAGGAGGCGGTGGAGGATACCGTTTGCTTCATGCGACTTTGGATAGAAGGTTGCTTGGAAGGTGTAGAGGATGCGGTTGGCTTGACACTTGTTGTGGGAGTTGATGTAGCAAGTTTGGAGGCGAAGTATTGCTTCGACTTCGAGTACTTGATGTCCTCATTCACTTGACGCTCGGCCTTGGAAGCTTGGTGAACCAACTCAACCATGTTGGAGTATTGTTGGAACTCCACAATCCTCTTGATGGGGTAGTTGAGGCCATTGAAGAACCTAGTGATGGTTTGGTTCTCGGACTCTTGGATGTTTGCTCGCATCATGGTTAACTCCATTTCCTTGAAGAATTCCTCAACGGTCTTGGTGCCTTGCTTCAACTTTTGTAGCTTGTTGAAGAGATCGGTCTTGTAGTGTTTAGGGACAAAGCGAGCTTCCATCTCCTCCTTCATGTCTTCCCAAGTATCAATTGGAGGATCACCCTTTTCTTCCCTAAGAGTGACAACTTGTTCCCACCAAGTGTTGGCATAATCTTCAAACTCGAGGGAGGCCATGGCTACTTTCTTGGCACCGGAGTAGTTGTGGATGCGGAAGATCTTGTCAACCTTGAGTGCCCATGAGAGGTAGGCCTCGGCATCGTCTTCACCCTTGAACTTGGGCATGTTGAACTTGAGCTTTCCATACATATTCTCTTCATCTTCCATGTTCCTTCGGCGAGGACGGATGCCTTCATCTCTTGCGACTTGAGGTGGTAGAGGAGGTCTTCCACGACCACCCATAGCATTGGGTTGGCGTTGGAGGTGAACACTAGCTTCACTTGGCTCACGTTGAGGATGTTGTTGCGGATCTTGACGAGGTTGTGGACGTTGTCCAATGTTGGCTCTCTCATCTTGATCATGTTGAGGTTGTCCTCGGCCCCTTTGGTCATGGCGAGGATGATTCCGGAGGTCACGCCTTGGTGGATCTTGATGACCTTGGTCTTGAGCATCCACATGGGCTTGACGATGAGGTGCCGGGTCCATGTTGTGGAGGACGTTGTCTTGGGGTTGGTCGTCATGCCCATGGTGGGCATGGCGAGCCGCTTGATGACGATCTTGGTGAAGAGCTTGTTCTTGTTGCGGACGTTCACGAGGACGAGCATGGCGATGGAACTCTCCGCGCCTTGAGTTTGAGCGAGAATCATCATGGCGAGCGTGCGGTCGACGAGAGCGATGATGATCTCCATGCCTTGAGTCGGAGCTTGAGGACGAATGGTGATCATGGGAGTAGTCATCATGTGATGATGTCGATGACGATGAGGAAGTAGAGCGATGTCGATGTCGGCGTCCCAAGTTGTTGATGGCGCGCTCGAGGCTATCCATACGCCGCTCCATGTTTGCATCATTGGCCGTCACTTGGTCATGCAAGTTGTCCGTAGCTTCGCGAAGAAGAATCATATCTTGGTTCACTTGGCCGAAGTTGTGGGCCACTTCTTCATATTGTTCATCGATGCGTGTCTCGAACAAGTTGAGTTGGTCCTTGAACTCTTGGCGTTGCACCCATAGGTTGTGTTGGGTGGCCAACCTCTCGGAGGGGTGTAGGACCTCATCCTCCTTTGCTTGGTCTCCGTGCCTATCCATGATCACAAGACAAGAACTATGTTGTGGATGTTAGTGGAAGGAGACTACCTCGCACTCTTACCGTGGTAAGATAGTATTGAGGCAATCAACCAAGCCGAAAGTAAGACCAATTGTATCGGGACACACACAAAGGCACACGCAAAAGCTAGCAAATATGGTGTTAGGAATGGATGGTGGAAAGACAAAAGACGAAATCCAAAATCGAGTATGTTGTTAAGAGTGGGTAAGGTCCAAAAATCAAGTGTCAAAGTGGAGATCACTATAAACACGGAAAAATGTGGAACTCTCACACGGGATGAACGGGGTTAGTGCAACCAAGGAACGAGCGGAAAAACAAAAAACCCCTAAGCAAGGGTGCTCAATGTCACACTAACGCAAGAAGAGATCGAAGCTAGGTTGCATAGAGTAGAAACACCAAGATTCGCACGAGGTATCTCTTCTCTATATCTCTTGCTTGCTTAAAAGCTTTTCACTCTTTTTGTATCGGTGGCACTTTGCACTTTGCTTTTTTTTTTTCACTAGCACACTATGCTCTTACTCTTTTGCTGGTCACTCACGAGCTCCACTTATGAGCTTTACTCACACAACGCACACCCTCACGGTCGGGACCTCGTGCGATGTTTCGCAACACTCGAAAGCTTCGATCGTGGGATAGATCGCAAAAAGAAGAGGGCTACAAGGGTTACTGCAAGTTATACCTGCGATGGTGGAGATGATGGTGGTGGTTGTGGTCGGCGGTGGTGTTAGTCGATGTCGAAGACGAGGAGCCCGGTCGCTGGTCCGGTTGGACCGGAGTTGGCGCCGGCGTGTCCGGTCTGGCGGCCGGTCGGACCGGGTTCTGGGCCGGCTGTCCGGTTTGCGGCCGGTTGGCCGGGTTCTGCGCCGGACGGTCCGGTCTGGGGGCCGGTTGACCGGGTTCGAAACCGGATCGCACGATTTGGAGCTTTCTCTCTCCTGTTCTTCCCCAAACCAAAACCAAATCGACCAAAACGAAGGGAAACGATGGAATTGGAGGCTAAAAGTTGGGGAAATAGTAGATCAAGCACAACAACACCAGATCCACGGAGCAAAACCACTCAAAACTCAACCAAATCACAGATCCGTCCAAAGGCAATTTAGGGCTATTTTTTGGAAAATTTTCTAGAAACGAAATTGGGTGGGTGGAGGGTCAAAATCGCGGTAACCAAAGGCTGCTGATACCATATGATGAGGTCTAAGACCCCGATTGTGGCCCGATCTCGCGAATGACCCAAGGAATCAAGGGGGGAAAGAGGGGGAGAGGCGGAAGAACACGAAGAAAGCGAAGAACCACGCACACCAACCCGATACAATCGATGCTTACCCTCATGGCTCGATGGACCGTGCCAATAGAATCCGCCCGGAAGAGACTCGAGGTAGAATTCCGAGAGGAGAGACCGATGGGGAGGATGAATCAAGGAGTGGGAGAGAGAGTGTAAACACTAGAATCTCTCACTACCAAATCCATACATCCACAAGGGTTGCCTTGATTACAGAGGGATGATACCCAGGGGAGACTAAGCTCAAAGTTAGGTTTGAGTTCTAAACAAGTCTAAGGGGAAAAAGGGGTGTCCAAGGTGCTTATATAGCGGTACAAGGCGACACGGGCCGAAAAGGCACAAAGGAAAACGTTTCGGGCCGAAAAGGCGTCTTTAGTCGTGCAGGCCGGTCAGGAGGCCGGTTGGACCGGACCTGGGACCGGGTCGTCCGGTCGGTGACCGGATCCTGGACCGGGCAGTAACCGGGCGAGGTTCTGGAGCCCCGGGAAGGCGTCCGGATGGCACCGGTTGGTGGCCCGGTTGGGGACCGGGTGGCCCGGTCAGGCGGCCGGTCGACCGGATTCTGAGCCGGGTGGCCCGGTCAGGGGGCCGGTCAGACCGGATTATGGACTGGCCGCTCATCGTCTCTTCCTTGCGTTCTTGGGGCGACTTCGGGTCCAGCTCCGTGTACATCTTCTCAATCAGCTGCTCCTCTCCTTCCCTTGACCACGACGTACCGTCCTCTCCGTGGTCTTGATGCTCCACGTACCTAATGACACAAAGGGTTTCGGCATGAGGTAGCATTCCATCCAATGGGGTATCTAGGTCGAGGGAAGTGAGGAGCGAGTTCACCTTGTCGTGTAGAGCTTTAACTCGAGCCCTTGTCATTGGTCCGCTTGGGGGACTTGTTGGTCTTGGTGAGGAGGTGTCCGAAGGCCACCCCGCATCACGGTCGAAGAAGAACAAGGGGAAAAACAACTTGCAAAAGGAAAGCTTGTGGATGCCAATTTGGTGACCGGCGAACAAGAGGCTCTCAATGAAATACGAAGCATCAAGTCGTTTTTCCAAAAGGCATTGTGATATGGGCTAAGCCCAGGGATGTGCCCGATCTTCACGGATTTGAAGGGATTCGTGGGGGTAGGTGGATGAATGCGATGAACACGTGGGGGAAGCGCGGGGATAAACACACACACGGATACAATTCGAGTTTTCCCTCGTTGGCTCGAAACACCAACTCGATAGAGATTGCAGGAAAAGACCTTCCGGTAGAAGTCCCGCAAAGAGATCGACTAAACGAAGCTCGGGAGATCTAGAAGGGTGAAAAGACCGGAAGGTTTGATGGAAGTGCAAGCAAAAGACTAAATAGGTAGAAGTGCAAGCAAAAGATCAAACAAACGGTAGAAGTCACCAAAGAGATCTTCACGAGTCGATAGGAGCCCGGGTGGCGATACAAGATCATAGATCTAGGTAAGGTTCCCACAAGGGTGAGCTAAGCTCAGGTTTTCTTTCAAATCAAGTCTAATCTCAGATCTGAGCCAACTAGGCTATTTATAGGTGGGGGCGAAGAGTTAAGTTACATGCTGAAAAGTGCTGTTGTGCTGAAGTTCGCGGTGGCGGAATGATGAGGACATCCCATCTATTGATACAACCGCTGTACCTACAGCCACACAAATTCAAGGACCAATCACTCGAGCTCGTGCTAAACAACTTAACTATCAGGTACTTTCGTTTCTTGGAACTATTCCTCACATACATGAGAATATGATGCTGCCTAAATCAGATGTGTTTGTTACTCTTAGGAATGATGGATCTAGCATGGATGAGAGGGACAAGCATTGGAGCATGATCATACATGGAGGAGATGGCAGCAAACATGTGAGCATTGAAGAAGACGCTGCGAGTGGAGATTTCAGAACTTTGAAGCCACCATAATTGGAGATGAAGACATGGACGAAATATAGAGTTCTCCACTTCATAATTTCGTCCACATGAGTCCATGGTGCTGCGACACCATTAGTTTTGGGCCAGGCCCATGTAATTTTCGCAGGATTTAAGTCAGCCACTTTTTAGAGTCCGTATTGAAGGGGGAAAGGCCTTCTAGGGTTTGGTTCGGCCACCATATGCATGGCTGGCCGAAACCCCACCTTTTCCTCCTTTAAATACCCCCATAGCCGTCACGTTTAGACTCGGATTTTGATTAGACTAAAAGTTAGCCAATTGCTGCAACTACGTGTACTTCTTTTGAGGCCAACGCCCAGAACAAGACCGACTATTCGGAATCCCACCATTATCAATCAAGCTTTCATCTTTATCCGCAATATCCTGATTGCATCTTTAGTTCTTGCTTGTTCTCGATTTCAGGCAGGAATTAAGACCCTTGCTGGTCAGGCTGATCGTGCTCCCGCAAGATCAGTAACTCCCGGAGATTGTCCTAGCGATTGCATTGGCGCACGAGCTTTGCACGTGTAGTCGGATCGTCAAGCACGAACTCCACCAACAAATCGATCTATCTTCATCTCATCGAAAGATCGGACACCTTTGCCCTATCAAGTGGTATCAGATTTCAGGTTGCTCGGTGAGATTTTACAGTTTTCGTAGTGTAGATTGCATCTGCCATCATCCCTATAAACCAAGAAAAAGCCAAAAATACTGTTAGGGTTTTTAGATCATCGTCCCATAAACACCCTGCCACGCCTTGCATTGTCGTTTCCGTTTTGCATAATTGAATTTGTGTCTGCATCTTCGTGTCGAGTTGCTGGTCTTAGCGTCTAGTTCCTTTAGAGTTTCGAGTTCTGGTCATAGTAGTTACGCCGCCGCCGCATACTCGCATCGCTCGCAGATCATCACCACCATCTACTTCCGCCGCTGCCATATACACCCACCAGATCGTTTCCGCCACAATCATATACACCTACCATATACTTCCATCACTGCCATATACACCTGTCATATATTTCCGCCATAGTCGTGTCCAGATAATCGCCGCCTTCCGTTTGTGAGAAGAAGAGCAAAAAAAAAAAAAGTCAAATCCTGTAACATCCCAAAAATTTCAAAACCAAAACACAACAATTTCCCTAGTTCCAAATTTTGGAACCAACAAAAACTTTTATTAAATTAAGATTGATACATAATAATCTTGCATAATGCTTGTGCTCTTGCCATGATAGCTTGTTATTAGTCTTTGAAATAATCTTAAACCCTAAAACCTCACCCTTCTTTTCACCATCCTAGTTTAAATAAAATAAAAGGAAATTAAATAAGAAAAAGGCATATGTGCCTATGGCTATAATTATGAATCTTTACCCTAAGCTCCTATATTTTGGTTAGGGGTTTGTAAAACCCTTACACACCCTACCTAGTACTTATCAAACCAAAATCAAGTTGTTTTCCAATAAAATAAAAAGAAAATTAAAAATGCCATAGAGGCATATGAGAGCTAAATAGCAAATATGTGAATTGAAGAAAACTAACCCTAGGACTTGTTGTGAATGGTTGGATCATCTCCAAATATCATTTCAACATTCAACCAAAACCAATTGGGTCAAACCAAGTCAAATTAAAAATAAAATACCACATATGCATAGGAGCCTATGTGACACATAGGCATTTCATCAAACCTTGACCTATGTCTTCAAACCTTGACCAAATGATGTGACACCATCTCTAAACCTATTATAACACTAAATGGACCCTAACCCATGTCCAAGTGAGGCAAGAACAACCTTAGTACAAGTTATGAAAATTGGACACCTCATTCCTTATGTGTTAAGGCCAAATTTGCAAATCTTGGAACAAGACCCTTTGATTTAGTTTCAATGCTCTTAAAATGTTTCTAAACTCATAAGAACCACATTAGAATCAACCAAAGTCAAATCAAATGGAGAGAAATCAAATAGGGAGAGATTTCCCAAAATTCACTCACATACACATATGCCAAAATGCAAATCCTCCACCAAGGCCAAAATTGCTTGCCCCATTGTTTCTAAAATACTTCAATATGATAAATAAACACAATTGCATCAAAGAAACCAAAAACAAATCAAAGCAAAACTCAAATTCAACATACATGTGATAATGGTCATTTTGTCACTTTATAAAATGTTCCCCACTTTACCCCTCTGTAATTCTCATTTCTTAAATCAAACTTGGTCAACTATGACCATGTCATCCAAGACCATGTCAAGGTCAACAACTTTCATGTTGACCATCTCTGCTAATGTTGACTAGGTTGACCAGAAAGACAGGGACAAGTGGAGACTTTGAATTAATGTGAAGATCATACCAAATTTGGAATCTCACAAACCTTGACCAAATTGACCACCACCACCACCATTCAATCACATGTAATATAAAAATAAACTCCACCAAAAAGAATTCCAAAATCTCAATATTTTCTTCATGCGGCCATTTAGTCGAACACCTTGCAGGCATGGTTCATATTTGTGCACACATGCTTTTATCCAGTGGGTTTTGGCCTAAACCACCTCTAACTTGTGATGATCATCACCTCTCTATACCCATGCACCTCTACATGTCCTTGCTCTTGCTGCTTTAAGCATGGGAAAACCCTAAAATATTCAAACTATGCACCATGCCGGCCACTCTCACACATTTCCTCTCTGGCCCTCCTCTCTCCATTTCACCATGTCATTGAGCTTCTAGGTCCTCGCCTAAACACGTCTGTACCAGCCCTATGCAAAGGCACGCACCACATTGGCCGAGCCAGGCGCGCCCATGCGCGCCCAGAGCATGCCAGCACGCGCGGTGACCACGCCCTGGACGCCGCCAGTACACCATGCGCTCGAGCGCCCTACTCCTCCCCTGCAAAGGCTACCACTGCGTCGAGCACCGCCTCCACGCCCTCTAGCCACTAGACATGCTCGAGTGACTGCGGCTGCCTCGTCACCGTCGTCCTCGCCGGAATCATGCCGCGAGTACTGAGGTACAAAGTGCATGCGCTCGAGCGATCCTATCGCGCCCTGGACGCAACGGCTACACTCAGAGCATCGCCTAGCCGTCGCCTACACGGCGCGCATCCTAGCCTGCCCCTTCACGCACCGTAGACGCCGCGCCATGGCCGCCCCTTCACAGCAACCACGGCACCCTCGACCCCCTATAAAAGGAGGCCGCTCCTGGACGATTTCTTCACACCATTCGCTTCACCTCTTCCCTCTGATCATCCTCGAACACTTCCCCTCCTCAATTAGCCTGCCTCTCGCCGGAATTTGACCGGAACCCACCGCCACAGTAGCTCCTCACCGTCGACGATCCACGCCACCCCGAGCTCCGCCACGGTACCAGGGGCCTATTAGCCCTCGCCAACGACGCCTCGACCACCGCCCTCGACCGCCGGTGACCTCCTGCGCTCTCCGACCCCCTACCTAGCCGGCGCAGCATGCCCTTCTCCCCCGTCGACGACAACGAAGCTCCACCGTAGATCTTCGATCTAATCCAACGGGCCAGGTTAGCGCGTACCTATTCGGGGTTTAAAAGCCACTGACGCGTGGGACCCCCTGTCAGGCGGCCCGCTGCGTGGTGAGTGTTAGTTGGGCCGGCCCAGTTAGTTTAATTTGGTTAGCCCGTGTCGTTTTCCCGCGTGGCCCAGTAATTCAAATTCGATTTAATCTATTCAGTTCAAAATCAATACTGGTGCCAACTTCAAAATTAAATAGTGTGAAATCTACTACACCAAATTTAACAAATTTTATATATTTAGAAAGACCATGAAATTATCTAAACAATGCCACTGGCCTCAGGTCCAAATTCGAAATTAACTTTAAATGATAAAAATAACAAAGCAGAACCTTTTCTGACTTCAAATAAATATTAGAAATTATTTAGAAATTATTTTAAGTTGATTCCAACTCTAATAAATCACATTTGACATAATATAATTGTTTATGCAAAAATATAGCAAGGTGGTTTTGCATGATCATGGACTAGAGTTAAAATAATGGCTATGGAACCATTTCTAGATCATTTAATACATACACATAGAATTCTTTAAATAGTATAAGGGCTTCTCTCTCATTTAAATTGTGAGCTTAAGTAATTCAAATAGAGGTACTGACCTTGATCAAATAAGTCTCATGCTTGGTTAATTAGAGAGGTTAATCATTTAGATGATAGTTTAACTTATATGAGGTATAGCCTCTCACATAAACCATTAGTCCAAATAGTTCAATAAGAATTAATAACACATAATTAATGACCCATAGGTTTATATTTGAAAATACTTAATCCTTCTCATAAGTAGTATTTAAATATTTCAAACCTATTTATTAAATCATATAATAGACTTTGGTCTCATTTAAATCTTACCTCAACCAAATTAATATGAAGTAGATCCCATGGTCAATTAAAATTCACTTTTAATTAATTAATAATATTAAAACATTACAAGGTGTTACTAAAATAGTATGAGGTGCTCACCTCATTTTAAATCATCTTTCTCAAATATATGAATTAATGTGTGGACCCTTAATTGGCTAGGCTCATACTTGCTCCATTATAAATCTTAAATCTAAATAATATTTAAATTAATTACATCACATGAGATGATGAATCTCATTTAACTCACTTTCTCAAAATACTAAGTGTGAAGTGTTGACCTTGGTCAACATAGGATCATCCCTGGTTGTTTTGAGAATATTAAATCACCTCACTAATAGTCCTTTAAATTTGTTACACTTATGGGCTAAATCATATGAGAAATATTCCTCTCATTTAAACCTTGTTCTCAAGTAATTCAACATGAGGTAGTAATCATAGTCTAAGTAACCTCATCTTGAATTATTGGGTGGCATTAAAACATTACCATGTTAGTATTAAATTGCATGAGGTATGGAACCTCATTTAAATCATTTTCTCAAATGATAAGTATGAAGAGGTTGACTTTAGTCAACCTAGGTCATATATTATTCATAAGAGAAATTAAATCTTAAGAAGATTCAATGAGAGGAAATTATTTTCTCACAAACTAAAGAGAAACCCTAGCTCCATTTTCAATGAGAGGAAATTATTTTCCTATTATTAAATAAGGAAACCCTAGCATAATCTTGTAATAAATATTAAGTAGTGATGCTAGATCTTTGTGTGAGCCACTAAGGCTAATTAAGAGTACTTAAGTATTGTTTGGTGATTGTATCCTCGTATTCGTTTATAGACGCTAGTACCGGAGACTATCAAGAGGAGGAAGTATTCTACCAAGAGGAAGAAGAAGAATACTTTGATCACTTCACCAATCAAGGCAAGCTAACATTCTTGCAAGCTAGTCTAATGCAAGCTGATATTAATGCAAGATAATACTCTTGCAAGCTATTACCCCTACAAGCAAGATAATACTCTTGCAAGCTAATAAACTTGCTAATCATCATGGTGCAAAGCTCTACCAGAGCAAGGCATCATTACATTTTACTTTATGAACCTATCCCAAGTTTTTACTTTACAAGCTTTAATGCTTTTGGTTTATCAAAGTTTACTTTTGATTTATGATTCACTTGGTCTAGAGTAGAACAATACTTGGTTTAGATTAACACCACTCCAAGCTAGATAGCACCCCTCATATAGTTGCTATTGCTAATCAATTAAAAATTGACTACTCTAGATGGGAACATGTGACTTTGAAATGAAGTTGAAACCTTGGAATGATGGTTCATTCCATTGAATGACTTTGAAGGTGAATATGACCAAGAGAGGATGGTGATTTTTGATATAAAACTGATGGTTGGGTTCGGATGCGATACCATTCCAATTTTGAAAGTACCCCCACAATACCCAAAGTGGGTACGGGCTTAACTAGAAATTTATGTGCTTTAGTATGGGTTCCCTCTAAACAAGCGTCATAGGGGTTATGCCAAGGGCTGCCTCCAAAGACATCTGAGATGATGTGACATGATTGAGGTGAATTGTCCGGCCCAAGCCCTGTGCGATTCCGGGTTAACAGGTTGGTTTTCACCGGGAGGCCAAGCTCATGGGGAGAGGTGCCTGTACTAGAGTATATAAGTGAAAGGTTATGGTTGGTAGTCCGCATACGGAGTATGATAAATCAGGGCCAGCTAACCCTGACGGATTATTGCAAATATTGTGGCACAAGTGTACGACCTCTGCAGAGTGTAGAACTATTCGAATAGCCGTGTCCACGGTTACGGACGATTGGAAAGGCCATACTGTTCCGTCATCAGACCATTTTTTAAAAATGTGACATATGACTGGTGGCTTGAAGTTGGCCGGTGAATGGTGATTTTGAGTTGGACCACAAAAGAGTTGTGGGAATGACATTAAGGTTCCCACCTGAGTTAGTCTATTTGATTCAAGCATCTTTACTAAATGTTTATGAAATAAACTTGGCTTTATGCAAATAAACCTAGAGCTTAGTATCCCTTTACCCCAAATTGATAATGCTTACTCTAGTATTAGTTTGCGAGTACTTTAAAAGTACTCATGGCTTTGTCCCTGGCTATTCAAATGGCCAGACTATGAAGGTGAACAGCTGTACGAGGAAGATGGACAGCAGAACGTCTACGACAACTAGGACCGCTCCTGACGTCAACAGTTGCCTGTGGAACAGATGGACCACGACCGTTACTTCGCTTCCGCTATGTGTTTGTAATAGGATCTCTAGATCCACTATGTTGTATTAAGACTGGATCATGTGATCCTTTGTTGTAAGACGATTATGTGTTGTAATAAATGATGTGTTGTGATATCAAGCTATTATGTCTCGCAAAAACAATATTCCTGGGATTGCGAGGAATGGCATAATAGGCATCTGGACTTAAAAATCCGGGTGTTGACAAGTTGGTATCAGAGCCATTGTTTGACCTTAGGAGACCCTAGTTAGAATGGACGTTCGGAAAATTTTAGTTTCTAAAACCAAGGAAAGAAGTATTTGTGAAAAACTTATTCATTTTTTTTCTCTACCAGATCTTCTTAAAAATAAGCCATGCACCTCCTTATAAATCTATTTAAAATTTTGCCACACTTGTTCACATCTCTAACTTACTCATCCATTTCACTTTCAGATGGAGCCTTACGTCCAGACGGAGACCTACGATCTGGAAAACGGAGGAAGCCTGGTGTTTGAGCGCGACTTGTACCTAGTGTCCGAGAGGCTCGAACGCCCACCTCCCAAGTTCCACGGAGTCTGGATCCACAACACCCCCGCTGGGGAGCAGCAGTGGATGATCACCGCTGACTTGAAGGGAAGCTCGGAACCTCCCATCTCGGAGAGGATCCTTTTCTCCTTCAAGGCATACAGCTGGGTGGACGGTCTTGCTCGCGCCCTTCAGGAGGGACTTGCTCGGGTGTGTGGACAGAACATCGCTGCACTCCGGGGAAGCCGCTTCGCCCACTTCGCGAGGCACGACACCATGGGGGAACCCATGGCACTCTCTTCGCACCCGGTGCTCAAGATCCATGTGCAGCATTTGGACTTTATGCTTCATGAGACCCGGAAGGACCTGGAGTTGACACGTGTTCACTCCCACCGTGCTCAGATGGCTTTGGCTCATCATGCTGACGCCATCAGGCTACTCGCCAAGGACCGCCGGTCACTCCGCCTACAGCGCGCCAAGAATGTCGCTACTATCACCCGTCTTCGCGAGAAGATTCGCACCTTGGAGGTGACTGTCAGGACCCAGCAGGACCAGATCCAGGAGATGGAAGAGGATGGAGAAGACATCCAAGGAGGCGATGACTTCCTGAGTGACGACAACGACTTTGAGGATGACGAGTTCACTGATGAGGAGGACTATGAGTTTCTGGAGGCTGCAGAGGATGGGATCATTCCCATCGATATGGATGAAGACAATGAGGAATAGTTGCACTAGCTTCACTTACGTAGGTGTGAGTTGTACCCCGCACCATGTATCGTAGTTTGTGGAAAAAGGGTTCTTAAAACCCTTAGTGCTTTAGCTTGTAATGTGTGATGTTTGTTGGGAATAAATAAAATATGTGTTATGATCATCCTGAAAATATTTTAAGTTTAATTTTAAACTTATTCAAAATAAGCCATAGAAAATTTCCCTCTTACCTCATGATCTATCTACATGTTTAGATGGCCCCACCAAACCGCAACGCCACCCAGGATGCCATGATGCAACTACTGCAGACAATGATGGCAGACCGGGAAGCAGAAAGAGCTGAACGCCAAGCAAACCTTGCCGCACTGCAACAGATAGCTCAGAACAATCAAGGACGTGGAAACCACGATCACCCAGGGTCAAAACTGAAGAATTTCCAGAACACTAACCCTCCAATGTTCAGCAAAACCGAAGAACCCCTCGATGCTGATGATTGGCTCCAGACAATAGAAAACAACCTTGAAGTTGCGGGAGTTGAAGCCGCAGAAAAAGTACTGTTCGCCACCCACTACCTCTCAGGACCTGCAAGAGCCTGGTGGACTAGTGCTCGTGCAATGAATGCAGGACAGATGATGACATGGGAAGACTTCAAGCTGAAGTTCAGCAAGTACCATGTGCCCCAAGGATTAATCAAGAAAATGAGAGACGAGTTCCGTGAACTCAAGCAAGGAAGAATGTCCGTGGTGGAATACCGCGACAGGTTTCTAACTCTGTCAAGGTACGCCCCGGATGAGACCGACACCAATGAGAAAAGAAAGGAAAGATTTCTGAACGGACTGCACGACGAGATGCAAACGGTGTTAGTGAATATTCCGTTCGCTGACCTCGAAGCCCTCGTAGACTCAGCCATACAGATGGAAGGAAAGCTGCATCAGGCCAATGAGAACCGCAAGCGCAGATTGATGAACCAGAGTGGACCCCACCATACCCAGAAGCACCGCAATAACTCCTCTGGAGGATTCACCCCCAGAAACAACAGGCCACTTGCTCAGACTTATCGCCCCAACTACAGCAATAACCACGGAGGACCCCCGAAGCCCGGAGGCAACAACAATAACAACCGCAACCCCAACAGCCACCACAACAATGGGAACTACACCAACACCAACCCTGGCCCAAGAACTGGAAGTAATGCCATCCCCGTCACCCCGAAGGACAAACCAACGGTAAACTGCTATGAATGTGGAGTTGTAGGCCACTTTTCCAAAGAATGTCCCAAGAAGCTTGCCAAGATTGCCGCCAACACCGCTGCACCTGTCCAGCAACAGCGTCGTTTCGCAGGTAGAAGGAACCAGAACAACAACAACGGCCGTTTCTACCACCTGACTGCCACTGAAGCTCAGGAAGCACCCCAGACCCTGACAAGTATGCCTTCCTAAACCAAAATGCTCAATCTCTCTTAGGAACCTAACTCCGCTTAAAATCTCGGGACGAGATTTGTTTAAGGGGGAAGGGTTTGTAACATCCCAAAAATTTCAAAACCAAAACACAACAATTTCCCTAGTTCCAAATTTTGGAACCAACAAAAACTTTTATTAAATTAAGATTGATACATAATAATCTTGCATAATGCTTGTGCTCTTGCCATGATAGCTTGTTATTAGTCTTTGAAATAATCTTAAACCCTAAAACCTCACCCTTCTTTTCACCATCCTAGTTTAAATAAAATAAAAGGAAATTAAATAAGAAAAAGGCATATGTGCCTATGGCTATAATTATGAATCTTTACCCTAAGCTCCTATATTTTGGTTAGGGATTTGTAAAACCCTTACACACCCTACCTAGTACTTATCAAACCCAAATCAAGTTGTTTTCCAATAAAATAAAAATAAAATTAAAAATGCCATAGAGGCATATGAGAGCTAAATAGCAAATATGTGAATTGAAGAAAACTAACCCTAGGACTTGTTGTGAATGGTTGGATCATCTCCAAATATCATTTCAACATTCAACCAAAACCAATTGGGTCAAACCAAGTCAAATTAAAAATAAAATACCACATATGCATAGGAGCCTATGTGACACATAGGCATTTCATCAAACCTTGACCTATGTCTTCAAACCTTGACCAAATGATGTGACACCATCTCTAAACCTATTATAACACTAAATGGACCCTAACCCATGTCCAAGTGAGGCAAGAACAACCTTAGTACAAGTTATGAAAATTGGACACCTCATTCCTTATGTGTTAAGGCCAAATTTGCAAATCTTGGAACAAGACCCTTTGATTTAGTTTCAATGCTCTTAAAATGTTTCTAAACTCATAAGAACCACATTAGAATTAACCAAAGTCAAATCAAATGGAGAGAAATCAAATAGGGAGAGATTTCCCAAAATTCACTCACATACACATATGCCAAAATGCAAATCCTCCACCAAGGCCAAAATTGCTTGCCCCATTGTTTCTAAAATACTTCAATATGATAAATAAACACAATTGCATCAAAGAAACCAAAAACAAATCAAAGCAAAACTCAAATTCAACATACATGTGATAATGGTCATTTTGTCACTTTATAAAATGTTCCCCACTTTACCCCTCTGTAATTCTCATTTCTTAAATCAAACTTGGTCAACTATGACCATGTCATCCAAGACCATGTCAAGGTCAACAACTTTCATGTTGACCATCTCTGCTAATGTTGACTAGGTTGACCAGAAAGACAGGGACAAGTGGAGACTTTGAATTAATGTGAAGATCATACCAAATTTGGAATCTCACAAACCTTGACCAAATTGACCACCACCACCACCATTCAATCACATGTAATATATAAATAAACTCCACCAAAAAGAATTCCAAAATCTCAATATTTTCTTCATGCGGCCATTTAGTCGAACACCTTGCAGGCATGGTTCATATTTGTGCACACATGCTTTTATCCAGTGGGTTTTGGCCTAAACCACCTCTAACTTGTGATGATCATGTAGGATAACGTAGCATAGAAAACAAAAATTTTCCTACGGCGAACACGCAATCCAAGCCAAGATGCAATCTAGAAGACGGTAGCAACGAGGGGATTATCGAGACTCACCCTTGAAGAGATTCCAAAGCCTACAAGAGGAGGCTCTTGTTGCTGCGGTAGACGTTCACTTGCCGCTTGCAAAAGCGCGTAGAAGATCTTGATCACGATCGGTTCCGGCGCCACGAACGGGCAGCACCTCCGTACTCGGTCACACGTTCGGTTATTGATGAAGACGACGTCCACCTCCCTGTTCCAGCGGGCAGCGGAAGTAGTAGCTCCTCTCGAATCCGACAGCACGACGGCGTGGTGTCGGTGGCGGTGGAGAAATCCGGCGGAGCTTCGCTTAAGCGTGCGGAATATGGTGGAGGAGAGAGAGACCGCTAGGGTTTGGGGAGAGGGGCGCTGGCTAGAGCACCCTTGAGGGGTGCGGCCATGGTGGTGGCTTGAGTGGCCAGCCAGCCCCTCTCTCCCCCTCTTTATATAGGTGGAAGCCCCAAGGCTTAGGTCAAAGAGTCCGAATAAGATCCCAACCAAAACCTTCCAAGTGTCCAAACCTAGGGGGAGTGGGACTCCCCCCTTTCCTTGGTGGGGTGGCCGGCCACCATGGTGGGGAGTCCACTTGGGACTCCTCCTCCCTTAGGTTGGCCGGCCAAGGTGGGTGGAGTCCCTTTGGGACTCCACCTTCCATCCTTATTTCTTCCGGACTTTTCTAGAACCTTCTAGAACCTTCCGTAGAACCTTCCGGATCATTTTAATTCACATAAAATGACTTCCCATATATGAATCTTATTCTCCGGACCATTCCGGAACTCCTCGTGATGTCCAGGATCTCATCCGGGACTCCGAACAAATATTCGAACTCCATTCCTTATGCAAGTTCTACCATTTCAACATCCAACTTTAAGTGTGTCACCCTACGGTTCGTGAACTATGCGGACATGGTTGAGTACTCACTCCGACCAATAACCAATAGCGGGATCTGGAGATCCATAATGGCTCCCACATATTCAACGATGACTTTAGTGATCGAATGAACCATTCACATATATTACCAATTCCCTTTGTCACGCGATATTTTACTTGTCCGAGGTTTGATCATCGGTATCACTCTATACCTTGTTCAACCTCGTCTCCTGACAAGTACTCTTTACTCGTACCGTGGTATGTGGTCTCTTATGAACTTATTCATATGCTTGCAAGACATTAGACGACATTCCACCGAGAGGGCCCAGAGTATATCTATCCGTCATCGGGATGGACAAATCCCACTGTTGATCCATATGCCTCAACTCATACTTTCCGGATACTTAATCCCACCTTTATAACCACCCATTTACGCAGTGGCGTTTGATGTAATCAAAGTACCTTTCCGGTATAAGTGATTTACATGATCTCATGGTCATAAGGACTAGGTAACTATGTATCAAAAGCTTATAGCAAATAACTTAATGACGAGATCTTATGCTACGCTTAATTGGGTGTGTCCATTACATCATTCATATAATGATATAACCTTGTTATTAATAACATCCAATGTTCATGATTATGAAACTAATCATCCATTAATCAACAAGCTAGTTTAAGAGGCATACTAGGGACTTCTTTGTTGTCTATATATCACACATGTACTAATGTTTCGGTTAATACAATTATAGCATGATATATAAACATTTATCATAAACATAAAGATATAAATAATAACCACTTTATTATTGCCTCTAGGGCATATCTCTTTCAGTCTCCCACTTGCACTAGAGTCAATAATCTAGTTTACATTTGTAAAGATATAACACCTTGGCCTTCTGGTGCTTTATCATGTTTCGCTCACGAGAGAGGTTTTAGTCAACGGATCTGACATGCTCAGAACCGTATGTATTTTGTAATTCATTTGCGTCTCAACGCATCACTCATTTCCAAATGAGTCGGCCTTAAATATGTTTGGTCTTCTGGTGAAACCTTAATTCCGCGGTCTGAAATATGTCACTAATATTGTCACACACAATATAGCTTCAAAGTTCTGACTCTGTCGGAAATACACCAAGTTCTCAAAGAACCTCTTGACTTAACATCCTTTGTCATTGTCAAAACAATGACATACTCTGCCTTCTTTTGTAGATTCCGTCACAATATTTAGAACTCTTCTAAATCTAACATAGACAACTTCTAGTTCATTGTGCTACCTTTAAAACAACACTTAGTCTAATTTGAGATTGAAATTTTATTTTCATATGTGACAAAACAAATATCGATGCAACATCTTACAGCGATTTGTTTGTCATTTCTCCATACAAAACTATATATATATTCTTGGTTCTTCTTAAGTACTTCAAGAATATTCTTACTGTTTTTCAATGATCATCTCATGAATCATTCTGGTATATGCTCATAACATTTTAGAGCACAAGATATCTGATTGTGTACATATTATTAGTGATCTAAAATCACTTATGTGTTTTTACTCATTGAGTGTCAGATACACTCAAGTCTTGTTAAAACTTCACATGACAAGAACATCTTCTTAATATTTCTATATTGAACTATTTCAATATCCATTCTATGTACTTTGACTTAAACTTATTTTGTGTTTCAATCTATCTTCATAGATCTTAACACTAAATTTGTTTCAGTCCATATCCTTTCATTGAAATTTAATTCTCAATGAAACCTTTTTAATCAAGTATATAATTACATCATTTATAACCAACTATATGTCACCTACATAAAGTATTATAAATGTGTCTTAGCGCTCCCACTTAATTTCTTGCAAATGCAAGCCTCTTCATCGTCTTTGATGAAATCAAAAACTCTTTGACTATTTCATCTGGTGAAGATTCTAACTCCGCAATACTTACTTCATCCAATTGAAGTTCGTATACCTATCTAGTATTCCACGGACCAGCAAAACTCTTGGTTGTATCTTGTATACACCTTTAATACATACTTCTGATAAGTAATGTATTTTGCCATCCTACTAGCATATCTCATAAAAGAAATATGTAGTGATTACTAGAATAATCCACATAGACTATAAGCATTGCTACGGAAGATCTTATCTTATCGTATTCAACTCTTTGAACTTTGTCGAAAACAATTTTTCGATAAGTCAAGCTTTCTTCAAGGATATTTCATTCAAGTCTATCAATTTCATAGATCCATTTACTTTCATAAAGTATTCATCTATCTTGGATTTTATGGCGCATGGCCATTTTAACGGAGTCAGGGCCCATCATAACTTCTTTGTTTTGTAGTTGGTTTATCATTGTTCAAAATCATTCCTTTGTCCACAAATCATTTATTTGATCACAAAGTAAACCATACCTACAAAGGTTCAATATGTACTTCGATCTCCATGGCTAAAACACTTTTTAGTCATGAGAGCCATGATCGTCGTGGCCGCTTCCGAAACTAATTCTGATGCTGCGCTACTCTGATCATTATGCTCTGGTTCATAAACCTTATCAAATTATATTGTCCTCCCACTCAAAAATTTCACTCGAAACAATTTCTCGGAAATAGGAAACATTGACAAACACTTTTGTCTTTGTCTCGTGGGAAGAATTCCCAATTAAATCTCTGGAATAACCAACAAAGACATTCATCCGATTTTGGTTGACTATTAGGGTTTATACCCATGCCATAACTTGTATGGTGTCATTTCAACGGATCATTATGATGCTCTATTCAGTGTAAAGCGGTAGTCTCTAAAGCATAATCCACAAAAATATAATGGCATTAATATTTTATCTCATCATTGACCCAACTAGGTTTGGATACATCTCTCGGATACTTCATCATCACTATGATACTCCAAGAAATGTGAGTTGTAGAACAATTTCATAACTCTCTTAGATGTTCGCTAAAATTCGTAATTCAAATATTTCCCTCCATGATCCAATCATAGATATTTGACTTTTCTATTATGATGATTTCCACTTCATGCTGAAATTTATTTGAATCATATTCAAATGTTTCAAACTTTTCCTTATTGAATATATCCACATATATACTCAATTCATTGTTTGAAAGTTTTCATGAAGTAGAAGAATCTCCCGCACACAACTATGCCTAGTGAACCATATACATCATCATGTATTTTTCACTAAGTTAGTTGCCCGTTCAACTCTTGGCCTATGAACAGTATTTTAGTCATTCCTTTTAGAAAAGATTTGCAAGCGCCAAACGATTCAAAAATCAAATGACTCCAAAAATCCATTTGCATGGAGTTCCTTCATGCGTTCCTCTCTAACATGACCTAAAAGGCGGTTCCACAAATAAGTGGAATTCAAATCATTTGCCTTATGGCATTTTAGCGTCAGTGTTATGTATGTGTGTTTTCACCATTAAGATTCATAATAACTTATCCATTGTACATGGAGTAATGTCATAATTTGAACAACTCATTGTTTTCATCAGAGCAAAATAACAATTATTAAGTTCTTTATTATAAATTCTAAGGGCTAGGTAGAATGCCAACGGCAAACATAATAACACTTTATTATGTTCTAGACGTGCATTATTACCATATTCCTTATCAGTCACTTAGGCCATTGTATTCTTGTATTGCGTTGTTTTGTATGACACTTCATACCAACCAATATGGTACAAATACCCAAGAATTTCATTGTGTGACAAAATGAGGAATACATCCATAACAAGTATATCATTTATATATACCTGAGCTAGACTTTCTAGTCTTTTCTTTCTTTCTGCCAAAATATCCTTTGTAGTTTCTTTTTTTTAGCTTTCCTCATTATTCATAAAAACACTTCAACATCAATAACTTCTAGGTTTGTTGGTCAAATACCAATAACCTTGAGGTTCTTACTTTGAAGTTGATCATCATATGACAAGTGTTCCAGATTTCACTATTAGTAACTTTGTAATATGATGAACAATTTCACTCATAATTTTATCCATCAATTCATGACAACTTTTTGAGACCATGTCTGTACATGCTAGGCTCATAAAGTTTAACCTTAGTATTCGCATGTGCAAATCTGGCTTGCACCCGTTGTAAGCACACGTAGAATCTATAACACCCGATCATCACGTGATGCTTCGATACGACGAGTCTTAGCAACGGTGCATACTAAGGATGATAACTTCATGGATATGCGAATATCGTTAGTGCTCCAATAGTTGGAGGATTGTGACGCCTGGCGTCTTCAACCTTCATACATTCCCATAAAACTTATGAGTTTATGTAGTCTCACCAAATTATATTCTATCATCTTGCAATAAGGTCTTAGATATCACATATATCTCATACCTTGATTATTTCTGAAAACTAAATTTTCAGCTCCTTACTTTTCAAACAGATTTGAACTTCAAGTTTCACGGAGACAAGATAACTTTAGGTACTAATTGAAACCATAGCTCTCTGAATCAACAAAGTGAGTTTCACTAAATGTTTGCAATAGGACTTAATCATTTCTTGATTCATTAACAATACGGTACTAATCCGTAAAGTTTCTAGTCAGATTTTAACAGTATTTCTATCTCAATTATAAGACTAGCGCATAGTAGTAAACGGATGCCAATACTACAAAATTAATTCAAAATACTACTCAGACTATGTTTATGATAATTAGTTCATGTTTTAATCTAATTACTAATGAACTCCCACTTAATACAACATCCCTCATAGTTGTAAAGTGGTACACGATCCAAATCCACTACACCAAAACCGATCATCACGTGAGATGATGTAGTTTCAATGGTGAACATCAACATGTTGATCATATCATCCATATGACTCGTGTTCAACCTTTCGGTTTCCATTGTCCCGAGGCCATGTCTGTACATGCTAGGCTCGTCAAGCAAACCCAAGTATTCCGCGTGTGCAACATGGCTTACACCCGTTGTATGTCGAGTTTATCACACCCGATCATCACGAGATGCTTCAAAACGTCGAACAATGCAACGGTGCATACGAGGGAAGAACACTTTATTATCTTGATATTAATGTGAGGTATCATCTTATAATGCTACCGTCGCGATCTAAGCAAAAAAAGATGCATAAAGGATTAACATCACATGCAATTCATATGTGATATGATATGGCCCTTTAGTCTTTGCGCCTTCGATCTTCATCTCCAAAGCACGGACATGATCTCCATCATCTTCGGGCATGATCTCCATCATCGTCGGCGTAGCGTCAAGGTTCATGGCGCCGGCTTCATGGTTGTTCACCTCATGTAGCAACTATTACAACTATTTTGAAATACTACTCAACATGAAAATTAAAGACAACCATAAGGCTCCTGCCGGTTGCCACAATACAATAATGATCATCTCATACATATTCATCATCACATTATGGCCATATCACATCACCAAACCCTGCAAAAATAAGTTAGACGTCTCTAATTTAATTTGCATATTTTACGTGGTTTAGGGTTTTCGAGTAAGATCTAATCTACCTACGAACATGAACCACAACGGTGATACTAGTGTTGTCAATAGAAGAGTAAATTGAATCTTCACTATAGTAGGAGAGACAGACACCCGCAAAGCCTCTTATGCAATACAAGTTGCATGTCGAACGAGGAACAAGTCTCATGAACGCGGTCATGTAAAGTTAGTCCGAGCCGCTTCATCCCACTATGCCACAAAGATGCAAAGTACTCAAACTAAAGATAACAAGAGCATCAACGCCCACAAACCATTGTGTTCTACTCGTGCAACCATCTATGCATAGACACGGCTCTGATACCACTGTAGGATAACGTAGCATAGAAAACAAAAATTTTCCTACGGCGAACACGCAATCCAAGCCAAGATGCAATCTAGAAGACGGTAGCAACGAGGGGATTATCGAGACTCACCCTTGAAGAGATTCCAAAGCCTACAAGAGGAGGCTCTTGTTGCTGCGGTAGACGTTCACTTGCCGCTTGCAAAAGCGCGTAGAAGATCTTGATCACGATCGGTTCCGGCGCCACGAACGGGCAGCACCTCCGTACTCGGTCACACGTTCGGTTGTTGATGAAGACGACGTCCACCTCCCGTTCCAGCGGGCAGCGGAAGTAGTAGCTCCTCTTGAATCCGACAGCACGACGGCGTGGTGTCGGTGGCGGTGGAGAAATCCGGCGGAGCTTCGCTTAAGCGTGCGGAATATGGTGGAGGAGAGAGAGACCGCTAGGGTTTGGGGAGAGGGGCGCTGGCTAGAGCACCCTTGAGGGGTGCAGCCATGGTGGTGGCTTGAGTGGCCAGCCAGCCCCTCTCTCCCCCTCTTTATATAGGTGGAAGCCCCAAGGCTTAGGTCAAAGAGTCCGAATAAGACCCCAACCAAAACCTTCCAAGTGTCCAAACCTAGGGGGAGTGGGACTCCCCCCTTTCCTTGGTGGGGTGGCCGGCCACCATGGTGGGGAGTCCACTTGGGACTCCTCCTCCCTTAGGTTGGCCGGCCAAGGTGGGTGGAGTCCCTTTGGGACTCCACCTTCCATCCTTATTTCTTCCGGACTTTTCTAGAACCTTCTAGAACCTTCCGTAGAACCTTCCGGATCATTTTAATTCACATAAAATGACTTCCCATATATGAATCTTATTCTCCGGACCATTCCGGAACTCCTCGTGATGTCCAGGATCTCATCCGGGACTCCGAACAAATATTCGAACTCCATTCCTTATTCAAGTTCTACCATTTCAACATCCAACTTTAAGTGTGTCACCCTACGGTTCGTGAACTATGCGGACATGGTTGAGTACTCACTCCGACCAATAACCAATAGCGGGATCTGGAGATCCATAATGGCTCCCACATATTCAACGATGACTTTAGTGATCGAATGAACCATTCACATATATTACCAATTCCCTTTGTCACGCGATATTTTACTTGTCCGAGGTTTGATCATCGGTATCACTCTATACCTTGTTCAACCTCGTCTCCTGACAAGTACTCTTTACTCGTACCGTGGTATGTGGTCTCTTATGAACTTATTCATATGCTTGCAAGACATTAGACGACATTCCACCGAGAGGGCCCAGAGTATATCTATCCGTCATCGGGATGGACAAATCCCACTGTTGATCCATATGCCTCAACTCATACTTTCCGGATACTTAATCCCACCTTTATAACCACCCATTTACGCAGTGGCGTTTGATGTAATCAAAGTACCTTTCCGGTATAAGTGATTTACATGATCTCATGGTCATAAGGACTAGGTAACTATGTATCAAAAGCTTATAGCAAATAACTTAATGACGAGATCTTATGCTACGCTTAATTGGGTGTGTCCATTACATCATTCATATAATGATATAACCTTGTTATTAATAACATCCAATGTTCATGATTATGAAACTAATCATCCATTAATCAACAAGCTAGTTTAAGAGGCATACTAGGGACTTCTTTGTTGTCTATATATCACACATGTACTAATGTTTCGGTTAATACAATTATAGCATGATATATAAACATTTATCATAAACATAAAGATATAAATAATAACCACTTTATTATTGCCTCTAGGGCATATCTCTTTCAGATCATCACCTCTCTATACCCCTGCACCTCTACATGTCCTTGCTCTTGCTGCTTTAAGCATGGGAAAACCCTAAAATATTCAAACTATGCACCATGCCGGCCACTCTCACACATTTCCTCTCTGGCCCTCCTCTCTCCATTTCACCATGTCATTGAGCTTCTAGGTCCTCGCCTAAACACGTCTGTACCAGCCCTATGCAAAGGCACGCACCACATTGGCCGAGCCAGGCACGCCCATGCGCGCCCAGAGCATGCCAGCACGCGCGGTGACCACGCCCTGGACGCCGCCAGTACACCATGCGCTCGAGCGCCCTACTCCTCCCCTGCAAAGGCTACCACTGCGTCGAGCACCGCCTCCACGCCCTCTAGCCACTAGACATGCTCGAGTGACTGCGGCTGCCTCGTCACCGTTGTCCTCGCCGGAATCATGCCGCGAGTACTGAGGTACAAAGTGCATGCGCTCGAGCGATCCTATCGCGCCCTGGACGCAACGGCTACACTCAGAGCATCGCCTAGCCGTCGCCTACACGGCGCGCATCCTAGCCTGCCCCTTCGCGCACCGTAGACGCCGCGCCATGGCCGCCCCTTCACAGCAACCACGGCACCCTCGACCCCCTATAAAAGGAGGCCGCTCCTGGACAATTTCTTCACACCATTGGCTTCACCTCTTCCCTCTGATCATCCTCGAACACTTCCCCTCCTCAATTAGCCTGCCTGTCGCCGGAATTTGACCGGAACCCGCCGCCACAGTAGCTCCTCACCGTCGACGATCCACGCCACCCCGAGCTCCGCCACGGTACCAGGGGCCTATTCGCCCTCGCCAACGACGCCTCGACCACCGCCCTCGACCGCCGGCGACCTCCTGCGCTCTCCGACCCCCTACCTCGCCGGCGCAGCACGCCCTTCTCCCCCGTCGACGACAACGAAGCTCCACCGTAGATCTTCGATCTAATCCAACGGGCCAGGTTAGCGCGTACCTATTCGGGGTTTAAAAGCCACTGACGCGTGGGACCCCCTGTCAGGCGGCCCGCTGCGTGGTGAGTGTTAGTTGGGCCGGCCCAGTTAGTTTAATTTGGTTAGCCCGTGTCGTTTTCCCGCGTGGCCCAGTAATTCAAATTCGATTTAATCTATTCAGTTCAAAATCAATACTGGTGCCAACTTCAAAATTAAATAGTGTGAAATCTACTACACCAAATTTAACAAATTTTATATATTTAGAAAGACCATGAAATTATCTAAACAATGCCACTGGCCTCAGGTCCAAATTCGAAATTAACTTTAAATGATAAAAATAACAAAGCAGAACCTTTTCTGACTTCAAATAAATATTAGAAATTATTTAGAAATTATTTTAAGTTGATTCCAACTCTAATAAATCACATTTGACATAATATAATTGTTTATGCAAAAATATAGCAAGGTGGTTTTGCATGATCATGGACTAGAGTTAAAATAATGGCTATGGAACCATTTCTAGATCATTTAATACATACACATAGAATTCTTTAAATAGTATAAGGGCTTCTCTCTCATTTAAATTGTGAGCTTAAGTAATTCAAATAGAGGTACTGACCTTGATCAAATAAGTCTCATGCTTGGTTAATTAGAGAGGTTAATCATTTAGATGATAGTTTAACTTATATGAGGTATAGCCTCTCACATAAACCATTAGTCCAAATAGTTCAATAAGAATTAATAACACATAATTAATGACCCATAGGTTTATATTTGAAAATACTTAATCCTTCTCATAAGTAGTATTTAAATATTTCAAACCTATTTATTAAATCATATAATAGACTTTGGTCTCATTTAAATCTTACCTCAACCAAATTAATATGAAGTAGATCCCATGGTCAATTAAAATTCACTTTTAATTAATTAA
Source organism: Lolium perenne (assembly GCF_019359855.2). Taxonomy (NCBI): domain Eukaryota; kingdom Viridiplantae; phylum Streptophyta; class Magnoliopsida; order Poales; family Poaceae; genus Lolium; species Lolium perenne. The sequence continues at coordinate 94,741,395 of NC_067248.2, forward strand.
TAATATTAAAACATTACAAGGTGTTACTAAAATAGTATGAGGTGCTCACCTCATTTTAAATCATCTTTCTCAAATATATGAATTAATGTGTGGACCCTTAATTGGCTAGGCTCATACTTGCTCCATTATAAATCTTAAATCTAAATAATATTTAAATTAATTACATCACATGAGATGATGAATCTCATTTAACTCACTTTCTCAAAATACTAAGTGTGAAGTGTTGACCTTGGTCAACATAGGATCATCCCTGGTTGTTTTGAGAATATTAAATCACCTCACTAATAGTCCTTTAAATTTGTTACACTTATGGGCTAAATCATATGAGAAATATTCCTCTCATTTAAACCTTGTTCTCAAGTAATTCAACATGAGGTAGTAATCATAGTCTAAGTAACCTCATCTTGAATTATTGGGTGGCATTAAAACATTACCATGTTAGTATTAAATTGCATGAGGTATGGAACCTCATTTAAATCATTTTCTCAAATGATAAGTATGAAGAGGTTGACTTTAGTCAACCTAGGTCATATATTATTCATAAGAGAAATTAAATCTTAAGAAGATTCAATGAGAGGAAATTATTTTCTCACAAACTAAAGAGAAACCCTAGCTCCATTTTCAATGAGAGGAAATTATTTTCCTATTATTAAATAAGGAAACCCTAGCATAATCTTGTAATAAATATTAAGTAGTGATGCTAGATCTTTGTGTGAGCCACTAAGGCTAATTAAGAGTACTTAAGTATTGTTTGGTGATTGTATCCTCGTATTCGTTTATAGACGCTAGTACCGGAGACTATCAAGAGGAGGAAGTATTCTACCAAGAGGAAGAAGAAGAATACTTTGATCACTTCACCAATCAAGGCAAGCTAACATTCTTGCAAGCTAGTCTAATGCAAGCTGATATTAATGCAAGATAATACTCTTGCAAGCTATTACCCCTACAAGCAAGATAATACTCTTGCAAGCTAATAAACTTGCTAATCATCATGGTGCAAAGCTCTACCAGAGCAAGGCATCATTACATTTTACTTTATGAACCTATCCCAAGTTTTTACTTTACAAGCTTTAATGCTTTTGGTTTATCAAAGTTTACTTTTGATTTATGATTCACTTGGTCTAGAGTAGAACAATACTTGGTTTAGATTAACACCACTCCAAGCTAGATAGCACCCCTCATATAGTTGCTATTGCTAATCAATTAAAAATTGACTACTCTAGATGGGAACATGTGACTTTGAAATGAAGTTGAAACCTTGGAATGATGGTTCATTCCATTGAATGACTTTGAAGGTGAATATGACCATGAGAAGATGGTGATTTTTGATATAAAACTGATGGTTGGGTTCGGATGCGATACCATTCCAATTTTGAAAGTACCCCCACAATACCCAAAATGGGTACGGGCTTAACTAGAAATTTATGTGCTTTAGTATGGGTTCCCTCTAAACAAGCGTCATCGGGGTTATGCCAAGGGCTGCCTCCAAAGACATCTGAGATGATGTGACATGATTGAGGTGAATTGTCCGGCCCAAGCCCTGTGCAGTTCCCGGGTTAACAGGTTGGTTTTCACCGGGAGGCCAAGCTCATGGGGAGAGGTGCCTGTACTAGAGTATATAAGTGAAAGGTTATGGTTGGTAGTCCGCATACGGAGTATGATAAATCAGGGCCAGTTAACCCTGACGGATTATTGCAAATATTGTGGCACAAGTGTACGACCTCTGCAGAGTGTAGAACTATTCGAATAGCCTCGTCCACGGTTACGGACGATTGGAAAGGCCATACTGTTCCGTCATCAGACCATTTTTCAAAAATGTGACATATGACTGGTGACTTGAAGTTGACCGGTGAATGGTGACTTTGAGTTGGACCACAACAGAGTTGTGGGAATGACACTAATGTTCCCACTTGAGTTAGTCTAGTGATTCAAGCATCTTTACTAAATGTTTATGAAATAAACTTGGCTTTGTGCAAATAAACCTAGAGCTTAGTATCCCTTTACCACAATTGATAATTCTTACACTAGTATTAGTTTGCGAGTACTTTAAAAGTACTCATGGCTTTGTCCCTGGCTATTCAAATGGCCAGACTATGAAGGTGAACAGCTGTACGAGGAAGATGGACAGCAGAACGTCTACGACAACTAGGACCGCTCCTGACGTCAACAGTTGCCTGTGGAACAGATGGACCACGACCGTTACTTCGCTTCCGCTATGTGTTTTGTAATAGGATCTCTAGATCCACTATGTTGTATTAAGACTGGATCATGTGATCCTTTGTTGTAAGACGATTATGTGTTGTAATAAATGATGTGTTGTGATATCAAGCTATTATGTCTCGCAAAAACAATATTCCTGGGATTGCGATGAATGGCATAATAGGCATCTGGACTTAAAAATCCGGGTGTTGACAAATCCGCATCCTAGTCGGGTTGACCACGATTTCCACTAGTCAGGACGTTTTTAGTCCGAATTAGGTTGTTTTGGACAGCAAACTTTGACTGGCCATAACTTTTGCATACAAACTCCGTTTTCAACGTTTGACCACTCAAAACGACCGGGAGAAAAAGTTCTATCCAGCCACAACAGCTTCGCCATTGTGCGCTTTTCCGAGCTCTCAGAATTGCCAAAAAAACGTCGGGAAGGTTGAGATTTTTGACCTTTAAGTTTACTACCCGAAAATTCCTGTGTTCTTCACTTATATCTTGCTTTTGAGCTATTCCTTTGTGCTTGTGGGAGCCAACCGCCACCATATATCACTTCATCGCTGCTCGTTGCTTGTGTGCCGCGCCGTGACCTCGTTTGTGTTCTAGGCTCGCGTCTCTAGTACGGTCTAGCCTAGGACCAAAGACAAGCATCTTGTGGTTGAGCATACTTTCAATATTGCATTGCTGTTTTGACATTTGCTGTTTGCTACCATATTAGCCTTCCTACAGCTCCACATATTGTCTCCACGTGCTTGGTGTCGACCCCAGGTAATCGCTTTGGCAATCCTTGGAGACGCTGATTCCTTGCTGGTTGTTACATCGCCTTCCTCCTGTTTGGTAAGGACTTGTAAGAGCTTTGTATTTTGCTTGACGAATTGCGCGTGAACAACCATATTCCGTAGTTTGTAGGCATATACATTTGTGCTTTTTCTGTACTAACCATGACAGGCACAGAGTCGGCGAACGTTGACCCGGATACGATGACGAATGCAGAGATGCATGCTCACTTCCTCCACCTTTTGGGCGGGCATGCAACCGACGTGGATGGGAGCCTCGGTGATGTTGACGCCAAACTCACCGACGCGCTGGACAAGATCGATGGCCTCGAGGCAGCCTTCAACTCCAAGCTCGACGCCAAGTTCCAGGAGTTGTTGACTCGATTACCGCCGCCTCGCGCCAACGTGCAACGCCGCGCACGCCGCGTTCCTTGTGCGGACGTTCCGGCGGGTACCGCTCCTGCTGCAGCAGCCGCACATGACGCGCCTTCTGATGAAGGATACGAGGACTATGGAGGGAACGAGGATGAGCAAGTAGATGAGAACGTGCTGGATGACGAGGAGGTCCAACAACCTGCACCTGGTCGTCCACGACAACTGAACCGCAACGCTCGCCCACCTCCACGCCCGGTACGTAATGATGATGATCATGTTGCTAAACTTAAATTGAATATTCCGCCATTTGAGGGTAGATATAATCCTGATGCATATCTTACATGGGAATTGGAAGTAGAGCAACGCTTTGCATGTTTACGCTATCCTGATCATTTGCGCGTTAGTGCTGCTACTTGTGAGTTCACAGATTTTGCATCTATTTGGTGGTCTGAGCATTGTAGAGTACACCATGCTAATATTCCTACTACTTGGGTTGGTTTAAAACTTGCTATGCGTACTCGTTTTGTTCCTCCACATTATCAACGTGATTTGCTAAAGAAATTGTCTCGCTTAGAACAAGGAAAAAAGTCTGTAGAAGACTATTATTAAGAATTGCAAACTGGCATGATTCGCTGTGGTATTGTAGAGGATAATGAGGCTATGCTTGCACGTTTCTTCGGTGGTTTGAATAAAGAGATTCAGCATATTTTAGATTATAAGGAGTACAACACTATTACTCGCTTGTTTCATCTTGCTTGCAAAGCTGAACGTGAAGTGCGGGATCGTCAACCACCATGGAGAAAAGCTAATGTTTCTGCAGGTCGTACATCGTCATGGACTACGCGACAATCAGCGCCACAATCTCGTGGGGCTACACCAGCACCTTCTACCTCCAAGTACACCGCGCCTGCATCCCGAGCACCACCGGCTGCTACTTCACCACCATCTGCTGGTCCTCCTCGGAGTTCATCTTTGATGGCCTCCACGGGGAAGACGCGCGACATACAATGTCGCAAATGCTTGGGTTTTGGACACATAGAGAGAGAATGCAGAACCAAGCGTGTGATGTTGGTGCGTGAAGATGGCGAATATGATTCTGCAAGTGACTTTGATGAAGATACATTGGCCCTTATTGCTGCACGTGATGGTGCTAATTCGATTACGAGAGAGAGATGGAGGTAATGGAAGCTGACACTGCTGATCAGTATAGGAGCTTAGTTGCACAACGTGTGTTGAGCGTGCAATTGAGCAAAGCTGAGCATGATCAACGCCACAATCTGTTCCAAACAAGAGGCGTTGTCAAAGAGCGAGCTATAAGGATCATCATTGATGGAGGGAGCTGCAATAATCTGGCTAGCGTTGACATGGTGGAGAAGCTTTCTCTTCCTACAAGACAGCGCACACATCCATATTACATTCAATGGTTTGAGAGCTCTCGGAAGCTCAAGGTAACGAGAACTACACGTGTGCATTTTACGATTGGTACATATTCTGATTTTGTGGATTGTGATGTTGTACCTATGCAAGCTTGTTCTTTGTTACTTGGTAGACCTTGGCAATTTGATAGAGAATCTGTTCATAATGGTAAAACTAATCAGTATTCTCTTATGCATGATGGAAAGAAAATTGGTCTCAAACCTATGACTCCTGAACAAATACTAAAAGATGATCTTGCTAGAGCTAGTAGAGTAAAAAATGAGGAGACACTTAAGAGTGAGAATCAGACTGTTGCTGCAGATTTTGTGCCACATAAGATTAATACTAAATCTGATTCAAACCATGCTACTGAAATTCGTTTGAAAAATCCTTGTTTGCTTGCTAGCAAATCTGATATTGCTGAACTTGATGTGAACACTACTCAATGCTATGCTATTATTTGCAAAGAAGTTCTGTTTTCATTTGAGGATATGCCTCCTTCTTTGCCACCTGCGGTTGCTAACCTTTTGCAGGAGTTCATTGATGTGTTCCCACAAGATGTACCACCTAGACTACCACCTATCCGTGGGATAGAACACCAGATTGACTTGATTCCAGGTGCTTCGCTGCCCAACCGTGCGCCATATCGTACCAATCCTGAAGAGACCAAAGAGATTCAGCGACAAATTCAGGTTCTCCAAGATAAAGGTTACATTCGTGAGTCTCTTAGCCCATGTGCTGTTCCTATTATCTTGGTACCTAAGAAGGATGGTTCTTCACGCCTGTGTACTGATTGTAGATCTATTAATAATATTACCATTCGTTACCGTCATCCTATACCTCGTTTAGATGATATGCTTGATGAATTGAGTGGTTCTATTATGTTCTCTAAAGTTGATTTGCGTAGTGGTTACCACCAGATTCGTATGCAATTAGGAGATGAATGGAAAACAGCGTTTAAAACTAAGTTCGGTTTATATGAGTGGTTAGTAATGCCTTTTGGTTTAACTAATGCACCTAGTACTTTCATGAGACTGATGAACGAAGTTTTACGTGCTTTTATTGGACGTTTTGTGGTGGTATACTTTGATGATATTCTGATTTATAGCAAATCTTTGGAGGAACATTTGGATCATTTACGTGATGTTTTCAATGCTTTACGTGATGCACGTTTGTATGGTAATCTTGAGAAGTGCACCTTTTGCACCAATCGAGTTGCGTTTCTTGGCTATGTTGTTACTGCGCAGGGAATTGAAGTTGATCCAGCCAAGATTGAGGCAATTGAGAATTGGCCGCAGCCAAAGACGGTCACACAAGTGAGGAGTTTTCTTGGCCTCGCTGGTTTCTATAGGCGCTTTGTGAAAGATTTTGGATCCATTGCTGCGCCGCTGAATGAGCTTACAAAGAAGGATGTGCCCTTTGTGTGGGGCGATGCACAACAAGACGCCTTCATGATACTGAAAGATAAGTTAACACATGCTCCATTACTCCAACTTCCTGATTTCAATAAGACTTTTGAGCTTGAATGTGATGCTAGTGGAATTGGTTTAGGAGGTGTGTTATTACAAGAGGGCAAACCTGTTGCATATTTTAGTGAGAAATTGAGTGGGCCTAGTCTGAATTATTCTACTTATGATAAAGAATTATATGCGCTGGTTCGGACATTAGAAAATTGGCAACATTATTTATGGCCTAAAGAATTTGTTATACATTCTGATTATGAATCTTTGAAGCATATTCGTAGTCAAGCTAAGTTGAATCATCGCCATGCAAAGTGGGTAGAATTTATTGAGTCTTTTCCTTATGTTATCAAACACAAAAAGGGTAAAGATAATGTTATTGCTGATGCTTTGTCGCGCCGTTATACCATGCTATCTCAACTTGACTTCAAGATTTTTGGATTGGAAACTATAAAGGAACAATACTTGCATGATGCTGATTTTAAAGATGTGTTGCTGAATTGTAAAGATGGTAGAACATGGAACAAATTCGTCCTCAATGATGGATTTGTGTTCCGTGCTAACAAGCTATGCATCCCAGATAGTTCCGTTCGTCTTTTGTTGTTGCAGGAGGCGCATGGAGGAGGATTGATGGGTCACTTTGGTGTGAAGAAGACGGAGGATGTACTTGCTGCACACTTCTTTTGGCCACGTATGCGTCGAGATGTTGAGAGATTTGTGGCACGCTGCACTACATGTCAAAAAGCTAAGTCTCGACTTAATCCACATGGTTTATATATGCCTCTTCCTGTTCCTAGTGTACCTTGGGAGGATATTTCTATGGATTTCGTTTTGGGTTTGCCTCGTACACAGAAGGGGAGGGATAGTATCTTTGTTGTTGTGGATAGGTTTTCTAAGATGGCACACTTTATTCCATGTCACAAAACTGATGATGCTACACATGTCGCTGATTTGTTCTTTCGCGAAATTGTGCGTTTACATGGTGTGCCAAATACTATTGTTTCTGATCGTGATACTAAGTTTCTTAGCCACTTTTGGAGATGTTTATGGGCTAAGTTGGGGACTAAATTGCTGTTTAGTACTACATGTCATCCCCAAACTGAGGGACAAACTGAAGTAGTAAATAGAACATTGTCTACTATGCTGCGGACTGTTTTGAAGAAGAACTTAAAATTGTGGGAAGAATGTTTACCTCATATTGAATTTGCTTACAATCGTTCGCTGCATTCTACTACTAAGATGTGCCCTTTTGAGATTGTGTATGGTTTTGTTCCACGTGCACCTATTGATTTATTGCCTTTACCATCTTCGGTGCAAAATGATTTGGATGCTACACAACGAGCTGAATTGATATTAAAATTGCATGAGACTACTAAAGACAACATCGAACGCATGAATGCTAAGTATAAAATTGCTGGGGATAGAGGAAGAAAGCATGTTGTGTTTGATGTTGGTGATCTTGTTTGGTTGCATTTGCGCAAAGATCGTTTTCCTGCATTGCGCAAGTCTAAGCTCATGCCACGTGCTGCTGGTCCATTTAAGGTGTTAGAGAAAATAAATGATAATGCATATAAACTTGAGCTTCCTGCAGAATTGGGTCCGGTTAGTCCTACATTTAACATTGCAGATTTGAAGCCTTACTTTGGTGAAGAAGATGAGATCGCGTCGAGGACGACTTCAATTCAAGAAGGGGAGCATGATGAGGACATCCCATCTATTGATACAACCGCTGTACCTACAGCCACACAAATTCAAGGACCAATCACTCGAGCTCGTGCTAAACAACTTAACTATCAGGTACTTTCGTTTCTTGGAACTATTCCTCACATACATGAGAATATGATGCTGCCTAAATCAGATGTGTTTGTTACTCTTAGGAATGATGGATCTAGCATGGATGAGAGGGACAAGCATTGGAGCATGATCATACATGGAGGAGATGGCAGCAAACATGTGAGCATTGAAGAAGACGCTGCGAGTGGAGATTTCAGAACTTTGAAGCCACCATAATTGGAGATGAAGACATGGACGAAATATAGAGTTCTCCACTTCATAATTTCGTCCACATGAGTCCATGGTGCTGCGACACCATTAGTTTTGGGCCAGGCCCATGTAATTTTCGCAGGATTTAAGTCAGCCACTTTTTAGAGTCCGTATTGAAGGGGGAAAGGCCTTCTAGGGTTTGGTTCGGCGACCATATGCATGGCTGGCCGAAACCCCACCTTTTCCTCCTTTAAATACCCCCATAGCCGTCACGTTTAGACTCGGATTTTGATTAGACTAAAAGTTAGCCAATTGCTGCAACTACGTGTACTTCTTTTGAGGTCAACGCCCAGAACAAGACCGACTATTCGGAATCCCACCATTATCAATCAAGCTTTCATCTTTATCCGCAATATTCTGATTGCATCTTTAGTTCTTGCTTGTTCTCGATTTCAGGCAGGAATTAAGACCCTTGCTGGTCAGGCTGATCGTGCTCCCGCAAGATCAGTAACTCCCGGAGATTGTCCTAGCGATTGCATTGGCGCACGAGCTTTGCACGTGTAGTCGGATCGTCAAGCACGAACTCCACCAACAAATCGATCTATCTTCATCTCATCGAAAGATCGGACACCTTTGCCCTATCACGGAAGTTCCGACCATCTTGGGCGGAAGTTCCGGTCAGGGGCGGAAGTTCCGGTCCTGGGGGCCGGAAGTTCCGGCCAAGTTCCGGCCAAGTTCCGAAAGTCGTCCATTTCCTTGCAGTAACATCCAGGGGCCTTTTCGTGGACTTTCGGAGCTTGGGCGGAACTTGGGCGGAAGTTCCGACCGGGCGGAAGTTCCGGTCCCTCGGGGCGGAAGTTCCGGTCCGATGCTTTTTCCTGCGCGCTGGAGGGCATCTTGGGGGCATCTTGGAGGAATCTGGCCGAAAGTTCCGGTCCTGGGGGGCGGAAGTTCCGGCTTTGTCTTATTGTAGCTCCGTCTTCATCGTTTCCAGCTCTCTCTCCAACGCCTTGGTCTCCATGGCTTGTGTCTTGGTCGATGTACCTGATTGAACATAGGGTATTTGCATGAAGTAGCAAGCCATCCAAGGGGGTGTCAAAGTCATAGGTAGAGAGGAGCGAATTCACCTCTTGGCGTAGTGCTTGGGCTCGAGCTCGTGTCATTGGACCACGAGGAGGGCTTGTCGGTCTTGAGGCGGCGGTGTCCATAGGCCACCCCGTATCATCTCCCCCCCCTTGGGAAAGAGTCGTCCTCGACTCTATGTTCTCCTCATCTCCATGATATGGTGAAAGGTCGGACACATTGAATGTGTTGCTCACCAAGTACTTGGATGTTGGTATGTCGACGACGTAGGCGTTGTCGTTGATGCGCTTGAGGACCTTGAAGGGACCATCACCTCGGGGCTTGAGCTTGGAGTTTCTTTCTTGAGGGAAGCGGTCCTTGCGAAGGTGTATCCACACTAGGTCGCCTTCATTGAAGATCCGTGCCTTTTTCTTCAAGTTTAGTCTTGTGGCTTGACGGAGAACTTGTTGCTCGATCGTTGCCCTTGTGTCTTCATGGAGTTTCTTCATGTATTGTGCTCGCTTGTCGATGTCCATGTTCACTTGCTCATGTAGCGGAAGAGGTAGGAGGTCAATCGCCGTAGGTGGTTCAAACCCGTAGACGACCATGAAGGGGCTTCTCATTGTTGTAGAGTGCTTGGCGCGGTTGTAGGCAAACTCCGCGTGTGGGATGCAATCTTCCCATGCTTTCAAATTCTTCTTGACAAGGACTCGTAGTAGTGTGGAGAGGCTTCGGTTCACCACTTCGGTTTGCCCATCGGTTTGGGGGTGCGATGATGATGAGAACAAAAGCTTGACGTTGAACTTGGCCATTAGTGTCTTCCAAAGATAACTCATGAACTTGACGTCTCGGTCGGAGACAATGCTTCTTGGTACACCGTGGAGTCTCACAATTTCCGTAAAAAACAAGGAGGCAATGTGTGAAGCATCATCCGTTCGGGAACATGGTATAAAATGAGCCATTTTTGAGAATCTATCCACTACCACAAAGATTGAATCATGACCATATTTAGTTCGAGGTAATCCTAGTACAAAGTCCATGCTTATATCGGACCAAGGAGCATAAGGAATAGGCAACGGTGTATAAAGACCACATGGATTGGAAGAGGACTTAGCTTGTAAGCATGTTGTGCACCGGCGGCAAAGGCGTTCCACGTCTCGGTACATTCTTGGCCAATAGTAGTGAGTGGATAGCATGGCATATGTCTTCTCTCGTCCAAAGTGACCCATGAGACCACCACCATGCGATTCTTGTAAGAGCAAAAGGCGAAGCGAGGACATTGGGACACAAAGTTTGTTGCCCTTGAACAAGAATCCTTGGTGCAAATAGAAATCATCGATGCCCTTTTCAATGGAACACTTTGCAAAAATTGGGCCAAAGAAGGTATCGGAGGCATATTGTTCTTTGATTTCATCAAGACCCAACACATGGAAATCCAAACGAGTGAGTAAAAGGGTGAGCTTGCGGGAAAGGGCATCCGCAACGACATTGTCCTTGCCCTTCTTGTATTTGATTACATATGGAAAGGACTCAATGAACTCAACCCATTTTGCATGTCTTTTGTTCAAAGTGTGTTGACTTTTCAAATACTTCAAAGATTCATGGTCGGAGTGAATAATGAACTCTCTTGGCCAAAGATAGTGTTGCCAAACTTCAAGAACACGAACCAAAGCGTAAAGTTCCTTGTCATAAATAGGATAGTTGAGGCGTGCGCCGTCCAACTTCTCACTATAATATGCCACGGGTTTTCCATTTTGCATGAGGACACCACCGATTCCGAGGCCACTCGCGTCACATTCTATCTCAAATGTTTTAGCAAAATCGGGAAGAACAAGTAGTGGTGCCTCGGTGAGTCTCTTTTTCAATTCATCAAAAGCTTTTTGTTGTGCTTTGCCCCAAACAAACGGAACATTCTTTTTTGTAAGCTCGTTTAAAGGGCAAGCGATGGTGCTAAAATCTTTCACAAAGCGGCGGTAAAATCCGGCGAGTCCATGGAAGCTTCGAACTTGACCAACATTTGTGGGAGTGGGCCAATTGTGGATGGCCTCAACCTTGGAAGAATCAACTTCAATCCCGTTGGCGGAAACCACAAAACCAAGAAAAACCAATTTGTTTTTAGCGAAATGGCATTTTGGAAGGTTGGCAAAGAGCTTCTCGTGGCGCAAGATGCATAAGACTTCTCTCACATGTTGAACATGGTCCTCGAGATTTTTGCTATAGATGAGGATATCATCAAAGTAAACAACCACGCTCTTGCCAATGAGAGGTCGCAAAATGTGATTCATAAGACGCATAAAAGTGGAAGGAGCATTGGAAAGACCAAAAGGCATGACGAGCCATTCATAGAGACCAAGCTTGGTCTTGAATGCCGTTTTCCATTCATCACCAATTGCCATGCGAATTTGGTGGTATCCACTACGCAAATCAATCTTAGAGAAAATGGTGGCACCACTCAATTCATCAAGCATGTCATCTAAACGCGGAATGGGATGTCGATAACGGACGGTAATGGCATTGATGGGTCGACAATCCATACACATCCGTTGCGTCTCATCCGGTTTAGGCACAAGAATCACGGGAACGGCACAAGGGCTAAGGCTTTCTCGAACGTACCCTTTGGCGAGGAGGTTTTGTATTTGGCGTTGAATCTCCTTTGTGTCTTCGGGGTTGGTGCGGTAGGCGGCTCGGTTTGGAAGGGGAGCGCCGGGTATGAGGTCGATGCGGTGCTCGCTTCCCCGAAGCGGTGGTAGTCCATGAGGTAGCTCGTCGGGGAAGACGTCTTGGAATTCCTTCAAAATAGACAACAAAGACGAAGGCATGTTGTTTAAGTCGTTAGTCTCCCCCGAGGGGCCCTTGCAAATGAGCACGTAGTGTAGGGTGGTGGATGGGTTGTGGTGCACTTCTCTCATCTCACTCTTGGTAGCTAGGAGGACACTCTTCATCTCACTCACATATGGTTTGTGGCGCTCACTCTCTTTTTGGTGGATCACTCTCTCACCTCTCAACTCACTAGTGATAGTGGCTTCCTTAGCCCTCGCTAAAGCCTTTGCATTGTCCGCAATTACTTGGCTAGGAGTCATTGGGCGTAGGATGTAGGTCTTGTCGTTGACCTTGAAGCTATAGGCATTTGTGTAGCCATCATGGTTGGCTTTCTTGTCATATTGCCAAGGGCGACCAAGTAACATGTGGCACACCGTCATAGGCACGACGTCACAATCAACGGTGTCTTCATAAGCGCCAATCTTGAAGGATATCGTGACGGTGTGTTGGATCTTCACATTTCCATTGTCGCTTAGCCATTGCACATGGTAGGGATGGGGGTGTTTCCGGAGCGGGAGGTTGAGCTTGGTGCATAGTTCGGTGCTTGCAAGATTGTGGCAACTCCCTCCATCGATGATAACCTTTATTGACTTGCCATTGATTCCGGCTCTTGTTTGGAAGATATTGCACCTTTGGTCTTCATTGGGAAGTGCATGGGTTGTCAACACTTTGGTCACCACAAGAGAAGGGCTTGCATCATGCACACATAGGACTTGCCCTTGGTCTTCCAAGGCATCATCTTCATGAGAGGTTGCGGCTTGTACCAAGGCTTCATATTCACCTTCACTCAAGTACTCCACATCTCCATCATCTCGAGTGATCATAACTCTTGTGTTCTTGCATTCAAAGGATTTATTTCCTTGAGCACCACACTTGAAGCAAGTGATGTTACTAGATCCAGTGGAAGCTTTGGAGGACATGGTTGATTGCTCCGGCTTGAAGCTTGTTGTCTTGATGGCACTTCTTGCTTGCTTTGGAGGATCCTTGGAGGTAAGTGTACTTGTGTTCTTGATGCTTGAGGAGGCATTCATAGCATTTCTTGCGGCGAAGAAGGTCTTTGTCTTTGCACTTGCTAAGTCTTCTCGCACTTGGCGCTCGGCCCTTGTTGCTTGGTGGAGTAGCTCAACCATGTTTTTGTAAGGCAAGAATTCCACTATCCTCTTGACGGGGATGTTCAAGCCATTCAAGAATCTTGCCATAGTTTGCTCTTCTCGCTCATCCACATTTGCACTCATCATGGTCATGTGCATCTCCTTGTAATATTCCTCAACGGACTTGTAGCTTTGCTTGAGTTGAGTGAGCTTGTTGAAGAGGTCACGCTTGTGGTGAGTTGGTACAAAGCGGGTGTGCATGACTTCTTGCATCTCTTCCCATGTGTCAATGGGTGCTAAGTCTTCCTTCTCACGCTTCTTGTTGACCTCTTCCCACCAAACATTTGCATATCCTTCAAACTCAAGTGATGCCATGGCAACTTTCTTTGCTTCGAAGAAGTTGTGGATGCGGAATATCTTATCAACCTTGAGGACCCAAGACAAGTATGCGTCGGGATCTTCCTCTCCTTGGAACTTGGGCATGGTGAATTTGAGCTTCCCAAAGATTTCTTCCTCATTGCGGTCATTGCGTCTAGGAGGTGGTCTTTCTTCACCATGAGCTTGACGTTGTTGAGGTTGAGGTTGTGGACCTTGAGCATCTTCATTGTTGTTTCTTTGTTGTTGAGGAGGAGGTGGTCTTCCATGACCTTCATCTTGATCATCATTGTTGTGGCGTTGATGAGGCCTCACACTTTCTTCACTTGATGCTTGGTGATGATTTGAGTCTTCTTCCATCTCAACATCTCGTGCTTGATGAGGTGGTCTTCTACCATGAGGGCGATCATCATGATGACGACGGTTGTCTTGACCTTGACGCCGTGGTGCCCTATCACGAGGAGGTTGATCAACATTGATGATGCGGCGGTCTTGGTTCACTTCTTGTTCGGCATTAGGGTGGTGCCTTTGAGCATTGGCCACTTGAGATGGGAGAGGTTGCCCTTGATGATGTCGTGCCTCTTGCTCTTGGCGGAGCCTTTCTTGCTCACGTGCATGAAGGAGATCTTGATCATGACGAAGACGTTGTTGTTCCTCTTGGAATTGAGCATGGAGATGTTCTTGTTGAAGGCGTTCTTCTTCAAGGCGTAGACGTTCGTGGACAAGTCGAAGTCGTGCTTGCTCCGCTTCTTGAGCTTGTTGTTGAAGCACTTGAGCATCCACATTATGGTGGCGTGGGTTTTGATTGGAATCATGATGCGACGATGTAGGAGCTCGTGACCTTGAGCTATGAGAGCGCGAAGACCTTGAATGGTGTCTTCTATCTTCTTGACGGTTGAGTGTATGGAGGATGTTGTCCAACGCCGTCTTCATTTCTCTTGTTTCTTGACCTTGTATGCTCAGTGTTGCCTTCAACTCATTGCCTTGCGTTTCAATCTTCTCATTGAGTTCTTGAACTTGATTGTTGAGGTCAATCCTTTGCACTTGAGCTCTTTCTTCATAGCGGACGTTGGTATCCTTGAGCATGGCTTCAAATTGATTGAGCTTGGCGTGGACGGCTTGAGTAGCTATCCAATGTTGGTGCCGCGTCATCAGTAGTTGGTTCCCTTCTCCACTAGACATGGTTACAACTAAAACAAGAACTATGTGGTGGGTGGTTAGGAAAGACTACCAAAAGTGTCAAAACTTGCAAACCAAAATCGAAAAGGTGTTTCAAGTCGAGGAACAACCGATATGTATGCACACACACAAAACAAAACTCTATATGGTGTTAGGTATGGATGTGGAAAGCCAAATGGAAGAACCAAACGAAAAGTCTATTGTCAAAAGTGGGTAAGATCCAAAAGTCACAAGTCAAAGGCGGTGATCACAAAAGGCATACACAAGGTGGAACACACACGTGGGACAAAATGGGGTTAGCGCGACGGAAAATGAGCACGAACAAAATTGGTCCTAACGAAGACTACTAGCTCGGTGTCACGCTAACGCAAGAGAGACCGTGGCTTGGTTGCAAAATTGAGAAGCAACAAGATTTGCGCAAGACGCCTCTCTTCTCTTTTCTCTCTTTTGCTTATAAGCTTTGGACTCTTTTGTGTATAGGTGTCACTCACACTCTTTTTCTTTTTCTTTTTCTCTTTTTTTTTGTATGCTTAGAAGCTTTCTTTTTCTCACTATCTATGTAAGTATGTCACACTTCTTTTGCCTATCTTTGCATACGAGCTTGCTTCGTAGCTTTGCTCAACACACGCACACCCTCACGGTCGGGACGCTTGCGCAATGCTTCGCAACACTAGAAAGCCACTCTCGATAGGAAAGGTACGCAAAGGAAGCTAAGGCTACAAGTTAGGGGGCAAGTTATACCACTTGATGACGGTGGCCGACGATGTTGAACTTGCTATGGTGGAAGGTGTCAAATGAACCGCTTGGATCCTCGGGGTGCCGTCGTCGTAGTTGATGTTGCGGAAGCTTAGTGGTAGCTGAAATGGCACACACAACGAAGTCCAAACACAAGGGATTAGTGCCAAAACGAAAAACGAAGTGTGCTGTCTAAAATTCGGCCAGGCGGAACTTCCGGTCCTGAGGAGCGGAACTTCCGGTCCCCGGGCGGAACTTCCGGTCCTTCCGGGCGGAACTTCCGGTCCTAGGCGGAACTTCCGGTCCTGCGGGGCGGAACTTCCGGTCGCAATCAGATCTGCGGGCTGTTCTTCGATTTGGGCGGAAATCCGGGCCGAAAATCTTCGAATTCGTGGAAAATTTGGCACTAAGAGCGGTGGGAAGGTGGGGGAATTGCAGATCAACACCAAAAACAAGTTTCTATTGGACCAAAACCACCAAAAACTCAACAAATCGCGAGATCCAACCAAGGCCAATTTGGGGCTATTTTTTGGGAAATTTTTTTGGAATTTTTTTTTTGGGCGAAATTGGTGGAATTGTTGGGTGTGGGGGTCAAATCCGTGGCAACCAAGGAGCTCTTGATACCATACGATATGGGCTAAGCCCAGGGATGTGCCCGATCTTCACGGATTTGAAGGGATTCGTGGGGGTAGGTGGATGAACGCGATGAACATGTGGGGGAAGCGCGGGGATAAACACACACACAGATACAATTCGAGTTTTCCCTCGTTGGCTCGAAACACCAACTCGATAGAGATTGCAGGAAAAGACCTTCCGGTAGAAGTCCCGCAAAGAGATCGACTAAACGAAGCTCGGGAGATCTAGAAGGGTGAAAAGACCGGAAGGTTTGATGGAAGTGCAAGCAAAAGACCAAATAGGTAGAAGTGCAAGAAAAAGATCAAACAAACGGTAGAAGTCACCAAAGAGATCTTCACGAGTCGATAGCAGCCCGGGTGGCGATACAAGATCATAGATCTAGGTAAGGTTCCCACAAGGGTGAGCTAAGCTCAGGTTTTCTTTCAAATCAAGTCTAATCTCAGATCTGAGCCAACTAGGCTATTTATAGGTGGGGGCGAAGAGTTAAGTTACATGCTGAAAAGTGCTGTTGTGCTGAAGTTCGCGGTGGCGGAAGTTCCGGCCATCTTGGGCGGAAGTTCCGGTCAGGGGCGGAAGTTCCGGTCCTGGGGGCCGGAAGTTCCGGCCAGGCCGGAAGTTCCGGCCAAGTTCCGGCCAAGTTCCGAAAGTCGTCCATTTCCTTGCAGTAACATCCAGGGGCCTTTTCGTGGACTTTCGGAGCTTGGGCGGAACTTGGGCGGAAGTTCCGACCGGGCGGAAGTTCCGGTCCCTCGGGGCGGAAGTTCCGGTCCGATGCTTTTTCCTGCGCGCTGGAGGGCATCTTGGGGGCATCTTGGAGGAATCTGGCCGGAAGTTCCGGTCCTGGGGGGCGGAAGTTCCGGCCTGTGCGCTGTAGCTCCGTCTTCATCGTTTCCAGCTCTCTCTCCAACGCCTTGGTCTCCATGGTTTGTGTCTTGGTCGATGTACCTGATTGAACATAGGGTATTTGCATGAAGTAGCAAGCCATCCAAGGGGGTGTCAATGTCATAGGTAGAGAGGAGCGAATTCACCTCTTGGCGTAGTGCTTGGGCTCGACCTCGTGTCATTGGACCACGAGGAGGGCTTGTCGGTCTTGAGGCGGCGGTGTCCATAGGCCACCCCGTATCACATTGGGCAAAAATGGTGATCAAAAGAGTGTCGATGTATCCAAAATTTGGTGGGGAAAAAGTTTGTGCATGTAAGAGTTTGGTTTGTAAAGTGTCAAAAATGTGATGTGTCGTATTGTCCCACACAAATGGACCAACCAAAAGGCAAGTATCGGCGGCAAAATTTGGGGCAAAATTGTTATGTGCAATGGCAAAGCTATGGAGACTTCTAGCTTGGGAAAGTATGGTTGGCGTGAGCCGATTATGGGTATCCTCAAGTGTCAAAGAATCCATTGCAAATGCCAAAGATGAAATTAGAAATCCAAAGGAGTGCAACTTTTTGTGTAACTTGTGGCACAAGGTGCATAATGTGTCTCTCACATGTATGACATGATCCTTGAGATTCTCCGAGTGTATGATGATATCATCAATACATACAACAACCATTGTGCCAACAAGATGTTTCAAGATATGTTGCGTAAGAAGCAAAAGAGATGATGTGGTCTAAGACCCCGTGTGTGGCCCGATCTCGCGAATGACCCAAGAATCAAAGGGGGAAAGAGAGGGAGAGGCGGAAGAACACGAAGAACACGAAGAACACAACGCACACCAACCCGATACAATCGATACTTACCCTCGTGGCTCGATGGACCACGCCAATAGAATCACCACGGGAGAGACTCGAGGTAGAATCCCGGAGTGAGAGATCGGTGTTGGGCACGGAGACCGGTGAGGGAGAGAGAGTGGGCTACACTAGAATCTCACTCACATAGATCCAATCATCCAACATGGGGTGCCTTGATACAAAGGGGATGAAACCCTAGGGAGACAAAGCTCAAAGTCATGTTTAAGCCTAAATCTTGTCTATCCAGCTATGGGGGCGAGCTGGGGTCTTATATAGGCATACAAGGCGACATGGGTCGAAAAGGTACAAGTTGGTGGGTCAAACCCGACGAATCCGGTCACAGGGCCGGTTGGACCGGGTCTGGGACCGGGCCATCCGGTTCCAAACCGGATTCTGGGCCGGACGTAACCGGGCGGGGCTTCGGGAGCCCCGGGATTGCTTCCGGATGGCACCGGTCGACGTTCCGGTCGAAAACCGGCCGGCTGGTCAGGATCCCGGTTGACCGGGCCTGTGACCGGGCGGTCCGGTCAGGAGCCCGGTCGACCGGGCCTGTGACCGGCTGGTCTTCCTCCTCCCGCCTCTTCTTCCTCTTCCTTTCTTCTTCCTTCCTCCTTCTTCTTCCTTCTTCCATGCACCATGGGGGTTCCTTCTCTCTTTGTCCTTGTCGAGGTCGGCACCTAAAGACATCATGATGATAGGCATGAGGTAGCATGCCATTCAAGTTGGTGTTGAGATCGACCATAGAGAGGAAGGAGTTCACCTTGACGTATATGGCGGGGTTTTGTGTTGTTGGTCCACTTGGGGGACTCCTTGGCCATGGTGTAGCGTCGACGATAGGCGGGGCTGCATCATCTCCCCCCCCCCTTGGGGAAGAGTCGTCCTCGACTCTTGCTCCTCCTCACCGATGAGGTAGACGGGAAGGACTTGTATAGGTGCCCTTGTGTCCTTAGGGATGCTCGTCGTAGTGCAGGCGTCTTTGTTGTAGTCCATAACGGGTCTCCCATGTAGTGGTGGAGGGGCCAAGTCTTGGTCGAAGAAGAACAAGGGGAAAAACAACTTGCAAAAGGAAAGCTTGTGGATGCCAATTTGGTGACCGGCGAACAAGAGGCTCTCCATCAAATACGAAGCATCAAGTCGTTTCTCCAAAAGGCATTGGGCAAAAATGGTGATCAAAAGAGTGTCGATGTATCCAGAATGTGGTAGGACAAAAATTTGTGCAAGTAAAAGTTTTCTTTGGAAGGTGTAAAAAATGTTGTTTGTAGCATTGTCCCACACAAATGGAACAATCAAAAGGCAAGTATTGGCAGCAAAATTTGGGGCAAAATTGTTATGTGCAATGGCAAAACTATGGAGACTTCTAGCTTGGGAAAGTATGGTTGGCGTGAGCCGAGTATGGGTATCCTCAAGTGTCAAAGAATCCATTGCAATTGCCAAAGATGAAATGAGAAATTCAAAGGAGAGCAACTTTTGGTGTGACATGTGGCACAAGGTGCATAATGTGTCTCTCACATGTATGACATGATCCTTGAGATTCTCGTGGTGTATGATGATATCATCAATACATGCAACAACCATTGTGCCAACAAGATGTGTCAAGATATGTTGCATAAGAAGTAAAAGAGGTGACGAGGAATTGGACCAAACCGGAAGCTCGACAAGAATTGTCGGAAACACACGATGGCGAAGGCGTTGGGAAACACACCCCTTGGTGTGAGTCCCACGGGTTTGGTGATGGAGTTTGTCCTTGGTGGGGTAGCTCTCAATGGCACGTGTCGTCAACTCATGCTCCGTGGCGGTGGATGTTGTCGTTCGGGTACCTATACACACAATGGAGAAAACAAAAAGCGTGTGTGCATGGTAGATGAATACATCATCCATCATGATGTTCCATGTCTTGTGCACATCACCATTAGTGTCAAGCAAGATAGTATGAAATGCATGGCGATGGTGCATATGGCAAGAAGGTGCATTCATGGCGTGTGGTAACTCATGATCATCAAAAATTGAGAAGGCTATGGGGGCCATCTCGTGAACAATAAAATAAGCATTCTTGCATACCAAGCATAAGAAAGAGCAATTGTTCACAATCTTGGATGCAAGGATCATGGAATGGTGTAAACATTTGGGGCAAAGCATGTGAAAGGTAATGTCATCATTGTTGTCGACAACCCTATGGAAAGAGCAAGTGTTCATCAAGGGTGTCACAACACAAGCATGAGCATAATCATTATCATTGCAAGCAAGTGGAGCAAATATGAAACTCTCATAGCATGGCATGTTCATGGTATCACAATCAATCAATTCCACATGGTCAACAATGTGAGCAAGCAAAGCATCACACGGGAATATGAAAGAATCAAGTGACATAGCAAATGTATCATCAAGATCATGCATGCATTCCAAAGGCATCATGTCCACTAGTGGGATCATGGCATCATCAACACCTATGTTGTTACCTTTGTAGGCCGACTCATGTGAAGTAGGTGTTGTGGAAGTAGGAGGATCCATGTGGTCGACATGTCCATCGCGGAGTAAGCATGGTGAGATATCATCATCTTCATGCACCATGTACATCTTGATGTAGCCCCGCTCACCAACGACACTACATCAAGGCCAACAAGTCCCCCAAGTGGACCAATGACAAGGGCTCGAGTTAAAGCTCTACACGACAAGGTGAACTCGCTCCTCACTTCCCTCGACCTAGATACCCCATTGGATGGAATGCTACCTCATGACGAAACCCTTTGTGTCATTAGGTACGTGGAGCATCAAGACCATGGAGAGGATGATACGCCATGGTCAAGGGAAGGAGAAGAACAGCTGATCGAGAAGATGTACACGGAGCTGGACCCGAAGTCGCCCCAAGAACGCAAGGAAGAGACGATGAGCGGCCAGTCCAGAATCCGGTCTGACCGGCCTCCTGACCGGGCCACCCGACCCAGAATCCGGTCGACCGGCCTCCTGACCGGGCCACCCGGTCCACAACCGGGCCACCAACCGGTGCCATCCGGACGCCTTCCCGGGGCTCCAGAACCTCGCCCGGTTACTGCCCGGTCCAGGATCCGGTCACCGACCGGACTGCCGATCCCAGGTCCGGTCCAACCGGCCTCCTGACCGGCCTGCTCGACTAAAGACGCCTTTTCGGTCCGAAACGTTTTCCTTTGTATCTTTTGATAAGGGCTAAGCCCAGGGATGTGCCCGATCTTCACGGATTTGAAGGGATACGTGGGGGTAGGTGGATGAACGCGATGAACACGTGGGGGAAACGCGGGGATACAACACACACACGCACACAATTCGAGTTTTCCCTCGTTGGCTCGAAACACCAACTCGATAGAGATTGCAGGAAAAGACCTTCCGGTAGAAGTCCCGCAAAGAGATCGACAAATCAAAGCTCGGGAGATCTAGAAGGGCGAAAAGACCGGAAGGCTTGATAGAAGTGCAAGCAAAAGACCAAATAAGGTAGAAGTGCAAGCAAAAGATCAAACAATCGGTAGAAGTCGCCAAAGAGATCTTCACGAGTTGATAAGGAGCCCGGGTGGGGATACAAGATCATAGATCTAGGTAGGGTTCCCACAAGGGTGAGCTAAGCTCAGGTTTTCTTTCAAATCAAGTCTAATCTCAGATCTGAGCCAACTAGGCTATTTATAGGTGGGGGCGAAGAGTTAAGTTACATGCTGAAAAGTGCTGTTGTGCTGAAGTTCGCGGTGGCGGAAGTTCCGGCCATCTTGGGCGGAAGTTCCGGTCAGGGGCGGAAGTTCCGGTCCTGGGAGCCGGAAGTTCCGGCCAGGCCGGAAGTTCCGGCCAAGTTCCGGCCAAGTTCCGAAAGTCGTCCATTTCCTTGCAGTAACATCCAGGGGCCTTTTCGTGGACTTTCGGAGCTTGGGCGGAACTTGGGCGGAAGTTCCGACCGGGCGGAAGTTCCGGTCCCTCGGGGCGGAAGTTCCGGTCCGATGCTTTTTCCTGCGCGCTGGAGGGCATCTTGGGGGCATCTTGGAGGAATCTGGCCGGAAGTTCCGGTCCTGGGGGGCGGAAGTTCCGGCCTGTGCGCTGTAGCTCCGTCTTCATCGTTTCCAGCTCTCTCTCCAACGTCTTGGTCTCCATGGCTTGTGTCTTGGTCGATGTACCTGATTGAACATAGGGTATTTGCATGAAGTAGCAAGCCATCCAAGGGGGTGTCAAAGTCATAGGTGGAGAGGAGCAAATTCACCTCTTGGCGTAGTGCTTGGGCTCGAGCTCGTGTCATTGGACCACGAGGAGGGCTTGTCGGTCTTGATGTAGTGTCGACCTTGGGTGGGGCTGCATCATCTCCCCCCCCTTGGGAAAGAGTCGTCCTCGACTCGATGTTCTCCTCATCTCCATGGTATGGTGAGAGGTCGGTCACATTGAACGTGTTGCTCACCAAGTACTTGGATGTTGGTATGTCGACGACGTAGGCGTTGTCGTTGATGCGCTTGAGGACCTTGAAGGGGCCATCACCTCGGGGCTTGAGCTTGGAGTTTCTTTCTTGAGGGAAGCGGTCCTTGCGAAGGTGTATCCACACTAGGTCGCCTTCATTGAAGATCCGTGCTTTTTTCTTCAAGTTTAGTCTTGTGGCTTGACGGAGAACTTGTTGCTCGATCGTTGCCCTTGTGTCTTCATGGAGTTTCTTCATGTATTGTGCTCGCTTATCGATGTCCATGTTCACTTGCTCATGTAGCGGAAGAGGAAGGAGGTCGATCGCCGTAGGTGGTTCAAACCCGTAGACGACCATGAATGGGCTTCTCATTGTTGTGGAGTGCTTGGCGCGGTTGTAGGCAAACTCCGCATGTGGGATGCAATCTTCCCATGCTTTCAAATTCTTCTTGACAAGGACTCGTAGTAGTGTGGAGAGGCTTCGGTTCACCACTTCGGTTTCCCCATCGGTTTGGGGGTGCGAGGATGATGAGAACAAAAGCTTGACGTTGAACTTGGCCATTAGTGTCTTCCAAAGATAACTCATGAACTTGACATCTCGGTCGGAGACAATGCTTCTTGGTACACCGTGGAGTCTCACAATTTCCCTAAAAAACAAGGAGGCAATGTGTGAAGCATCATCCGTTCGGGAACATGGTATAAAATGAGCCATTTTTGAGAATCTATCCACTACCACAAAGATGGAATCATGACCATATTTAGTTCGAGGTAATCCTAGTACAAAGTCCATGCTTATATCGGACCAAGGAGCATAAGGAGTAGGCAACGGTGTATAAAGACCATAAGAGTTGGAGGTGGACTTAGCTTGTAAACATGTCGTGCAACGGTTGCATAGGCGCTCCACATCGCGCTTCATTCGTGGCCAATAGTAATGGGTGGAGAGCATAGAGAGTGTCTTGTCACGTCCAAAGTGACCCATGAGACCACCACCATGCGATTCTTGTAAGAGCAAAAGGCGAAGCGAGGACATTGGAACACAAAGTTTGTTGCCCTTAAACAAGAATCCTTGGTGCAAATAGAAATCATCGATGCCCTTTTCAATGGAACACTTCGCAAAAATTGGGCCAAAGAAGGTATCGGAGGCATATTGTTCTTTGATTTCATCAAGACCCAACACATGGAAATCCAAACGAGTGAGTAAAAGGGTGAGCTTGCGGGAAAGGGCATCCGCAACGACATTGTCCTTGCCCTTCTTGTATTTGATTACATATGGAAAGGACTCAATGAACTCAACCCATTTTGCATGTCTTTTGTTCAAAGTGTGTTGACTTTTCAAATACTTCAAAGATTCATGGTCGGAGTGAATAATGAACTCTCTTGGCCAAAGATAGTGTTGCCAAACTTCAAGAACACGAACCAAAGCGTAAAGTTCCTTGTCATATATAGGATAGTTGAGGCGTGCGCCGTCCAACTTCTCACTATAATATGCCACGGGTTTTCCATTTTGCATGAGGACACCACCTATTCCAAGGCCACTCGCGTCACATTCTATCTCAAATGTCTTAGCAAAATCGGGAAGAACAAGTAGTGGTGCCTCGGTGAGTCTCTTTTTCAATTCATCAAAAGCTTTTTGTTGTGCTTTGCCCCAAACAAACGGAACATTCTATTTTGTAAGCTCGTTTAAAGGGCAAGCGATGGTGCTAAAATCTTTCACAAAGCGGCGGTAAAATCCGGCGAGTCCATGGAAGCTTCGAACTTGACCAACATTTGTGGGAGTGGGCCAATTGTGGATGGCCTCAACTTTGGAAGAATCAACTTCAATCCCGTTGGCGGAAACCACAAAACCAAGAAAAACCAATTTGTTTTGAGCGAAATGGCATTTTGGTAAGTTGGCAAAGAGCTTCTCGTGGCGCAAGATGCATCAGACTTCTCTCACATGTTGAACATGGTCCTCGAGATTTTTGCTATAGATGAGGATATCATCAAAATAGACAACCACGCTCTTGCCAATGAGAGGTCGCAAAATGTGATTCATAAGACGCATGAAAGTGGAAGGAGCATTGGAAAGACCAAATGGCATGACGAGCCATTGATAGAGACCAAGCTTGGTCTTGAATGCCGTCTTCCATTCATCACCGATTGGCATGCGAATTTGGTGGTAGCCACTACGCAAATCAATCTTTGAGAAAATGGTGGCACCACTCAATTCATCAAGCATGTCATCTAAGCGCGGAATGGGATGTCGATAACGGACGGTAATGGCATTGATAGGTCTACAATCCATACACATCCGTTGCGTCTCATCCGGTTTAGGCACAAGAATGACGGGAACGGCACAAGGGCTAAGGCTTTCTCGAACGTACCCTTTAGCGAGGAGGTCTTGTATTTGGCGTTGGATCTCCTTGGTATCTTCGGGGTTGGTGCGGTAAGCGGCGCGGTTTGGTAGTGGAGCGCCGGGTATGAGGTCGATGCGATGCTCGATGCCCCGAAGCGGTGGTAGTCCATGAGGTAGCTCGTCGGGGAAGACGTCTTGGAACTCCTTCAAAAGAGACAACAAAGACGAAGGAATGTTGGTTAAGTTGTTAGTCTCCTCCGAGGGGCCCTTGCAAATGAGCACGTAGTGTAGGGTGGTGGATGGGTTGTGGTGCACTTCTCTCATCTCACTCTTGGTAGCTAGGAGGACACTCTTCATCTCACTCACATATGGTTTGTGGCGCTCACTCTCTTTTTGGTGGATCACTCTCTCACCTCTCAACTCACTAGTGATAGTGGCTTCCTTAGCCCTCGCTAAAGCCTTTGCATTGTCCGCAATTACTTGGCTAGGAGTCATTGGGCGTAGGATGTAGGTCTTGTCGTTGACCTTGAAGCTATAGGCATTTGTGTAGCCATCATGGTTGGCTTTCTTGTCATATTGCCAAGGGCGACCAAGTAACATGTGGCACACCGTCATAGGCACGACGTCACAATCAACGGTGTCTTCATAAGCGCCAATCTTGAAGGATATCGTGACGGTGTGTTGGATCTTCACATTTCCATTGTCGCTTAGCCATTGCACATGGTAGGGATGGGGGTGTTTCCGGAGCGGGAGGTTGAGCTTGGTGCATAGTTCGGTGCTTGCAAGATTGTGGCAACTCCCTCCATCGATGATAACCTTTATTGACTTGCCATTGATTCCGGCTCTTGTTTGGAAGATATTGCACCTTTGGTCTTCATTGGGAAGTGCATGGGTTGTCAACACTTTGGTCACCACAAGAGAAGGGCTTGCATCATGCACACATAGGACTTGCTCTTGGTCTTCCAAGGCATCATCTTCATGAGAGGTTGCGGCTTGTACCAAGGCTTCATATTCACCTTCACTCAAGTACTCCACATCTCCATCATCTCGAGTGATCATAACTCTTGTGTTCTTGCATTCAAAGGATTTATGTCCTTGAGCACCACACTTGAAGCAAGTGATGTTACTAGATCCGGTGGAAGCTTTGGAGGACATGGTTGATTGCTCCGGCTTGAAGCTTGTTGTCTTGATGGTACTTCTTGCTTGCTTTGGAGGATCCTTGGAGGCAAGTGCACTTGTGTTCTTGATGCTTGAGGAGGCATTCATTGCATTTCTTGTGGCGAAGAAGGTCTTGCTTGGTGGAGTAGCTCAACCATGTTTTTGTAAGGCAAGAATTCCACTATCCTCTTGACGGGGATGTTTAGTCCATTCAAGAATCTTGCCATAGTTTGTTCTTCTCGCTCATCCACATTTGCACTCATCATTGTCATGTGCATCTCCTTGTAATATTCTTCAACGGACTTGTAGCTTTGCTTGAGTTGAGTGAGCTTGTTGAAGAGGTCACGCTTGTGGTGAGTTGGTACAAAGCGGGTGTGCATGACTTCTTTCATCTCTTCTGATAAGGGCTAAGCCCAGGGAGGTGCCCGATCTTCACGGATTTGAAGGGGATTCGTGGGGGTAGGTGGATGAACGCGATGAACACGTGGGGGAAACGCGGGGATACACACACACGGATACAATTCGAGTTTTCCCTCGTTGGCTCGAAACACCAACTCGATAGAGATTGCAGGAAAAGACCTTCCGGTAGAAGTCCCGCAAAGAGATCGACTAATCGAAGCTCGGGAGATCTAGAAGGGTGAAAAGACCGGAAGGTTTGATGGAAGCGCAAGCAAAAGACCAAATAGGTAGAAGTGCAAGCAAAAGATCAAACAAACGGTAGAAGTCACCAAAGAGATCTTCACGAGTCGATAGGAGCCCGGGTGGCGATACAAGATCATAGATCTAGGTAGGGTTCCCACAAGGGTGAGCTAAGCTCAGGTTTTCTTTCAAATCAAGTCTAATCCCAGATCTGAGTCAACTAGCCTATTTATAGGTGGGGGCGAAGAGTTAAGTGACATGCTGAAAAGTGCTGTTGTGCTGAAATTCGCGGGGGCGGAAGTTCCGGCCATCTTGGGCGGAAGTTCCGGTCAGGGGCGGAAGTTCCGGTCCTGGGGGCCGGAAGTTCCGGCCAGGCCGGAAGTTCCGGTCAAGTTCCGGCCAAGTTCCGAAAGTCGTCCATTTCCTTGCAGTAACATCCAGGGGCCTTTTCGTGGACTTTCGGAGCTTGGGCGGAACTTGGGCGGAAGTTCCGACCGGGCGGAAGTTCCGGTCCCTCGGGGCGGAAGTTCCGGTCCGATGCTTTTTCCTGCGCGCTGGAAGGCATCTTGGGGGTATCTTGGGGGAATCTGGCCGGAAGTTCCGGTCCTGGGGGGCGGAAGTTCCGGCCTGTGCGCTGTAGCTCCGTCTTCATCGTTTCCAGCTCTCTCTCCAACGCCTTGGTCTCCATGGCTTGTGTCTTGGTCGATGTACCTGATTGAACATAGGGTATTTGCATGAAGTAGCAAGCCATCCAAGGGGGTGTCAAAGTCATAGGTAGAGAGGAGCGAATTCACCTCTTGGCGTAGTGCTTGGGCTCGAGCTCGTGTCATTGGACCACGAGGCGGGCTTGTCGGTCTTGAGGCGGCGGTGTCCATAGGCCACCCCGTATCATCTCCCCCCCCTTGGGAAAGAGTCGTCCTCGACTCTAAGTTCTCCTCATCTCCATGATATGGTGAAAGGTCGGACACATTGAATGTGTTGCTCACCAAGTACTTGGATGTTGGTATGTCGATGACGTAGGCGTTGTCGTTGATGCGCTTGAGGACCTTGAATGGACCATCACCTCGAGGCTTGAGTTTGGAGTTTCTTTCTTGAGGGAAGCGGTCCTTGCGAAGGTGTATCCACACTAGGTCGCCTTCATTGAATATCCGTGCCTTTTCTTCAAGTTTAGTCTTGTGGCTTGACGGAGAACTTGTTGCTCGATCGTTGCCCTTGTGTCTTCATGGAGTTTCTTCATGTATTGTGCTCGCTTGTCGATGTCCATGTTCACTTGCTCATGTAGCGGAAGAGGTAGGAGGTCAATCGCCGTAGGTGGTTCAAACCCGTAGACAACCATGAATGGGCTTCTCATTGTTGTGGAGTGCTTGGCGCGGTTGTAGGCAAACTCCGCATGTGGGATGCAATCTTCCCATGCTTTCAAATTCTTCTTGACAAGGACTCGTAGTAGTGTGGAGAGGCTTCGGTTCACCACATCGGTCTGCCCATCGGTTTGGGGGTGCGATGATGATGAGAACAAAAGCTTGACGTTGAACTTGGCCATTAGTGTCTTCCAAAGATAACTCATGAACTTGACGTCTCGGTCGGAGACAATGCTTCTTGGTACACCGTGGAGTCTCACAATTTCCCTAAAAAACAAGGAAGCAATGTGTGAAGCATCATCCGTTCGGGAACATGGTATAAAATGAGCCATTTTTGAGAATCTATCCACTACCACAAAGATTGAATCATGACCATATTTAGTTCGAGGTAAACCTAGTACAAAGTCCATGCTTATATCGGACCAAGGAGCATAAGGAATAGGCAAAGGTGTATAAAGACCACATGGATTGGAAGAGGACTTAGCTTGTAAGCATGTTGTGCACCGGCGGCAAAGGCGTTCCACGTCTCGGTACATTCTTGGCCAATAGTAGTGAGTGGATAGCATGGCATATGTCTTCTCTCGTCCAAAGTGACCCATGAGACCACCACCATGCGATTCTTGTAAGAGCAAAAGGCGAAGCGAGGACATTGGAACACAAAGTTTGTTGCCCTTAAACAAGAATCCTTGGTGCAAATAGAAATCATCGATGCCCTTTTCAATGGAACACTTTGCAAAAATTGGGCCAAAGAAAGTATCGGAGGCATATTGTTCTTTGATTCCATCAAGACCCAACACATGGAAATCCAAACGAGTTATTAAAAGGGTGAGCTTGCGGGAAAGGGCATCCGCTACGACATTGTCCTTGCCCCTCTTGTATTTTATTACATATGGAAAGGACTCAATGAACTCAACCCATTTTGCATGTCTTTTGTTCAAAGTTTGTTGACTTTTCAAATACTTCAAAGATTCATGGTCGGAGTGAATGATGAACTCTTTTGGCCAAAGATAGTGTTGCCAAACTTCAAGAACACGAACTAAAGCGTAAAGTTCCTTGTCATAAATAGGATAGTTGAGGCGTGCGCCATCCAACTTCTCACTATAATATGCCACGGGTTTTCCATTTTGCATGAGGACACCACCGATTCCAAGGCCACTTGCGTCACATTCTATCTCAAATGTTTTAGCAAAATCGGGAAGAGCAAGGAGTGGTGCCTCGGTGAGTCTCTTTTTCAATTCATCAAAAGCTTTTTTGTTGTGCGTTGCCCCAAACAAACGGAACATTCTTTTTGGTAAGCTCGTTTAAAGGGCAAGCGATGGTGCTAAAATCT
This sequence comes from Lolium perenne, assembly GCF_019359855.2. NCBI lineage: Eukaryota > Viridiplantae > Streptophyta > Magnoliopsida > Poales > Poaceae > Lolium > Lolium perenne. The sequence continues at coordinate 94,770,454 of NC_067248.2, forward strand.
TTCACAAAACGGCGGTAAAATCCGGCTAGTCCATGGAAGCTTCGAACTTGACCAACATTTGTGGGAGTGGGCCAATTGTGGATGGCCTCAACTTTGGAAGAATCAACTTCAATCCCGTTGGCGGAAACCACAAAACCAAGAAAAACCAACTTGTTTTGAGCAAAAGTGCACTTGGGGAGGTTAGCATAAAGCTTTTCATGACGCAAGATGCACAAGACTTCTCTCACATGTTGCACATGGTCCTCGAGGTTTTTGCTATAAATGAGAATGTCATCGAAATAGACAACCACACTCTTGCCAATGAGAGGTCGCAAGATGTGATTCATGAGGCGCATGAAAGTAGATGGAGCATTTGAAAGACCAAATTGCATGACAAGCCATTCATAGAGACCAAGTTTGGTCTTGAATGCCGTCTTCCATTCATCACCTATTGCCATGCGAATTTGGTGGTAGCCACTACGCAAATCAATTTTAGAGAAAATCGTGGCACCACTCAATTCATCCAACATATCGTCTAAACGCGGAATGGGATGGCGATAACGGACGGTAATGGCATTGATGGGTCTACAATCCATACACATCCGTTGCGTCTCATCCGGTTTAGGCACAAGAATCACGGGAACGGCGCAAGGGCTAAGGCTTTCTCGAACGTACCCTTTTGCGAGGAGGTCTTGTATTTGGCGTTGAATCTCCTTTGTGTCTTCGGGGTTGGTGCGGTAGGCGGCTCGGGGGGCGAGGGGAGCGCCGGGGATGAGGGCGGTGCGGGGCGCGATGCCCGAAGCGGTGGTAGTCCATGAGGTAGCTCGTCGGGGAAGACGTCTTGGAAATCCTTCAAAAGAGACAACAAAGACGAAGGAATGTTGGTTAAGTCGTTAGTCTCCTCCGAGGGGCCCTTGCAAATGAGCACGTAGTGTAGAGTGGTGGATGGGTTGTGGTGCACTTCTCTCATCTCACTCTTGGTAGCTAGGAGAACACTCTTCATCTCACTCATATATGGCTTGTGGCGCTCACTCTCTTTTTGGTGGATCACTCTCTCACCTCTCATCTCACTAGTAATGGTGGCTTCCTTAGCCCTCGCTAAAGCCTTTGCATTGTCCGCAATTACTTGGCTAGGAGTCATTGGGCGTAGGATGTAGGTCTTGTCGTTGACCTTGAAGCTATAGGCGTTTGTGTAGCCATCATGGTTGGCTTTCTTGTCATATTGCCAAGGGCGACCAAGTAACATGTGGCACACCGTCATAGGCACGACGTCACAATCAATGGTGTCTTCATAAGCGCCAATCTTGAAGGATATCGTGACGGTGTGTTGGATCTTCACATTTCCATTGTCGCTTAGCCATTGCACATGGTAGGGATGGGGGTGTTTCCGGAGCGGGAGGTTGAGCTTGGTGCATAGTTCGGTGCTTGCAAGATTGTGGCAACTCCCTCCATCGATGATAACCTTTATTGACTTGCCATTGATTCCGGCTCTTGTTTGGAAGATATTGCACCTTTGGTCTTCATTTGGAAGTGCATGGGTTGTCAACACTTTGGTCACCACAAGAGAAGGGCTTGCATCATGCACACATAGGACTTGCTCTTGGTCTTCCAAGTCATCTTCTTCATGAGAGGTTGCGGCTTGTACCAAGGCTTCATATTCTCCTTCACTCAAGTACTCCACATCTCCATCATCTCGAGTGATCATAACTCTTGTGTTCTTGCATTCAAAGGATTTATGTCCTTGAGCACCACATTTGAAACAAGTGATGTTACTAGATCCGGTGGAAGCTTTGGAGGACATGGTTGATTGCTCCGGCTTGAAGCTTGTTGTCTTGATGGCGCTTCTTGCTTGCTTTGGGGGATCCTTGGAGGCAAGTGCACTTGTGTTCTTGATGCTTGAGGAGGCATTCATTGCATTTCTTGCGGCGAAGAAGGTCTTTGTCTTTGCACTTGCTAAGTCTTCTCGCACTTGGCGCTCGGCCCTTGTTGCTTGGTGGAGTAACTCAACCATGTTTTTGTAGGGCAAGAATTCCACTATTCTCTTGACGGGGATGTTCAAGCCATTCAAGAATCTTGCCATAGTTTGCTCTTCTCGCTCATCCACATTTGCACTCATCATGGTCATGTGCATCTCCTTGTAATATTCCTCAACGGACTTGTAGCTTTGCTTGAGTTGAGTGAGCTTGTTGAAGAGGTCGCGCTTGTGGTGAGTTGGTACAAAGCGGGTGTGCATGACTTCTTGCATCTCTTCCCATGTGTCAATGGGTGCTAAGTCTTCCTTCTCACGCTTCTTGTTTACCTCTTCCCACCAAACATTTGCATATCCTTCAAACTCAAGTGATGCCATGGCAACTTTCTTTGCTTCGGAAAAGTTGTGGATGCGGAATATCTTGTCAACCTTGAGTACCCAAGACAAGTATGCGTCGGGATCTTCCTCTCCTTGGAACTTGGGCATGGTGAATTTAAGCTTCCCAAAGATTTCTTCTTCATTGCGGTCATTGCGTCGAGGAGGTGGTCTTGCTTCACCATGAGCTTGACGTTGTTGAGGTTGAGGTTGTGGACCTTGAGCATCTTCATTGTTGTTTCTTTGTTGTTGATGAGGAGGTGGTCTTCCATGATCTTCATCTTGATCATCATTGTTGTGGCGTTGATGAGGTCTCACACTTTCTTCACTTGATGCTTGGTGATGATTTGAGTCTTCTTCCATCTCAACATCTCGTGCTTGATGAGGTGGTCTTCTACCATGAGGGCGATCATCATGATGACGGCGGTTGTCTTGACCTTGACGGCGTGGTGCCCTATCACGAGGATGTTGATCAACATTGATGATGCGGCGGTCTTGGTTCACTTCTTGTTCGGCATTATGGTGGTGCCTTTGAGCATTGGCCACTTGAGATGGGCGAGGTTGCCCTTGATGTTGACGTGCGTCTTGCTCTTGGCGTAGCCTTTCTTGCTCACGTGCATGAAGGAGATCTTGATCATGACGAAGACGTTGTTGTTCCTCTTGGAATTGAGCATGGAGATGCTCTTGTTGAAGGCGTTCTTCTTCAAGGCGTAGACGTTCTTGGACAAGTCGAAGTCGTGCTTGCTCCGCTTCTTGAGCTTGTTGTTGAAGCACTTGAGCATCCACATTATGGTGGCGTGGGTCTTGATTGGAATCATGATGCGACGATGTAGGAGCTCGTGACCTTGAGCTATGGGAGCGCGAAGACCTTGAATGTTGTCTTCTATCTTCTTGACGGTTAAGTGTATGGAGGATGTTGTCCAACGCCGTCTTCATTTCTCTTGTTTCTTGACCTTGTATGGCAAGTGTTGCCTTCAACTCATTGCCTTGAGTTTCAATCTTCTCATTGAGTTCTTGAACTTGATTGTTGAGGTCAATCCTTTGCACTTGAGCTCTTTCTTCATAGCGGACGTTGGTATCCTTGAGCATGGCTTCAAATTGATTGAGCTTGGCGTGGACGGCTTGAGTAGCTATCCAATGTTGGTGCCGCGTCATCGGTAGTTGGTTCCCTTCTCCACTAGACATGGTTACAACTAAAACAAGAACTATGTGGTGGGTGGTTAGGAAAGACTACCAAGAGTGTCAAAACTTGCAAACCAAAATCGAAAAGGTGTTTCAAGTCGAGGAACAACCGATATGTATGCACACACACAAAACAAAACTCTATATGGTGTTAGGTATGGATGTGGAAAGCCAAATGGAAGAACCAAACGAAAAGTCTATTGTCAAAAGTGGGTAAGATCCAAAAGTCACAAGTCAAAGGCGGTGATCACAAAAGGCATACACAAGGTGGAACACACGCGTGGGACAAAATGGGGTTAGCGCGACGGAAAATGAGCACGAACAAAATTGGTCCTAACGAAGACTACTAGCTCGGTGTCACGCTAACGCAAGAGAGACCGTGGCTTGGTTGCAAAATTGAGAAGCAACAAGATTTGCGCAAGACGCCTCTCTTCTCTTTTCTCTCTTTTGCTTATAAGCTTTGGACTCTTTTGTGTATAGGTGTCACTCACACTCTTTTTCTTTTTCTTTTCTCCTCTTTTTTTTTTTTTTTTTTATGCTTAGAATCTTTCTTTTCTCACTATCTATGTAAGTATGTCACACTTCTTTTGCCTATCTTTTCACACGAGCTTGCTTCGTAGCTTTGCTCAACACACGCACACCCTCACGGTCGGGACGCTTGCGCAATGCTTCGCAACACTAGAAAGCCACTCTCGATAGGAAAGGTACGCAAAGGAAGCTAAGGCTACAAGTTAGGGGGCAAGTTATACCACTTGATGACGGTGGCCGACGATGTTGAACTTGCTATGGTGGAAGGTGTCAAACGAACCGCTTGGATCCTCGGGGTGCCGTCGTCGTAGTTGATGTTGCGGAAGCTTAGTGGTAGCTGAAATGGCACACACAACGAAGTCCAAACACAAGGGGTTAGTGCCAAAACGAAAAACGAAGAAAGCTGTCAAAATTTCGGCCAGGCGGAACTTCCGGTCCTGAGGGGCGGAACTTCCGGTCCGGGGGCGGAACTTCCGGTCGTCCGGGGCGGAACTTCCGGTCGCAATCAGATCTGCGGGCTGTTCTTCGATTTGGGCGGAAATCCGGGCCGAAAATCTTCGAATTCGCGGAAAATTTGGCACTAAGAGCGGTGGGAAGGTGGGGGAATTGCAGATCAACACCAAAGAAAAGTTTCTATTGGACCAAAACCACCAAAAACTCAACAAATCGCGAGATCCAACCAAGGCCAATTTGGGGCTATTTTTTTGGGAAAAATTTTTTTTTGAAAATTTTTTGGGCGAAATTGGTGGAATTGGTGGGTGTGGGGGTCAAATCCGTGGCAACCAAGGAGCTCTTGATACCATATGATAAGGGCTAAGCCCAGGGAGGTGCCCGATCTTCACGGATTTGAAGGGGATTCGTGGGGGTAGGTGGATGAACGCGATGAACACGTGGGGGAAACGCGGGGATACACACACACACGGATACAATTCGAGTTTTCCCTCGTTGGCTCGAAACACCAACTCGATAGAGATTGCAGGAAAAGACCTTCCGGTAGAAGTCCCGCAAAGAGATCGACTAATCGAAGCTCGGGAGATCTAGAAGGGTGAAAAGACCGGAAGGTTTGATGGAAGTGCAAGCAAAAGACCAAATAGGTAGAAGTGCAAGCAAAAGATCAAACAAACGGTAGAAGTCACCAAAGAGATCTTCACGAGTCGATAGGAGCCCGGGTGGCGATACAAGATCATAGATCTAGGTAGGGTTCCCACAAGGGTGAGCTAAGCTCAGGTTTTCTTTCAAATCAAGTCTAATCCCAGATCTGAGTCAACTAGCCTATTTATAGCTGGGGGCGAAGAGTTAAATGTTTATCTTGCTGAAAAGTGCTGTTGTGCTGAAATTCGCGGGGGCGGAAGTTCCGGCCATCTTGGGCGGAAGTTCCGGTCAGGGGCGGAAGTTCCGGTCCTGGGGGCCGGAAGTTCCGGCCAGGCCGGAAGTTCCGGTCAAGTTCCGGCCAAGTTCCGAAAGTCGTCCATTTCCTTGCAGTAACATCCAGGGGCCTTTTCGTGGACTTTCGGAGCTTGGGCGGAACTTGGGCGGAAGTTCCGACCGGGCGGAAGTTCCGGTCCCTCGGGGCGGAAGTTCCGGTCCGATGCTTTTTCCTGCGCGCTGGAAGGCATCTTGGGGGTATCTTGGGGGAATCTGGCCGGAAGTTCCGGTCCTGGGGGGCGGAAGTTCCGGCACATGCGCTCGTAGCTCCGTCTTCATCGTTTCCAGCTCTCTCTCCAACGCCTTGGTCTCCATGGCTTGTGTCTTGGTCGATGTACCTGATTGAACATAGGGTATTTGCATGAAGTAGCAAGCCATCCAAGGGGGTGTCAAAGTCATAGGTAGAGAGGAGCGAATTCACCTCTTGGCGTAGTGCTTGGGCTCGAGCTCGTGTCATTGGACCACGAGGCGGGCTTGTCGGTCTTGAGGCGGCGGTGTCCATAGGCCACCCCGTATCATCTTCCCATGTGTCAATGGGTGCTAAGTCTTCCTTCTCACGCTTCTTGTTTACCTCTTCCCACCAAACATTTGCATATCCTTCAAACTCAAGTGATGCCATGGCAACTTTCTTTGCTTCGGAGAAGTTGTGGATGCGGAATATCTTATCAACCTTGAGGACCCAAGACAAGTATGCGTCGGGATCTTCCTCTCCTTGGAACTTGGGCATGGTGAATTTCAGCTTCCCAAAGATTTCTTCCTCATTGCGGTCATTGCGTCTAGGAGGTGGTCTTTCTTCACCATGAGCTTGACGTTGTTGAGGTTGAGGTTGTGGACCTTGAGCATCTTCATTGTTGTTTCTTTGTTGTTGAGGAGGAGGTGGTCTTCCATGACCTTCATCTTGATCATCATTGTTGTGGCGTTGATGAGGCCTCACACTTTCTTCACTTGATGCTTGGTGATGACTTGAGTCTTCCTCCATCTCAACATCTCGTGCTTGATGAGGTGGTCTTCTACCATGAGGGCGATCATCATGATGACGACGGTTGTCTTGACCTTGACGGCGTGGTGCCATATCACGAGGAGGTTGATCAACATTGATGATGCGGCGGTCTTGGTTCACTTCTTGTTCGGCATTATGGTGGTGCCTTTGAGCATTGGCCACTTGAGATGGGCGAGGTTTCCCTTGATGATGACGTGCCTCTTGCTCTTGGCGGAGCCTTTCTTGCTCACGTGCATGAAGGAGATCTTGATCATGACGAAGACGTTGTTGTTCCTCTTGGAATTGAGCATGGAGATGTTCTTGTTGAAGGCGTTCTTCTTCAAGGCGTAGACGTTCTTGGACAAGTCGAAGTCGTGCTTGCTCCGCTTCTTGAGCTTGTTGTTGAAGCACTTGAGCATCCACATTATGGTGGCGTGGGTCTTGATTGGAATCATGATGCGACGATGTAGGAGCTCGTGATGATGCGGGGTGGCCTTCGGTCACCTCCACACCAAGACCAACAAGTCCCCCAAGTGGACCAATGACAAGGGCTCGAGTTAAAGCTCTACACGACAAGGTGAACTCGCTCCTCACTTCCCTCGACCTAGATACACCATTGGATGGAATGCTACCTCATGCCGAAACCCTTTGTGTCATTAGGTACGTGGAGCATCAAGATCACGGAGAGGAAGATACGTCATGGTCAAGGGAAGGAGAGGAGCAGCTGATCGAGAAGATGTACACGGAGCTGGACCCGACGTCGCCCCAAGAGCGCAAGGAAGAGAAGAGGGACGGCCGGCCCAGATCCCGGTCAGACCGGCTTCCTGACCGGGCCACCCGGTCCCCAGCCCGGTCTGACCGGCCTCCTGACCGGGCAGCCCGGTCCAAACCGGATTTGGCGCTCGTGCCATCCGGGCAACATCCCGGGGCCTCGGGACCTCGTCCGGTCGGCGCCGGTCACGAGCCCCGGTCGGGACTGCCCGCCCGTCCACAGCCCGGTCGACCGGCTCTGGACCGGCTGCACGACTTAAGTTATGTTTTCGGCCCGAACTTACCTTTTCGGCCTGTGTCGCCTTGTAAGACTATATAAGCACCCCAAGCACCCCTTTAGCTCTTTAGACTTGTTTAGAACTCAAACCTACCTTTGAGCTTAGTCTCCCTTGGGTATCATCCCTCTGTAATCAAGGCACCTTGGTTGTTGACTTTGAATTTGTGGAGTGAGATTCTAGTACTTGTTACTCTCTCTCCCTCCCCAAGTTCATCCTCTCCAATCCCAATCTCTCTCCGGGAATTCTGCCTCGTGCCTCTTCCACGGAGATTCTATTGGCGTGGTCCATCGAGCCACGGAGGTAAGCATCGGGTGTATCGGGTTGGTGTGCGTGCGTGAGTCTCGGAGTTCATCGTGTTCTTCATCCCCTCGCGTTTTCCCATCTCACCCGCTCGGTTTCGAAGTCAATCCGCAAGATCGGGCCACACACGGGGTCTTAGACCTCATCATATGGTATCAGCAGCCTTTGGTTCCCGCGGATTTGACCCTCCACCCACCCGATTTCGTTCCTAGAAAATTTTCCAAAAAATAGCCCTAAAGTGCCTTTTGACCGATCTGTGATTTGGTTGAGTTTTGAGTGGTTTTGGTCCGTGGATCTGGTGTTGTTGTGCTTGATCTACTATTTCCCCAACTTTTAGCCTCCAATTTCATCGTTTCCTTCGATTTGGTCGATTTGGCTTGGTTTTCGTGAAGAACAGGAGAGAGAAAGTTCATCCCGAGCAATCCGGTCCAGACGCCGGTCAACCGGCCGCACAACCGGCCGAGCCGGTCCAGACGCCGGTCAACCGGCCGCCCAACCGGCCGCACCGGTCCAGGATCCGGTCCAACCGGGCCCCCGACCGGGTGACGCAGCGCCTCCTTCGACCTCGACATCCGGCGATCTCCACCACCACCACCACCACCACCACCACCACCATCGCAGGTATAACTTGCAGGTTTACCCTTGTAACCCCTCTTCCTTTTGCGATCTACCCTATCGAGCATTGCTTGTCTACCGCGCCGCCTACCAAACCGCGCCGCCTACCGCACCAACCCCGAGGACACCAAGGAGATCCAACGCCAAATTCAAGACCTCCTCGCTAAAGGGTATGTCCGTGAAAGCCTTAGCCCTTGTGCCGTTCCCGTCATTCTTGTGCCTAAACCGGATGAGACGCAACGGATGTGTATGGATTGCCGCCCTATCAATGCCATTACCGTCCGTTATCGACATCCCATTCCGCGTTTAGATGATATGTTGGATGAATTGAGTGGTGCCACGATTTTCTCTAAGATTGATTTGCGTAGTGGCTACCACCAAATCCGCATGGCAATTGGTGATGAATGGAAGACGGCATTCAAGACCAAACTTGGTCTCTATGAATGGCTCGTCATGCCGTTTGGTCTTTCCAATGCTCCTTCCACTTTCATGCGTCTTATGAATCACATCTTGCGACCTCTCATTGGCAAGAGTGTGGTTGTCTACTTTGATGATATTCTCATCTATAGCAAAAATCTCGAGGACCATGTTCAACATGTGAGAGAAGTCTTATGCATCTTGCGCCACGAGAAGCTCTTTGCCAACCTTCCAAAATGCCATTTCGCTCAAAACAAGTTGGTTTTTCTTGGTTTTGTGGTTTCCGCCAACGGGATAGAAGTTGATTCTTCTAAAGTTGAGGCCATCCACAATTGGCTCACTCCCACAAATGTTGGCCAAGTGAGAAGCTTCCATGGTCTTGCCGGATTTTACCGCCGTTTTGTGAAAGATTTCAGCACCATTGCTTGCCCTTTAAACGAACTTACAAAAAAGAATGTTCCGTTCGTTTGGGGCAAAGCACAACAAAAAGCTTTTGATGAATTGAAAAAGAGACTCACCGAGGCACCATTACTTGCTCTTCCCGACTTTTCCAAAACATTTGAAATCGAATGCGATGCGAGTGGACTTGGAATCGGTGGTGTCCTCATGCAAAATGGAAAACCCGTGGCATACTATAGCGAGAAGTTGGATGGCGCACGCCTCAACTATCCTATATATGACAAGGAACTTTATGCTTTAGTTCGTGTTCTTGAAGTTTGGCAACATTACCTTTGGCCAAAAGAGTTTGTCATCCACTCGGATCATGAGTCCTTGAAGTATTTGAAAAGTCAACACAATTTGAACAAGCGACATGCTAAGTGGGTTGAGTTCATAGAGTCCTTCCCTTATGTAATCAAATACAAAAAGGGCAAGGAAAATGTGGTTGCGGATGCACTTTCCATAAAATTACTCTCCTACTCACCCGCTTGGAGTTTCACATTTTGGGTCTTGAGGAGATCAAGGAACTTTACCCTTCCGACGTTTTCTTTGGTCCAATCTTTGCCAAGTGTTCCGTGGACCACGGATTTGATGATTTCTATTTGCATGATGGCTACTTGTTTAAAGCTAACAAGATTTGCATTCCCGAGTCTTCTCTTCGTAAGTTGCTTTTGCAAGAGTCACATGGAGGTGGTCTCATGGGTCACTTTGGAAGAGAGAAGACATATGCCATGCTATCAACCCACTACTATTGGCCAAGAATGTACCGCGACGTGGAACGCCTTTGCCGCCGGTGTACAACATGCTTACAAGCTAAGTCTACTTCCAATCCCTATGGTCTTTACATGCCTTTGCCCATTCCATATGCACCTTGGTCGGACATAAGCATGGACTTTGTACTTGGCTTACCACGCACCAAACATGGTCATGACTCAATATTTGTGGTAGTGGATAGGTTCTCTAAAATGGCACATTTCATACCATGTCATAAGAGCGATGATGCTTCACACATTGCTTCGTTGTTTTTCAGGGAAGTGGTTCGCCTACATGGGATACCGGCAAGCATTGTGTCGGATCGAGACGTCAAGTTCATGAGTTACCTATGGAAGTCGCTCATGGCGAAGTTTGGAGTGAAGCTTTGTTCTCATCATCCTCGCACCCTCAACCCCAAGGACCAACCGACGTGGTCAAGCGAAGCCTCTCCACACTCCTCCGCACACTTGTGAAGACAAATTTGAAGTCATGGGAAGATTGCCTACCCCATGGGAGTTCGCCTACAATCGAGCCAAGCACTCCACAACCGCAAGGAGTCCCTTCATGGTCGTCTACGGATTCGAACCTCCAACGGCACTCGACATCCTTCCACTACCTCTTCATGAAAGAACGAACATGGACTTCGACGAGCGCACCACCGCCATCAAGAAACTACATGAAGAGACAAGAGCAACCATACAAGAGCATGTACTTCGCCAAGCTAACCGCCTCAACGCCAAGAAAAAGGAACGCGTGTTTGAAGAAGGAGACCTCGTGTGGATCCACCTAAGGAAAGAAAGGTTCCCGCAAGAACGCAACTCCAAGCTCAAGCCAAGAGGAGATGGTCCTTTCAAGGTCCTCAAGCGCATCAACAACAACGCCTACGTCATCGACATACCAACATCAAAGTACTTGGTGAGCAACACCTTCAACGTCTCGGATCTTTCACCCTATCATGGAGATGAGGAGGAACAAGAGTCGAGGACGACTCTCTCCCAAGGGGGGGAGATGATGCGGGGTGGCCTTCGGTCACCTCCACACCAAGACCAACAAGTCCCCCAAGTGGACCAATGACAAGGGCTCGAGTTAAAGCTCTACACGACAAGGTGAACTCGCTCCTCACTTCCCTCGACCTAGATACACCATTGGATGGAATGCTACCTCATGCCGAAACCCTTTGTGTCATTAGGTACGTGGAGCATCAAGATCACGGAGAGGAAGATACGTCATGGTCAAGGGAAGGAGAGGAGCAGCTGATCGAGAAGATGTACACGGAGCTGGACCCGACGTCGCCCCAAGAGCGCAAGGAAGAGAAGAGGGACGGCCGGCCGGATCCCGGTCTGACCGGGCTACTGACCGGGCCACCCGGTCCCCAGCCCGGTCTGACCGGCCTCTGGACCGGCAGCCCGGTCCAAACCGGATTTGGCGCTCGTGCCATCCGGGCAACATCCGGGGCCTCGGGACCTCGTCCGGTCGGCGCCGGTCACAGCCCGGTCGGGACCGGCCCGCCGGTCCACAGGCCCGGTCTGACCGGCTCTGGACCGGCCTGCCACGACTTAAGTTATGTTTTCGGCCCGAACTTACCTTTTCGGCCTGTGTCGCCTTGTAAGACTATATAAGCACCCCAAGCACCCCTTTAGCTCTTTAGACTTGTTTAGAACTCAAACCTACCTTTGAGCTTAGTCTCCCTTGGGTATCATCCCTCTGTAATCAAGGCACCTTGGTTGTTGACTTTGAATTTGTGGAGTGAGATTCTAGTACTTGTTACTCTCTCTCCCTCCCCAAGTTCATCCTCTCCAATCCCAATCTCTCTCCGGGAATTCTGCCTCGTGCCTCTTCCACGGAGATTCTATTGGCGTGGTCCATCGAGCCACGGAGGTAAGCATCGGGTGTATCGGGTTGGTGTGCGTGCGTGAGTCTCGGAGTTCATCGTGTTCTTCATCCCCTCGCGTTTTCCCATCTCACCCGCTCGGTTTCGAAGTCAATCCGCAAGATCGGGCCACACACGGGGTCTTAGACCTCATCATATGGTATCAGCAGCCTTTGGTTCCCGCGGATTTGACCCTCCACCCACCCGATTTCGTTCCTAGAAAATTTTCCAAAAAATAGCCCTAAAGTGCCTTTTGACCGATCTGTGATTTGGTTGAGTTTTGAGTGGTTTTGGTCCGTGGATCTGGTGTTGTTGTGCTTGATCTACTATTTCCCCAACTTTTAGCCTCCAATTTCATCGTTTCCCTTCGATTTGGTCGATTTGGCTTGGTTTTCGTGAAGAACAGGAGAGAGAAAGTTCATCCCGAGCAATCCGGTCCAGACGCCGGTCAACCGGCCGCACAACCGGCCGAGCCGGTCCAGACGCCGGTCAACCGGCCGCCCAACCGGCCGCACCGGTCCAGGATCCGGTCCAACCGGGCCCCCGACCGGGTGACGCAGCGCCTCCTTCGACCTCGACATCCGGCGATCTCCACCACCACCACCACCACCACCACCACCACCATCGCAGGTATAACTTGCAGGTTTACCCTTGTAACCCCTCTTCCTTTTGCGATCTACCCTATCGAGCATTGCTTGTCTACCGCGCCGCCTACCAAACCGCGCCGCCTACCGCACCAACCCCGAGGACACCAAGGAGATCCAACGCCAAATTCAAGACCTCCTCGCTAAAGGGTATGTCCGTGAAAGCCTTAGCCCTTGTGCCGTTCCCGTCATTCTTGTGCCTAAACCGGATGAGACGCAACGGATGTGTATGGATTGCCGCCCTATCAATGCCATTACCGTCCGTTATCGACATCCCATTCCGCGTTTAGATGATATGTTGGATGAATTGAGTGGTGCCACGATTTTCTCTAAGATTGATTTGCGTAGTGGCTACCACCAAATCCGCATGGCAATTGGTGATGAATGGAAGACGGCATTCAAGACCAAACTTGGTCTCTATGAATGGCTCGTCATGCCGTTTGGTCTTTCCAATGCTCCTTCCACTTTCATGCGTCTTATGAATCACATCTTGCGACCTCTCATTGGCAAGAGTGTGGTTGTCTACTTTGATGATATTCTCATCTATAGCAAAAATCTCGAGGACCATGTTCAACATGTGAGAGAAGTCTTATGCATCTTGCGCCACGAGAAGCTCTTTGCCAACCTTCCAAAATGCCATTTCGCTCAAAACAAGTTGGTTTTTCTTGGTTTTGTGGTTTCCGCCAACGGGATAGAAGTTGATTCTTCTAAAGTTGAGGCCATCCACAATTGGCTCACTCCCACAAATGTTGGCCAAGTGAGAAGCTTCCATGGTCTTGCCGGATTTTACCGCCGTTTTGTGAAAGATTTCAGCACCATTGCTTGCCCTTTAAACGAACTTACAAAAAAGAATGTTCCGTTCGTTTGGGGCAAAGCACAACAAAAAGCTTTTGATGAATTGAAAAAGAGACTCACCGAGGCACCATTACTTGCTCTTCCCGACTTTTCCAAAACATTTGAAATCGAATGCGATGCGAGTGGACTTGGAATCGGTGGTGTCCTCATGCAAAATGGAAAACCCGTGGCATACTATAGCGAGAAGTTGGATGGCGCACGCCTCAACTATCCTATATATGACAAGGAACTTTATGCTTTAGTTCGTGTTCTTGAAGTTTGGCAACATTACCTTTGGCCAAAAGAGTTTGTCATCCACTCGGATCATGAGTCCTTGAAGTATTTGAAAAGTCAACACAATTTGAACAAGCGACATGCTAAGTGGGTTGAGTTCATAGAGTCCTTCCCTTATGTAATCAAATACAAAAAGGGCAAGGAAAATGTGGTTGCGGATGCACTTTCCCGCAAAATTACTCTCCTACTCACCCGCTTGGAGTTTCACATTTTGGGTCTTGAGGAGATCAAGGAACTTTACCCTTCCGACGTTTTCTTTGGTCCAATCTTTGCCAAGTGTTCCGTGGACCACGGATTTGATGATTTCTATTTGCATGATGGCTACTTGTTTAAAGCTAACAAGATTTGCATTCCCGAGTCTTCTCTTCGTAAGTTGCTTTTGCAAGAGTCACATGGAGGTGGTCTCATGGGTCACTTTGGAAGAGAGAAGACATATGCCATGCTATCAACCCACTACTATTGGCCAAGAATGTACCGCGACGTGGAACGCCTTTGCCGCCGGTGTACAACATGCTTACAAGCTAAGTCTACTTCCAATCCCTATGGTCTTTACATGCCTTTGCCCATTCCATATGCACCTTGGTCGGACATAAGCATGGACTTTGTACTTGGCTTACCACGCACCAAACATGGTCATGACTCAATATTTGTGGTAGTGGATAGGTTCTCTAAAATGGCACATTTCATACCATGTCATAAGAGCGATGATGCTTCACACATTGCTTCGTTGTTTTTCAGGAAGTGGTTCGCCTACATGGGATACCGGCAAGCATTGTGTCGGATCGAGACGTCAAGTTCATGAGTTACCTATGGAAGTCGCTCATGGCGAAGTTTGGAGTGAAGCTTTTGTTCTCATCATCCTCGCACCCTCAAACCGATGGACAAACCGAAGTGGTCAATCGAAGCCTCTCCACACTCCTCCGCACACTTGTGAAGACAAATTTGAAGTCATGGGAAGATTGCCTACCCCATGCGGAGTTCGCCTACAATCGAGCCAAGCACTCCACAACCGCAAGGAGTCCCTTCATGGTCGTCTACGGATTCGAACCTCCAACGGCACTCGACATCCTTCCACTACCTCTTCATGAAAGAACGAACATGGACTTCGACGAGCGCACCACCGCCATCAAGAAACTACATGAAGAGACAAGAGCAACCATACAAGAGCATGTACTTCGCCAAGCTAACCGCCTCAACGCCAAGAAAAAGGAACGCGTGTTTGAAGAAGGAGACCTCGTGTGGATCCACCTAAGGAAAGAAAGGTTCCCGCAAGAACGCAACTCCAAGCTCAAGCCAAGAGGAGATGGTCCTTTCAAGGTCCTCAAGCGCATCAACAACAACGCCTACGTCATCGACATACCAACATCAAAGTACTTGGTGAGCAACACCTTCAACGTCTCGGATCTTTCACCCTATCATGGAGATGAGGAGGAACAAGAGTCGAGGACGACTCTCTCCCAAGGGGGGGGAGATGATGCGGGGTGGCCTTCGGTCACCTCCACACCAAGACCAACAAGTCCCCCAAGTGGACCAATGACAAGGGCTCGAGTTAAAGCTCTACACGACAAGGTGAACTCGCTCCTCACTTCCCTCGACCTAGATACACCATTGGATGGAATGCTACCTCATGCCGAAACCCTTTGTGTCATTAGGTACGTGGAGCATCAAGATCACGGAGAGGAAGATACGTCATGGTCAAGGGAAGGAGAGGAGCAGCTGATCGAGAAGATGTACACGGAGCTGGACCCGACGTCGCCCCAAGAGCGCAAGGAAGAGAAGAGGGACGGCCGGCCGGATCCCGGTCGAGCCGGCTTCCGGACCGGGCCACCCGGTCCCCAGCCCGGTCTGACCGGCCTCCTGACCGGGCAGCCCGGTCCAAACCGGATTTGGCGCTCGTGCCATCCGGGCAACATCCCGGGGCCTCGGGACCTCGTCCGGTCGGCGCCCGGTCACAGGCCCGGTCAGGACCGGCCCGCCCGGTCACAGGCCCGGTCTGACCGGCTCCTGGACCGGCCTGCACGACTTAAGTTATGTTTTCGGCCCGAACTTACCTTTTCGGCCTGTGTCGCCTTGTAAGACTATATAAGCACCCCAAGCACCCCTTTAGCTCTTTAGACTTGTTTAGAACTCAAACCTACCTTTGAGCTTAGTCTCCCTTGGGTATCATCCCTCTGTAATCAAGGCACCTTGGTTGTTGACTTTGAATTTGTGGAGTGAGATTCTAGTACTTGTTACTCTCTCTCCCTCCCCAAGTTCATCCTCTCCAATCCCAATCTCTCTCCGGGAATTCTGCCTCGTGCCTCTTCCACGGAGATTCTATTGGCGTGGTCCATCGAGCCACGGAGGTAAGCATCGGGTGTATCGGGTTGGTGTGCGTGCGTGAGTCTCGGAGTTCATCGTGTTCTTCATCCCCTCGCGTTTTCCCATCTCACCCGCTCGGTTTCGAAGTCAATCCGCAAGATCGGGCCACACACGGGGTCTTAGACCTCATCATATGGTATCAGCAGCCTTTGGTTCCCGCGGATTTGACCCTCCACCCACCCGATTTCGTTCCTAGAAAATTTTCCAAAAAATAGCCCTAAAGTGCCTTTTGACCGATCTGTGATTTGGTTGAGTTTTGAGTGGTTTTGGTCCGTGGATCTGGTGTTGTTGTGCTTGATCTACTATTTCCCCAACTTTTAGCCTCCAATTTCATCGTTTCCCTTCGATTTGGTCGATTTGGCTTGGTTTTCGTGAAGAACAGGAGAGAGAAAGTTCATCCCGAGCAATCCGGTCCAGACGCCGGTCAACCGGCCGCACAACCGGCCGAGCCGGTCCAGACGCCGGTCAACCGGCCGCCCAACCGGCCGCACCGGTCCAGGATCCGGTCCAACCGGGCCCCCGACCGGGTGACGCAGCGCCTCCTTCGACCTCGACATCCGGCGATCTCCACCACCACCACCACCACCACCACCACCATCGCAGGTATAACTTGCAGGTTTACCCTTGTAACCCCTCTTCCTTTTGCGATCTACCCTATCGAGCATTGCTTGTCTACCGCGCCGCCTACCAAACCGCGCCGCCTACCGCACCAACCCCGAGGACACCAAGGAGATCCAACGCCAAATTCAAGACCTCCTCGCTAAAGGGTATGTCCGTGAAAGCCTTAGCCCTTGTGCCGTTCCCGTCATTCTTGTGCCTAAACCGGATGAGACGCAACGGATGTGTATGGATTGCCGCCCTATCAATGCCATTACCGTCCGTTATCGACATCCCATTCCGCGTTTAGATGATATGTTGGATGAATTGAGTGGTGCCACGATTTTCTCTAAGATTGATTTGCGTAGTGGCTACCACCAAATCCGCATGGCAATTGGTGATGAATGGAAGACGGCATTCAAGACCAAACTTGGTCTCTATGAATGGCTCGTCATGCCGTTTGGTCTTTCCAATGCTCCTTCCACTTTCATGCGTCTTATGAATCACATCTTGCGACCTCTCATTGGCAAGAGTGTGGTTGTCTACTTTGATGATATTCTCATCTATAGCAAAAATCTCGAGGACCATGTTCAACATGTGAGAGAAGTCTTATGCATCTTGCGCCACGAGAAGCTCTTTGCCAACCTTCCAAAATGCCATTTCGCTCAAAACAAGTTGGTTTTTCTTGGTTTTGTGGTTTCCGCCAACGGGATAGAAGTTGATTCTTCTAAAGTTGAGGCCATCCACAATTGGCTCACTCCCACAAATGTTGGCCAAGTGAGAAGCTTCCATGGTCTTGCCGGATTTTACCGCCGTTTTGTGAAAGATTTCAGCACCATTGCTTGCCCTTTAAACGAACTTACAAAAAAGAATGTTCCGTTCGTTTGGGGCAAAGCACAACAAAAAGCTTTTGATGAATTGAAAAAGAGACTCACCGAGGCACCATTACTTGCTCTTCCCGACTTTTCCAAAACATTTGAAATCGAATGCGATGCGAGTGGACTTGGAATCGGTGGTGTCCTCATGCAAAATGGAAAACCCGTGGCATACTATAGCGAGAAGTTGGATGGCGCACGCCTCAACTATCCTATATATGACAAGGAACTTTATGCTTTAGTTCGTGTTCTTGAAGTTTGGCAACATTACCTTTGGCCAAAAGAGTTTGTCATCCACTCGGATCATGAGTCCTTGAAGTATTTGAAAAGTCAACACAATTTGAACAAGCGACATGCTAAGTGGGTTGAGTTCATAGAGTCCTTCCCTTATGTAATCAAATACAAAAAGGGCAAGGAAAATGTGGTTGCGGATGCACTTTCCCGCAAAATTACTCTCCTACTCACCCGCTTGGAGTTTCACATTTTGGGTCTTGAGGAGATCAAGGAACTTTACCCTTCCGACGTTTTCTTTGGTCCAATCTTTGCCAAGTGTTCCGTGGACCACGGATTTGATGATTTCTATTTGCATGATGGCTACTTGTTTAAAGCTAACAAGATTTGCATTCCCGAGTCTTCTCTTCGTAAGTTGCTTTTGCAAGAGTCACATGGAGGTGGTCTCATGGGTCACTTTGGAAGAGAGAAGACATATGCCATGCTATCAACCCACTACTATTGGCCAAGAATGTACCGCGACGTGGAACGCCTTTGCCGCCGGTGTACAACATGCTTACAAGCTAAGTCTACTTCCAATCCCTATGGTCTTTACATGCCTTTGCCCATTCCATATGCACCTTGGTCGGACATAAGCATGGACTTTGTACTTGGCTTACCACGCACCAAACATGGTCATGACTCAATATTTGTGGTAGTGGATAGGTTCTCTAAAATGGCACATTTCATACCATGTCATAAGAGCGATGATGCTTCACACATTGCTTCGTTGTTTTTCAGGGAAGTGGTTCGCCTACATGGGATACCGGCAAGCATTGTGTCGGATCGAGACGTCAAGTTCATGAGTTACCTATGGAAGTCGCTCATGGCGAAGTTTGGAGTGAAGCTTTTGTTCTCATCATCCTCGCACCCTCAAACCGATGGACAAACCGAAGTGGTCAATCGAAGCCTCTCCACACTCCTCCGCACACTTGTGAAGACAAATTTGAAGTCATGGGAAGATTGCCTACCCCATGCGGAGTTCGCCTACAATCGAGCCAAGCACTCCACAACCGCAAGGAGTCCCTTCATGGTCGTCTACGGATTCGAACCTCCAACGGCACTCGACATCCTTCCACTACCTCTTCATGAAAGAACGAACATGGACTTCGACGAGCGCACCACCGCCATCAAGAAACTACATGAAGAGACAAGAGCAACCATACAAGAGCATGTACTTCGCCAAGCTAACCGCCTCAACGCCAAGAAAAAGGAACGCGTGTTTGAAGAAGGAGACCTCGTGTGGATCCACCTAAGGAAAGAAAGGTTCCCGCAAGAACGCAACTCCAAGCTCAAGCCAAGAGGAGATGGTCCTTTCAAGGTCCTCAAGCGCATCAACAACAACGCCTACGTCATCGACATACCAACATCAAAGTACTTGGTGAGCAACACCTTCAACGTCTCGGATCTTTCACCCTATCATGGAGATGAGGAGGAACAAGAGTCGAGGACGACTCTCTCCCAAGGGGGGGGAGATGATGCGGGGTGGCCTTCGGTCACCTCCACACCAAGACCAACAAGTCCCCCAAGTGGACCAATGACAAGGGCTCGAGTTAAAGCTCTACACGACAAGGTGAACTCGCTCCTCACTTCCCTCGACCTAGATACACCATTGGATGGAATGCTACCTCATGCCGAAACCCTTTGTGTCATTAGGTACGTGGAGCATCAAGATCACGGAGAGGAAGATACGTCATGGTCAAGGGAAGGAGAGGAGCAGCTGATCGAGAAGATGTACACGGAGCTGGACCCGACGTCGCCCCAAGAGCGCAAGGAAGAGAAGAGGGACGGCCGGCCCAGATCCCGGTCAGACCGGCTTCCTGACCGGGCCACCCGGTCCCCAGCCCGGTCTGACCGGCCTCCTGACCGGGCAGCCCGGTCCAAACCGGATTTGGCGCTCGTGCCATCCGGGCAACATCCGGGGCCTCGGGACCTCGTCCGGTCGGCGCCGGTCACGAGCCCGGTCAGGGACCGGCCCGCCCGGTCACAGGCCCGGTCTGACCGGCTCCTGGACCGGCCTGCACGACTTAAGTTATGTTTTCGGCCCGAACTTACCTTTTCGGCCTGTGTCGCCTTGTAAGACTATATAAGCACCCCAAGCACCCCTTTAGCTCTTTAGACTTGTTTAGAACTCAAACCTACCTTTGAGCTTAGTCTCCCTTGGGTATCATCCCTCTGTAATCAAGGCACCTTGGTTGTTGACTTTGAATTTGTGGAGTGAGATTCTAGTACTTGTTACTCTCTCTCCCTCCCCAAGTTCATCCTCTCCAATCCCAATCTCTCTCCGGGAATTCTGCCTCGTGCCTCTTCCACGGAGATTCTATTGGCGTGGTCCATCGAGCCACGGAGGTAAGCATCGGGTGTATCGGGTTGGTGTGCGTGCGTGAGTCTCGGAGTTCATCGTGTTCTTCATCCCCTCGCGTTTTCCCATCTCACCCGCTCGGTTTCGAAGTCAATCCGCAAGATCGGGCCACACACGGGGTCTTAGACCTCATCACGTGACCTTGAGCTATGAGAGCGCGAAGACCTTGAATGGTGTCTTCTATCTTCTTGACGGTTGAGTGTATGGAGGATGTTGTCCAACGCCGTCTTCATTTCTCTTGTTTCTTGACCTTGCATGGCGAGTGTTGCCTTCAACTCATTGCCTTGAGTTTCAATCTTCTCATTGAGTTCTTGAACTTGATTGTTGAGGTCAATCCTTTGCACTTGAGCTCTTTCTTCATAGCGGACGTTGGTATCCTTGAGCATGGCTTCAAATTGATTGAGCTTGGCGTGGACGGCTTGAGTAGCTATCCAATGTTGGTGCCGCGTCATCGGTAGTTGGTTCCCTTCTCCACTAGACATGGTTACAACTAAAACAAGAACTATGTGGTGGGTGGTTAGGAAAGACTACCAAAAAGTGTCAAAACTTGCAAACCAAAATCGAAAAGGTGTTTCAAGTCGAGGAACAACCGATGTATGCACACACACAAAACAAAACTCTATATGGTGTTAGGTATGGATGTGGAAAGCCAAATGGAAGAACCAAACGAAGAGTCTATTGTCAAAAGTGGGTAAAATCCAAAAGTCACAAGTCAAAGGCGGTGATCACAAAAGGCATACACAAGGTGGAACACACACGTGGGACAAAATGGGGTTAGCGCGACGGAAAATGAGCACGAACAAAATTGGTCCTAACGAAGACTACTAGCTCGGTGTCACGCTAACGCAAGAGAGACCGTGGCTTGGTTGCAAAATTGAGAAGCAACAAGATTTGCGCAAGACGCCTCTCTTCTCTTTTCTCTCTTTTGCTTATAGCTTTGGACTCTTTTGTGTATAGGTGTCACTCACACTCTTTTTCTTTTTCTTTTTCTCCCTTTTTTTCGTATGCTTAGAAGCTTTCTTTTTCTCACTATCTATGTAAGTATGTCACACTTCTTTTGCCTATCTTTTCACACGAGCTTGCTTCGTAGCTTTGCTCAACACACGCACACCCTCACGGTCGGGACGCTTGCGCAATGCTTCGCAACACTAGAAAGCCACTCTCGATAGGAAAGGTACGCAAAGGAAGCTAATGGCTACAAGTTAGGGGGCAAGTTATACCACTTGATGACGGTGGCCGACGATGTTGAACTTGCTATGGTGGAAAGCGTCAAATGAACTGCTTGGATCCTCGGGGTGCCGTCGTCGTAGTTGATGTTGCGGAAGCTTAGTGGTAGCTGAAATGGCACACACAACGAAGTCCAAACACAAGGGGTTAGTGCCAAAACGAAAAACGAAGAAAGCTATCAAAATTTCGGCCAGGCGGAACTTCCGGTCCTGAGGGGCGGAACTTCCGGTCCCCGGGCGGAACTTCCGGTCCTTCCGGGCGGAACTTCCGGTCGCAATCAGATCTGCGGGCTGTTCTTCGATTTGGGCGGAAATCCGGGCCGAAAATCTTCGAATTCGTGGAAAATTTGGCACTAAGAGCGGTGGGAAGGTGGGGGAATTGCAGATCAACACCAAAGACAAGTTTCTATTGGACCAAAACCACCAAAAACTCAACAAATCGCGAGATCCAACCAAGGCCAATTTGGGGCTATATATTTTTTTTTTTTTTTTGGGAAAATTTTTTGGAAATTTTTTTTGGGCGAAATTGGTGGAATTGGTGGGTGTGGGGGTCAAATCCGTGGCAACCAAGGAGCTCTTGATACCATATGATAAGGGCTAAGCCCAGGGATGTGCCCGATCTTCACGGATTTGAAGGGATACGTGGGGGTAGGTGGATGAACGCGATGAACACGTGGGGGAAACGCGGGGATACAACACACACACGCACACAATTCGAGTTTTCCCTCGTTGGCTCGAAACACCAACTCGATAGAGATTGCAGGAAAAGACCTTCCGGTAGAAGTCCCGCAAAGAGATCGACAAATCAAAGCTTGGGAGATCTAGAAGGGCGAAAAGACCGGAAGGCTTGATAGAAGTGCAAGCAAAAGACCAAATAAGGTAGAAGTGCAAGCAAAAGATCAAACAATCGGTAGAAGTCGCCAAAGAGATCTTCACGAGTTGATAAGGAGCCCGGGTGGGGATACAAGATCATAGATCTAGGTAGGGTTCCCACAAGGGTGAGCTAAGCTCAGGTTTTCTTTCAAATCAAGTCTAATCTCAGATCTGAGCCAACTAGGCTATTTATAGGTGGGGGCGAAGAGTTAAGTTACATGCTGAAAAGTGCTGTTGTGCTGAAGTTCGCGGTGGCGGAAGTTCCGGCCATCTTGGGCGGAAGTTCCGGTCAGGGGCGGAAGTTCCGGTCCTGGGGGCCGGAAGTTCCGGCCAGGCCGGAAGTTCCGGCCAAGTTCCGGCCAAGTTCCGAAAGTCGTCCATTTCCTTGCAGCAACATCCAGGGGCCTTTTCGTGGACTTTCGGAGCTTGGGCGGAACTTGGGCGGAAGTTCCGACCGGGCGGAAGTTCCGGTCCCTCGGGGCGGAAGTTCCGGTCCGATGCTTTTTCCTGCGCGCTGGAGGGCATCTTGGGGGCATCTGGGCGGAAGCTGGCCGGAAGTTCCGGTCTGGGGGCGGAAGTTCCGGCTTTGTGTCTTTGTAGCTCCGTCTTCATCGTTTCCAGCTCTCTCTCCAACGTCTTGGTCTCCATGGCTTGTGTCTTGGTCGATGTACCTGATTGAACATAGGGTATTTGCATGAAGTAGCAAGCCATCCAAGGGGGTGTCAAAGTCATAGGTGGAGAGGAGCGAATTCACCTCTTGGCGTAGTGCTTGGGCTCGAGCTCGTGTCATTGGACCACGAGGAGGGCTTGTCGGTCTTGATGTAGTGTCGACCTTGGGTGGGGCTGCATCATCTTTTCGGCCCGTGTCGCCTTGTACCGCTATATAAGCCCCTTGGACACCCCTTTTTCCCCTTAGACTTGTTTAGAACTCAAACCTAACTTTGAGCTTAGTCTCCCTTGGGTATCATCCCTCTGTAATCAAGGCAACCCTTGTGGATGTATGAATTTGGTAGTGAGAGATTCTAGTGGATCCACTCTCTCTCCCACTCCTTGATTCGTCCTCCTCACCGGTCTCTCCTCTCGGAATTCTACCTCGAGTCTCTTCCGGGCGGATTCTATTGGCACGGTCCATCGAGCCGTGAGGGTAAACATCGATTGTATCGGGTTGGTGTGCGTGGATCTTCGTGTGTTCTTCGTGTTCTTCGTGTTCTTCCGCCTCTCCCCCTCTTTCCCCCTTTGATTGTTGGGTCATTCGCGAGATCGGGCCACAATCGGGGTCTTAGACCACATCATATGGTATCAGCAGCCTTTGGTTTCCGCGGATTTGACCCTCCACCCACCCAATTTCATTTCTAGAAAATTTTCCAAAAAATAGCCCTAAATTGCCTTTGGACGGATCTGTGATTTGGTTGAGTTTTGAGTGGTTTTGCTCCGTGGATCTCGTGTTGTTGTGCTTGATCTACTATTTCCCCAACTTTTAGCCTCCAATTCCACCGTTTCCCTTCGTTTTGGTCGATTTGGTTTTGGTTTGGGGAAGAACAGGAGAGAGAAAGCTCCAAATCGTGCAACCCGGTTTCGAACCCGGTCAACCGGCCCCCAGACCGGACCGTCCGGCGCAGAACCCGGCCAACCGGCCGCAAACCGGACCACCGGCTCAGAGACCGGTCCGACCGGCCGCCAGACCGGACACGCCGGCGCCAGCTCCGGTTCAACCGGACCACCGACCGGCTCCTCGTCTTCGACATCGACTAACACCACCGCCGACCACCACCACCACCATCATCTCCACCATCGCAGGTATAACTTGCAGTAACCCTTGTAGCCCTCTTCTTTTTGCGATCTATCCCACGAGCGAAGCTTTCGAGTGTTGCGAAACATCGCACGAGGTCCCGACCGTGAGGGTGTGCGTTGTGTGAGTAAAGCTCATAAGTGGAGCTCGTGAGTGGCCAGCAAAAAGAGTAAGAGCATAGTGTGCTAGTGAAAAAAAAAGAGAAAAGCAAAGTGCAAAGTGCCACCGATACAAAAAGAGTGAAAAGCTTTTAAGCAAGCAAGAGAGATAGAGAAGAGAGACCTCGTGCGAATCTTGGTGTTTCTACTCTATGCAACCTAGCTTCGATCTCTTCTTGCGTTAGTGTGACATTGAGCACCCTTACTTAGGGGTTTTTCATTTTTCCGCTCGTTCCTTGGTTGCACTAACCCCGTTCATCCCGTGTGTGAGTTCCACATTTTTCCGTGTTTATAGTGATCTCCACTTTGACACTTGATTTTTGGACCTTACCCACTCTTAACAACATACTCGATTTTGGATTTCGTCTTTTGGCTTTCCACCATCCACTCCTAACACCATATTTGCTAGCTTTTGCGTGTGCCTTTGTGTGTGTCCCGATACAATTGGTCTTACTTTCGGCTTGGTTGATTGCCTCAATACTATCTTACCACGGTAAGAGTGCGAGGTAGTCTCCTTACACTAACATCCACAACATAGTTCTTGTCTTGTGATCATGGATAGGCACGGAGACCAAGCAAAGGAGGATGAGGTCCTACACCCCTCCGAGAGGTTGGCCACCCAACACAACCTATGGGTGCAACGCCAAGAGTTCAAGGACCAACTCAACTTGTTCGAGACACGCATCGATGAACAATATGAAGAAGTGGCTCACAACTTCGGCCAAGTGAACCAAGATATGATTCTTCTTCGCGAAGCTACGGACAACTTGCATGACCAAGTGACGGCCAATGATGCAAACATGGAGCGGCGCATGGATAGCCTCGAGCGCGCCATCAACAACTTGGGACGCCGACATCGACATCGCTCTACTTCCTCATCGTCATCGACCTCCTCACATGATGACTACTCCCATGATCATCATTCGTCCTCAAGCTCCGACTCAAGGCATGGAGATCATCATCGCTCTCGTCGACCGCACGCTCGCCATGATGATTCTCGCTCAAACTCAAGGCGCGGAGAGTTCCATCGCCATGCTCGTCCTCATGAGCGTCCTCAACAAGATCAAGCTCTTCACCAAGATCGTCATCAAGCGGTTCGCCATGCCCACCATGGGCATGACGACCAACCCCAAGACAACGTCCTCCACAACATGGACCCGGCACCTCATCGTCAAGCCCATGTGGATGCTCAAGACCAAGGTCATCAAGATCCACCAAGGCGTGACCTCCGGAACCATCCTCGCCATGACCAAAGGGGCCGAGGACAACCACAACATGATCAAGATGAGAGGGCCAACATTGGACAACGTCAACAACCTCGTCAAGATCCGCAACAACTTCATCAACGTGAGCCAAGTGAAGCTAGTGTTCACCTCAACCGCCAACCCAATGCTATGGTTGGTCGTGGAAGACCTCCTCTACCACCTCAAGTCGCAAGAGATGAAGGCATCCGTCCTCGCCGCCGAAACTTGGAAGATGAAGAAAACATGTATGGGAAACTCAAGTTCAACATGCCCAAGTTCAAGGGTGAAGACGACGCCGAGGCCTACCTCTCATGGGCACTCAAGGTTGACAAGATCTTCCGCATCCACAACTACTCCGGTGCTAAGAAAGTAGCCATGGCTTCCCTCGAGTTTGAAGATTATGCCAACACTTGGTGGGAACAAGTTGTCACTCTTAGGGAAGAAAAGGGTGATCCTCCAATTGATACTTGGGAAGACATGAAGGAGGAGATGGAAGCTCGCTTTGTCCCTAAACACTACAAGACCGATCTCTTCAACAAGCTACAAAAGTTGAAGCGAGGCACCAAGACCGTTGAGGAATTCTTCAAGGAGATGGAGTTGACTATGATGCGAGCAAACATCCAAGAGTCCGAGAACCAAACCATTGCGAGGTTCTTCAATGGCCTCAACTACCCCATCAAGAGGATTGTGGAGTTCCAACAATACTCCAACATGGTTGAGTTAGTTCACCAAGCTTCCAAGGCCGAGCGTCAAGTGAATGAGGACATCAAGTACTCGAAGTCCAAGCAATACTTCGCCTCCAAGCTTGCCACATCAACTCCTACAACAAGTGCCAAGCCAACCGCATCCTCTACACCTTCCAAGCAACCTTCTATCCAAAGTCGCATGAAGCAAACGGTGTCGTCCACCGCCTCCTCCAAAGCCTCTACGGGACCCTCCAATGTCACTTGCTTCAAGTGTGGTACTCAAGGCCACAAATCCTTTTAGTGCAAGAACACCAAGGTTATGATCACTATGGAGAATGGTGACATAGAGACGCTAAGTGAGGGCGAATATGAAGCCCTAGTGCAAGCCGCCGTTGCTAATGAGGAAGAGTATGATGAAGAAAGTGGAGAAGACCCTCTCTTATGCACCCACGACCCAAGCCCTTCACTTGTGGTCACTCGAGTGCTCACCACTCAACCTCAAGCTATGGAAGACCAAAGATGCAACATCTTCCAAACTCGCGCCGGAATTGGTGGCAAGTCAATCAAGGTCATCATCGACGGTGGGAGTTGCCACAACTTGGCAAGCACCGAGCTATGTGAGAAGCTCAACCTCACGCTTCGCAAACATCCTCATCCATACCATTGTCAATGGTTGAGTGACAAGGGCAATGTCAAGATTCAACACACCATCACCGTCAACTTCAAGATAGGACCCTATGAAGACACCGTCGAGTGTGACGTGGTGCCTATGACCGTGTGCCACATGTTGCTTGGCCGCCCATGGCAATTTGACAAGAAGGCCATACATGATGGTTACTCCAATGCGTACACCTTCAAGGTCAAGGACAAGAAGTTCGAGCTTCGCCCAATGACTCCTAGCCAAATTATCGCCGACAATGCGAAGGCTTTAGCGAGGGCACAACACCACAACCACCGTAGTGAGTTGAGAGGAGAGGGAGCTACCCACCAAAAAGAGAGTGAGCACCACCACCCACATATGAGTGAGAGAAAGAGTGTCCTCCTAGCCACCAAAAGCGAGTGGAGAGAAGTGAAAGACAACCCATCCACCACCATACACTACGTACTCATTTGCAAGGGCCTCTCGTCGGAGACTAACGACTTAACCAACATTCCTTCGTCTTTGTTGTCTCTTTTGAAGTAGTTCCAAGACGTCTTCCCCGATGAGCTACCTCATGGACTACCACCGCTTCGGGGCATCGAGCATCGCATCGACCTCATACCCGGCGCTCCCCTACCAAACCGCGCCGCCTACCGCACCAACCCCGAAGATACCAAGGAGATACAACGACAAATACAAGACCTCCTCGCTAAAGGGTACGTCCGAGAAAGCCTTAGCCCTTGTGCCGTTCCCGTCATTCTTGTGCCTAAACCGGATGAGGCGCAACGGATGTGTATGGATTGTCGACCCATCAATGCCATTACCGTCCGTTATCGCCATCCCATTCCGCGTTTAGATGACATGCTTGATGAATTGAGTGGTGCCACCATTTTCTCTAAGATTGATTTGCGTAGTGGCTACCACCAAATTCGCATGGCAATTGGTGATGAATGGAAGACGGCATTCAAGACCAAGCTTGGTCTCTATGAATGGCTCGTCATGCCATTTGGTCTTTCCAATGCTCCTTCGACTTTCATGCGTCTTATGAATCACATTTTGCGACCTCTCATTGGCAAGAGCGTGGTTGTTTACTTTGATGATATCCTCATCTATAGCAAAAATCTCGAGGACCATGTTCAACATGTGAGAGAAGTCTTATGCATTTTGCGCCACGAGAAGCTCTTTGCCAACCTACCAAAGTGCCATTTCGCTCAAATCAAATTGGTTTTTCTTGGTTTTGTGGTTTCCGCCAACGGGATTGAAGTTGATTCTTCCAAGGTTGAGGCCATCCACAATTGGCCCACTCCCACAAATGTTGGTCAAGTTCGAAGCTTCCATGGACTTGCCGGATTTTACCGCCGCTTTGTGAAAGATTTCAGCACCATTGCTTGCTGATGTGGTCTAAGACCCCGTGTGTGGCCCGATCTCGCGAATGACCCAAGAATCAAAGGGGGAAAGAGAGGGAGAGGCGGAAGAACACGAAGAACGCGAAGAACACAACGCACACCAACCCGATACAATCGATACTTACCCTCGTGGCTCGATGGACCACGCCAATAGAATCACCACGGGAGAGACTCGAGGTAGAATCCCGGAGTGAGAGATCGGTGTTGAGGATGGAGGTAGGTGAGGGAGAGAGAGTGGGTTACACTAGAATCTCACTCACATAGATCCAATCATCCAACATGGGGTGCCTTGATACAAAGGGGATGAAACCCTAGGGAGACAAAGCTCAAAGTCATGTTTAAGACTAAATCTTGTCTAACCCTAATCTGGAGGAAGGGAAGAGGTATTTATAGGTCCAGATTCGTACAGGGGTAAAAGGGGCATTACAGAAAGTATCCTGGTCCATAGATGACAAATCAACGGTTGAGATGCAGTTGACTTTGGTGGGGCCGGCGATCTTGCCGGCATGCTCGAAGCGGCGACTTGGGTTGGGCCGGCAAGGTCGGCGTTGCTTGGGCGGCAACCGGCCATGGCGGCAAATCTTGCCGGCTTTGTTGGGGCGGGCTTGGCAGCCTGTCTTGTGGCCGGCCGCGGCTGGAGCACTTCTTCTCCTTCTCTTTGGTCTTCCCTTCTTCTTCCTTCTTCCTTGCACCATGATGAATGGCTCCTCTTCCCTTCCCTCGCTTCCTTGCACCATGGGTGTTCCTCCTCTCCGGTTCCTCGATGATCGTTGTACCTAATGATATGTAGCACACCGATATGAGGTAGCATTCCATTCAAGGTATGGACGAGGTCGAGTATCGAGAGGAAGGAGTTCACCTTGACGCGTGTAGCGTGGTTTAGGGTTGAAGGTCCACTTGGGGGACTCTTTGGCCATGGTGTAGCGTCGACGATAGGCGGGGTTGCACTTGATGGTCTTGGTGTAGCGACGTCGGTGACCGGGGCTACATCATCTCCCCCCCCTTGGGGAAGAGTCGTCCTCGACTCTTGTTCCTTCTCATCGAAGAGGTAGTCCATGACGGTTGTCCCATGGAGAGTTGGGTAGTCGCGGTCGAAGAAGAACTTGGAGAAAAACCACTTGCGAAGGGAAAGCTCCAAGAGGCATTTGGCAAAAATGGGAACCAAAATAGTGTGGGTGTATCCAACATGTGGAAGGGCAAAAATTTGTGCATGTAAGAGTTGTATGGTGTCAAAAATGTGTGGTGTAGCCTTGTCCCAAGCAAATGGAACAAACAAAAGGCAAGTATCGGCGGCAAAATTTGGGGCAAAATTGTTATGTGCAATGGCAAAGCGATGGAGACTTCGAACTTGGGAGAGTATGGTTGGCTTGAGCCGAGTCTGAGTGTCCTCAAGTGTGAAAGAATCCATTGCAAATGCCAAAGATGAAATGAGAAATCCAAAGAAGAGCAACTTTATGAGTGACATGTGGCACAAGATGCATAAGGTGTCTCTCACATGTATGACATGGTCCTTGAGATTCTCGGAGTGTATGATGATAACATCAATACATACAACAACCATTGTGCCAACAAGATGTGTCAAGATATGTTGCATAGGAGGCAAAAGAGGTGACGAGGAGTTGGACCAAACCGGAAACTCGACAAGGCAAGTCGGAAACACATGAGGGTGAAGGTTTGTGGGAACATACTCTTTGGTGTGATTCCCACGGGTTAGGTCCTTGTTGGGGTAGCTCTCAATTGCGCGTTTCATGAGCTCATGCTCCGTAGCGGTGGAGGTAGTCATTCGGGTACCTATACACACAAAAGAGAAAACAAAAAGCGTGTGTGCATGGTAGAGGAACACATCATCCATCATGATGTTCCATGTCTTGTGCACATCACCATTAGTGTCAATCAAGATAGTATGAAATGCATGGCGATGATGCATATGGCAAGAAGGTGCGTTCATGGCATGTGGTAACTCATGATCATCAAAAATTGAGAAGGCTATGGGGGCCATCTCATGGACAATGAAATAAGCATTCTTGCATACCAAGCATAAGAAAGAGCAATTGTTCATAATCTTGGATGCAAGGAACATGGAATAGTGCAAACATTTTGGGCAAAACATTTTCAACATGTTATCATTGTTGTCGACAACCCTATGGAAAGAGCAAGTGTTCAACAAGGGTGTCACAACACAAGCATGATCATTATCATCGCAAGCAAACGGAGCAAATATGAAACTTTCATAGCATGGCATGTTCATGGTATCACAATCAATCAACTCCACATGATCAACAATGTTAGCAAGCAAAGCATCACATGGGAATATGAAAGAATCAAGTGATGTAGCAAATGTATCATCAAGATCATGCATGCACTCATAAGTCATCATGTCCACTAGTGGGACCATGGCATCATCAACACCTATGTTGTTACCTTTGTAGGTCGACTCATGTGAAGTAGGTGTTGTGGAAGTAGGAGGATCCATGTGGTCGACATGTCCATCTTGGAGCAAGCATGGTGAGATATCGTCATCTTCATGCACCATGTACATCGTCTCCATGAGCGGGAACTCGTCCTCCGTGGAACCTAGTGCAACATAAGAAGACACAAACGAGGGAGAGGTTAATGTGTTAGCAAATGCGATGTCCTCCATGGACCTATCATCTACCTCTCTCAACTCACTTTGTGTATCACTCATGTCCTCCAAATGGAAGCACTCAAACTCACATATGGGGTGGAAGTCACTCAACTCACTATCATTCTCGCTCAAGTGGGCTAAGTGGCTCTCATGCTCACATGGGATTGGTACCAACTCATCAATCAAGCATATAGGAGTAGGCTCGACTTGCTCATCTCCATGCGCTTCCTTGGTTGAAGGGAACTTCCCATGCTCAACCATCTCAACTCCATGCGCCTCCGTAGGTGAAGGGAGAATCCCATGCTCACCATGCTCAACTCCATCGCCTCCTAAGTCGTCCTCAAGTGGTGGCCTCTTGGAGACTTGTGCATTGAGCTCGTCGAAGTAGAGCTTCTTGGCGCTTGGCGTTGTGCATTGCCATGCCACGTGACCCTTGGCCTTGCACACCTCACATAGGAGATTGGGACATTCCCGTGGAAGGTGGCCTTGTTGCTTGCACTTGTAGCATCGGAGTCCATAGGCATATGACGAGGTAGGGGCCATTGTGGTGGTGGCGCAAGAGGTAGAAGTCGCCTTATGAGGAAGGTCTTCATGTCGAGGCTCTCGTCTTCTTGCCTCATCACCATGTCTTGAGTGTTGTCGTCGAAGATCATGTGTGGAAGGACGTCGATGTAGACCATGAGGTGGTGGTGGTCGACGACGATCATGAGATGGTGTGAGTCGATGACGGTCCTTGCCGTGCCTAGGTGATGGCTCATGTTGGGGGCGCTCTTGATGCTCCATATGATGTCCGTGATGTCGATGATCTTGTGCATAGGCACTCTCATGATGGCGCCTTGTGGAGCTCGGAGAAGTGTGTCGAAGACGATCATGTTGGGGACGTTCTTGATGATCCATATGATGATGCCATCGTGGAGGTCCTCTATCTTCATATGTAGCTCCATTGGCCAAGTATGGGTATGTGGGAGCATCGGCGGTGGACATGGTGGGGTCGATGTCGTCCTCGTGATGGTGCTCCACCATGTCATCCATGCTTGTTGAGCAAGTGTCGATGTAGAGCTCGTTGATGTCGTCCATGTTGGCGATGCTCTCGGAGCCATAGTCGGTGTAGAGCTCCTCGATGTCGGTCATGTTGACGATGCTCGCGGAGCCATAGTCGGTGTAGAGCTCCACATGTTCCTCCACATCCGCGGTGCTTGAAGAGGGATCCTCCTCGAAGTGCTCCGTGTACTCCTCCGTATCTTCTTCGTCGCTATACATGTTAGCAAGACAATATCTATATGGTGTATGTTAGTGGAAGAACACTACCTCGCAATCTTACCGTGGTATGACAAGATTGGGGTGATCCAACAAAGCCGAAAGTTAGAACAATTGTATCGGGCACTCACACAAAGACACACGCAAAAGCTAGCAAATATGGTGGTAGGTGAGTGTGGTGGGAAGCCAAAAGACGAAATCCGAAATCAAGTGTATTGTCAAGAGTGGTGGAAATCCAAAAATCAAATGTCAAAGCGATGATCACTATAAACACGGAAAAGATGTGGAACGCACACACGAGATGAACGGGGTTAGTGCGACCAAGGAATGAGCGGAAAAGTGTAAGAAGCCCGAAAGCAAGGTGGCTCGGTGTCACACTAACACAAGGAGAGGCAAAGCTTTGGTTGCAAACGAAGAGACATCAAGATTCACACGCGGCCTCTCTTCTCGTATCTCTCTTTTGCTTAAAAGCTTTTCCCTCTTTTTGTATTTGGTGGCACTTACACTCTTTTGTGTAGTTGTATGTATGATGGCACTCGCACACTTTTGCTCTATGGTGCACTTGCACTCTTTTTGTGTTTTGGCGGCTTTTTTTTTGCACTATGTTAGCGTTAGCTCGCTTTTGCTATCTTGCCACACGAGTTTTGCTTAGAAGCTTGACTCCACACTACACACACACCTCACAATCGGGGCCACGTGCAATGTCTCGCAACACTTGATAAGCAATGCTCGATAGGATAGATCGCAAAGGAAGAGGGTTACAAGTGGAAAGCAAGTTATACCTAGATGTTAGGCGGTGAGGAACACACAACTTGCGATGATGGCGGTGGTGTCAAGAGTACGTTTGCAAATCCGGGGTGCCGAGGATGTCGTCGCTTGCTTTGGAGCTGCGGGTTAGTTTCACAAACAAGGCACTCAAACCGGAACAAGCAAACACAAGTTAGCGGAAGAAAACGGTCAAAGTAGCTTGGCGGTGGTGGCGGTGGTAAGCCGGTGGTGGTGGTGTCGATGCTCTTGTGGATGCGGCGGTGTTTGTTGGGGCCGCGGTGGTGTTTGCCGGTGGTTAGGGATGATGGCGGTGCTTGCCGGCGGAGGAGAGGAGTGGCGGTGGTCGAAATCTGGCTGGTCGAGCTTGGCTGGTCCCTGGCGGCAGTGCCGGCCTGGATCGTGCGGCAGTGCCGGCCTGGATGTGGCGGCAGTGCCGGCCCGGGCGGCAGTGCCGGCCTGATGGGGGCGGCAGTGCCGGTCCCCGACGAACAGCTCGAGCTGTTCTTCGCGAAAAACGGGCCAAATCCGACCAAAACGTCAAAAATCGATGGAATTGAGGGCTAAAAGTTGGGGAGATAGTAGATCAAGCACTCCAACACCAAATCCTTGGACCAAAACCACTCAAAACGCAACCAAATCACAGATCGGTCCAAAGGCAAATTAGGGCTATTTTTTGGGAATTTTTTTGGAAAAATTTTAGAGGGCAAATCCGGTGGGTGGAGGGTCAAATCCGCGGAAACCAAAGGCTGCTGATACCATATGATGTGGTCTAAGACCCCGTGTGTGGCCCGATGATGAGGTCTGAGACCCCGATTGTGGCCCGATCTCGCGAATGACCCAAGGAATCAAGGGGAAAGAGGGGGAGAGGCAGAAGAGCACGAAGAACGCGAAGAACACACGAGGAATCACGCACACCAACCCGATACAATCGATGCTTACCCTCACGGCTCGATGGACCGTGCCAATAGAATCCGCCCGGAAGAGACTCGAGGTAGAATTCCGAGAGGAGAGACCGGTGGGGAGGACGAATCAAGGAGTGGGAGAGAGAGTGTAAACACTAGAATCTCTCACTACCAAATCCATACATCCACAAGGGTTGCCTTGATTACAGAGGGATGATACCCAAGGGAGACTAAGCTCAAAGTTAGGTTTGAGTTCTAAACAAGTCTAAACAGTAAAGGAGGGGGTCCAGCTACTTAAATAGGCAAGCCCAGCCAGCAAGGGCGAACAGGTACGCGAATGGATAAGTCAAGGCAGTTTGGTGGGGTATTCCCGTCGGATCCGGTTGGGCGTCCGGTCAGACCGGGCCTGTGACCGGGCTGTCCGGTCAGGGGTCCGGTCTGACCGGGCCCGTGGACCGGCTGTCCGGCCAGTGGGTCCCGGTCGACCGGGCTCCGTGGACCGGGCTGTCCGGTCATGGGTCCGGTCGACCGGCCGCCAACCGGGATTCTGCGAAGAGTCCGGTCCGGGGTCCGGTCGTCGTCCGGTACGAGGGAGTTGGCCCGGTTTGCGCCCGGTTGACCGGGCCTGTGGCCGGGGAGTCCGGTCGTGGGTCCGGTCTGACCGGGTCCTGGACCGGCCAGCGTCCTTCTCTTCCTTGGCGCTCTTCGGGTGACGTCGGCTTCGGCTTCATGTTCATCTCCAGGTTCCGCTGCTCCTCTCCTTCCCTTGACCATGACGTCTCATCCTCTCCGGGGTCTTGATGCTCCATGTACCTAATCACACAAAGTGTTTCGGCATGAGGTAGCATTCCATCCAATGGGGAATCGAGGTCGAGGGTAGTGAGGAGCGAGTTCACCTTGTCATGTATTGCTTTGGCTCGAGCCCGTGTCATGGGTCCACTTGGGGGACTTGTTGGCCTTGATGTAGTGTCGTTGGCGAGCGGGGCTACATCATCTCCCCCCCCTTGGGAGAGAGTCGTCCTCGACTCTTGTTCCTCCTCATCTCCATGATGTGGGGAGAGGTCCGAGATGTTGAAAGTGTTGCTCACCAAGTACTTGGATGTTGGTATGTCGATGACGTAGGCGTTGTTGTTGATGCGCTTGAGTACCTTGAAAGGCCCATCTCCTCTTGGCTTGAGCTTGGAGTTGCGTTCTTGAGGGAACCTTTCTTTCCTTAGGTGA
This sequence comes from Lolium perenne, assembly GCF_019359855.2. Taxonomy (NCBI): domain Eukaryota; kingdom Viridiplantae; phylum Streptophyta; class Magnoliopsida; order Poales; family Poaceae; genus Lolium; species Lolium perenne. Next base: position 94,805,366 of record NC_067248.2, read on the forward strand.
ACCCAAACGAGGTCTCCTTCTTCAAACACTCGTTCTTTCTTCTTGGCGTTGAGTCGGGTGGCTTGGCGAAGGACATGGTCTTGTATGGTTGCTCTTGTTTCTTCATGTAGTTTCTTCATGGCGGTGGTGCGCTCGTCGAAGTCCATGTTGGTCCTTTGATGAAGAGGGAGTGGTAGGATGTCGAGTGCCGTTGGAGGTTCGAATCCATAGACGATCATGAAGGGACTCCGTAATGTTGTGGAGTGCTTGGCTCTATTGTAGGCGAACTCCGCGTGGGGGAGGCAATCTTCCCATGACTTCAAGTTTTTCTTCACAAGTGTGCGAAGGAGTGTGGAGAGGCTTCGATTGACCACTTCGGTTTGTCCATCGGTTTGAGGGTGCGAGGACGATGAGAACAAGAGCTTGACTCCAAACTTTTCCATAAGCGACTTCCATAGATAACTCATGAACTTGACGTCTCGATCCGACACAATGCTTGCCGGTATCCCATGTAGGCGAACCACTTCCCTGAAAAACAATGAAGCAATGTGTGAAGCATCATCGCTCTTATGACATGGTATAAAATGTGCCATTTTTGAGAACCTATCCACTACCACAAAGATTGAATCATGCCCATGCTTTGTTCTTGGTAAGCCTAACACAAAGTCCATGCTTATATCCGACCAAGGTGCATATGGAATGAGTAAAGGTATGTAAAGACCATGGGGGTTGGATGTTGACTTAGCTTGTAAGCACGTTGTGCAACGGTTGCAAAGGCGCTCCACGTCTCGCTTCATGCGTGGCCAATAGTAGTGTGTGGATAGCATCGAAAGAGTCTTGTCGCGTCCAAAATGACCCATGAGGCCACCTCCATGTGACTCTTGCAAAAGCAACTTACGAAGAGAAGACTCGGGTATGCAAACTTTGTTAGCTTTAAACAAGTAGCCATCATGCAAATAGAAATCATCAAAACCTCGGTCAACGGAACACTTGGCAAAGATTGGACCAAAGAAAGAGTCGGATGCATAAAGCTCTTTGATCTCCTCAAGACCCAAGATGTGAAACTCCAAGCGGGTGAGTAGAAGAGTAATCTTGCGGGAAAGTGCATCCGCAACCACATTTTCCTTGCCCTTTTTGTATTTGATAACATAAGGGAAGGACTCTATGAACTCAACCCACTTAGCATGTCTCTTGTTCAAATTGTGTTGACTTTTCAAATACTTCAAGGACTCATGATCCGAGTGGATGACAAACTCTTTTGGCCAAAGGTAATGTTGCCAAACTTCAAGAACACGAACCAAAGCATAAAGCTCCTTGTCATATATAGGATAGTTGAGGCATGCGCCATCCAACTTCTCGCTATAGTATGCCACGGGTTTTCCATTTTGCATGAGAACACCACCGATTCCAAGGCCACTCGCGTCGCATTCTATCTCAAATGTTTTGGCAAAATCGGGAAGAGCAAGTAGTGGTGCCTCGGTGAGTCTCTTTTTCAATTCATCAAAAGCTTTTTGTTGTGCTTTGCCCCAAACGAACGGAACATTCTTTTTTGTAAGCTCGTTTAAAGGGCAAGCAATGGTGCTGAAATCTTTCACAAAGCGGCGGTAAAATCCGGCAAGTCCATGGAAGCTTCGAACTTGGCCAACATTTGTGGGAGTGGGCCAATTGTGGATGGCCTCAACTTTGGAAGAATCAACTTCAATCCCGTTGGCGGAAACCACAAAACCAAGAAAAACCAATTTGTTTTGAGCGAAATGGCATTTTGGAAGGTTGGCAAAGAGCTTCTCGTGGCGCAAGATGCATAAGACTTCTCTCACATGTTGAACATGGTCCTCGAGATTTTTGCTATAGATGAGAATATCATCAAAGTAAACAACCACGCTCTTGCCAATGAGAGGTCGCAAAATGTGATTCATAAGACGCATGAAAGTGGAAGGAGCATTGGAAAGACCAAATGGCATGACGAGCCATTCATGGAGACCAAGCTTGGTCTTGAATGCCGTCTTCCATTCATCACCAATTGCCATGCGAATTTGGTGGTAGCCACTACGCAAATCAATCTTAGAGAAAATGGTGGCACCACTCAATTCATCAAGCATGTCATCTAAACGCGGAATGGGATGTCGATAACGGACGGTAATGGCATTGATAGGGCGGCAATCCATACACATCCGTTGCGTCTCATCCGGTTTAGGCACAAGAATGACGGGAACGGCACAAGGGCTAAGGCTTTCTCGGACATACCCTTTAGCGAGGAGGTCTTGTATTTGTCGTTGTATCTCCTTGGTATCTTCGGGGTTGGTGCGGTAGGCGGCGCGGTTTGGTAGGGGAGCGCCGGGTATGAGATCGATGCGATGCTCGATGCCCCGGAGCGGTGGTAGTCCATGCGGTAGCTCGTCGGGGAAGACGTCTTGGAACTCCTTCAAAAGAGACAACAAAGACGAAGGAATGTTGGTTAAGTCGTTAGTCTTCGACGAGAGGCCCTTGCAAATGAGCACGTAGTGTATGGTGGTGGATGGGTTGTCTTTCACTTCTCTCCACTCGCTTTTGGTGGTTAGGAGGACACTCTTTCTCTCACTCATGTGTGTGTGGTGGCGCTCACTCTCTTTTTGGTGGGTAGCTCCCTCTCCTCTCAACTCACTATGGTGGATGTGGTGTTGTGCCCTCGCTAAAGCCTTCGCATTGTCGGCGATGATTTGGCTAGGAGTCATTGGGCGAAGCTCGAACTTCTTGTCCTTGACCTTGAAGGTGTATGCATTGGAGAAACCATCATGTATGGCCTTCTTGTCAAATTGCCATGGGCGGCCGAGCAACATGTGGCACACGGTCATAGGCACCACGTCACACTCGACGGTGTCTTCATAGGGTCCTATCTTGAAGTTGACGGTGACGGTGTGTTGAATCTTGACATTGCCCTTGTCACTCAACCATTGGACATGGTATGGATGAGGATGCTTGCGAAGCGTGAGGTTGAGCTTCTCACATAGCTCGGTGCTTGCCAAGTTGTGGCAACTCCCACCATCGATGATGACCTTGATTGACTTGCCACCAATGCTGGCACGCGTTTGGAAGATGTTGCATCTTTGGTCTTCCATAGCTTGGGGTTGAGTGGTGAGCACTCGAGTGACCACAAGAGAAGGGCTTGGATCATGTGTGCATAAGAGGGGGTCTTCTCCACTTTCTTCATCATACTCTTCCTCATTAGCAACGGCGGCTTGCACTAGGGCTTCATATTCACCTTCACTTAGAGTCTCTATGTCACCATTCTCCATAGTGATCATGACCTTGGTGTTCTTGCACTCAAAGGACTTGTGGCCTTGGGTGCCACACTTGAAGCAAGTGACATTGGAGGGTCCCGTAGAGGCCTTAGAGGAGGCGGTGGAGGATACCGTTTGCTTCATGCGACTTTGTATGGAAGGTTGCTTGGAAGGTGTAGAGGATGCGGTTGGCTTGACACTTGTTGTAGGAGTTGATGTGGCAAGCTTGGAGGCGAAGTATTGCTTGGACTTCGAGTACTTGATGTCCTCATTCACTTGACGCTCGGCCTTAGAAGCTTGGTGAACCAACTCAACCATGTTGGAGTATTGTTGGAACTCCACAATCCTCTTGATGGGGTAGTTGAGGCCATTGAAGAACCTAGCGATGGTTTGGTTCTCGGACTCTTGGATGTTTGCTCGCATCATGGTTAACTCCATCTCCTTGAAGAATTCCTCAACGGTCTTGGTGCCTTGCTTCAACTTTTGTAGCTTGTTCAAGAGATCGGTCTTGTAGTGTTTAGGGACAAAGCGAGCTTCCATCTCCTCCTTCATGTCTTCCCAAGTATCAATTGGAGGATCACCCTTTTCTTCCCTAAGAGTGACAACTTGTTCCCACCAAGTGTTGGCATAATCTTCAAACTCGAGGGAGGCCATGGCTACTTTCTTGGCACCGGAGTAGTTATGGATGCGGAAGATCTTGTCAACCTTGAGTGCCCATGAGAGATAGGCCTCGGCGTCGTCTTCACCCTTGAACTTGGGCATGTTGAACTTGAGTTTCCCATACATGATCTCTTCATCTTCCATGTTCCTTCGGCGAGGACGGATGCCTTGTTCTCTTGCGACTTGAGGTGGTAGAGGAGGTCTTCCACGACCAACCATAGCATTGGGTTGGCGTTGGAGGTGAACGCTAGCTTCACTTGGCTCATGTTGAGGATGTTGTTGCGGATCTTGACGAGGTTGTTGACGTTGTCCAATGTTGGCTCTCTCATCTTGATCTTGTTGGGGTTGTCCTCGGCCCCTTTGGTCATGGCGAGGATGATTCCGGAGATCACGCCTTGGTGGATCTTGATGACCTTGGTCTTGAGCATCCACATGGGCTTGACGATGAGGTGCCGGGTCCATGTTGTGGAGGACGTTGTCTTGGGGTTGGTCGTCATGCCCATGGTGGGCATGGCGAGCCGCTTGATGACGATCTTGGTGAAGAGCTTGTTCTTGTTGCGGACGTTCATGAGGACGAGCATGGCGATGGAACTCTCCGCGCCTTGAGTTGGAGCGAGAATCATCATGACGAGCGTGCGGTCGACGAGAGCGATGATGATCTCCATGCCTTGAGTCGGAGCTTGAGGACGAATGGCGATCATGGGAGTAGTCATCATGTGAGGAGGTCGATGACGATGAGGAAGTAGAGCGATGTCGATGTCGGCGTCCCAAGTTGTTGATGGCGCGCTCGAGGCTATCCATGCGCCGCTCCATGTTTGCATCATTGGCCGTCACTTGGTCATGCAAATTGTCCGTAGCTTCACGAAGAAGAATCATATCTTGATTCACTTGGCCGAAGTTGTGAGCCACTTCTTCATATTGTTCATCGATGCGTGTCTCGAACAAGTTGAGTTGGTCCTTGAACTCTTGGCGTTGCACCCATAGGTTGTGTTGGGTGGCCAACCTCTCGGAGGGGTGTAGGACCTCATCCTCCTTTGCTTGGTCTCCGTGCCTATCCATGATCACAAGACAAGAACTATGTTGTGGATGTTGGTGGAAGGAGACTACCTCGCACTCTTACCGTGGCAAGATAGTATTGAGGCAATCAACCAAGCCGAAAGTAAGACCAATTGTATCGGGACACACACAAAGGCACGCGCAAAAGCTAGCAAATATGGTGTTAGGAGTGGATGGTGGAAAGCCAAAAGACGAAATCCGAAATCGAGTATGTTGTTAAGAGTGGGTAAGGTCCAAAAATCCAAGTGTCAAAGTGGCGATCACTATAAACACGGAAAAATGTGGAACTCACACACGGGATGAACGGGGTTAGTGCAACCAAGGAACGAGCGGAAAAAGGAAAAACCCAAAACGAGGGTGCTCAATGTCACACTAACGCAAGAAGAGATCGAAGCTAGGTTGCATAGAGTAGAAACACCAAGATTCGCACGAGGTCTCTCTTCTCTATCTCTCTTGCTTGCTTAAAAGCTTTTCACTCTTTTTGTATCGGTGGCACTTTGCACTTTGCTTTTCTCTATTTTTTTTTTCACTAGCACACTATGCTCTTACTCTTTTGCTGGCCACTCACGAGCTCCACTTATGAGCTTTACTCACACAACGCACACCCTCACGGTCGGGACCTCGTGCGATGTTTCGCAACACTCGAAAGCTTCGCTCGTGGGATAGATCGCAAAAAGAAGAGGGCTACAGGGGTTACTGCGAGTTATACCTGCGATGGTGGAGATGATGGTGGTGGTGGTGGTCGGCGGTGGTGTTAGACGATGTCGAAGACGTGTGCCCGGTCGGTGGTCCGGTCGGACCGGGTGTGGCGCCGGTTGCTCCGGTCAGGGGTCCGGTTGACCGGCTTCTGGACCGGCTGCTCCGGTTTGCGGCCGGTCGACCGGGTTCTGCGCCGGACGGTCCGGTCTGGGGGCCGGTTGACCGGGTTCGAAACCGGGTTCGTCGATTTGGAGCTTTCTCTCTGCTGTTCTTCCCCAAACCAAAACCAAATCGGCCAAAACGAAGGGAAACGATGGAATTGGAGGCTAAAAGTTGGGGAAATAGTAGATCAAGCACAACAACACCAGATCCACGGAGCAAAACCACTCAAAACTCAACCAAATCACAGATCCGTCCAAAGGCAATTTAGGGCTATTTTTTGGAAAAATTTCTAGAAACGAAATCGGGTGGGTGGAGGGTCAAAATCGCGGTAACCAAAGGCTGCTGATACCATATGATGAGGTCTGAGACCCCGATTGTGGCCCGATCTCGCGAATGACCCAAGGAATCAAGGGGAAAGAGGGGGAGAGGCGGAAGAGCATGAAGAACGCGAAGAACACACGAGGAATCACGCACACCAACCCGATACAATCGATGCTTACCCTCACGGCTCGATGGACCGTGCCAATAGAATCCGCCCGGAAGAGACTCGAGGTAGAATTCCGAGAGGAGAGACCGGTGGGGAGGACGAATCAAGGAGTGGGAGAGAGAGTGTAAACACTAGAATCTCTCACTACCAAATCCATACATCCACAAGGGTTGCCTTGATTACAGAGGGATGATATCCAAGGGAGACTAAGCTCAAAGTTAGGTTTGAGTTCTAAACAAGTCTAAACAGTAAAGGAGGGGGTCCAGCTACTTAAATAGGCAAGCCCAGCCAGCAAGGGCGAACAGGTACGCGAATGGATAAGTCAAGGCAGTTTGGTGGGGTATTCCCGTCGGATCCGGTTGGGCGTCCGGTCAGACCGGGCCTGTGACCGGGCTGTCCGGTCAGGGGTCCGGTCTGACCGGGCCTGTGACCGGGCTGTCCGGTCAGGGGTCCGGTCTGACCGGGCCTGTGACCGGGCTGTCCGGTCATGGGTCCGGTCGACCGGCCGCCAACCGGGATTCTGCGAAGAGTCTGGTCCTGGGTCCGGTCGTCGTCCGGTACGAGGGAGTTGGCCCGGTTTGCGCCCGGTTGACCGGGCCTGTGGCCGGGGAGTCCGGTCGTGGGTCCGGTCTGACCGGGTCCTGGACCGGCCAGCGTCCTTCTCTTCCTTGGCGCTCTTCGGGTGACGTCGGCTTCGGCTTCATGTTCATCTCCAGGTTCCGCTGCTCCTCTCCTTCCCTTGACCATGACGTCTCATCCTCTCCGGGGTCTTGATGCTCCATGTACCTAATCACACAAAGTGTTTCGGCATGAGGTAGCATTCCATCCAATGGGGAATCGAGGTCGAGGGTAGTGAGGAGCGAGTTCACCTTGTCATGTATTGCTTTGGCTCGAGCCCGTGTCATGGGTCCACTTGGGGGACTTGTTGGCCTTGATGTAGTGTCGTTGGCGAGCGGGGCTACATCACCCGATCTCGCGAATGACCCAAGAATCAAAGGGGGAAAGAGAGGGAGAGGCGGAAGAACACGAAGAACGCGAAGAACACAACGCACACCAACCCGATACAATCGATACTTACCCTCGTGGCTCGATGGACCACGCCAATAGAATCACCACGGGAGAGACTCGAGGTAGAATCCCGGAGTGAGAGATCGGTGTTGAGGATGGAGGTAGGTGAGGGAGAGAGAGTGGGTTACACTAGAATCTCACTCACATAGATCCAATCATCCAACATGGGGTGCCTTGATACAAAGGGGATGAAACCCTAGGGAGACAAAGATCAAAGTCATGTTTAAGCCTAAATCTTGTCTAACCCTAATCTGGAGGAAGGGAAGAGGTATTTATAGGTCCAGATTCGTACAGGGGTAAAAGGGGCATTATAGAAAGTATCCTGGTCCATAGATGACAAATCAACGGTTGAGATGCAGTTGACTTTGGTGGGGCAGCGATGCCCGGCATGCTCGGGCGGCGATGCTGGTTGGGCAGCAGTGCCGGCGTTGCAAGCGGCGAGTGCCGGCCATGGCGGCGATGCCGGCTGTTGAAGCGGCGATGCAAGGCTTTGTCTTGTGGCCGGCGGCTGGAGCACTTCTTCTCCTTCTCTTTGGTCTTCCCTTCTTCTTCCTTCTTCCTTGCACCATGATGAATGGCTCCTCTTCCCTTCCCTCGCTTCCTTGCACCATGGGTGTTCCTCCTCTCCGGTTCCTCGATGATCGTTGTACCTAATGATATGTAGCACACCGATATGAGGTAGCATTCCATTCAAGGTATGGACGTGGTCGAGTATCGAGAGGAAGGAGTTCACCTTGACGCGTGTAGCGTGGTTTAGGGTTGAAGGTCCACTTGGGGGACTCTTTGGCCATGGTGTAGCGTCGACGATAGGCGGGGTTGCACTTGATGGTCTTGGTGTAGCGACGTCGGTGACCGGGGCTACATCACTTGCCCTTTAAACGAGCTTACAAAAAAGAATGTTCCGTTTGTTTGGGGCAAAGCACAACAAAAAGCTTTTGATGAATTGAAAAAGAGACTCACCGAGGCACCACTACTTGCTCTTCCCGATTTTGCAAAAACATTTGAGATAGAATGCGACGCAAGTGGCCTTGGAATCGGTGGTGTTCTCATGCAAAATGGAAAACCCGTGGCATACTATAGCGAGAAGTTGGATGGCGCACGCCTCAACTATCCTATATATGACAAGGAGCTTTATGCTTTGGTTCGTGTTCTTGAAGTTTGGCAACATTACCTTTGGCCAAAAGAGTTTGTTATCCACTCGGATCATGAGTCCTTGAAGTATTTGAAAAGTCAACACAATTTGAACAAGAGACATGCTAAGTGGGTTGAGTTCATAGAGTCCTTCCCTTATGTAATCAAATACAAAAAGGGCAAGGAAAATGTGGTTGCGGATGCACTTTCCCGCAAGATTACTCTTCTACTCACCCGCTTGGAGTTTCACATTTTGGGTCTTGAAGAAATCAAAGAGCTTTACCCATCCGACTCTTTCTTTGGACCAATCTTTGCCAAGTGTTCCGTTGACCGAGGTTTTGATGATTTCTATTTGCATGATGGCTACTTGTTTAAAGCTAACAAAGTTTGCATACCCGAGTCTTCTCTTCGTAAGTTGCTTTTGCAAGAGTCACATGGAGGTGGCCTCATGGGTCATTTTGGACGCGACAAGACTCTTTCGATGCTATCCACACACTATTATTGGCCACGCATGAAGCGAGACGTGGAGCGCCTTTGCAACCGTTGCACCACTTGTTTACAAGCTAAGTCAACATCCAATCCCCATGGTCTTTACATACCTCTACCCATTCCATATGCACCTTGGTCGGATATAAGCATGGACTTTGTGTTAGGCTTACCAAGAACAAAGCATGGGCATGATTCAATCTTTGTGGTAGTGGATAGGTTCTAAAAAATGGCTCATTTCATACCATGTCATAAGAGCGATGATGCTTCACACATTGCTTCATTGTTTTTCAGGGAAGTGGTTCGCCTACACGGAATACCGGCAAGCATTGTGTCGGATCGAGACGTCAAGTTCATGAGTTATCTATGGAAGTCGCTAATGGCAAAGTTTGGAGTCAAGCTCTTATTCTCATCGTCCTCGCACCCCCAAACCGATGGACAAACCGAAGTGGTCAATCGAAGCCTCTCCACACTTCTCCGCACACTTGTGAAGAAAAACTTGAAGTCATGGGAAGATTGCCTCCCCCACGCGGAGTTCGCCTACAATAGAGCCAAACACTCCACAACATTACGGAGTCCCTTCATGATAGTCTATGGATTCGAACCTCCAACGGCACTCGACATCCTCCCACTCCCTCTTCATCAAAGGACCAACATGGACTTCGACGAGCGCACCACCGCCATGAAGAAACTACATGAAGAAACAAGAGCAACCATACAAGACCATGTCCTTCGCCAAGCCACCCGCCTCAACGCCAAGAAGAAAGAACGAGTGTTTGAAGAAGGAGACCTCGTTTGGGTTCACCTAAGGAAAGAAAGGTTCCCTCAAGAACGCAACTCCAAGCTCAAGCCAAGAGGAGATGGGCCTTTCAAGGTACTCAAGCGCATCAACAACAACGCCTACGTCATCGACATACCAACATCCAAGTACTTGGTGAGCAACACTTTCAACATCTCGGACCTCTCCCCACATCATGGAGATGAGGAGGAACAAGAGTCGAGGACGACTCTCTCCCAAGGGGGGGGGGGAGATGATGTAGGCCCGCTCACCAACGACACTACATCAAGGCCAACAAGTCCCCCAAGTGGACCAATGACAAGGGCTCGAGTTAAAGCTCTACACGACAAGGTGAACTCGCTCCTCACTTCCCTCGACCTAGATACCCCATTGGAGGGAATGCTACCTCATGCCGAAACCCTTTGTGTCATTAGGTACGTGGAGCATCAAGACCATGGAGAGGATGATACGCCATGGTCAAGGGAAGGAGAAGAACAGCTGATCGAGAAGATGTACACGGAGCTGGACCCGAAGTCGCCCCAAGAACGCAAGGAAGAGACGATGAGCGGCCAGTCCAGAATCCGGTCTGACCGGCCTCCTGACCGGGCCACCCGGCCCAGAATCCGGTCGACCGGCCTCCTGACCGGGCCACCCGGTCCACAACCGGGCCACCAACCGGTGCCATCCGGACGCCTTCCCGGGGCTCCAGAACCTCGCCCGGTTACTGCCCGGTCCAGGATCCGGTCACCGACCGGACTGCCGGTCCCAGGTCCGGTCCAACCGGCCTCCTGACCGGCCTGCACGACTAAAGACGCCTTTTCGGTCTGAAACGTTTTCCTTTGTACCTTTTCGGCCCGTGTCGCCTTGTACCGCTATATAAGCCCCTTGGACACCCCTTTTTCCCCTTAGACTTGTTTAGAACTCAAACCTAACTTTGAGCTTAGTCTCCCTTGGGTATCATCCCTCTGTAATCAAGGCAACCCTTGTGGATGTATGAATTTGGTAGTGAGAGATTCTAGTGGATCCACTCTCTCTCCCACTCCTTGATTCGTCCTCCTCACCGATCTCTCCTCTCGGAATTCTACCTCGAGTCTCTTCCGGGCGGATTCTATTGGCACGGTCCATCGAGCCGTGAGGGTAAGCATCGATTGTATCGGGTTGGTGTGCGTGGATCTTCGTGTGTTCTTCGTGTTCTTCGTGTTCTTCCGCCTCTCCCCCTCTTTCCCCCTTTGATTCTTGGGTCATTCGCGAGATCGGGCCACAATCGGGGTCTTAGACCACATCACATCTTCTCCATGAGCGGGAACTCGTCCTCCGTGGAACCTAGTGCAACATAAGAAGACACAAACGAGGGAGAGGTTAATGTGTTAGCAAATGCGATGTCCTCCATGGACCTATCATCTACCTCTCTCAACTCACTTTGTGTATCACTCATGTCCTCCAAATGGAAGCACTCAAACTCACATATGGGGTGGAAGTCACTCAACTCACTATCACTCTCGCTCAAGTGGGCTAAGTGGCTCTCATGCTCACATGGGGTTGGTACCAACTCATCAATCAAGCATATAGGAGTAGGTTCGACTTTCTCATCTCCATGCGCCTCCTTGGTTGAAGGGAACTTCCCATGCTCAACCATCTCAACTCCATGCGCCTCCGTGGGTGAAGGGAGAATCCCATGCTCACTATGCTCAACTCCATCGCCTCCTAAGTCGTACTCAAGTGGTGGCATCTTGGAGACTTGTGCCTTGAGCTCGTCGAAGTAGAGCTTCTTGGCGCTTGGCGTTGTGCATTGCCATGCCACGTGACCCTTGGCCTTGCACACCTCACATAGGAGATTGGGACATTCCCGTGGAAGGTGGCCTTGTTTCTTGCACTTGTAGCATCGGAGTCCATAGGCATATGACGAGGTAGGGGCCATTGTGGTGGTGGCGCAAGAGGTAGAAGTCGCCTTATGAGGAAGGTCTTCATGTCGAGGCTCTCGTCTTCTTGCCTCATCACCATGTCTTGAGTGGTGTCGTCGAAGATCATGTGTGGGTGGATGTCGATGTAGACCATGAGGTGGTGGTGGCCGACGACGATCATGAGATGGTGTGAGTTGATGACGGTCCTTGCCATGCCTAGGTGATGGCTCATGTTGGGGGCGCTCTTGATGCTCCATATGATGTCCGTGATGTCGATGATCTTGTGCATAGGCACTCTCATGATGGCGTCTTGTGGAGCTCGGAGAAGTGTGTCGATGCCGAATATGTTGGGGGCGCTCTTGATGATCCACATGATGATGCCATCGTGGAGGTCCTCGATCTTCATATGTAGCTCCATTGGCCAAGTAGGGGTATGTGGGAGCATCGGCGGTATGCATGGTGGGGTCGATGTCGTCCTCGTGGTGGTGCTCCACCATGTCGTCCATGCTTGTTGAGAAAGTGTCGATGTAGAGCTCGTCGATGTCGTCCATGTTGGCGATGCTCGCGGAGCCATAGTCGGTGTAGAGCTCCTCAATGTCGGTCATGTTGGCGATGCTTGCGGAGCCATAGTCGGTGTAGAGCTACACATGTTCCTCCACATCCGCGGTGCTTGAAGAGGTATCCTCCTCGAAGTGCTCCGTGTACTCCTCCGTATCTTCTTCGTCGCTATACATGTTAGCAAGACAATATCTATATGGTGTATGTTAGTGGAAGAACACTACCTCGCAATCTTACCGTGGTATGACAAGATTGGGGTGATCCAACAAACCGAGAGTTAGAACAATTGTATCGGGCACTCACACAAAGACACACGCAAAAGCTAGCAAATATCGTGTTAGGAGTGGATGGTGGAAAGCCAAAAGACGAAATCCAAAATCGAGTATGTTGTTAAGAGTGGGTAAGGTCCAAAAATCAAGTGTCAAAGTGGAGATCACTATAAACACGGAAAAATGTGGAACTCACACACGGGATGAACGGGGTTAGTGTAACCAAGGAACGAGCGGAAAAATGAAAAACCCCAAAGCAAGGGTGCTCAATGTCACACTAACGCAAGAAGAGGTCGAAGCTAGGTTGCATAGAGTAGAAACACCAAGATTCGCACGAGGTCTCTCTTCTCTATCTCTCTTGCTTGCTTAAAAGCTTTTCACTCTCTTTTTGTATCGGTGGCACTTTGCACTTTGTTTTTTTTTTTTCACTAGCACACTATGCTCTTACTCTTTTGCTGGCCACTCACGAGCTCCACTTATGAGCTTTACTCACACAACGCACACCCTCACGGTCGGGACCTCGTGCGATGTTTCGCAACACTCGAAAGCTTCGCTCGTGGGATAGATCGCAAAAAGAAGAGGGCTACAAGGGTTACTGCAAGTTATACCTGCGATGGTGGAGATGATGGTGGTGGTGGTGGTCGGCGGTGGTGTTAGTCGATGTCGAAGACGAGGAGCCGGTCGGTGGTCCGGTTGAACCGGAGCTGGCGCCGGCGTGTCCGGTCTGGCGGCCGGTCGGACCGGTCTCTGAGCCGGCTGTCCGGTTTGCGGCCGGTTGGCCGGGTTCTGCGCCGGACGGTCCGGTCTGGGGGCCGGTTGACCGGGTTCGAAACCGGGTTGCACGATTTGGAGCTTTCTCTCTCCTGTTCTTGAGGCAAACCAAGCCAAATCGACCAAAACGAAGGGAAACGGTGGAATTGGAGGCTAAAAGTTGGGGAAATAGTAGATCAAGCACAACAACACCAGATCCACGGAGCAAAACCACTCAAAACTCAACCAAATCACAGATCCGTCCAAAGGCAATTTAGGGCTATTTTTTGGAAAATTTTCTAGAAACGAAATTGGGTGGGTGGAGGGTCAAATCCGCGGAAACCAAAGGCTCTGATACCATATGATGTGGTCTAAGACCCCGTGTGTGGCCCGATCTCGCGAATGACCCAAGAATCAAAGGGGGAAAGAGAGGGAGAGGCGGAAAAACACGAAGAACGCGAAGAACACAACGCATACCAACCCGATACAATCGATACTTACCCTCGTGGCTCGATGGACCACGCCAATAGAATCACCACGGGAGAGACTCGAGGTAGAATCCCGGAGTGAGAGATCGGTGTTGGGGACGGAGACCGGTGAGGGAGAGAGAGTGGGCTACACTAGAATCTCACTCACATAGATCCAATCATCCAACATCGGGTGCCTTGATACAAAGGGGATGAAACCCTAGGGAGACAAAGCTCAAAGTCATGTTTAAGCCTAAATCTTGTCTAACCAGCTATGGGGGCGAGCTGGGGTCTTATATAGGCATACAAGGCGACATGGGTCGAAAAGGTACAAGTTGGTGGGTCAAACCCGACGAATCCGGTCGCAGGGCCGGTTGGACCGGGTCTGGGACCGGGCCATCCGGTTCCAAACCGGATTCTGGGCCGGACTTAACCGGGCGGGGCTTCGGGAGCCCCGGGATTGCTTCCGGATGGCACCGGTCGACGTTCCGGTCGAAAACCGGTCGACGTTCCGGTCGAAAACCGGCCGGCTGGTCAGGAGCCCGGTTGACCGGGCCTGTGACCGGGCGGTCCGGTCAGGAGCCCGGTCGACCGGGCCTGTGACCGGCTGGTCTTCCTCCTCCCGCCTCTTCTTCCTCTTCCTTTCTTCTTCCTTCCTCCTTCTTCCTTCTTCCATGCACCATGGGGGTTCCTTCTCTCTTGGTCCTTGTCGACGTCGGCACCTAAAGACATCATGATGATAGGCATGAGGTAGCATGCCATTCAAGTTGGTGTTGAGATCGACCATAGAGAGGAAGGAGTTCACCTTGACGTATATGGCGGGGTTTTGTGTTGTTGGTCCACTTGGGGGACTCCTTGGCCATGGTGTAGCGTCGACGATAGGCGGGGCTGCATCAAGAGATGACGAGGAATTGGACCAAACCGGAAGCTCGACAAGAAGCGTCGGAAACACATGAGGGTGAAGGCTTGTGGGAACATACCCTTTGGTGTGAGTCCCGCGGGTTAGGTCCTTGATGGGGTAGCTCTCAATTGCGCGTTTCGTGAGCTCATGCTCCGTAGCGGTGGAAGTGGTCGTCCGTGTACCTACACATGGAAGAAACAAGACAAAAAGCGTGTGTGCATGGTAGATGAATACATCATCCATCATGATGTTCCATGTCTTGTGCACATCACCATTAGTGTCAAGCAAGATAGTATGAAATGCATGGCGATGGTGCATATGGCAAGAAGGTGCATTCATGGCATGTGGTAACTCATGATCATCAAAAATTGAGAAGGCTATGGGGGCCATCTCGTGAACAAGAAAATAAGCATTCTTGCATTCCAAGCATAAGAAAGAGCAATTGTTCACAATCTTGGATGCAAGGATCATGGAGCGGTGTAAACATTTGGGGCAAAGCATGTTAAAGCTAATGTCATGATTGTTGTCAACAACCCTATGGAAAGAGCAAGTGTTCATCAAGGGTGTCACAACACAAGCATGAGCATAATCATTATCATTGCAAGCAAGCGGAGCAAATATGAATCTTTCATAGCATGGCATGTTCATGGCATCACCATCAATCAACTCCACATGATCAACAATGTTAGCAAGCAAAGCATCACATGCGAATATGAAAGAATCAAGTGACGTAGAAAATGTATCATTAAGGTCATGCATGCACTCATAAGTCATCATGTCCACTTGTGGGATCATGGCATCATCAACACCTATGTTGTTACCTTTGTAGGCCGACTCATTTGAAGTAGGTGTTGTGGAAGTAGGAGGATCCATGTGGTCGACATGTCCATCTTGGAGCAAGCATGGTGAGATATCATCATCTTCATGCACCATGTACATCTTCTCCATGAGTGGGAACTCATCCTCCGTGGAACCTAGTGCAACATAAGAAGACACAAACGAGGGAGAGGTTAATGTGTTAGCAAATGCGATGTCCTCCATGGACCTATCATCTACCTCTCTCAACTCACATTGTGTATCACTCATGTCCTCCAAATGGAAGTACTCAAACTCACATATGGGGTGGAAGTCACTCAACTCACTCTCACTCTCGCTCAAGTGGGCTAAGTGGCTCTCATGCTCACATGGGGTTGGTACTAACTTATCAATCAAGCATAGAGGAGTAGGCTCGACTTTCTCATCTCCATGCGCCTCCTTGGTTGAAGGGAAAATCCCATGCTCAACCATCTCAAATCCATCGCCTCCTAAGTCGTCCTCAAGTGGTGGCATCTTGGAGACTTGTGCATTGAGCTCGTCGAAGTAGAGCTTCTTGGCACTTGGCGTTGTGCATTGCCATGCCACGTGACCCTTGGCCTTGCACACCTCACATAGGAGATTGGGACATTCCCGTGGAAGGTGGCCTTGTTGCTTGCACTTGTAGCATCGGAGTCCATAGGCATATGACGAGGTAGGGGCCATTGTGGTGGTGGCGCAAGAGGTAGAAGTCGCCTTATGAGGAAGGTCTTCATGTCGAGGCTCTCGTCTTCTTGCCTCATCACCATGTCTTGAGTGGTGTCGTCGAAGATCATGTGTGGAAGGATGTCGATGTAGACCATGAGGTGGTGGTGGTCGACGACGATCATAAGATGGTGTGAGACGATGACGGTCCTTGCCTTGCCTAGGTGATGGCTCATGTTGGGGGCGCTCTTGATGCTCCATATGATGTCCGTGATGTCGATGATCTTGTGCATAAGCACTCTCATGGTGGCGCCTTGTGGAGCTCGGAGAAGTGTGTCGATTCCGAATATGTTGGTGACGCTCTTGATGATCCACATGATGATGCCATCGTGGAGGTCCTCGATCTTCATATGTAGCTCCATTGGCCAAGTAGGGGTATGTGGGAGCATCGGCGGTATGCATGGTGGGGTCGATGTCGTCCTCGTCGTGGTGCTCCACCATGTCGTCCATGCTTGTTGAGCAAGTGTCGATGTAGAGCTCATCGATGTCGTCCATGTTGGCGATGCTCGCGGAGCCATAGTCGGTGTAGAGCTCCTCGATGTAGGTCATGTTGGCGATGCTTGCGGAGCCATAGTCGGTGTAGAGCTCCACATGTTCCTCCACATCCGCGGTGCTTGAAGAGGTATCCTCCTCGAAGTGCTCCGTGTACTCCTCCGTATCTTCTTCGTCGCTATACATGTTAGCAAGACGGTATCTATATGGTGTATGTTAGTGGAAGAACACTACCTCGCAATCTTACCGTGGTATGACAAGATTGGGGTGATCCAACAAACCGAGAGTTAGAACAATTGTATCGGGCACTCACACAAAGACACACGCAAAAGCTAGCAAATATGGTGTTAGGAGAGTAGGGTGGAAAGCCAAAAGACGAAATCCAAAATCGAGTATGTTGTTAAGAGTGGGTAAGATGCAAAAGTCACAAGTCAAAAGCGGTGATCACAAAAGGCATACACAATGTGGAACACACACGTGGGACAAAATGGGGTTAGCGCGACGGAAAATGAGCACGAACAAAATTGGTCCTAACGAAGACTACTAGCTCGGTGTCACGCCAACGCAAGAGAGACCGTGGCTTGGTTGCAAAAATGAGAAGCAACAAGATTTGCGCAAGACGCCTCTCTTCTCTTTTCTCTCTTTTGCTTATAAGCTTTGGACTCTTTTGTGTATAGGTGTCACTCACACTCTTTTTTTTTGTATGCTTAGAAGCTTTCTTTTTCTCACTATCTATGTAAGTATGTCACACTTCTTTTGCCTATCTTTTCACAACGAGCTTGCTTCGTAGCTTTGCTCAACACATGCACACCCTCACTGTCGGGACGCTTGCGCAATGCTTCGCAACACTAGAAAGCCACTCTCGATAGGAAAGGTACGCAAAGGAAGCTTAGGCTACAAGTTAGGGGGCAAGTTATACCACTTGATGACGGTGGCCGACGATCGTGAACTTGCTATGGTGGAAGGTGTCAAATGAACCGCTTGGATCCTCGGGGTGCCGTCGTCGTAGTTGATGTTGCGGAAGCTTTATGGTAGCTGAAATGGCACACACTACGAAGTCCAAACACAAGGGGTTAGTGCCAAAACGAAAAACGAAGTTAGCTGTGAAAATTTCGGCCAGGCGGAAGTTCCGGTCCTGAGGGGCGGAACTTCCGGTCCGGGGGCGGAACTTCCGGTCCTGCCGGGCGGAACTTCCGGTCGCAATCAGATCTGCGGGCTGTTCTTCGATTTGGGCGGAAATCCGGGCCGAAAATCTTCGAATTCGCGGAAAATTTGGCACTAGAAGCTGTGGGAAGGTGGGGGAATTGCAGATCAACACCAAAGACAAGTTTCTATTGGATCAAAACCACTCAAAACTCAACCAAATCACAGATCGGTCCAAAGGCAATTTGGGCTATTTTTTGGAAAATTTTCTAGAAACAAAATCGGGTGGGTGGAGGGTCAAAATCGCGGTAACCAAAGACTGCTGATACCATATGATGAGGTCTAAGACCCCGTGTGTGGCCCGATCTCGCGAATGACCCAAGATCCAAAGGGGGAAAGAGAGGGAGAGGTGGAAGAACACGAATAACGTGAAGAACACAACGCACACCAACCCGATACAATCGATACTTACCCTCGTGGCTCGATGGACCACGCCAATAGAATCACCACGGGAGAGACTCGAGGTAGAATCCCGGAGTGAGAGATCGGTGTTGGGGACGGAGACCGGTGAGGGAGAGAGAGTGGGCTACACTAGAATCTCACTCACATAGATCCAATCATCCAACATGGGGTGCCTTGATACAAAGGGGATGAAACCCTAGGGAGACAAAGCTCAAAGTCATGTTTAAGCCTAAATCTTGTCTAATCTCAGATCTGAGCCAACTAGGCTATTTATAGTAGGGGGCGAAGGGGTAAGTTACACGCTGAAAAGTATTGCTGTGCTGAAGTTCGCGGTGGCGGAAGTTCCGGCCGTCTTGGGCGGAAGTTCCGGTCAGGGGCGGAAGTTCCGGTCCTGGGGGCCGGAAGTTCCGGTCCGGCCGGAAGTGCTGGTCAAGTTCCGGCCAAGTTCCGAAAATGGCCAATTTCCTTGCAGTAACATCCAGGGGCGTTTCGGCGTTATTTCGGAACTTGGGCGGAACTTGGGCGGAAGTTCCGAGTGAGCGGAAGTTCCGGTCCCTCGGGGCGGAAGTTCCGGCCTGATCCATTTCTCTGGGCGCTGGAAGACATCTTGGCGGCATATGGGCGGAAGTTCCGGTCCATGGGGGCGGAAGTTCCGGTGGGGCGGAAGTTCCGGCCATCAGGGGCGGAAGTTCCGGCCTGGAGCGTCCAGCTCCTCTTCCTCCTTCTCTTCCATGCTTCCGTGACATCGGCCTTGCGTCCTCAGGTCTCCATGGCATCCTCTCTTGGCGATGAAGTATATGATGCGGTGTAGACCGAAGGTCGGGCTGCATCATGCACCATGGGAGTTCCTTCTCTCTTGGTCCTTGTCGAAGTCGGCACCTATAGACACCATGATGATAGGCATGAGGTAGCATACCATTCAAGTTGGTGTTGAGGTCGATCATAGAGAGGAAAGAGTTCACCTTGACATATATGGCGGGGGTTTGTGTTGTTGGTACACTTGGGGGACTCCTTGGCCATGGTGTAGCATCGACGATAGGCGGGGCTACTTCAGGTTTGCCCATCGGTTTGGGGGTGTGAGGATGATGAGAACAAAAGCTTGACGTTGAACTTGGCCATTAGTGTCTTCCAAAGATAACTCATGAACTTGACGTCTCGGTCGGAGACAATGCTTCTTGGTACACCGTGGAGTCTCACAATTTCCCTAAAAAAGAAGGACGCAATGTGTGAAGCATCATCCGTTCGGGAACATGGTATAAAATGAGCCATTTTTGAGAATCTATCCACTACCACAAAGATTGAATCATGACCATATTTAGTTCGAGGTAATCCTAGTACAAAGTCCATGCTTATATCGGACCAAGGAGCATAAGGAATAGGCAACGGTGTATAAAGACCATATGGATTGGAAGAGGACTTAGCTTGTAAGCATGTTGTACACCGGCGGCAAAGGCGTTCCACGTCGCGGTACATTCTTGGCCAATAGTAGTGAGTGGATAGCATGGCATATGTCTTCTCTCGTCCAAAGTGACCCATGAGACCACCACCATGCGATTCTTGTAAGAGCAAGAGGCGAAGCGAGGACATTGGAACACAAAGTTTGTTGCCCTTAAACAAGAATCCTTGGTGCAAATAGAAATCATCGATGCCCTTTTCAATGGAACACTTTGCAAAAATTGGGCCAAAGAAAGTATCGGAGGCATATTGTTCTTTGATTTCATCAAGACCCAACTCATGGAAATCCAAACGAGTGAGTAAAAGGGTGAGCTTGCGGGAAAGGGCATCCGCAACGACATTGTCCTTGCCCTTCTTGTATTTGATTACATATGGGAAGGACTCAATGAACTCAACCCATTTTGCATGTCTTTTGTTCAAAGTGTGTTGACTTTTCAAATACTTCAAAGATTCATGGTCGGAGTGAATAATGAACTCTCTTGGCCAAAGATAATGTTGCCAAACTTCAAGAACACGAACCAAAGCGTAAAGTTCCCTGTCATAAATAGGATAGTTGAGGCGTGCGCCGTCCAACTTCTCACTATAATATGCCACGGGTTTTCCATTTTGCATGAGGACACCACCGATTCCAAGGCCACTCACGTCACATTCTTTCTCAAATGTTTTAGCAAAATCGGGAAGAACAAGTAGTGGTGCCTCGGTGAGTCTCTTTTTCAATTCATCAAAAGCTTTTTGTTGTGCTTTGCCCCAAACAAACGGAACATTCTTTTTAGTAAGCTCGTTTAAAGGGCAAGCGATGGTGCTAAAATCTTTCACAAAGCGGCGGTAAAATCCGGCGAGTCCATGGAAGCTTCGAACTTGACCAACATTTGTGGGAGTGGGCCAATTGTGGATGGCCTCAACCTTGGAAGAATCAACTTCAATCCCGTTGGAGGAAACCACAAAACCAAGAAAAACCAATTTGTTTTGAGCACAGGTGCATTTTGGGAGGTTGGCATAGAGCTTCTCGTGGCGTAGTATGCATAAGACTTCTCTCACATGGTGAACATGGTCCTCGAGATTTTTGCTATAGACGAGAATGTCATCAAAGTAAACAACCACGCTCTTGCCAATGAGTGGTCTCAAAATGTGATTCATAAGACGCATGAAAGTTGAAGGATAGTGGCTTCCTTAGCCCTCGCTAAAGCCTTTGCATTGTCCGCAATTACTTGGCTAGGAGTCATTGGGCGTAGGATGTAGGTCTTGTCGTTGACCTTGAAGCTATAGGCATTTGTGTAGCCATCATGGTTGGCTTTCTTGTCATATTGCCAAGGGCGACCAAGTAACATGTGGCACACCGTCATAGGCACGACGTCACAATCAATGGTGTCTTCATAAGCGCCAATCTTGAAGGATATCATGACGGTGTGTTGGATCTTCACATTTCCATTGTCGCTTAGCCATTGCACATGGTAGGGATGGGGGTGTTTCCGGAGCGGGTGATATGGGCTAAGCCCAGGGATGTGCCCGATCTTCACGGATTTGAAGGGATTCGTGGGGGTAGGTGGATGAACACGATGAACACGTGGGGGAAACGCGGGAAACACACACACACGGATACAATTCGAGTTTTCCCTCGTTGGCTCGAAACACCAACTCGATAGAGATTGCAGGAAAAGACCTTCCGGTAGAAGTCCCGCAAAGAGATTGACTAATCGAAGCTCGGGAGATCTAGAAGGGTGAAAAGACCGGAAGGTTTGATGGAAGTGCAAGCAAAAGACCAAATAGGTAGAAGTGCAAGCAAAAGATCAAACAAACGGTAGAAGTCACCAAAGAGATCTTCACGAGTCGATAGGAGCCTGGGTGGCGATACAAGATCATAGATGTAGGTAAGGTTCCCACAAGGGTGAGCTAAGCTCAGGTTTTCTTTCAAATCAAGTCTAATCTCAGATCTGAGCCAACTAGGCTATTTATAGGTGGGGGCGAAGAGTTAAGTTACATGCTGAAAAGTGCTGTTGTGCTGAAGTTCGCGGTGGCGGAAGTTCCGGCCATCTTGGGCGGAAGTTCCGGTCGAAGCAGTTCCGGTCCTGCGGGCCGGAAGTTCCGGCCAGGCCGGAAGTTCCGGCCAAGTTCCGGCCAAGTTCCGAAAGTCGTCCATTTCCTTGCAGTAACATCCAGGGGCCTTTTCGTGGACTTTCGGAGCTTGGGCGAACTTGGGCGGAAGTTCCGACCGGGCGGAAGTTCCGGTCCCTCGGGGCGGAAGTTCCGGTCCGATGCTTTTTCCTGCGCGCTGGATGGCATCTTGGGGGCATCTTGGAGGAATCTGGCCGGAAGTTCCGGTCCTGGGGGGCGGAAGTTCCGGCCTGTGCGCTGTAGCTCCGTCTTCATAGTTTCCAGCTCTCTCTCCAACGTCTTGGTCTCCATGGCTTGTGTCTTGGTCGTTGTACCTGATTGAACATAGGGTATTTGCATGAAGTAGCAAGCCATCCAAGGGGGTGTCAAAGTCATAGGTGGAGAGGAGCGAATTCACCTCTTGGCGTAGTGCTTGGGCTCGAGCTCGTGTCATTGGACCACGAGGAGGGCTTGTCGGTCTTGATGTAGTGTCGACCTTGGGTGGGGCTGCATCATCTCCCCCCCCTTGGGAAAGAGTCGTCCTCGACTCGATGTTCTCCTCATCTCCATGGTGTGGTGAGAGGTCGGTCACATTGAACGTGTTGCTCACCAAGTACTTGGATGTTGGTATGTCGACGACGTAGGCGTTGTCGTTGATGCGCTTGAGGACCTTGAAGGGGCCATCACCTCGGGGCTTGAGCTTGGAGTTTCTTTCTTGAGGGAAGCGGTCCTTGCGAAGGTGTATCCACACTAGGTCGCCTTCATTGAAGATCCGTGCTTTTTTCTTCAAGTTTAGTCTTGTGGCTTGACGGAGAACTTGTTGCTCGATCGTTGCCCTTGTGTCTTCATGGAGTTTCTTCATGTATTGTGCTCGCTTATCGATGTCCATGTTCACTTGCTCATGTAGCGGAAGAGGAAGGAGGTCGATCGCCGTAGGTGGTTCAAACCCGTAGACGACCATGAATGGGCTTCTCATTGTTGTGGAGTGCTTGGCGCGGTTGTAGGCAAACTCCGCATGTGGGATGCAATCTTCCCATGCTTTCAAATTCTTCTTGACAAGGACTCGTAGTAGTGTGGAGAGGCTTCGGTTCACCACTTCGGTTTGCCCATCGGTTTGGGGGTGCGAGGATGATGAGAACAAAAGCTTGACGTTGAACTTGGCCATTAGTGTCTTCCAAAGATAACTCATGAACTTGACATCTCGGTCGGAGACAATGCTTCTTGGTACACCGTGGAGTCTCACAATTTCCCTAAAAAACAAGGAGGCAATGTGTGAAGCATCATCCGTTCGGGAACATGGTATAAAATGAGCCATTTTGAGAATCTATCCACTACCACAAAGATGGAATCATGACCATATTTAGTTCGAGGTAATCCTAGTACAAAGTCCATGCTTATATCGGACCAAGGAGCATAAGGAGTAGGCAACGGTGTATAAAGACCATAAGAGTTGGAGGTGGACTTAGCTTGTAAACATGTCGTGCAACGGTTGCATAGGCGCTCCACATCGCGCTTCATTCGTGGCCAATAGTAATGGGTGGAGAGCATAGAGAGTGTCTTGTCACGTCCAAAGTGACCCATGAGACCACCACCATGCGATTCTTGTAAGAGCAAAAGGCGAAGCGAGGACATTGGAACACAAAGTTTGTTGCCCTTAAACAAGAATCCTTGGTGCAAATAGAAATCATCGATGCCCTTTTCAATGGAACACTTCGCAAAAATTGGGCCAAAGAAGGTATCGGAGGCATATTGTTCTTTGATTTCATCAAGACCCAACACATGGAAATCCAAACGAGTGAGTAAAAGGGTGAGCTTGCGGGAAAGGGCATCCGCAACGACATTGTCCTTGCCCTTCTTGTATTTGATTACATATGGAAAGGACTCAATGAACTCAACCCATTTTGCATGTCTTTTGTTCAAAGTGTGTTGACTTTTCAAATACTTCAAAGATTCATGGTCGGAGTGAATAATGAACTCTCTTGGCCAAAGATAGTGTTGCCAAACTTCAAGAACACGAACCAAAGCGTAAAGTTCCTTGTCATATATAGGATAGTTGAGGCGTGCGCCGTCCAACTTCTCACTATAATATGCCACGGGTTTTCCATTTTGCATGAGGACACCACCTATTCCAAGGCCACTCGCGTCACATTCTATCTCAAATGTCTTAGCAAAATCGGGAAGAACAAGTAGTGGTGCCTCGGTGAGTCTCTTTTTCAATTCATCAAAAGCTTTTTGTTGTGCTTTGCCCCAAACAAACGGAACATTCTTTTTTGTAAGCTCGTTTAAAGGGCAAGCGATGGTGCTAAAATCTTTCACAAAGCGGCGGTAAAATCCGGCGAGTCCATGGAAGCTTCGAACTTGACCAACATTTGTGGGAGTGGGCCAATTGTGGATGGCCTCAACTTTAGAAGAATCAACTTCAATCCCGTTGGCGGAAACCACAAAACCAAGAAAAACCAATTTGTTTTGAGCGAAATGGCATTTTGGTAGGTTGGCAAAGAGCTTCTCGTGGCGCAAGATGCATAAGACTTCTCTCACATGTTGAACATGGTCCTCGAGATTTTTGCTATAGATGAGGATATCATCAAAGTAAACAACCACGCTCTTGCCAATGAGAGGTCGCAAAATGTGATTCATAAGACGCATGAAAGTGGAAGGAGCATTGGAAAGACCAAATGGCATGACGAGCCATTCATAGAGACCAAGCTTGGTCTTGAATGCCGTCTTCCATTCATCACCAATTGCCATGCGAATTTGGTGGTAGCCACTATGCAAATCAATCTTAGAGAAAATGGTGGCACCACTCAATTCATCAAGCATGTCATCTAAACGCGGAATGGGATGTCGATAACGGACGGTAATGGCATTGATAGGGCGGCAATCCATACACATCCGTTGCGTCTCATCCGGTTTAGGCACAAGAATGACGGGAACGGCGCAAGGGCTAAGGCTTTCTCGAACATACCCTTTAGCGAGGAGGTCTTGTATTTGTCGTTGTATCTCCTTGGTATCTTCGGGGTTGGTGCGGTAGGCGGCGCGGTTTGGTAGGGGAGCGCCGGGTATGAGGTCGATGCGATGCTCGATGCCCAGAAGCGGTGGTAGTCCATGGGGTAGCTCGTCGGGGAAGACGTCTTGGAACTCCTTCAAAAGAGACAACAAAGACGAAGGAATGTTGGTTAAGTCATTAGTCTCCTCCGAGGGGCCCTTGCAAATGAGCACGTAGTGTAGTGTGTTGGATGGGTTGTGGTGCACTTGTCTCATCTCACTCTTGGTAGCTAGGAGGACACTCTTCATCTCACTCACATATGGTTTGTGGCGCTCACTCTCTTTTTGGTGGATCACTCTCTCACCTCTCAACTCACTAGTGATAGTGGCTTCCTTAGCCCTCGCTAAAGCCTTTGCATTGTCCGCAATTACTTGGCTAGGAGTCATTGGGCGTAGGATGTAGGTCTTGTCGTTGACCTTGAAGCTATAGGCATTTGTGTAGTCATCATGGTTGGCTTTCTTGTCATATTGCCAAGGGCGACCAAGTAACATGTGGCACACCGTCATAGGCACGACGTCACAATCAATGGTGTCTTCATAAGCGCCAATCTTGAAGGATATCGTGACGGTGTGTTGGATCTTCACATTTCCATTGTCGCTTAGCCATTGCACATGGTAGGGATGGGGATGTTTCCGGAGCGGGAGGTTGAGCTTGGTGCATAGTTCGGTGCTTGCAAGATTGTGGCAACTCCCTCCATCGATGATAACCTTTATTGACTTGCCATTGATTCCGGCTCTTGTTTGGAAGATATTGCACCTTTGGTCTTCATTGGGAAGTGTATGGGTTGTCAACACTTTGGTCACCACAAGAGAAGGGCTTGCATCATGCACACATAGGACTTGCTCTTGGTCTTCCAAGTCATCATCTTCATGAGAGGTTGCGGCTTGTACCAAGGCTTCATATTCACCTTCACTCAAGTACTCCACATCTCCATCATCTCGAGTGATCATAACTCTTGTGTTCTTGCATTCAAAGGATTTATGTCCTTGAGCACCACACTTGAAGCAAGTGATGTTACTAGATCCGGTGGAAGCTTTGGAGGACATGGTTGATTGCTCCGGCTTGAAGCTTGTTGTCTTGATGGCACTTCTTGCTTGCTTTGGAGGATCCTTGGAGGCAAGTGTACTTGTGTTCTTGATGCTTGAGGAGGCATTCATAGCATTTCTTGCGGCGAAGAAGGTCTTTGTCTTTGCACTTGCTAGGTCTTCTCGCACTTGGCGCTCGGCCCTTGTTGCTTGGTGGAGTAACTCAACCATGTTTTTGTAGGGCAAGAATTCCACTATCCTCTTGACGGGGATGTTCAAGCCATTCAAGAATCTTGCCATAGTTTGCTCTTCTCGCTCATCCACATTTGCACTCATCATGGTCATGTGCATCTCCTTGTAATATTCCTCCAACGGACTTGTAGCTTTGCTTGAGTTGAGTGAGCTTGTTGAAGAGGTCACGCTTGTGGTGAGTTGGGACAAAGCGGGTGTGCATGACTTCTTGCATCTCTTCCCATGTGTCAATGGGTGCTAAGTCTTCCTTCTCACGCTTCTTGTTTACCTCTTCCCACCAAACATTTGCATATCCTTCAAACTCAAGTGATGCCATTGCAACTTTCTTTGCTTCGGAGAAGTTGTGGATGCGGAATATCTTATCAACCTTGAGGACCCAAGACAAGTATGCGTCGGGATCTTCCTCTCCTTGGAACTTGGGCATGGTGAATTTTAGCTTCCCAAAGATTTCTTCCTCATTGCGGTCATTGCGTCTAGGAGGTGGTCTTTCTTCACCATGAGCTTGACGTTGTTGAGGTTGAGGTTGTGGGCCTTGAGCATCTTCATTGTTGTTTCTTTGTTGTTGAGGAGGAGGTGGTCTTCCATGACCTTCATCTTGATCATCATTGTTGTGGCGTTGATGAGGCCTCACACTTTCTTCACTTGATGCTTGGTGATGATTTGAGTCTTCCTCCATCTCAACATCCCGTGCTTGATGAGGTGGTCTTCTACCATGAGGGCGATCATCATGATGACGACGGTTGTCTTGACCTTGACGCCGTGGTGCCCTATCACGAGGAGGTTGATCAACATTGATGATGCGGCGGTCTTGGTTCACTTCTTGTTCGGCATTATGGTGGTGCCTTTGAGCATTGGCCACTTGAGATGGGCGAGGTTGCCCTTGATGATGACGTGCCACTTGCTCTTGGCGGAGCCTTTCTTGCTCACGTGCATGAAGGAGATCTTGATCATGGCGAAGACGTTGTTGTTCCTCTTGGAATTGAGCATGGAGATGTTCTTGTTGAAGGCGTTCTTCTTCAAGGCGTAGACGTTCTTGGACAAGTCGAAGTCGTGCTTGCTCCGCTTCTTGAGCTTGTTGTTGAAGCACTTGAGCATCCACATTATGGTGGCGTGGGTCTTGATTGGAATCATGATGCGACGATGTAGGAGCTCGTGACCTTGAGCTATGAGAGCGCGAAGACCTTGAATGGTGTCTTCTATCTTCTTGACGGTTGAGTGTATGGAGGATGTTGTCCAACGCCGTCTTCATTTCTCTTGTTTCTTGACCTTGCATGGCGAGTGTTGCCTTCAACTCATTGCCTTGAGTTTCAATCTTCTCATTGAGTTCTTGAACTTGATTGTTGAGGTCAATCCTTTGCACTTGAGCTCTTTCTTCATAGCGGACGTTGGTATCCTTGAGCATGGCTTCAAATTGATTGAGCTTGGCGTGGACGGCTTGAGTAGCTATCCAATGTTGGTGCCGCGTCATCGGTAGTTGGTTACAACTAAAACAAGAACTATGTGGTGGGTGGTTAGGAAAGACTACCAAGATTGTCAAAACTTGCAAACCAAAATCGAAAAGGTGTTTCAAGTCGAGGAACAACCGATATGTATGCACACACACAAAACAAAACTCTATATG
Source organism: Lolium perenne (assembly GCF_019359855.2). Lineage (NCBI taxonomy): Eukaryota > Viridiplantae > Streptophyta > Magnoliopsida > Poales > Poaceae > Lolium > Lolium perenne. The sequence continues at coordinate 94,833,119 of NC_067248.2, forward strand.
GTGTTAGGTATGCATGTGGAAAGCCAAATGGAAGAACCAAACGAAAAGTCTATTGTCAAAAGTGGGTAAGATCCAAAAGTCACAAGTCAAAGGCGGTGATCACAAAAGGCATACACAAGGTGGAACACACGCGTGGGACAAAATGAGGTTAGCGCGACGGAAAATGAGCACGAACAAAATTGGTCCTAACGAAGACTACTAGCTCGGTGTCACGCTAACGCAAGAGAGACCGTGGCTTGGTTGCAAAATTGAGAAGCAACAAGATTTGCGCAAGACGCCTCTCTTCTCTTTTCTCTCTTTTGCTTATAAGCTTTGGACTCTTTTGTGTATAGGTGTCACTCACACTCTTTTTCTTTTTCTTTTTCTCCTTTTTTTTTTGTATGCTTAGAAGCTTTCTTTTTCTCACTATCTATGTAAGTATGTCACACTTCTTTTGCCTATCTTTTCCCACGAGCTTGCTTCGTAGCTTTGCTCAACACACGCACACCCTCACGGTCGGGACGCTTGCGCAATGCTTCGCAACACTAGAAAGCCACTCTCGATAGAAAGGTACGCAAAGGAAGCTAAGGCTACAAGTTAGGTGCAAGTTATACCACTTGATGACGGTGGCCGACGATGTTGAACTTGCTATGGTGGAAGGTGTCAAATGAACCGCTTGGATCCTCGGGGTGCCGTCGTCGTAGTTGATGTTGCGGAAGCTTAGTGGTAGCTGAAATGGCACACACAACGAAGTCCAAACACAAGGGGTTAGTGCCAAAACGAAAAACGAAGAATGCTGCCAAAATTTCGGCCAGGCGGAACTTCCGGTCCTGAGGGGCGGAACTTCCGGTCCCCGGGCGGAACTTCCGGTCCTTCCGGGCGGAACTTCCGGTCCTGGGCGGAACTTCCGGTCCTGCGGGGCGGAACTTCCGGTCGCAATGAGATCTGCGGGCTGTTCTTCGATTTGAGCGGAAATCCGGGCCGAAAATCTTCGAATTCGCGGAAAATTTGGCACTAGAAGCTGTGGGAAGGTGGGGGAATTGCAGATCAACACCAAAGACAAGTTTCTATTGGACCAAAACCACCAAAAACTCAACAAATCGCAAGATCCAACCAAGGCCAATTTGGGGCTATTTTTTTTTGGGAAAAAATTTTTTTTGGAAAATTTTTTGGGCGAAATTGGTGGAATTGGTGGGTGTGGGGGTCAAATCCGTGGCAACCAAGGAGCTCTTGATACCATATGATATGGGCTAAGCCCAGGGATGTGCCCGATCTTCACGGATTTGAAGGGATTCGTGGGGGTAGGTGGATGAACGCGATGAACACGTGGGGGAAACGCGGGAAACACACACACACGGATACAATTCGAGTTTTCCCTCGTTGGCTTGAAACACCAACTCGATAGAGATTGCAGGAAAAGACCTTCCGGTAGAAGTCCCGCAAAGAGATCGACTAATCGAAGCTCGGGAGATCTAGAAGGGTGAAAAGACCGGAAGGTTTGATGGAAGTGCAAGCAAAAGACCAAATAGGTAGAAGTGCAAGCAAAAGATCAAACAAACGGTAGAAGTCACCAAAGAGATCTTCACGAGTCGATAGGAGCCCGGGTGGCGATACAAGATCATAGATCTAGGTAAGGTTCCCACAAGGGTGAGCTAAGCTCAGGTTTTCTTTCAAATCAAGTCTAATCTCAGATCTGAGCCAACTAGGCTATTTATAGGTGGGGGCGAAGAGTTAAGTTACATGCTGAAAAGTGCTGTTGTGCTGAAGTTCGCGGTGGCGGAAGTTCCGGCCATCTTGGGCGGAAGTTCCGGTCAGGGGCGGAAGTTCCGGTCCTGCGGGCCGGAAGTTCCGGCCAGGCCGGAAGTTCCGGCCAGGCCGGAAGTTCCGGCCAAGTTCCGGCCAAGTTCCGAAAGTCGTCCATTTCCTTGCAGTAACATCCAGGGGCCTTTTCGTGGACTTTCGGAGCTTGGGCGGAACTTGGGCGGAAGTTCCGACCGGGCGGAAGTTCCGGTCCCTCGGGGCGGAAGTTCCGGTCCGATGCTTTTTCCTGCGCGCTGGAGGGCATCTTGGGGGCATCTTGGAGGAATCTGGCCGGAAGTTCCGGTCCTGGGGGGCGGAAGTTCCGGCCTGTGCGCTGTAGCTCCGTCTTCATAGTTTCCAGCTCTCTCTCTAACGTCTTGGTCTCCATGGCTTGTGTCTTGGTCGTTGTACCTGATTGAACATAGGGTATTTGCATGAAGTAGCAAGCCATCCAAGGGGGTGTCAAAGTCATAGGTGGAGAGGAGCGAATTCACCTCTTGGCGTAGTGCTTGGGCTCGAGCTCGTGTCATTGGACCACGAGGAGGGCTTATCGGTCTTGATGTAGTGTCGACCTTGGGTGGGGCTGCATCAGCGGGAGGTTGAGCTTGGTGCATAGTTCGGTGCTTGCAAGATTGTGGCAACTCCCTCCATCGATGATAACCTTTATTGACTTGCCATTGATTCCGGCTCTTGTTTGGAAGATATTGCACCTTTGGTCTTCATTTGGAAGTGCATGGGTTGTCAACACTTTGGTCACCACAAGAGAAGGGCTTGCATCATGCACACATAGGACTTGCTCTTGGTCTTCCAAGTCATCTTCTTCATGAGAGGTTGCGGCTTGTACCAAGGCTTCATATTCACCTTCACTCAAGTACTCCACATCTCCATCATCTCGAGTGATCATAACTCTTGTGTTCTTGCATTCAAAGGATTTATGTCCTTGAGCACCACACTTGAAGCAAGTGATGTTACTAGATCCGGTGGAAGCTTTGGAGGACATGGTTGATTGTTCCGGCTTGAAGCTTGTTGTATTGATGGTACTTCTTGCTTGCTTTGGAGGATCCTTGGAGGCAAGTGCACTTGTGTTCTTGATGCTTGAGGAGGCATTCATGGCATTTCTTGTGGCGAAGAAGGTCTTTGTCTTTGCACTTGCTAGGTCTTCTCGCACTTGGCGCTCGACCCTTGTTGCTTGGTGGAGTAGCTCAACCATGTTTTTGTAAGGCAAGAATTCCACTATCCTCTTGACGGGGATGTTCAAGCCATTCAAGAATCTTGCCATAGTTTGCTCTTCTCGCTCATCCACATTTGCACTCATCATGGTCATGTGCATCTCCTTGTAATATTCCTCAACGGACTTGTAGCTTTGCTTGAGTTGAGTGAGCTTGTTGAAGAGGTCACGCTTGTGGTGAGTTGGTACAAAGCGGGTGTGCATGACTTCTTGCATCTCTTCCCATGTGTCAATGGGTGCTAGGTCTTCCTTCTCACACTTCTTGTTGACTTCTTCCCACCAAACATTTGCATATCCTTCAAACTCAAGTGATGCCATTGCAACTTTCTTTGCTTCGGAGAAGTTGTGGATGCGGAATATCTTGTCAACCTTGAGTACCCAAGACAAGTATGCGTCGGGATCTTTGATGTAGCCCCGCTCACCAAGGACACTACATCAAGGCCAACAAGTCCCCAAAGTGGACCAATGACAAGGGCTCGAGCTAAAGCTCTACATGACAAGGTGAACTCGCTCCTCACTACCCTCGATCTCAATACCCCATTGGATGGAATGCTACCTCATGACGAAACCCTTTGTGTTATTAGGTACGTGGAGCATCAAGACCATGGAGGGGATGATACACCATGGTCAAGGGAAGGAGAAGAACAGCTGATCGAGAAGATGTACACGGAGCTGGACCCGAAGTCGCCCCAAGAACGCAAGGAAGAGACGACGAGCGGCCAGTCCAGAATCCGGTCTGACCGGCCTCCTGACCGGGCCACCCGGCCCAGAATCCGGTCGACCGGCCGCCTGACCGGGCCACCCGGTCCAGAACCGGGCCACCAACCGGTGCCATCCGGACGCCATCCCGGGGCTCCAGAACCTCGCCCGGTTACTGCCCGGTCCCAGGTCCGGTCACCGACCGGACTGCCCGGTCCCAGGTCCGGTCCAACCGGCCTCTTGACCGGCCTGCACGACTAAAGACGCCTTTTCGGCCCGAAACGTTTTCCTTTGTACCTTTTCGGCCCGTGTCGCCTTGTACCGCTATATAAGCACCTTGGACACCCCTTTTACCCCTTAGACTTGTTTAGAACTCAAACCTAACTTTGAGCTTAGTCTCCCTTGGGTATCATCCCTCTGTAATCAAGGCAACCCTTGTGGATGTATGAATTTGGTAGTGAGAGATTCTAGTGGATCCACTCTCTCTCCCACTCCTTGATTCGTCCTCCCCACCGGTCTCTCCTCTCGGAATTCTACCTCGAGTCTCTTCCGGGCGGATTCTATTGGCACGGTCCATCGAGCCGTGAGGGTAAGCATCGATTGTATCGGGTTGGTGTGCGTGGATCTTCGTGTGTTCTTCGTGTTCTTCGTGTTCTTCCACCTCTCCCCCTCTTTCCCCCTTTGATTCTTGGGTCATTCGCGAGATCGGGCCACAATCGGGGTCTTAGACCACATCATATGGTATCAGCAGCTTTTGGTTTCCGCGGATTTGACCCTCCACCCACCCAATTTCGTTTCTAGAAAATTTTCCAAAAAATAGCCCTAAATTGCCTTTGGACGGATCTGTGATTTGGTTGAGTTTTGAGTGGTTTTGCTCCGTGGATCTGGTGTTGTTGTGCTTGATCTACTATTTCCCCAACTTTTAGCCTCCAATTCCATCGTTTCCCTTCGTTTTGGTCGATTTGGTTTTGGTTTGGGGAAGAACAGGAGAGAGAAAGCTCCAAATCGTGCAACCCGGTTTCGAACCCGGTCAACCGGCCCCCAGACCGGACCGTCCGGCGCAGAACCCGGCCAACCGGCCGCAAACCGGACAGCCGGCTCAGAGACCGGTCCGACCGGCCACCAGACCGGACACGCCGGCGCCAGCTCCGGTCAAACCGGACCAGCAACCGGGCTCCTCGTCTTCGACATCGAATAACACCACCGCCGACCACCACCACCACCATCATCTCCACCGTCGCAGGTATAACTTGCAGTAACCCTTGTAGCCCTCTTCTTTTTGCGATCTATCCCACGAGCGAAGCTTTCGAGTGTTGCGAAACATCGCACGAGGTCCCGACCGTGAGGGTGTGCGTTGTGTGAGTAAAGCTCATAAGTGGAGCTCGTGAGTGGCACGCAAAAGAGTAAGAGCATAGTGTGCTAGTGAAAAAAAAAGGAGAAAAGCAAAGTGCAAAGTGCCACCGATACAAAAAGAGTGAAAAGCTTTTAAGCAAGCAAGAGAGATAGAGAAGAGAGACCTCGTGCGAATCTTGGTGTTTCTCCTCTATGCAACCTAGCTTCGATCTCTTCTTGCGTTAGTGTGACATTGAGCACCCTTACTTAGGGGTTTTTCATTTTTCCGCTCGTTCCTTGGTTGCACTAACCCCGTTCATCCCGTGTGTGAGTTCCACATTTTTCCGTGTTTATAGTGATCTCCACTTTGACACTTGATTTTTGGACCTTACCCACTCTTAACAACATACTCGATTTTGGATTTCGTCTTTTGGCTTTCCACCATCCACTCCTAACACCATATTTGCTAGCTTTTGCGTGTGCCTTTGTGTGTGTCCCGATACAATTGGTCTTACTTTCGGCTTGGTTGATTGCCTCAATACTATCTTACCACGGTAAGAGTGCGAGGTAGTCTCCTTCCACTAACATCCACAACATAGTTCTTGTGTTGTGATCATGGATAGGCACGGAGACCAAGCAAAGGAGGACGAGGTCCTACACCCCTCCGAGAGGTTGGCCACCCAACACAACCTATGGGTGCAACGCCAAGAGTTCAAGGACCAACTCAACTTGTTCGAGACACGCATCGACCAACAATATGAAGAAGTGGCTCACAACTTTGGCCAAGTGAACCAAGATATGAATCTTCTTCGAGAAGCTACGGACAACTTGCATGACCAAGTGACGGCCAATGATGCAAACATGGAGCGGCGCATGGATAGCCTCGAGCACGCCATCAACAACTTGGGACGCCGACATCGACATCGCTCTACTTCCTCATCGTCATCGACCTCCTCACATGATGACTACTCCCATGATCACCATTCGTCCTCAAGCTCCGACTCAAGGCATGGAGATCATCATCGCTCTCGTCGACCGCACGCTCGTCATGATGATTCTCGCTCAAACTCAAGGCGCGGAGAGTTCCATCGCCATGCTCGTCCTCATGAGCGTCCTCAACAAGAACAAGCTCTTCACCAAGATCGTCATCAAGCGGCTCGCCATGCCCACCTTGGGCATGACGACCAACCCCAAGACAACGTCCTCCACAACATGGACCCGGCACCTCATCGTCAAGCCCATGTGGATGCTCAAGACCAAGGTCATCAAGATCCACCAAGGCGTGATCTCCGGAATCATCCTCGCCATGACCAAAGGGGCCGAGGACAACCACAACATGATCAAGATGAGAGGGCCATCATTGGGCAATGCCAACAACCTCGCCAAGATCCGCAACAACATCCTCAACATGAGCCAAGTGAAGCTAGTGTTCACCTCAACCGCCAACCCAATGCTATGGTTGGTCGTGGAAGACCTCCTCTACCACCTCAAGTCGCAAGAGATGAAGGCATCCGCCCTCGCCGCCAAAACTTGGAAGATGAAGAGAACATGTATGGGAAACTCAAGTTCAACATGCCCAAGTTCAAGGGTGAAGACGACGCCGAGGCCTACCTCTCATGGGCACTCAAGGTTGACAAGATCTTCCGCATCCACAACTACTCCGGAGCCAAGAAAGTAGCCATGGCCTCCCTCGAGTTTGAAGATTATGCCAACACTTGGTGGGAACAAGTTGTCACTCTTAGGGAAGAAAAGGGTGATCCTCCAATTGACACATGGGAAGATATGAAAGAGGAGATGCAAGCTCGCTTTGTCCCTACACACTACAAGACCGATCTCTTCAACAAGCTCCAAAAGTTGCAAGGCACCAAGACCGTTGAGGAGTTCTTCAAGGAAATGGAGTTAACCATGATGCGAGCAAACATCCAAGAGTCCGAGAACCAAACCATTGCTAGGTACTTCAATGGCCTCAACTACCCCATCAAGAGGATTGTGGAGTTCCAACAATACTCCAACATGGTTGAGTTGGTTCACCAAGCTTCCAAGGCCGAGCGTCAAGTGAATGAGGACATCAAGTACTCGAAGTCCAAGCAATACTTCGCCTCCAAGCTTGCCACATCAACTCCTACAACAAGTGTCAAGCCAACCGCATCCTCTACACCTTCCAAGCAACCTTCTATTCAAAGTCGCATGAAGCAAACGGTGTCATCCACCGCCTCCTCCAAAGCCTCTACGGGACCCTCCAATGTCACTTGCTTCAAGTGTGGCACTCAAGGTCACAAGTCCTTCGAATGCAAGAACACCAAGGTTATGATCACTATGGAGAATGGTGATATAGAGACGCTAAGTGAGGGCGAATATGAAGCCCTAGTGCAAGCCGCCGTTGCTAATGAGGAAGAGTATGATGAAGAAAGTGGAGAAGACCCTCTCTTATGCACACACGACCCAAGCCCTTCACTTGTGGTCACTTGAGTGCTCACCACTCAACACCAAGCTATGGAAGACCAAAGATGCAACATCTTCCAAACGCGTGCCGGCATTGGTGGCAAGTCAATCAAGGTCATCATCGATGGTGGGAGTTGCCACAACTTGGCAAGCACCGAGTTATGTGAGAAGCTCAACCTCACGCTTCGCAAGCATCCTCATCCATACCATGTTCAATGGTTGAGCGACAAGGGCAATGTCAAGATTCAACACACCGTCACCGTCAACTTCAAGATAGGACCCTATGAAGACACCGTCGAGTGTGACGTGGTGCCTATGACCGTGTGCCACATGTTGCTTGGCCGCCCATGGCAATTTGACAAGAAGGCCATACATGATGGTTACTCCAATGCATACACCTTCAAGGTCAAGGACAAGAAGTTCGAGTTTCGCCCAATGACTCCTAGCCAAATCATCTCCGACAATGCGAGGGCACAACACAACAACCACCATAGTGAGTTGAGAGGAGAGGGAGCTACCCACCAAAAAGAGAGTGAGCGCCACCACCCACATATGAGTGAGAGAAAGAGTGTCCTCCTAGCCACCAAAAGCGAGTGGAGAGAAGTGAAAGACAACCCATCCACCACCATACACTACGTGCTCATTTGCAAGGGCCTCTCGTCGGAGACTAACGACTTAACCAACATTCCTTCGTCTTTGTTGTCTCTTTTGAAGGAGTTCCAAGACGTCTTCCCCGACGAGCTACCTCATGGACTACCACCGCTTCGGGGCATCGAGCATCGCATCGACCTCATACCCGGCGCTCCACTACCAAACCGTGCCGCTTACCGCACCAACCCCGAAGACACCAAGGAGATCCAACGCCAAATACAAGACCTCCTCGCTAAAGGGTATGTCCGAGAAAGCCTTAGCCCTTGTGCCGTTCCCGTCATTCTTGTGCCTAAACCGGATGAGACGCAACGGATGTGTATGGATTGTCGACCTATCAATGCCATTACCGTCCGTTATCGCCATCCCATTCCGCGTTTAGATGACATGCTTGATGAATTGAGTGGTGCCACCATTTTCTCTAAGATTGATTTGCGTAGTGGCTACCACCAAATTCGCATGGCAATTGGTGATGAATGGAAGACGGCATTCAAGACCAAGCTTGGTATATATGAATGGCTGATAAGGGCTAAGCCCAGGGATGTGCCCGATCTTCACGGATTTGAAGGGATACGTGGGGGTAGGTGGATGAACGCGATGAACACGTGGGGGAAACGTGGGGATACAACACACACACGCACACAATTCGAGTTTTCCCTCGTTGGCTCGAAACACCAACTCGATAGAGATTGCAGGAAAAGACCTTCCGGTAGAAGTCCCGCAAAGAGATCGACAAATCAAAGCTCGGGAGATCTAGAAGGGCGAAAAGACCAGAAGGCTTGATAGAAGTGCAAGCAAAAGACCAAATAGGTAGAAGTGCAAGCAAAAGATCAAACAATCGGTAGAAGTCGCCAAAGAGATCTTCACGAGTTGATAAGGAGCCCGGGTGGGGATACAAGATCATAGATCTAGGTAGGGTTCCCACAAGGGTGAGCTAAGCTCAGGTTTTCTTTCAAATCAAGTCTAATCTCAGATCTGAGCCAACTAGGCTATTTATAGGTAGGGGGCGAAGAGTTAAGTTACACGCTGAAAAGTAGTCCTGGGCGGACGTTCGCGGTGGCGGAAGTTCCGGTCATCTTGGGCGGAAGTTCCGGTCAGGGGCGGAAGTTCCGGTCCTGGGGGCCGGAAGTTCCGGCCAGGCCGGAAGTTCCGGCCAAGTTCCGACCAAGTTCCGAAATTAGCCCGTTTCCTTGCAGTAACATCCAGGGGCGTTTTGACGGACTTTCGGAACTTGGGCGGAACTTGGGCGGAAGTTCCGACCGGGCGGAAGTTCCGGTCCCTCGGGGCAGAAGTTCCGGTCCGATGCTTTTTCCTGCGCGCTGGAGGGCATCTTGGGGGCATCTTGGAGGAATCTGGCCGGAAGTTCCGGTCCTGGGGGGCGGAAGTTCCAGCCTGGGCGCTGTAGCTCCATCTTCATTGTTTCCAGCTCTCTCTCCAACGTCTTGGTCTCCATGGCTTGTGTCTTGGTCGATGTACCTGATTGAACATAGGGTATTTGCATGAAGTAGCAAGCCATCCAAGGGGGTGTCAAAGTCATAGGTAGAGAGGAGCGAATTCACCTCTTGGCGTAGTGCTTGGGCTCGAGCTCGTGTCATTGGACCACAAGGAGGGCTTGTCGGTCTTGATGTAGTGTCGACCTTGGTTGGGGCTGCATCATCTCCCCCCCTTGGGAAAGAGTCGTCCTCGACTCGATGTTCTCCTCATCTCCATGGTATGGTGAGAGGTCGGACACATTGAACGTGTTGCTCACCAAGTACTTGGATGTTGGTATGTCGACGATGTAGGCGTTGTCGTTGATGCGCTTGAGGACCTTGAAGGGACCATCACCTCGGGGCTTGAGCTTGGAGTTTCTTTCTTGAGGGAAGCGGTCCTTGCGAAGGTGTAACCACACTAGGTCGCCTTCATTGAAGATCCGTGCTTTTTTCTTCAAGTTTAGTCTTGTGGCTTGACGAAGAACTTGTTGCTCGATCGTTGCCCTTGTGTCTTCATGGAGTTTCTTCATGTATTGTGCTCGCTTGTCGATGTCCATGTTCACTTGCTCGTGTAGCGGAAGAGGTAGGAGGTCAATCGCCGTAGGTGGTTCAAACCCGTAGACGACCATGAATGGGCTTCTCATTGTTGTGGAGTGCTTGGCGCGGTTGTAGGCAAACTCCGCATGTGGGATGCAATCTTCCCATGCTTTCAAATTCTTCTTGACAAGGACTCGTAGTAGTGTGGAGAGGCTTCGGTTCACCACTTCGGTTTGCCCATCGGTTTGGGGGTGCGAGGATGATGAGAACAAAAGCTTGACGTTGAACTTGGCCATTAGTGTCTTCCAAAGATAACTCATGAACTTGACATCTCGGTCGGAGACAATGCTTCTTGGTACACCGTGGAGTCTCACAATTTCCCTAAAAAACAAGGAGGCAATGTGTGAAGCATCATCCGTTCGGGAACATGGTATAAAATGAGCCATTTTTGAGAATCTATCCACTACCACAAAGATGGAATCATGACCATATTTAGTTCGAGGTAATCCTAGTACAAAATCCATGCTTATATCGGACCAAGGAGCATAGGGAATAGGCAACGGTTTATAAAGACCATAAGAGTTGGAGGTGGACTTAGCTTGTTGATACGTCTCCAACGTATCGATAATTTCTTATGTTCCATGCCGCTTTATTGATGATACCTACATGTTTTATGCACACTTTATGTCATATTCGTGCATTTTCTGGAACTAACCTATTAACAAGATGCCGAAGTGCCAGTTCCTGTTTTCTGCTGTTTTTGGTTTCAGAAATCCTAGTAACGAAATATTCTCGGAATTGGACGAAATCACCGCCCAGGTTCCTATTTTGCCCGGAAGCATCCAGAACACCCGAGAGCCACCAGAGGAGGGCCCTGGTGGGCCCAGATGATAGGGTGGCGCGGCTAGGGCTGGGCCCGCGCCACCCTATGGTGTGGTCGCCCCTTCGCCCCTCCGACGCTGCCCTTTCGCCTATATAAAGCCCCTGCATCGAAAACCCTTACAGAGAAAGCCACGATACGAGAAAAGTTCCAGAGCCGCCGCCATCGCGAAGCCAAGATCTGGGGGACAGGAGTCTCTGTTCCGGCACCCTGCCGGACGGGGAAGTGCCCCCGGAAGGCTTCTCCATCGACACCGCTGCCATCTCCACCGCCATCTTCATCACCGCTGCTGCTCCCATGAGGAGGGAGTAGTTCTCCATCGAGGCTCGGGGCTGTACCGGTAGCTATGTGGTTCATCTCTCTCCTATGTACTTCAATACAATGATCTCATGAGCTGCCTTACATGATTGAGATTCATATGAGTTTTGTATCACTATTCATCTATGTGCTACTCTAGTGATGTTATTAAAGTACTCTATTCCTCCTCCACGTGTGTAAAGGTGACAGTGTGTGCACCGTGTGAGTACTTGGCGTAGGCTATGATTATGATCTCTTGTAGATTATGAAGTTAACTATTGCTATGATATATTGATGTGATCTATTCCTCCTACATATGCATGAAGGTGACAGTGTGCATGCTATGTTAGTACTTGGTTTAGTCTTTTGATCTATTGATAAGGCCTGAGGGCTAGGTTGTGCCCAGATCCCACGAATTTGACCAATTGAGTGGATGAATGAGATGGGAAAGAGGAAGAACACACACAAGATCCAGATACAAACACACACAACCCAACACAAATCAATTTACTCCCTTGGTAGATTAGACCAAGCCAATAGAACCACTTCTTAGAGAGACCCTTGGGTAGAATCTAAGAAATGGGAGATTGGTGAGGAGATCCAACTAGAACTTGGATGAGAGAGGTATGAGCCTTGAATCATCCATGAAGAGTAGAAATCCACAAGAGAACCTTGATACAAAGGGGATGAAACCCTAGGGAGACAAAGCTCAAAGTAGTTTAAGCCTAAATCTTGTCTAACCCTAATCTGGAGGAAGGGGAGAGGTACTTATAGGCCCAGATCCGTCCAGGGGTAAAAGGGGCATTACAATAAAGTAGTTCTAGGCATAGATGATAAATAGACGGCTGAGATGAAGTTGGCTTCGATGGGGCCGGCATTGCCGGCGTGCTCAGGGCGGCAGTGCCGGTTGGGCCGGCAGTGCCGAGCTTGCTTGGGCGGCAGTGCCGGCCATGGCGTGCCGGCTTTGTTGAAGCGGCGATGCCGGCTTTGTCTTGTGGCCGGCGGCTGGAGCACTTCTTCTCCTTCTCTTTGGTCTTCCCTTCTTCTTCCTTCTTCCTTGCACCATGATGAATGGCTCCTCTTCCCTTCCCTCGCTTCCTTGCACCATGGGTGTTCCTCCTCTCCGGTTCCTCGATGATCGTTGTACCTAATGATAGGTAGCACACCGATATGAGGTAGCATTCCATTCAAGGTGTTGACGAGGTCGAGTATCGAGAGGAAGGAGTTCACCTTGTCGCGTGTAGCGTGGTTTAGGGTTGAAGGTCCACTTGGGGGACTCTTTGGCCATGGTGTAGCGTCGACGATAGGCGGGGTTGCACTTGATGGTCTTGGTGTAGCGACGTCGGTGACCGGGGCTACATCATCTCCCCCCCCCTTGGGGAAGAGTCGTCCTCGACTCTTGTTCCTTCTCATCGAAGAGGTAGTCCATGACGGTTGTCCCATGGAGAGTTGGGTAGTCGCGGTCGAAGAAGAACTTGGAGAAAAACCACTTGCGAAGGGAAAGCTCCAAGAGGCATTTGGCAAAAATGGGAACCAAAATAGTGTGGGTGTATCCAACATGTGGAAGGGCAAAAATTTGTGCATGTAAGAGTTGTATGGTGTCAAAGATGTGTGGTGTAGCCTTGTCCCAAGCAAATGGAACAAACAAAAGGCAAGTATCGGCGGCAAAATTTGGGGCAAAATTGTTATGTGCAATGGCAAAGCGATGGAGACTTCGAACTTGGGAGAGTATGGTTGGCTTGAGCCGAGTATGAGTGTCCTCAAGTGTGAAAGAATCCATTGCAAATGCCAAAGATGAAATGAGAAATCCAAAGAAAAGCAACTTTTGGTGTAACAAGTGGCACAAGATGCATAAGGTGTCTCTCACATGTATGACATGGTCCTTGAGATTCTCGGAGTGTATGATGATATCATCAAGACATACAACAACCATTGTGCCAACAAGATGTTTCAAGATATGTTGCATAAAAAGCCAAAAAGGTGACGAGGAATTGGACCAAACCGGAAGCTCGGCAAGAAACGTCGGCAACACACGATGGCGAAGGCGTTGGGAAACATACCCTTTGGTTTGAATCCCGCGGGTTTGGTGATGGATTTTGTCCTTGGTGGGGTAGCTCTCAATGGCACGTGTCGTCAACTCATGCTCCGTGGCGGTGGATGTTGTCGTTCGGGTACCTATACACACAATGGAGAAAACAAAAAGCGTGTGTGCATGGTAGATGAATACATCATCCATCATGATGTTCCATGTCTTGTGCACATCACCATTAGTGTCAAGAAAGATAGTATGAAATGTATGGTGATAGTGCATATGGCATGAAGGTGCATTCGTGGCATGTGGTAACGCATGATCATCAAAAAGTGAAAAGGCTATGGGGGCCTTCTTATGAACAATAAAATAAGCATTCTTGCATTCCAAGCATAAGAAAGAGCAATTGTTCACAATATTGGATGCAAGGATCATGGAATGGTGTAAACATTTTGGGCAAAGCATGTGAAAGCTAATGTCTTCATGGTTGTCGACAACCCTATGGAAAGAGCAAGTGTTCATCAAGGGTGTCATAACACAAGCATGAGCATAATCATTATTATTGCAAGCAAGCGGAGCAAAGATGAAACTCTCATAGCATGGCATGTTCATGGTATCACAATCAATCAATTCCACATGGTCAACGATGTTAGCAAGCAAAGCATCACATGGGAATATGAAAGAATCAAGTGACATAGCAAATGTATCATCAAGATCATGCATGCATTCCAAAGGCATCATGTCCACTAGTGGGATCATGGCATCATCAACACCTATGTTGTTACCTTTGTAGGCCGACTCATGTGAAGTAGGTGTTGTGGAAGTAGGAGGATCCATGTGGTCGACATGTCCATCGCGGAGTAAGCATGGTGAGATATCATCATCTTCATGCACCATGTACATCTTCTCCATGAGCGGGAACTCGTCCTCCGTGGAACCTAGTGCAACATAAGAAGACACAAACGAGGGAGAGGTTAATGTGTTAGCAAATGCGATGTCCTCCATGGACCTATCATCTACCTCTCTCAACTCACTTTGT